>NC_140934.1:40180519-40823019 GCF_014529385.1 Adiantum capillus-veneris
ACCACAATCCCCACATCACTCTCATGTACATAGAGTGAATGATCAGCATGAGCTCTCCTAAAACCAATACTAACAAGATACTTGGCAATCCTATCATACCATGCTCTAGAGCCCTGCTTCAAACCATACAAAGCTTTGAGAAGTCTGCATACATAATCTGGGTAACCTGGATCGACATAACCAGGTGGCTGATCCATATACACTTCCTCTTGCAACTCACCATTCAAGAAGGCATTCTTTACATCCATTTGATGCATAATCCATCCTCTAGATGCAGCCACTGCTATGACAGCTCTCACAGTCATCATCTTTGCCACTGGAGCAAAGGTCTCCTCATAGTCTATGCCATACGTCTGTGCATAACCCTTTGCGACCAGCCTTGCCTTGTGATGCTCAATGTTACCATCAGCCTTATGCTTGGTTTTATACACCCATTTACAGCCAATAGCTTTCTTGCCACTTGGCAATGGCACCAACTCCCATGTGTCGTTTGCTTCCAATGCAACCATCTCTTCATTCATTGCATCATCCCAATGCACATTTCCAACTGCATCCTCAAAACATGTGGGCTCCACATCCTGTATCACCTTAGCCATGTAGGCTTGGTGATGCGCTAGATACCCATCATAAGTCAATGTCTGAAGTGGATTTCTGACTCTGTTAGATATGCACGGTCCTGGGTCACTCCTTTGCCCTCTAGCATCTTCTTGTACTTTCCTTACACCAGGTGTCCTGCCAGCCGGAATTCCAAATTCATCATCAAGACTTTGTTCAGAACCATCTGAATCCATGTCTACATGTGAAAAACCTGATGATGCATCAGCCATAAAGGGAGGTTCATCAACCTTTTCCTTTCCTTTTCGTGATACATTCCCTGTACCTGCTGGTGGAGTAACCTACATACGTAGTCTACCATTCCATGGCTTCTCAACAGAGCCACGAGAAGAGGACTCTTGTGGTCCACTCAAAACCTGTGACTGTGGCTTCACATTTTGTACAACCACATCATCTTTTACATTATCCCCAATGGTGCCATGTGCATTACTGTACCAACTGCTCATGTCATCAAAGACTACATCTCTGCTCACTCGTAATTCTCGTGTAGTAGGATTGTAGCACCTGTACCCCTTTTGTTCAAGGGAATATCCCACAAGAATACATTTCTCTGCTTTAGGATCCAATTTCCTATGCAACTCATCTGGTACATGCACGTAAGCTATGCAGCCAAACACTTTCAAGTGTGCCAAATCAGGCTTTGTACCTGTAAACTTTTCCTCAGGTGTTACATCATGCACCATAGCTGCAGGTGTCCTGTTCATAATGTACACAGCTGTATTTACAGCTTCAACCCAGAAATGATGAGGCATGTTCTTCTCATTCATCAATGCACGTGCAACCTTTGCAATGTGCCTGTTTTTCCTTTCTGCGACCCCATTCTGCTGTGGAGTATATCTGCATGTAAACTGCTTGCGTATACCATGCATTCGTAGAAAATCTGAAAAATCATTGGAGAAGTACTCTCCCCCTCCATCTGACCTCAATGTCTTGATTTGCATATCTGCCTCCTTCTCAATCATGACTTTGAAGTCCTGAAAGTGACCAAACACTTCACTTTTGTTACGCATGAAGTAGACCCATACTTTCCTTGTATGGTCATCAATGAAAGAGACATAATACCTGCAACCATGTATACTTGCAGTATCGGTTGGACCCCAAACATCTGTGTGCACCACCTCAAGTGGCTTTTTACATACATTGCGCTCATGTGGAAATGAGCCCTTTGACTGTTTTCCAAACTGGCATGCTGCACACACTTTATGCATACCATCCACCTTGAATTTGGGCAAACCTTTTACAATCTGTTTTGATTGCATGCTGCGCAATCTCTGCTCATTGACATGGCCAATGCGTTTGTGCCAAATGTCAACATCAGCCACAACACCTGTGCCCTGTGCAAATAATGCAGCTTTTACCTCAGGCATGTCTACATTCAGCGTAAACATTTTGCCCACACATTTGCCCTCTGTGATCAGCTTACAGCCATTCTAGAAATCTTCTACATAACAGCCATTCGGATTGAAACGAACCTGCAAACCCTACTCAACCATTTGTCCAACAGAAACAAGATTCTTTGTGATGTTTGGGACATGAAGTATATCTGCTAAGTACTTTGATTTCCCACTCTTCGTATTTAGAGGTATGTCCCCGACATGAGAAATGGGGTGAGCTGTGTCATCTCCTATCTGCACATAGCCTGACACATCTGGTTTGCACATATCTCTAAACCACTCTCCACGAGACGTCATGTGATTAGAGGCACCTGAATCCACATACCAAACATCATCTTGGGTGGAATTCTCTGCAGTCATTGTATTCATTACATGTTGCATAACAAACATGCGCTCGTTTTTGCTGTCATCTGCATCTCTGCTAGTAGATGCATAGTTGCACTGTTCTCTCTTTCCACTTGCTTTTCCCTTTGGACAGTCACGTGACATGTGACCTCTTTCACCACAAGTCCAACATTCTCTGCTATCTGCAGTATGTTGCTGCTTGCTTGATCCTGCACCATGACCTCTTTGACTCCCCCTGCCTTGAGACTGGTTTCCCCTGCCACCTGTATTGTTTTGATTTGATTGACCTTCTTGAAATTGGCCTCTGAAACCACTTGGGCCTCGACCACGACCTCTACCTCTACCTCTGTTGAAGTTAGAATAGAAGGCATGTTTAGACCTATTTCTGCCACGAGAAGAAGATGTGTCAAGACCAAGGTTCTTCTCCTCAAGAATAAGCATAGAAATCAAATCTTGGAACACGGGGATGTCGTCTCTTGTATTCATGGAAGACCTGAAATGTATATACTCATCTCCTAGACCATCCAAGCATGCACGGACAATGTCATTGTCTTCCACTGAGACTTTAATAGATCCAAGAGCCTCAATGATACTCTTGATCTTCAAAGCATAATCATTGATGGAGAGGTTGTTCCTCTTAACCTAATTTAGCTCCGACTTTAGTTGAAGCTTCCTGGCCTTGGTTTTCACCTTGAACACTTTGCCTAAGTTTTTCCATGCAATGGCGGGGGTTTCAGCATCCTGTAGATAGCCCATCATGCCATCTGTGATGCTCATAGAAAGCCAATACATCACTTTGCTCTGGCCTTGTTGCCAGTCCCTCAAAGCTTTTCTTTGTTCTGCTGTAGCATTTGCCTTGGGAATCTCTGGTTCCTTTTCATTGTCTCCTTCTACATAGTCCCAATAACCTTTTCCTTTTAGGAAATTTGTTATTCTGAACTTCCATGCAGGGTAGTTATTTTTCTCAAGCTTCTCAGTAACAATCTGACTGAAACCGTCAGACATCTTGAAGCACTAAGACAAAATAGCTACAATATGCAAAAACCTGCAAATCTGCTGAACCTGCTATCGTGGTATCTGTAACGCTTTCTACACTCAACGAGTGTCCACAATCAAGCGTACATACAACCACTGTACTTGTACAGTAAATCTATGTGTACTGCACTTTGGAGACCTGTTCAGAAACTTGTACGAAAAACCCCTAAAATGTTTTCCATTCGGATGCTTGCGGTACCCCAAATGATGGGGTTGGAACTCCTTTGGAACACCCAACAATGACATTCTTGCACCTTCTCTTATCATTCCATGTGCCACTACATGCTACCTTGCTACGAATTGTGGTGCGTAATTTTGCCCATAAAGCTTCGTTGACTCTTTGCTCCACAACATAATCTTCCCTACTCTCTGACCTCTTGCATGGAGTTGTGTTTGCAAACTAAATTTTCCTTGGACATTATATTCCAGTGGATGGTTAGAGTCATCTTCAACATCAATCACTGCACTCTCTTGTCTCTTGTGTCGGGAAGATTCAAGATCCCCTGTTAGAGGAACTTCATCTCGATACATGGGAGTTCCAGCGGAATGTGTTGACCATTCCTACTACATGGTTGGAGTGTTTTTTGCTCTATTCATGAGTGTCTTTAAAGTAGGACCAAAGCCAATGTGCTTCCCCAACTAGTAAGAACTGGTCTTTTTACTTTGAAATATTGCATTTTCCATGTCTGTAGTGCATGTGTCACATAGAGAGATCTTCCTACAAAACCCCTCCCCTACAAGCCAACTACCATGCTTAGACTCTGACAAATTTGTCCACGACATACCTACTCCTTCTAGACCTTCCTCTATTCAAGTTTCCATTGCATTACCCCAATGGACTATACATATCTCCCACCAACTCATCCATATATCCATTAGTGAGATATCTCAATCTTGAACATGCCCATTGCGCCACCATTGTCGTATTAGGCGGCCTCAACAAGTGCAGCTTCTTTGGTTGGTGTTGTTCTCCACTTTTCACACATATTCTTGTGCTCTTGTAGGTCATGTGCCATGTACTTGTAATGGAGTTGTAGACTATGTTTCCAGTGCCACTCGCATGAACACTCTCTTCCAATCATCACATTTTGCTTACCTCCATTAAAACTTCTGAATAGCATTCCAATTTTCCTAGCCTCATCTGCCATGAAGCCATGTATCACAGTGGTGTTTGATCATTACCTCCTTCAAAGATTTCCAAAAGAGACATCGACCATCCATGTCCTCCTCCTTCATCACACATGTTGCAACTGGTAGTAGCTCCTGCATATGATGATAGAAGGAAGCAAGGTTAAAATCTCCCACTATTTCACTGAGATAACTATGGGGCACGAAGAAGCCAAGAGATAAAGAAATAAAAAACCTTGGATCATAGAAATGACATGCCATTGTCACCCAATCGCTACAACACCTAGGGTGATCAGATTGAATCCATGCTCAATGAAGATCACCACTTTCATTGTGTCCCATTCAATTCACAAGATCTAAACCAGATGCAGCACCCACGGTAGACATATTGAAAACAAAACATCACTTGATCTCTTTGCCTTGGCTTGAAAAATGACTATCAATGGAGAAAATAATAGGTGCATTCTCTTTTCAGTTTTAACAAGGCATCAACACCATAGCTCTCTTTAGAGCCTCCATGGCAAGAAATGAAGTAAGACTCAAAAAATGTAGCTTCATTTATCATCCATCTTCAACAGGTGGTCCCATCTTGTCAGCAATATTTAAAGCTCTTCCTCCTCGATGATATTGTTTGCTCACCTTCCTTCATCACTGAGGCCATTACAATTTCCTTGGCCACACACATTTATACATGTCGAGGTCCAGCTGTGTGGTTAGTCCCCATCACTCAACCCACCATTGCATTTACACGATCCCTAGGATTTTTTGAAGTTCCATTATGCGCGGGGTGGTCATTTTGATCGCAATGAAGCATTAATCTGCTCATAGTTTCATCCATTGACATTACATAGTAAACCATATATTGATGGACATTGTGTTGTGCATAGTGCTCGCATAGTGGGACTTTCTTGCAATAAAAGCACTCTAGCCTCCCCTCCCCACCATCACATGCTTGTCCAACTCTTGGAGCCTTCATCATAAAACCAAGAAAGTGTGTGTAGTTTGCAGAACCATAATTTAGTAACTTGGGACACATTTTGTTCACACACTTTAGACTTCTGGTGCAAAGGATTTTTTAGCACACTCCAAGAAAAAACACATTTGATGTTATGGCCTTTGTCCAAAGGTGTGGTTCATAATTGGACCCATCGCATTCATTCCTTTGCATGTTTCAAAAGTGGGTGGGAACTCAAAGATGACATCACCATTATAGTGTTTAGGGATCTCACAAAACTTCACAAGATGTTCTTTTTTTCTTATCTTAATAAGTACTCTACAATAGTCTTACCATGCATGGAAGTGAGAGATGGTTGTATGCTCCAAAACTTTCTTGAGGAGTTTTCTTATTTATTGTGGTAATGGATGGTGAACACATAGGGGAAGCCTCTTCCAAAGTAGCAGCACCACACAAAACCTTGTAGCTGGAAGAAAGGGATTTTTCTAACACAAAAAATAAATTGTCATCTTGATTGGTAGTGATTGGTACCTGGATAATTGTATTCTTTTTTTTTCTTTGCAAAACTCACAAGTGTGAGTGATTGTATTATAAAGTCACTAATAGATTACAAATCAGCCTCAAACTCATGCAGAACCTTGAGGGATATAGGGTTCTTCATTACAAGTACATACTATTGTGAACATCTCAATCCTTTACAATGCAAGGCTCAAATAGATGGCGAGGGTCACCTTAAGCCAATCATCTGAGTTATGCCTTTTACTTACTATATATATTGTCACCTGGCTTTCTTGTAATGTCCTCCATAGCTCTCTTAATTTTTCACCCCTCTTCAGCTAGATGAAACCAATATACATGTGATTCTAACCATTCTCGAAAAGTTCTATCCGTATGAGGCACTACAACCTTTTTCATTGCCTCATCCTTTGTTGCAAAAGTGTTGCAATTCTTGTTTTCCTGCAACAATTGTAAACTTTAAATAAATCATAATGTAAATGGTATATGTAGCTACTAAAGAGAAATACTCACTCTGTTGGTGGAAGAGAGCCGGGTTCGAGCAAGCTCGATTATTTTGTTCAGAGTGAACCTATTGGCCTTGTCATGCCATTTGGTATGCCTCACACAAAGATTAAACCATGACACACCATTCTCTCGATTGAATATGACTACGTAGTCATAAGTTTTTCTTGTGAATGTTTTCTATACATCATGGAGTGCTTTTCCCTTCTCTCACCATACACATCTTGGAAATCCGCATATTCAAGGCTCTCCAAATGTGGAATATCTTTAGTTTTGCTATGATAACCCTTCATGAACTCATCCTAAAATTATTAAACCGCTTTGATATTACAAAAAACAAAAACAACCTCAACCCATGGTAGTGAATGTTGCAAAGTGTAATTTATCTTCCAAAAAAGTTAGACAATAAATGCAACTGGAGTGCGCTGTCGAAAAGTGTGCAGTCTAGCTAGGAAGGTGCAGAACCTCTGACTGTGAGAGTTCTTGATGAGAGTCATAAACACTTCAAGAAAAATAATTTAGGGAAAATCACCAACTCTCTTTCTAAAGATGACTAAAAGTCTAAGAGCGTTAAGACAAGACAATTCACAAACCCTCTCCCCTATTGTGCTTGGAATTTTCTTGTTTTCATAGGCGAGTTTGTGATGAAAAGATCACCAATTCACATTCAATTTTACTTGAAAAGATAAATTAAAACATTAAAGTTTCATCCATGAAACCTCAACTCTCATAGAAGCACAATTCCCAATCAAAACCCAAACCACTTTCATGGAATCATGTAGCCTCGCCCCCTATTACAAAGTCATAACTTCAAACAGTTGAAGGGAATACTCGAGATTCCACCTTCATAGCGACCATTTTATGATTTTTTAGAGATTTAAGAGCTTCTAAATTGAAGCCTACACACCATTTTGATAAGGGGAAACCCTAATTCACTGTGGGACTGCAGATTGAGCAACCATGAAAGCAATTGCACAGTAGTGGAAAATTGCAGGTTTATTCACTTAAAAGAAGACCTCTCTCTCTTTCCCATGGAATTTTCAGCTGATGTGTCAATGTTTGGGTCATTTTTCCACTTTGGACCAAAACTAGGTCATTTGTAGCTCATTTTTGACCCAAAAAAATGCCATTTTTAATGTGAAAAATCCCAAACGGAGCAAAAAAATCTCTAAATTTGTGGGATCACTTGCATAAGAATAAGAATAGATGTGAATCGTTTTTCATCAATATTCCATTTTGGATCACTTTCCATGCAATTTTACGACGACGCCTGTGAGTTGTTATTTTTGGTAGTTTTTATCCACATCAACCTTTGTAGGCGGGATGAGTGTGCCAGTATAAAACGCATGGAGCATGTACATTATAAAACAAAATTAAGCATGTTACAAAGTGGAAAGACATGCAACAATTCAATATCCAAGGTCAAATAGGTATGCACCTGACAGCAATCGTAGTAGCTGCTCAGTAGTAGTTGCTCATATATCACAATATGTACATTATCGATTTTCTTTCCATGCATCGAGAAGTGTCAAAATTAAGGTGAATGTTTTTATTTCACACTATGTACATGTCATGAAAGGACATTCAACCCCTCTAAACCTGCATATCTTTCGATATGTGCCACAACAACATTTGTTAAGCATTCAAACTCATGGTCAAACACCATATCTTCACTTTCATCCTCAATTTACATATAGTTGGATCCATCATCCTCTTCACTTGGTTGTGCATCAAATTGATCAGCATCCCCTCTTCTTTTGAACAAGTTATTTTTTTTCCTGCAATGGAAATTTTCATTTCTGTCCCATCCAGTTCATGCAAGGTATGAGTTGCATTTCCATGCACATGTTTGACAACATAAGGACCAAACTATATGTTTGAAAGCTTCCTTATTGTAGAGAGTTGGTTTTCAAGGCTACTTTCATACACCAACACCCAATTACATTATTCAATGGCTTTTGGCCTGAGCCTATGTCTCTTGTCAAATTTGTCTTTGTTTTTCAACCTTGCATCCTTAAATCGAGCTTTTGCAAGCTCAATGTATTTAGACTTTCTTTCCAATTGCTATATGTGCAATGAAAGAAGGTCTTCTCTACTCATTCTATCTTGCCAATTCCCAAGGGTCTACTCCTATTGGACTTGTGGTGTTTCAAAAGGATTTTGTGAAGCTTTTGGTGTCTTGTAGTTCTCTTTCAACGCTCTTGGGTGACATCGCTATAGAGGTGTTCCAGTTTGCTTGTTTCCCAACAACGTTATGTTTCTGAACGGTGGAGTTGAGTTGGTGATAGGATGCTCAGGATACATCCTGCCATCCACCCAAAGATCGACGCTTTTTTTACCTTGAAATCTGAAGTTCTCTTTTGAAGCTTCGGAAAGGATGCCTCGCTTATTCTTCTTGTGGAGGGGCTCGTATTCTCTGGACAGTTCGATATGCATATGATACACATCGTTTTGACTCCTCGTCTGAGTTCTGTGTGAAGATGATAGTGACATTGAGATGACTTGGTGAATGAGAAAGCTCAAAACAGAGGAGAGCGCAAGAGTGAAGCAAATGGAAGAGAGCTCAAAGGAGGAGACTGCGCGTAGGCGGAAAGCAAGAGAGACGCGAAAATGAGAAGAAGAATAACATTCAATGCACCTCGTTGAGCGCCAAATCTTAGTTCTGAAAAATCCAAAAGATTGAGACAATCGGCGTTCAATTCGGAGCCGTCGTATGTTATCATTGTCTGAACAATTTTTGAGAGTTTTAATAAACGTACCCCCCAAATCTGATATCCGAGTTTTTTTTGAAAGTGAATATCAAAAATGAAATTAGGGACTTTTTATTATCTCTCTCTAAGTTGACCTGGCATTTCTTACAAGGCCCATTTTTTAGTCCAAACTTTTCCTAATGCTCCATTTAGAACGCACATGAGCATACGAAACGAGCTATCACAACAAAGATGTACCCGAAAGAGTATCTCCTTTCACTGTCCATGAAAGTAATTTGATGACATAACTTATCCGCCAAGGTTAAGTCATTGACTTGTTCTCAAAGTCCATCAGTAAGCAACCGCACCATAACTAGTTCTCGACTTAAACATGAAGGGACTAAACTGAGTCACAAACATGCTTTACCTTATTATAAGCAATGACAAGTAGAATGATACATTCTTGCCAATTGGATTGCTTGGTGCTAACGTACGCGCTTTGCATATCCTTCAGCACAAGAGTACACTTGTAACTTGTAATCTGCCTATCCTCTTTGGATTGTGACATTATTGAGATGTGTTTTTCCCCACGGTTTACAAACAGTCGTCCTAGATGACTAGTAAACAGGGATCACAATATCGTACAATATTGTTGAGGAATCAACAACGTCCTCAATAAACATCATGGTTAACTTGAAAAATTCACAAGCACCCAAACCGAGCCATGACCTCTATTGGTGATTAGTAGACCCAAAAGTAATCTCAGAGAGATACTGCACAGAGAGTGCAAAATGCTTCATAAACAATCACTTTATGAATACACATGCCGTTCCAAATCAGCCTTTGCTAAACACTAGGGCCCATAACACCTAGTGTGTATGCATTTAGCAAAAAATAGATCTAAACCTGTATATCCATAATCGTCCTTGCCAATACTTATGGCGAATATGGTGCTCCTAGCACACAAAAAAGTAATGTAAATAGTTCTGAAAAGAAACTAAATACTTTCAGCTGCAATCATTTGCCCGTCGTGTTGAAACGTTTGAACCATAATAGAAGGTGAAACAGTGATCACTTCTAGGTACAAACAATGAAACCTTTTCATTAACAACTCATACCTTGCTATATGCATAAACAATCATCTGTAATGTTGTTTAGTTGTACTTGTACCTTAACAAGTCATTCTAAGTATCCAACAATTTTTGGCCACCGAAATTGCTCCAGATACGTCGTGCTAAATATGGCCTAGAAAACAAATTTGACCAGCACCTAGGGACTTTGTCGTGACACGAAATTGAAATAGTGCGTGCCAGTGTCAGCCCCAAAGACTCATATTCTCCACATGTGGAATATGTCTCATATAAGGATGTAAAAAAAAAACATCCTTCAAGTACGTGATGTACTTGTGCGTGGAGGTAACTGCAAACACTCTACGATGGGAGTGAGAGGGACCCTCATTAGCCTTGCTCCACACTGGCTAAACTGAACTCCTTGAGTTCCTAGACCATGTTGTATCCCATGTGACAATATGTGCCAAATAAACCCTACAAGTGGGTTATAATTGCATAATGCAGAAACTTATTTTGGACACCACAACCCAAATTTCTTGGCTCTTAGATGACCTTGTCTTGTCTTTGAAGAGCAAACATAGTTTATGCATCCTATATAAAAAAGCAAACCGAAAGAAATAAAACCAAAACAGTGTACCTATATCGGAGTGAAAAGCACCTGCCTAAATTTCCCCGGGCAAAGAAAGGCCTAGGAACACTGGTTGAAAATTAGTGAAATGCAAGTAGTATTGCACATGTAACCTTGGGTGTTGCCTTTGCAAACAAGACCCCTAAATCACTTAATAAGTGATTTAATAATCACGAGCTGGGTCTTACCCCAAACTGGACTCATACAGACACTCGTAGTGCTAGAGATAAAACAAGAGATCCACTGAAGTTGGAATCGTATTCACAACTAGATCTTTTCCGGACTAGACGTTGGAGAGAGAGAGAGAGAGAGAGAGAGAGAGAGAGAGAGAGAGAGAGAGAGAGAGAAAGAGAGAGAATGCTGGGATGAGGCAATCCCCTTATTATGATGTGTTGTATGCCCTTATCAAATGCTCCAGTGCAGACCATGTCTATGTCATAGCTTAACCTATAAGCATACATAAATGTAATTGTACCATGTCCTCGTAGAGAGCGGTACCAAAAGTCACATCTTGACCCACTTACCTTGTATGTGATCGTGACTGTCTAGAAACAACAACAAATGAGCTCGTCCTTGACAAAGTAGCTAGTGCTATAGCGAAAGCGTATACAATGATGGAGTGTCATACGTCTAGCGGACTAGTACGCCGTGCATACATAGCAAAAAAGAAAATAATAAGCCCTTGGCGTCAATGACAGTTTCAACCTTGTAAGCCGTTGGTATACGTGTCGTGCACGATTACACTAGCATGGATACATCATAGTGCGCCGTTGCGTAAAATGTGAGCTTATATCCATATAGTGCAAAAGATGTGTGCCATTAGCATTGAGTTGAAGTCAATCGAGAATACCTTGGCACAGAAGAGAAGTATTGCTTCACTTGAAGACAAGAAACAAACTTTTCTTTGTACAATTGCTTCGTATGGAGTCTACCCAAGCACTTTGCTTTGCACAGCAGAGAGGTCTTTTCCAAAATGAAAAGTAAAACATAGACAAAAACAAACATAAATGGAGATTGACTAATGTTGTCGCCCTGTTGTGGCGAGTTGTCGTGAGTTTTTGAAATAAAAACTCGCTTAAATCTGGCTCATAACCATATTTGCTACGTGAGTGAGGTAGTTACGTCCTCATGATTTAAAAACCTACAGACATCTTGGCAAGCTTCCCTAAGTTCGTATGCTATTAGCATATTCCCAACTTTGGAAACCGCTATGCCAAATGTCAAAAGGGAAGCCATGCTTCACATAAGGTATGGAGCCGTGCTCCGCTGTTGGAGGATCATAATCTAAGTCGACTGCATCAATGGCAGACAATGGGCCTAGGAGATCTCTTCTAGCATTGCTTGACAACATCGTGAAAGAATAAGTAGTGATCGGCCTTGCCGAGTACCATAACCTTACAAATCACAAGCGATGCCTGACTTGATTTTACATGCCGAAGGGTGGAATAAACCATGGTTGTGTAGCCCAACCAGATAATGTTGGCTACACAAGCTTTCCACATGAGCACCATGTACGGAGACTTGCTCCCTCACAGTACGAATGATAGGCCATCACCCATCGGCCTTGCCAAATTCCTATTCCCTACAAGGCCCATACCTTGTCTGTAGTGCTTACATAACCAATGTACCATCGGCATACGGAGACTGCTCCAATCTAATGAATGATGCATTGCCGGTATACCCATATATGACCGTGTGTTCATGTTCAAGGTCAAAACAAAATTGGAAGAAACTTGACCACGGGCGATCCACCACCTCGTCTAGTAGACACCAGATTGAAAGCACATAATTTCAACAATCCATATCTAGTGCAACCATAGAACAAAGCGTACCTGGATTGTAACCGTTAACAGTGCCAAACTCGTATCATACAATTTGTCATCCCTTTGGCTACAACCTCGTAGCTGGAAATTTGTCATCGCAATGGCTTGGAGCCTTGCTCCTCGCTACATGATGCACTTGCACTTTGTGCCGCTTCCAAAGGTAACAAGGAGTGAATTGACATCACTTGAGATATTACAAAGCCATGCTTCCATAATCAACCTTTTTGATGTACATTGCAAAACAATCAAAATCTCTATGTTGCTTGCATGCCTTGCATGTTAGGCAACCTTGCCTTGCATCAAACTTGAATCTGTGAAGAGATCTACATAGAATCCCGATGATCCGTTCGATGCGCCTTGCTCCAAACTTGATGAGATCCCAATCATTAATGTAATACCATCCAAAACTGTTGACTTTGGTTTGCAGCCATGCATGCCTTGCATGCTTTGCCTTGACTGTCCTTGTATGGTTGGCCATGACGAAGACCTTGCGTTATTTTGTAGGGAATTTTGTTGAGTGGTACGATTCTTGCTTAGGGTGCAAGGGATCCCAAGTTCAATACTCTGAATACCTATTGGCGGAGTTGCCCACGTCGATGCCATGCCGGTTGCTTATCGATCGCTGGTGGACCTCATAGACGAGAATCGGAGGGAAAGTGGGGGGGGGGGGGGGGGGGGGGGGGAAACACGGCCCGTGAGCACCCTCCATTCTTCTCTAGAAGTTTTCCCTAATGCCCTTTGCATGGGCATTCAAATGTGACTAAAATATTTCAAGGACCCATGGCGGTGAGCTCCAACGCAGGAGAGAAATTGAGCAGGATGCATGGCGAGTAGGCAAAAGCCCGGATGGGGGAGACGATATGACCTCTTTTTGCTCCCCACGCCAGTGCAAATAGGTTGATGCCTTCTGTGCGCGGTTTTGTGATGCTCGCCCGAGAACTTTTCCCTTCACAAGCGGCCATGCCCGCATGCTCCTCGTCGCTCGAGACCTCTTCCCTTCACAAGCGTCCATGCCCACAAGCTTCTCGGCATACACTCTTCATCTTCCCCCTAACTTGCATGGATTGCATGAGAAGACCACGCCCTCCTCCTCCTTTCCCAGAATAGCCTAAGGCTCTGATACCAGTGTAAGACCCTGGGACTGCCTGTCCTGGATTCACCACCCAACCTCCCTTATATAGCCCCTAGCTACTAAATCCCCTATTCCACACCGGCAGCCGGCCACTTACTGGCCTAGGTCTGTGACCTCCCCTGGGTATGCCCTTAGCATGACAAGACCTCAACCCCAAACCACAACCCACATGATAAAGTGGGATCCAACAACAATCAACTCCATCACACATGAGCATCGCACCAAACATGCAATCCTCATTTTTGAGACAAAAGTGGACCAATATAATTCCTTGAGCAATCAAGGCTTTTGAAGGGCACTAAAATCTGGTTTGCAGAAGATCTCACCCCCGGCCAACTCAAGCAGAAGAAGGTAGAACTACAAAAGGTGCGAGCAGCACGCACGACAAGAAAATGGGCAGTTTATCAAGAAGGTAAAGCTATTATTCAGGAGTTCCGCACTCCCAAAATGGTTCCCCTCTCAGCCACCCCCCCTTAGGTTTTTCAGATTTTTGTCTTTTTTGTTCACCCCTCATGGGACCGTCAGTCCTTAACTAAGATGTATCTAACAATCCCCTCGCTTAGATGGAAGATTTTTGTAATGCGTTGTCTTTCGGTCCCATAAGTCATATTTGACCTCCATGGATGATAATTCAATCTATCTCTCTCTCTCTCTCTCTCTCTCTCTCTCTCTCTCTCTCTCTCTCTCTCTCTCTCTCTGTGTCTCTCTCTCTAACGGCAACCATGAGTTTTCCACTTAATATTGTAGCATATATTGTTCCTATTGCACCTACTTTCGCTCATAGCTTATCTGCCATGATCATGTCACAATCGCGGACATCCATCTCTCTCTCTGTCTCTCTCTCCCCAATGGCCACCATGAGTTGTCCACTTTATATTGTAGCATTCATTGTCCCCAATGCACCTATTCTCACTTATAGCTTACTCACCTTGCTCACCTCTATAACTCACCGGCCATGCTCATTGGGCATCGTTGACTTATTTTGTCCCTTCATGTCACATTGGATAGCTTTGTCGGATGATACTACATGGTAGCACCTTGATAACGAGAGAGATTAGTTGATCATGATCAGAGAGGGCATTTGGGTACCTCTCTCAGGTGAGGAGACGTTAGGAAGATGTCTATAGATAGCATAAAAAAACCAACAGAGAGCACATGAGGTTGGCAGACCTCTTCATGTGGCCTCACTTGCTACTTTGCACGTAGCTTGTCCTCTTGCACAACCAGATGCTCCCTCCTCCTCCTCCTCTTCAAATATACCTTCTTGGCATGGACTCCCTTGCATTGTCCACTAGCTCACCTTCATCATTTCCTTGATGGCATATGGATCCATCAATTTCTCAAATGTTCTCTCTCTCTCTCTCTCTCTCTCTCTCTCTCTCTCTCTCTCTCTCTCTCTCTCAACTTCAACTAGATTTCTCTCTCTGCATGAAGTGTTTCATAAATAAGAATGTCCCATTTATCTCTTGCTTTTATCTTTCATTACCTTAGATGTCACCACTTCTTGATGCTCTAACCATGTTACGACATTCACAGATACACAATGCATGCAAGACATCCACAACAATATGTGTGTGTGTCAGAAACACACACACACACACACACACACACACACACACACACACACACACACACACACAAAATGCATGCATGACATCTACAACAAATTGATGGATTCCCATTGTTGAATTGTTGAGCTCGCTCTCCTTCATTAATGCATTGCAAATGTGGAAGGCCTTCATGCAATGCTCCAACAACTCAACAAATGTCACATTGTCTCTGTCTTTCTCACACACGCACACGCACACGCACACACACACACACACAAATGGCAAAGAGTATCAACTTAAAGTGGAGGATTTTAGGCTCCCTTGTACAAAGGCCCCAAGAGTATCAAATTCACACCCTATTGAATTAGAGGGTATGATGGTGTTCTAATCCTTGAGATGGAGCATCCAAAGGACTTCAAGCACCATTGATTGAGAGCATACCTATAAACAACCCTCTATACATGCTAGGTGGCATTGTAAGAGCCTTTGATTTGAATAAATTAGGTGAGAGTCTCAGTGAGATCTAGGAAACAAACATAACCTGCCTCGTGGGAAGCTGGTTTTAATAAAATCCCTTCAAAGGGATATTTTCACTTAAGTAAGAATTGCTAAAATTGGGGGCATACTCAGAGCGAGTAGAGAGAAATGGGGGATGCTCTGCAGCGCGAGGATTCTGCAGGCGAAGTTGGGAAGCATTTGTGGCGAGAGATGCTGACGAAGCGCATGGGCCATTCAAGGCTACCCACCTCCATCGAGTGCATAGTTGGAGATGATCTGCAAGACCAGGGAAATTCGGCCTGATCCGAGCACCAAATGTCACATTGACTCTGTCTTTCTCTCTCTCACTCTCTCTCTCTCTCTCTCTCTCTCTCTCTCTCTCTCTCTCACTCTCACTCACACACACACACACACACACACACACACACACACACACACACACACACACACACACACGCGCGTACAATTACTGAGCTCTTTGAATGCCAAGGTCAAAGATCATTTTCAGCATGAAGTTCCGTGCAAACCCTCAAAGGGAGTTTCATTGGGCAACACATAGAGGAAAGTTCTTTATGGCCTTAACAATGCAAAGTAAAACCACTCTTCAAATGGCTTTCAAATACAAAAGTAGTAAGTGGTAACTGTTGAAATTTGAGGGCTAGAGTGAAACTTCATGGCCTTCCCAAAGACTATAAATATTATAAATATAGATAGAGTAATAAGTTTTTTGACTTTACATTGCCACGACTCTCATAAGCCTTTTTATATTCTATCATCTTAGTACTTACCCTTCACTTTCGCACTTCAAATTAAATATTTCTTAGCGTTCTCTTTGAAATATAGCAAAATGTGACACGCGAAGTGTCTCTCCTTCCTTGACATTAGAAGTAAAGCCGCCCTTCAAATGGCTTTCAAAAGCAAAAAGTAGTCAATGGTCAACCTTCAAGTTTGAAGACTGGAGTAAAACTTGATACCCTTCTCGAAGACTATAAATTTTATAAATATAGATAGAGTACTAAGATATTTAACTTTACATTGCTAGGACTCAACTCATAAGTCTTTTCATTTTCTACCATCTTTTCATTTTCTACCATCTTAGTACTTACTCTTCAATTTTGCATTTCAAATTAAATGTTTCTTAAAGTTCTCTTTGAAATGAAGAGAGTGGGATAAATGGAGGATCTCCTTCCTTGAAATTTTAAGCTCAATTATATATAAAGAAAAAAGAATAGATGGTATTTTCCATTCTCAAATGTCTTATATATAAGACATAGTATAAAAATATAAAAGTATAGATGGTATTGTCCATTCTCAAATGTCTTATATATAGTATAGAAGTACATTTCCAAATGTCTTATATATTCCAAAGGGTCTCACTAAAACAAGGCTCACAGTAGTATTCTAAAACAAGGTGAAGACTCTATGATGGTCTCAAGAAGGCAACATTTTTTTTCATTATCAATTGAGTGATTATTAGAACACATTTGACATGTTAATGGAGAAAGATTATATATATGTAGAGAGAGATGCATGTGTACACACACATCCACACCCACACTCACATTCACTTTCATAATGAAAATGTTCAAATGAGTATAGTAAAGCTTTATTACAAAGAAAAACAAGTGAAAGGTTCACGACGGCTTTCAAAAACAATAAGAAAGTGGTAAAATTGTTAGGTTGAATTAAATTGGTATCAGTGTTTGGGAAAGGATTGCCTTAGCTTAGTCTTGAGCCGATTGAAAATCAAGACTAGCTAGCTGCAAACCATGGCAAAGGAAAGAAAAACCGATGAAATATGTGAGAAAGTCGTCCAA
Source organism: Adiantum capillus-veneris (assembly GCF_014529385.1). Lineage (NCBI taxonomy): Eukaryota > Viridiplantae > Streptophyta > Polypodiopsida > Polypodiales > Pteridaceae > Adiantum > Adiantum capillus-veneris. The sequence goes on from NC_140934.1 coordinate 40,198,220, forward strand.
AAATTCTACAAATGTTTGCTAGTATTTTCGGTTTTCTTCTTTTTGAGAAAGAAACTAATCAATAGCCGCTTAATAAAAAAGAATTTCTCGAACATTAACACTGACTGTAATAAAAAAGCTATAAAATACAAGAAATGTAAAACCATGTGAAGTTGTGAAATGAAATGTGAAATAAAAAGAACTAATTAATATGTGTGTGTGTGTAGAATTTATTAGAATTATGCAAGGTGAAGCTTCACTTTAGCATTCTAAAACAATAGAATTAAAAAAAAAACATATGTGTGTGTGTAAAATTTACTAAAATTATGCAATGTGAATCTTTATTTTAGCATTCTAAAACAAAAGAATGGAAGAAAAGTAAAGACATGTAGGATGTGAAATGAAAGGTAAGTTTCCATTATGCATTAAAACAATGAAAGTCTCCTTAACCTAACACAACACTGGTTTCTTTTAGAAAGCCAATTAAAGGGTCATGATTGTCAGCACACATTTGTAAGATTCTTTTGCATATCTATACTATAAATAATGCAGCTTAAGATTTTGAAAGGAGAGACCCTCCATGTGCACTCACTACTTCACTTCTCATTTCTCCTTTTACATATCTATACTATAAATAATGCAGCTTAAGATTTTGAAAGGAGAGACCCTCCATGTGCACTCACTACTTCACTTCTCATTTCTTTAAATCTTGGAATCTTGGAACCTGTGAACCTTTTTAATCTTCAATTTTTATCCTTTCAAATTATTTTAAAAAAAGTTTGACTCTTGTTTACGCTTAAATTTTGCTTTTGAGAAGTAAAAACATAAATTTAAAATTTTGCCGGTTTACTTCAAGGTGAACTTGGAATACAGCTATGATTTTTCAATATACTAAACCCCAAATTTAATTGAGCACCGGTCTTGAATAGTCCCAAAATGGAAGGGCATGTGTGTGTGTGAGAGAGAGAGAGAGAGAGAGAGAGAGAGAGAGATCTCAAAGAGAGTGACAAATGTTTTTCCTTAATCGAAATAATTTTAAAGTAAATCTACACATATATAATGGAGATTAAATTTTTCAAGCAAGGAGAGGCCTTCCACGTGTCATCCATTGCAGCTTGCACAAATATCCACATTTGGAATTCTATGAAATAACTATAGTTGGACGACCTTGGCGCTTGAAGGTCTCAGTCCAAATTTGGACCTGCAACGGTTTCTTGTATGTGCATTTGCATCCATGTTGTGTGTATGTGGTGTGTTCAGGTCTTAGTGTGTGTGTGTGTGTGTGTGTGTGTGTGTGTGTGTGTGAGAGAGAGAGAGAGAGAGAGAGAGAGAGAGAGAGAGTAGAAACTTGATTCGCCACTGGTTATGTGTGTGCACGAGACTTAAAATTTTAACCTACAATGCGACTAGGCATTGGTGGTGTGTGCGAGAGAGAGTCGAATCTAGGTGAGCGAGCCCGTGTGTGTGCAGCCAAGGCTGTGTGTACGTGTAACTATTTTACTTATATAATAAGACATATATTAACTTTTATGCTCAAAAGACAGCTGGCTTTACAAAAGTGAAAATTATTAGTGCAAAAGCAACACAGTCTTAGAATTATCTTTGTACATGGCTATATGAATGAGATCTGATTCTAATGTCAAATTACAATAATCAATCAAAGAAGTAATTTCCAAACAGTAGTAGGAGTCCACGAAGTCACGCATAGACATTTGCTTCAAGCCAAAAAAATTCCAAGAAAGGATAGAGTCCTCACTTGCATCCATCCGAACAAGACAACACATACGTTAGCATTGGATGTGTTTTACAGGTGTCGATGGACTATATCAGTTGTTATCCATGTCCAAATTACAATTTTTTCAACTTAAAAATACTGTCTGAAGTGTTTATGTATTCCAGTTCTCTGTTTTTTTGAGAAGATTTTAGAAAAAAAAAGATAGTAATTACAGGTATTGGTTTCTATCTAGCCCCATTTAAAAATAAATTAAGGTAATAGCATACATATGGTTCTTCATCAGAAGGCCACTACCCTTTCTTATCCAAGTGTCATAATCCCCCAAGAAATCCATAGGTCAAGTTTTTAGATTTTCAAATTATATTTCCTGATTTTTAACCTAACTTTATTAAGCCAAAAGGTGAAAAAAATCTGCAAGTGAGACTGTAATCCATGGCGCAAACCCATGTCAGAGAGATGATGCAAACAAACTGCTAAATCCAAACTAAACGAATGTAACCATCATTAACCTACTCAGTTCAAGCATGCTTTGCAGAGTATTGCAAAAAAACATGGCCTTTTAACCAACCTGAGATGTGACCTTGTGTTCCGCCATCTCCATTGCAATACAGTACACAATAGCTCAAGCACTCAGAAGAGCTCACTTTTTATGCACTCACACACAGAGAAACAAGGGCCAAGGCTAAGTGAGGAGTGAACCCTCACCTCGCTTATAAATACCAATTCTGGTACATGTTTTGAGGAGTAATATTCATAGAGCGAATTGCTGCCATTGTGTTATCATGAGAGGATGCTCCAGTAGCAGCCACCACATTAACTCAAGGGGGGAGAGAGAGGTGTGTGTGTGTGATGTGTGTGTATGAGAATGGTTGTGAGAAGAGTGTGGTGACATAAACGAGTATTGCGCAGAGGGTGGGGGAGGAGGATTTATTGCATGGTATGCTTCCCAAGGAGGATAAAAAAATTCACGCTCCTCTAAGAGGGGAATTTTATGAGGACTAGAAGCCCAAGTCCAACTACCAGTTTAAGGAGAACATACCACAAAAGGAGTGGATATTCCTAGACAATTGAAGTGTCTGTACAAAATCATGCAGTTGTACCTATGTGTGTGTGTGTGTGCTCGCCCTGTCCCAGGCACCATACACAATGGGTTGGTAGTAGGCCCATTGTGTATGGGCCTACTACTTAATTAGAGAGACGAGGTTGTCATGGATGAATTGTAAGCCAGGCCAGTCATTTTGAGAGATAGTTTTGTAATTTTGCTTATTAGGTCGCTCCTTTTGAATCCATCAAGGCAAAACTCGTGAATAAGAAGCTTGATTCTCTCTCTTCAATAGCTATAAAGCACTCCCAGATCCATTGAATAACGACTCAAAAATCCTACATAATGTGTGAGAAACTGCCAAGCTTGGTATTAAAGGGGGGGAGAGAGAGAGAGAGAGAGAGAGAGAGAGAGAGAGAGAGAGAGAGAGAGATTAATATTTATATTCTCATCCTCCTCCTTCTCACTATGTAATTGGAGAGTTGTAAGCAACCTAGAGAACTATCCAATTAAATAGAGAGAAGGGGAAGGAGGACAATATAAATATTAATCCCTCTCTTTCTCTCTTTCTCTCTCTCTCTCTCTCTCTCTCCTCAATAGCTATAAAGCACTCCCAGATCCATTGAATAACGACTCAAAAATCCTACATAATGTGTGAGAAACCGCCAAGCTTAGTATTAAAGGAGTATTTGCTGTCTCTTGCATGTATAATTTTTTTTAGAATCCATAGAGAGATGTTGTGAATCAAATTTTTTAAATGCAAGAGAGTGTATACATATAGAAGAATAGAATCTATATAAGTTTCCACCTTTATAGTTATAAAAAAAGAAGACATGCATTTTTTTAGCCGCAGCAACACGGGAGGCACACACACACACACATATTTATCAAATAGCAATTCAAATAAATATTCTTCATAGTTTATTAAAAAAGCCATGATGTGAACAATCAACTATTAGAATTATATAGTGTGAGTTTAATTTGAAATGACTTGAAATGTCAACAATCAAAGTAAATGTGATGGTGACCATTGGATGTGAGAGGTGCAAAGCTGAATTGCATGTTTTCTCTACCACTCAAGTCTCTATGGCCTTCTTGACCAACAAAATTTAAAAAATAAATTAAAATTAAAATAATAAAATAAAAAGGACCCATCGACAAACTAAAACAAAAGAATGTTTTAGTGCTTTTGCAAGAAAAACTAGGTCTTATAAACATAGGAAATAATAAACCAGTTTAATGAAATGAACCTTTATGAGTCCTTAAAAGTACTCTTTCATAAATTAATATATAAAAAATTCAATGAAAATTACATCAAATTATGAGATCAAATTCTATGAATGCACTCCTTAATCCTTTGTTCTCTAAGATCTTTTTAAGAGGCCAAAAAGCTTAAAGAATCTTGAATATTGAAATGCCCTTTATATAAAAGAGCTCATTTCATTCAAATGAGTATCTTTGTGTAGGTTGATTGGTGTGCCTATAGTCGTTTTCTACATATTAGTATCAGTGTTTGACAAAAATCAATTTCACAAACATACAAAAATTCCATTTAGGATAGATCCAAAGATAGAATTCTACAAAACAACCAATAGTTTGCAATTTAACTCTATTTTCTTAAATTTTTCATTTAGATTTTTTTCTTCTCTCCTCTCTTCAACCGGCTCAAAGCTAAATTGAGGCACACTTTTCCTAAACACTAAAATTTAGCATGGAAGATTACACTCTTGAAGAGATAGCATTCCATGATTTGAAAAGAGTTGAAAAGTGGAATAAATTGAAATTGAAACATACACATGGTAAACAAGGTGAAATAGGTAAATTGGAGTTAAAACATACACATGGCCTACATAAGGCTACAATAATACAATAAGAGAGTTCTTTGTGAGAGAGAAAAATAGAAAGTGACACCAGTAACTTAAAGCATATGGTATCACAATAAAATATTATGTTTTTTTGAAAAAAATATAAACAATGAACTATTTAGATTACATGATATATTTCAAAAGAATAAAAAACAATGTTTGACACAATACTGAATGACTCTCTTTAAAAAAAAAAAGAGGTGCACAAATGTCAACACACTAAGAAGTAATAATAAAAAAATAATATCATTAGCTTGTCATGTGGCACTAATGCGCACGTAACCCTTTAGTAATAAGGACTACTTATGTAGTCCAAAAAGGGGTTGAGTGCATCGTTCAAATTGGATACATTGTTCATGCTTTAATATGAAAAGCTAAAGTGATTGGTCACCCTATCGTCTTATTGTACATATTAGTTTGGAAGATTACACTACTGAGGAGATCGCATTCCATGATTTGAAAAGAGATGAAAAGTGGAACATATTGGAATAAAAATATACACCATTGTGTATTCTTTTAAATTGGATACATTATTAATGAAAAGTTATAGGCTTTTCTCCTTAAAGATGAACAAGTGGTCTGCCAAATGGCTAGTCATGTGGGCATCGAGTGAGTGCTTGCAGACGCACTATACGCGCAAGTTATTTCCAAGACGACAAAAATAAAAAATTTGTACACCTTTCTCCTTGTTCTCCACGGCATGTTTTAACACACGGAAAAGGAAAAAGGCATTGACAAGTGTGCTTAGATTGATAATTAAGTTAGCTCAACGTGTTCAAATATGAAGAATTTAGGTGTTTGGGCTATTGTTTATGGACCACATTCATTTTTCATATCTTTTATGTACTTTAGGACACATGTGCTTTTGCTTTATGGTCAACAATCCTATGAAAATTCTCTTTTTTGTTGTGGCTACATACCCCCATTAACCAATGCTCAGAAAAACCGCTAGTATTGTGTAATCCCACCTACAAATTTTGAGATTTATCTCTAGAGTTCAACTGAGAAGTTAAAATTTGGAGAAAATTAGTGCAAAATCCTTAATATACTCAACATATGTGGCATGAAACCTATATATTAAACAGTATTAAATGATGGTGGTAGTTTTATAGTAAAATTCTTTTTGCTTGTGTTAATATTAAACAGTATTAAATGATGGTGGTAGTTTTATAGTAAAAATTCTTTTTGCTTGTGTAATATTATCTAACTCACTATTGTAAGTTTTGTAAAAATAAAAATAAAAATAAAAAAATGACAGTGGTAGTTTTATTTATTTTCTTCATGTCTTGCACAATCCAATGAACTCGTCATACAGAAGACGGGCTCAGTGCCACATGGCAAGTCAATGATGGAAAACCTATTTTTTACTTTTTTTCTTCGACATGGTTGTACATATGTGCATGAATATGACAGACAACATAATTTTTTTTCCTGTTTCTTTGAGGAGCGACATCGAGTAATGGGTCACATACTCTCATTCTCCTCCTCTTATGTAGGCCGGTCATTCACCATGTTCGACTTTACAAGGACTCTTCTAAGAAGAACAACTAGATATGCTCTTTGAAACATGTTCAAAACTTTTGTTACACAACAGGTTAACTGTGGACTTTACTGACCACTCCATAAAATACATCTCATTTTTTATTTGGACGTTTAAGATTTGTGATCATTCACGCCTTAACATCACCTTTGAGAGCATATTCCCCTTTTTTGACTCTATATGAGTACCTTATGTATTGTATGAACATAGCATCCAATACCCTACAAGCAATGCTCAACAGCTTCAAAAGAACAATCTTTTACTATGATGTAAGGGAGCCCAATCGCTAGAGGTTCTAGTAACTGCCAATGCCATAGATAGATAGATAGATAGAGAGAGAGAGAGAGAGAGAGAGAGAGAGAGAGAGAGAGAGAGAGAGAGAGAGCTTCCAAGCTTCATCCGTATAGGTCCACAACATTTAGGAAGATGGAGTGTGAGTTGTACAAAGGGTAAGAGTAAGAGAGAGAGAGAGAGAGAGAGAGAGAGGGAGAGAGAGAGAGAAGCAAACTTCTAAAGCAACACTAATATGCACACATAGCAATTTTGTGTGTAGAGGGCACACAAAAAAATAGGGATGAGAGACTAAGAAGACGATTTGCACATATTGGGTCAAATCTTCCCCCATGCACGAGTGAGCTCCTCCTTTAGGATACATGACTGTATAAGTTGACTCAAAAAAGAGTTCAAAAGGAGAGTGAAATTCGACTACTTTATATAAAATAGAGTTTGCATGGTTTAAGAGAGATTCCTTGTGAACTATGAGCAAACAAAGAGTTAAAAAGACTTGACCATTAACTCTAGAAGTTACTTAGAGGTTACCCATAGTGAATGTGTTCTCATAATCCACATCTGCTCCTCTCTCAGCACACTTTAATCACACAATAAATCATAATTTTTGTATACAAATATTTTTTTTTTTTTGCAAAATGCACAATTGTGAGTGGATGTATTATAATGTCACCAACAATTTACACCTACAAACAGTATCTCCCTCACGCAGCTTCAAGCATCGTGATGAGAGAGATGGCAAACTTGTTAATACCTTTGACCTCAAAGGCTGCCTAGCGAATGAGAAACATAGGCGAGGAGATGCTAGATGCAGCTAATCTTGGCTCAGAAGGTGAGAAGTGGAAAAAGGTAGAGTTCCACGACAAAATCTTAGCACGGGCGTGGTCTAGCCTAAGTCTAGGAGGCATCTCAGGGGAACTGTTGAGGAAGTGCAAAAAAGAAGCTGGGGTATTGGAGTGGGGGGGGAAAAATGGGTAGTTCAAGAACTCCATCTTGCACTAGTTCCAATGGCTCGCTAAATTTCTAGAACCACCACAAAGCCCCTACTGGATAGAAACTGCCAGGAAAGTGAATAAATAAGGGTCTGAACCGACTTGCTCACTTCTAGGACGGTAACAATAAGAGTTGTAAAACCATTGACTTACTGGCAACCCAGTTTCAACTAAATGGATTTGAGATTTTGTCAATAGAGTAATAAAAGAGCTGGACAAGGTTGTAATGACAATCTATGAATTTGGGTTTGAGTGGAACGTTTGGAGATGGACCGGAAGTAGTCTTTTTTGGAAATCCCATTTAAAGGCATCTATCATGCATTAATGCACAAGACTAAGTGATATGCCCCCCTCAACAAAATATGGAAGAGACAATGGCTAGAAGAACGGTTGGGGGAAGTCATGGAGAACATTTGGAAGCCAAAGTGGCCGTACTTTATGAAGATATTTTTGTGGAACGTGATGTGGGGTGCTCTACTGACGTGTGTAAAGATCTAGGAAAGAGGAATTGGGTCCAATCGTTGTTTGGGCTGCAAGATTGCTAGTGAAGATCTGGCCCACCTTTACATGGAGTGCCCGGTGATCAAAGGCCTGGCAGGGAAAATATGCAAGTGGGTCCAAAGGACATGGAAGATAAGGTAAGTCAAGACTCATCAACTCCTTGATGGCAAGAAGATGGGAAACTCTGGTCTACTTATCTGCAATCAAACTATCAGGTACTTCTTCTTCCACCATATATGGCAGGCGAGGAACCACCGTATATTTGAGGGAGGCCTTCATGTACCAAGCTTCTCAGAGATTATACAAGAAAGTAGAGTGATGGTATATATGCTTGAAAGCAAGCAAGATTCGGAGATTGGTCTAGGGATATCCATGCCATGTTGTCAACATGCGAGAAGTATTGGCCTAGATGAGAGTAGATAGAAATCCATTATGTAATCTCCAATACGTTAAGGCTTGGCTTGAGCTTGAGGTTGTTTATTAAATTCTATGTTTTGCTTAATATAGTCTACCCACAAATTGTGAGTTTTGCAACAAAAAAATGTCACCAGGAATTTTTGTATACACATCTTAAACGTAACATAAAAACAAACACATACATCCATAAGCACGTGTAAATGCACACATGCACACATTGACACTACAAAACAAGACCAAAGAAAAAATGGGTGATGGAATATAAGGCTCCTTGCCCCAAATTATGCCTTGAACAAATCAAAAGTAATACAAAGATTTGACAATAACTACCAATAGTGGTGGGTTCCCCAATGCACTTATAGATGGTCTTTATGGTGATGTGGACTAGTGAACAAGCAAGTAAGCTGTAAGATACCATAAATTAAACCTTCTACTCCTACCCTATCCATTGTATATTTGTCCATGTATCTCCCAAATGAATGTATAATCCCTCTCTCCATCTTTTGTCTTGCCATGGTGGCCACCCACCACCAGCTAGGGACATTAGTTTCCATCACCATCAACAATAAGGCAAATGTATAAAGGCCAAACTTAAGTGGGGGGATATAGACCATGTGTTTGGGGTCAATGATTTGAAAGTACAAAATAGGATTAAATCGTAATCACCTCACTAATCCTCTTTCAAACCTTATAAAAGGAGGCCTCATGCAAGCTCTTGACATCCACATGAAAGAGACACACATGGGAGGCTAAACTCTAGCGATGCACACATAAACAAGGAGCTTTACATGTTCATGGTGAGAGATGAATCAAAAGCACTCTAAAAGGACAAGAGAAGAAGTAGAGAGAGAGAGAGAGAGAGAGAGATCTTGCACATGATGATGTAGAGCTTGGTTCACCTCAGGTACATAGTTAAGTAGAGTTTCTTTGTGTATGTAAGTCACCATATGTACCTTCTGAGCTCCTATGCTCCTGATGTAGCATATCAGCAAGCAACAGTGAGAGAGACCATAAAGCGAGGTGCCCAATTTTGTCCTAAAAGCTCTCCTAGCTCTCTAGAAAAACATCCTCTTTCTCTAAAAATTGTTAGGCTGGATTTAGAGTGGCATAATTACAGTAAATTTATAATGAGAGATTAGAGTTTGCAATTGGACAATGCATAAAGTGAAATACCAATAGAAATAACTTGACTATGAAGTGAGCTAGTAGCACACAAGTTTGTGTATAAGATGTGGCTGCTTATATAGGAGTAGTAGGGCTAGTGCAAGTGGTAGTACAGTGGCTAGGTACACCTCTCAAGGTCCAAGAGGCATCTCCCCAAAGGTCAAAGGTCGACCTCCCAATGTAAGCTCCAAAAGGCATGCTTTTGACTCCTTGTGCAACTCACTAAGCCTACATGCTATCACATGGTTTCCTACATATTGGATTCTGATTAGACTCAAGATGGTACACACCAACATATTGTGGCATAGGAAAAAGGCCACAATCCCAACAACCCTCCCCTTGGACTTCGGACTACTAAAAAACTACATAGAGACTCAGTGTCACACATGCTCTACCACACACACCAATGAAACACAGGCTATAGTAGGTGGTCTCTTCATGATATGGTATTAGATAGACTGAAGTATCCTCTCCTCAAACAAAGAGACATTATAGTTTGAATGAGTAGGCTAAAGAAAAACCATGTTCTCTATAGAATGTCATTGTACTCAACGTAAGAATTATATGTATGACAAACATGGAGATAGCTCTCCTCTTTCTTGTATTTGTCTTTGTCATGGTCCTCTGCCATGTTGAATCTACCGTTTTCCTTGTTGATATTGCTACTACTGTGACAGTTTGATGGTGGATAGCCTTTGATGCCACAATTTCTACAATACTTGTTCTTGTAGTAGTCCTTTGAAAAGTGTCCAAGCTTGCTACACTCGTAACACTTCATTTTATTGTTATTTGTAGGGAATGATGGTGGGTGCATTGAGCTCAAGGGGGCTTGAATTTGAAGGTAGCCATAGCTACATAGTAGCAAGATAGTGAGAGACAAAAGTACACACTTGCAATAATAGACTCGATATACAAAAGATGTACAAAAATACCTTTAGCATAGAATAGGATACGTACATCAAATCCTTTACTTATAAGTCTGAAAAGGTATCCGACTAAAGCCTTTTGACTTACATTACTTCCTAAAAAGATATAGCACAATATCTTGTCACAAAAGCAATTATCCTCACATAGGTATTTACAAGTAAGGGTTGTTGCAAACACAATCAAATGCTACTTATCCTAGGAAAATATATACATGCTAACACATGAGTTACACATGGGGTCTACCACATAGGTGTTGAGATGTCGAGCTCTACACCTTGAGCTGGCATCCACTACGGGTCTTGGCCGCTTATGGCATTTACTCACTGGCGCATTAGGTGACCGACACGGAGGATCTCTGCCAGTGATTCTACAGCTGGACTACAGTTATAGTGCCAGCCTAGTACGCTTCTAGCGAGTTCACACTTAGTGACCGCATGTACATATGTGCTACTTTTCAGGTTTAGCACTTAGTCATTTTGTACTCTCTTTTTTGTGAAGAAGAAGAAGAAGCTTTCCATCTCTTTGTGCTTTGTGCTTGTCTTGTGTAGCTCTCTTGCATCCTCATTCTTTACAATACGCACATATTCAACTAGGGACAATGCACACCTTGAGTTGGTGCATACGCCAAATACCATATGCCCAACAAGCCTCTCCTTGGGATTTGGACTACTGACTAACTGCAAAGAGACCTGTTTCCACATAGGCTAATGAACGCCACACAAATTGGTATTCACACAAACTATGGCCACACATGCTACAATGTGGTCCCATGATATGGGGTCACACAGACTAAAGAGTCCTCCCTTCAAACAAAAGACCATCCATATCCTCTATAGCTTCCAATGTATACTCATACTAGCACCTCCAGCTGCTCCTAGTCTTCTTCCATCTGCTACTACGATTTGTGGCTACTACCACTGTAGCTTTTCCATGCTTTGTGGATGATAGCTTCACCTTCGGATTTCTTCTTGAAGAATATATTTTTCATACATAACAATCTGAAAATGATGTCAGCACAAACGAGGACATATCACCTCCAATTAGATCTGAAAGAGTGTTTAATCCTCTTATAGTGATCATACACCAAGTATTATATCCATTGATGATAGACAATACAGACAATTCCTTGTGATTTTGTGCATGATTATCACCTCTCTTTATTGACAACAAAAATTCGTGTGTACGATTTTGGAGTACAATATGTGTATGCTTCCTTACAAGCAACATGTGAGAATTTGTACATGACTTTGACATACAAGTCAAGTCAAGAGAAATTTACTCCATTTGAGTGCTCACTTATGTGCGTGAGTGAAATGCTACTTGTGATGCCTGAAAAAAGGGTGTGAATTTCTTTTTCTACAAGTAGATGTCCTCTGGGTGTGAAAGTACTCGTAGATAGCCGACTCTGTGTGAAAAGTGGGCATTCAATGCACTGGCATAGATTTGCTAACTATCAAGTCTGAGATGGGGATGTATTGGTTGATTGAGAGGCTTGTGGCTTAAAAGTCTTCGAGCCCGGTGGGAATGAGCACTTGTGGAAAAATGAACAATTGATGCAAAAAGAAAAATAAATAAATAAAAACAGAGTGGCATCAGGTCAACGAAAGGCGAGCAGGAGGATGAGGCTTAGCTATAGCGTTTTTTGATGCTCCAAGTGTGGGTACATAGTACATAAAAAGAGTTTTTGTATCTTTTAGGTTGTGCAATTTGTCATATGAGAGAGATGTCTACAAAGGCAAAGCTTTGTCGGCTACGGTATGTGCATACGCTTTTTGTTGGCTTTGAGATTTGACTTGATTCAAGCTCATTTGGGTTTCCAAGGTGAGTGAAAGGCCTCAAGCTACAACCCAAGCTTTGGTTTTTGAAGAACCAGTCTTTGCTTGCACAGTTGTATGATTGTGAGGCTCCACAGAGACTTTTTCATTGTGTGTTCTTTTGATTTGAAGATTGTTGTCGAATGTTGTGGAACTAAATCCTCTAACTCCCCTAATTAACAAAAATCAAAGCCCTAACACTTGATCCTTGAGTCTTTGAATCTCTTTGGAAAAATCTTTCACTTGTCTTTGAAGTGATTTTCCTTCTTCTTATTTCACTATAAGTTCCGATTCAAGCTTTCTATAATCTCATCCCGAGTTTTGATATGCTCAGCATGAGTAGATTTTTGTGAAGCGTTGGATTCTTGTAAAAATGATGCCATTGTTCTAGAGCTCAAACATAACAACCTTGATTAGTTGAGGGTCAATAGAAAGTTCTTGACCACACACACACACACACACACACACATAACAACCTTGATTAGTTGAGCTCAAACATAACAACCTTGATTAGTTGAGGGTCAATAGAAAGTTCTTGACCACACACACACACACACACACACACACACACACACACACACACACACACACACACACACACACAATTAGTTGTAATAAGAATGAAGAAGATAAGGCTTAATTATGATGTCTCGTAAGACAAGGCATGCATTAAGCAGATATACACACTAATTTAAAAATATTGAAATGCTCAATTAGTGAGTCTCATTGAAAGAAGTATATACAGACTAAGTAAGAGATAAGAGGGCACTCAATGAATGACACACACTACTACAAAGAGAATATGATTACGCTCAATTGCACCCTAAACTAAGCTTTGATACCATTTGTAGGGCACGATGGTGGCTGCATTGAGATCAAGGGGGCTTGAAGTTGAAGGTAGCAATAGCCACATAGTAGAGAGAAAGGGGGGTAGAGAGAGAAAAATACACACTTGTGATAATAGACTCAATATACAAAAAATATACAATACCTTTAGCATAGAATATGATATGTATATCAAAGTCTTTACTTATAAGGCTGAAAAGTTATCCAGGTGAAGCCTTTTGATTTACATAAATGCATTCAAATATATAGCATAATATCTTGCCACACAAGCACTTACCTCACATAGTCATTTATGACTAAGACACAATGTTGCTTATCCTAGGCAAAGCTATACATGCTATCACATGGATTTACACATGGGTTCTACCACATAGGAAGAGAGTCAACTAGGGACAATGCACACTTTGAGTTGGTGCATAGGCCAAATACCATATGCCCAAAAAGCCTCCCCTTGATATTTGTACTACTGATTAACTGCATAGAGATCTACTACCACAGAGGCTAATGAATATCACACAGACTGGTAGTTACACAGACTATTGCCACACATGCTACAATGTGGTCTCATGATATGGCATCACACAGACTGAAGTGTCCTCTCCTCAAATGGAAGACCATCCATATTACCATTGTATACTCCCCTTGCTCCTACTCTTCTTGCATTTGCTACATTTGATGTTGCTACCAATGCAGCTTATCCATGCTTTGTCACCTTGGGATCTCTTCTTGAAGAAGATATTTTTCATACATAAATATGAGCGAATGATGTCAACACAAACGAGGAAGGTCTTACCTGAAATCTAATTTGGGGTAGTGTCTAATGGTCTTATAATGAGCATACACCAAGTATTATATTTGTTGATGATAGATAATACATAGATTTCCTTGTGGTTTTGTGCATGATTTACCTATTTGATGACCTCCCCTTGAAGCATAGTTACCTTATAAAAGATTCTTCTTTAAGCTTGTCTTGATTTACTTTTACTTAGCACAAGAAAATTTATCCATGCTTGAAGTGTTGTGGTACATTCATTCCTGAAGTGCACATAATTAACATGTTGGGAAGTGATAATTATACTTAAACCTTGTTTATCATTTGCATGTGCATGTGCAACTTGGGCTCTAGTGAGTGTTTCTTCAAAAGTGGATGGATTGTTTGCCCTAAGTTTGACATCAACCCATAGTTGTTTCCTCATGAGGTGTCATCATAGCTTCATCTGTCATGTGTGGAAGGCATTTCCATTTAATTTCTCAACTCCTTCGTCTCCCGTAGTGCAAAGCAGAGGGGTCTTAACACTTAGCAGTGTGTGAAGGTCAATTTCTACCTCTTTATAAGAGCACTACCATGAATGAGAATTATGAAATGCATTACAAATTTTGTGCCTTGGATGCAAGATTTTTAGCCTTTAAATATTTAGGAGAAAAGAGAGACAATGAATGAGAGACATCAGGAAATTTTGGAGGTCATTTGGAGGGCCTTCCAAGAAAATTGAGTTTTTGGCCGTTCTCTATCTAGAAAATAGGTGTGGTAAAAGAAAAGGTTTCCTTTTATAACCGTTCATAAAGTGTATTTCCAAGTAGATTCTATTGACAGAGTCATAACGGTCGTGATGATTGAGGGAATGCCTCTTTCGGTTACATTTAATGCATCTCATCATCTTGGAGGGAGACTCAACATTTCCTGCACTGTGCAGTAATAGCATTCTTGTTTTCCTTGCACTAAGCACTAATAGCTCTATCCTCCACACCCTTAAACCTCCTCACCAAACGTCCTAAATATCATCTACACATTGACTTAGATCCTCAATATGCGCCTTTATGTAAGCGAATCAAGACCAACAAACAAGTCATAGAAGCAAGAAAAGAGAGACTGAGAGTAGAGGGAGCACAACATGTAGACATTTGGACACAGGGATCCCTCTATCCTCTTTATCCTAAGACTAATTCCTAATTTTCATTTACAAATCCTATTGGTCTATTGACCTTTGCTGGTGATGGAGAGAATGGATTGCTTCGCTATTGCAAAGCTTTAACTGGCCAAGCTAAAAATCATAGATGCATGCTTCATGCTCAAGCAAAGGAGATTCTATGACTCTTTGATTTGTATTGTCATGACCACAAAACCATATTGTAGCACACGGAGGAGGTCCTACGAGAAAAGGTGCAGAGTTTACAAAGGAAAGATACGAGCTTGAGTGCTTGTGTGCAAAAGAAGGAACTACGGAACCTTGAAACCTTGAAGGTTGGATATGGTTTTCTAAAAAGAGAATTCAAGCATAGAGATGAGGAGTTCAATCTTATTGGTTTGACTTATGTATTTATGTCTTTGTAGACATGCTAATAAATGTATTGGGTTGACTAACTTATGCTTTCTTTGTAGGCATGCTATCTATGTATTGGTTTGAGTTATAAATTGCTTTCTTTGTAGACATGCTATTTATCCGAGGAAAACATTGATCCCATATCCAATGTAGGGGAGTAGTTAAAGCCCTGGATAAGAAATAGTCTTGCAAAATACATTATCCACCATGACAAGAAGTTTAAGGTTTTGCAAAGGGATGTTGTGAACCCATTTATATCTCAGAATGAAGTGCCTGCAATAGAGATACAAGGCACACTTGACTCAATTGTCAAGATCAAGAGAGGGTATTCATCTATTCAACATCTATCTCCTCCATTTGTGAAGAAGGGAATAAAATCCAAGATGCCACCAACAACATCAAGTGTCTGGAAAGAGAGACTTCAGCTCAACAACACACAAAGACACTTCCTTGATTGTCCCTTTCATATTCAAAGTACTTACAAAGGCCAAGGATTAACTAAAACTTATGATGAGCACAACAATATCTTCATGGACCTCACTTTTTTGTAGGCCAGAATGGTAGAGTTATACAATGTCACATTTGCAGAGACTTGTGGTGTGCTACATTTTGTCTTGAATCTAGATGCGTGTAAGATTCTTAAAGAGAAGAAGCTAGAGCAAGTGAGACTCACATTGATGAATAGGGCACTTTCAAAATGTCCTACCAATGATCCTTTATACTTTATTGTTCAGTTTGAAGCCAACATATGGTGGCTCGGTGCTTTTGAGGTAGTTCATTTTCTTCCAGCCCTTTCACTAAAACAATACATTTCATTTCACAAAACTCTTGCATAAATCTTTCCGGTAAAGAAAGAGGACCATGACATTTTAAAGTTTTGAGTCTTCAATCAAATCCCCACTCTTGATATAATCGATAGACAGATGGGAGGGGAGACTTTCAGGTCCAATGGCATTTTGTAGGGGACCTTTAAACACTAAAGTGTATGTATAATTGTGTAATGGGTGCAATGGAAAAATCTCCATGCTTATTTTGCATGGAGTCTACAACGGTGATGGACCCAAAGTGGTGGATAAAGGCTCCTACTTGTCACAATGAAGACCCCAACTTCCGCCCAGTTCTGGCAATTCCACTTGATAATGTCCACATTTGTACAATGCATGCTCTTTGCAGAATTGTGGAGAAGGTAGTATATCTCTGTGTTGGGTTTTCTTGGAAAATGAATAAGTCAGGTGAATGCCATATGGCTCTAGGTGCCCTTGAACTAGTATTGTTAGATATGGGTCTCCATGGGGGCAATGTCAAAATCCAGCAAGACAATAAAAGATTAAACAATGAGAATGATGTGCCTTGCAAACCATCCATTGGCAGTGTTAAGGCTCGCTGATTCTTATCTAAATCACTAGGCATAAAATATTTGAAGCTGACAAAGCATGGAAGGATATATCACTCCACCTATGTTAGCAAAGTTAAGTATCTGCAATGACAAAAAACTACATATGGCCTTGAAGGACTAGGAGCTAGCTACTCGCAACGCCAAGGTTGATGTCTCGTGTTCCATAGATGTGCTCTTTTTTATGTGTGACAAAGATGATTGGTCACAAGAGGATCTCAGCAAGTTTAAGGAGAACCTACAGGTTCTAAGGAAATCATTCAAGACAGCATGGGCAGACACTCAGATCACTCATTACATGGTACTCTCAAAACCATTCTTGTGATTAGAATAAACTGTTAGTGTCTGTGCTTACCAACTTTTCTTCATTTTTAGCACATCATTTTCAACCATTTTCCTTACTTCATTCAAAAAGTAAGGAAACCCAAGCATATGAAAAACACACGTCTTAGAAAATTCTCATTACATGGCGAGGAATGCCTACTTCAGACACACTTAGCTTGGTGTCTATCAAGATAAGTCAAACAATTTGAAAGATATTTTTCAATGGTTCTATCACAAAATCATTCACCACATGCAACAAAAGAAAGTAAGAGTGTCTTTAGCAACATCACATGCAATTACACAACTACAACAATGAAAAATTTAATGATATGAGGCTTTCAACAATTCCAGACCTCGAGAAGGCCAACGAAAGTGGAGAGAGACAATGGAATATTTACCAAGGTGGAGCAAGACACTGGGTGTTTGACACAATATGTACTTCTATAAATTATGGTAATGTGTTTGCCACGAGATATGTACAAATCTTTAATCTGCAATGACTAAGACAACATGTACAAGTCACAACCATTTTTCAACTGTTTGAGACTCTAGATATATGTTTTGGCACATTGCCCTTGTATCTTATCATCATGTGTTTACCATACTCTAATAGTTCATTTGGGTCTTGTTTCCCTAAGGATAGTGCCATTGCTATGTAAGTGTAGTAATCTGTAGCACGACCGCCTATATACCTAGGACTATATCCAAAACAATCTCTTGCAAATATTTTTCAATGAGAATGAATTTGTCGACATTCTTTAATAGAATCGGTCCACCTAGAAAGTGGGATAATGTATTCAAGACAAACGTTGAGATATTCCATTGTGAGATACTAGTATCGGTGCCTAGCTTGTAGATTTTGTCAAGATATTGTGAAAGAGCTACATCTCTTCCACGGTACTCTTTGATCTGATGATGGAGAAATTCATCCTTTTTAGCAATCTAGGACTGCACCCAGAATTAAGTGTCACATTCAAAGAGAGACATTGGGGGGGGGGGGGGGGGGGGGGGGGGTTACCATGAAACTCTCATCTTGCATCCATAGTTCCTCCTTCCATCGGTCCACCAAGTGGCACAACCCTTGTGCTAGGTGCTGATACCATTTCTCTACTTCTTCATTGCTCCTTGAGGGCTTCAAACTATTTTTTAATTGCCTGAAAAGTGGCCTCATCAAGGTGAGTCTCCCTCTATATTTTTTCTTTCTAGAAACATAGTTTGAGGCACTCCGGTGGGTTGCTGGATGTTTTTGATGCCTCGTCATCACTGCTGTATTTGGAGACAAATCCTCTCATCTCGTCGTGGAATTTGGAAATGTTGCCTAGTGCAAAGTCTTCTCGAAGATAGAAAATACTTTTAATGTCATGGAGGAAAATGTATGTCTTGTCACCAAATCTAAATTTTGTCATGCCAAGAAGCATTAACTCAGCTTGTTTCTCAACGAATCCAGTCACATCCAAGGGTAGCTTAATTTTTTGATGTTTTCACAAACAACATTCTGCATTGTTCAACCTCCTTTGCTTCTACCTCAAAATCAATAGCCTCTTCTATCCCTTTCACTTCATTGTAATCCTTCTCGACTTCCTCTTGTTCATTTGGTGATAGATCTTGTTCCTCCCGGATTTCATCAGGGTTTTTCATAAGACTAGCAAATACTATATTCATATAGAAAAGAAAGCCAAAGGACTCCTGGATAAGCTTGCACTCCTTTTTGTGCATAGGGCACCATAAGGGTATGTATGAAAATGGCAATTGATTGTACTTTTTGTATGAAACTCCTTTGGGATTACAATCACTAAAGTGAAAAACCACCATGTCATCAAGACTGACCCTATTCTTTTGCACCTCTAGCACAAACTCTCTCTTTCAAGCTTTAATAAAGTGGCATGCTGAGCTAGAAGATCATCAAGATTGAATATATTGTGGTATGATAATTGGGACTTGTTTTTTAAATAACTTCTTTTATTGTTACACTTTCCATTTGTTGCCAATATCTCATAAATAGGTATGTATTTCAGGATCAAGCTAAGGGCATGGAATGCAATTTCAAAAATATTGCTAGAATGCGTGTATGTACTGATCCTCTCAAGATGGCAGTTATCAATGAGAAAATATTTTTAGAACATAACAAGCAAGAACCAAACCCCTTGGTAGTTATTCACGATACAAGTGACATAACCTTGTCTAGGACTAGACCTTTTCTTGCCCGAAAAGCCAAAAATGTTGTACATTACCCTGAATAAATAACGTTGTACTAACACTTGAATGTGCAGTGGATGTTTTATGGGATTGACAACGATGAAAAGTGGCCGATGTTGCCTTGTACCTGTCTACCCACAATGTCTAGGCATGTTCTAATGCATCTGCATTGTTGGATGGTGGCAGGTATAAACTTCAGTCTTACTATGTAGAGGATTCCTTTGTATCAAAATGATGTACTTTGATCACCGTTATGAATGAAAATGTTGATACATATATCAATATTATTTTATTGTATTGGTGTTTAGCCTAATTTAATTATACAGTTTGTATATCAAAGAGGATTTTTATAATAAACACACACACACAAAATTAATTCTAATAAGCAATGAAGAAGATAAGGCTTACTAATGATGTCTCATAAGACAACGCATGCATTAAGCAGATGTACACACTAATTTAAAGAAATTGAAATGCTCAATTAGTGAGTCTCATTGAAAGAAGTATATACATACTAAGTAAGAGATAAGAGGGCACTCAATGAATGAGCTTATTAAATAAGGCTGAAACAAAAAACAAAGCTAAGCGATTCTATTATAGAGAGAATATGCTTACTCTCAATTGCACCCTAACCAAAGCTCTGATACCATTTGTAGGGCACGATTGTGGCTGCATTGAGGATAAATTTCTACCCTACGACATCATTCCTAAATGGATGACTAATCCATTTGGTGCTTGGAATGCTTAGCTGCCTCAAGCGTGTCTTCTCTTTAGTCCATATCATTCCAAAGTAGAGTGAAAATTTCTACTTGGTGTTTGAGAGACTTCGTCATCACAAACACGATATTAAGCATGCATACTACTCAATTTTGTGCCCAAAAGAGAGAAGTAGTATTATAAGACAAAAACATTGTTAGTTTTAAAAGCATTTACATTTGCTTACTCTAGTGTAGCGTTGTAAGCATTGACAAGGTTCATACTATGCTTAAGCTGTGTTCCTTGCATCCATCTAGCATCTTCAAAAGGATAAATTTTTAACTTAATAAGATATCGTCGAATAATCTTACCATGTCTTAGTACCTTGTCTTCATATCAAAGTATGGATTTGGATTGAAGCACCTCTTCTTGATCTTTGATCTTTGGCAGGTCCTCAATGATTGGTTCTCATGGTGGCTCTCCTTTGTAAGGCTTGAGTAGGCTCACATGAAAGGCATTGTGAATGAGCCAATGGTTGGGAAACTTGAGTTGGTAGGCCATCTCATTGATTGGTTTTAAGATTTGAGAAGGGCCATAGTATGTTTTTGCTAATTTAGCATAATACTTTTGGTGGCCATTAGGGTCTTTTCTCGTAGTTTGCCTCGATCAAGCCTTGGGAAACTTGAGTAGGACCCAATAATTTTCCTTGAAAGCTAAGGCCCTTCTCTGCTTGTTAGCAATAACTTTTGCCCTTTGTTGTGAGATGGATATAGCCTCCTTAATCTTTTGAAAAGATTCTTGTAGGTCTCATCTATACTCATCGACATGGAAGATCTTCCCATGTACCTTAAGTACCAAAGAACTTTTAGGTATTGCCTCAATGACTTTGAAAGGTGCCTTCCGTGTAGTAGTATGGGCAGTGCTATTGTACGCATACAAGACGTAGGTACTTTTCCCATTGTGAATGTTGATTTACTTCCGTAACATAGTTCTTGAGTAGGTCTAGAATGGTAAGGTTGGCTATTTCACTTTGGCCATCCATTTGTGGGTGATAGGCCAAAGAGAAATTTAGCCTAGTACCTAGATTCTCAAAGAGACCCTTCCAAAAATTACTACTTATTCGAGGATCTCTATATGAGACTATTGATGTTGTCAAGCCATGGTGTTTAAAAATTTGGGATATGAAGAGGGTTGCCATTTGGTGTGCCTTAATAGTCTTTTTTACAGGTACAAAGTGTGCTTGTTTGCTCAACTTGTCAACTATTGTCCATATTCCCGTATTCCCATGGATATACTTGGGAAATCCAAAGATAAAATCCATGGATATGCTCTCCCAGTGAATTAGGAATTGGCAATGTCTCAAGTAATCCAGGTTGCCACCCCCTGTCATACTTTATCTTTTGGCATACCACACATTTTGAAACATACTCTTGTATGTCTACTTTCATGGCATGCCAATAAAAATATGTTTCTACTCCTCAATTAGTAGGTTGATCCTCTCTATGCCCCACATAGGGAGGAGCATGGGATTCATACAGTACTTTTTCATGAAGAGAGTGACTAATACATAGCATGTTTCCACGGAGAAGAAAGTCATCCTGCAAGGTGAATGGTTCTTCTTTCTTCCCTAAGGCAAGAGCTGAGATTATATCCTTGAAATCAGAGTCAGTAGCATACTTATCTAACATGGAAGATAGATCATTGTGAGTCTCTAGACATCACATTTGCCCTTGGTTATCATGATAGTGCATCAACTACTTGATTATGCTTGCCAGTAATGTGAGCAATATGAAAATTAAATTGCAAAAGAAAATTTGCCCACCTCATTTGTTAGTCCGGAGAGCTTGCTTTGCGTCATGCAATACTTTCTTTGGTAATCCGTTGTCGTGCAACTCCGTTTCCATGAAAAGAAAATGAGGAAAGGGATGCAGATCAGGTTTAATTGAATCCTATATGATTATTCAGCAGTAATAGGGCTTGATGACAAGCCAATTTTAAGCTAAAATTTTGCTAGATACGGCTTTAAAGGGCCAAAAGTTGTCTTGTTAATGCTAACAGTGAGTATGCTTGAAGTGGTTATAGCTGAGATTTTATTGATTATTATTGCAACATTTTGAAGTGCTTTATAGGCTTGTCTTTGTGGTTCGTCAATTGGAGCTACGGATAGGAAGTTATGACAGTTTAGAGTTTGAGTCAATAGCAGATCTGTACCGGATTGGGCAAAGATGATATGAATGCATGGGCCTGAAGTGCTCACTTTCAGGAGCGTGTCGGTCTTTCCAGTTTATCAATCGAAGGTCCAATTGTCAAGATAAGGCCAGTTTAAGTTTCACCGGGGGGCCAGTTCCAGTCCACTTTGGTCGTCTAAGTCAGTTCTTCATCTGAGAGTTTTAAGCTTCATCCAGGTTCTAGGAAATGGTATCATGTTCAAAATTTCATGAAATGTAGTGTGGTGCTTCAGTTGAATTGTATTCCATGGACGGCTAGTGGAAGTTCATATTGATTTACACTAACCATAGGAGCCATCGGAGCCAAATGCTAAGCCTTGGATGATGTAATCACCAAATGTGATGCCTTCATGAAAGTACATTAAAATCCTGATGAACTTCGAAGGGTTTAACATGGCAATGCCTTGGTCGATATATATGCCAAGTATGGTGGCAAGCAAAGGCCGTCCCCACTAGAAAATGCATTTTTTAGTCCAATGATGGTCGTCCACTACAGCAACCCATGGCCGCTCATTGATGGTCATCAGCAGAAAAGGAGGAGTAGTGCTTTGCCCGATATGTATACCAAATATGGTGCCTTGGTGATTATGTATGCCAAATGTGGTGCCTTAAAAGGGGCCGATCACCCAATCACCAAAGGGAATGACCGCCCACTATGGCAAAGCGCCACCCTAAATCTATAAGGGTGTTGAACCAAAGAAAAGGAAAAGGAGGCAATGGAGGGTGGCAGCCAGCGAGGGGCACAGGGAAGAGAGAGGAGCTTGCGAGGATCCGAAGAGTGCTCGAATGATGACGCTGAAGAAACAAAGAATGCTCACCGCACCATGTCACCCCTGTTTGGTACCGCTCTCATCACTTTCTGCGCGGGTCTAACTTGACCATGCCACATCACCAAGGGGACTTTCCCACTAGCGATATCTCTAGTGGGTTGGCTATAAATGTCAAGGGAGGTTATCCATGCAAAGCAAGGTCGGCTCTTATAAAAAGAGGAAGAGGACTCTCACTTTTTTCTTCTTCTCTCTCGAGGGGGAAGCCTTAAGCCTTGAGCACTCTAATGCTAATCCACCACAAACTATTCTAGTCATCTACTAAGCCTTCATAGCCATTCGAATCCTAAGCTAAACTCGATAGCCTCCTAATCCTAATCCTAAACTTTCTCCAATCCAAAGCTTCCTTCACCCGCTTTAATCCAAACCTTGCTAATCCAATTCTAATCCTAATCTAATTACGATAAGCCATCTCTAATCCTAAACTCCTAAGCCCACTCTAATCAACCCTCCAAAGCAAACTTTAATCCTAAGCTAAGCTTCCATAGCCATTTTAATCCAAGCCTCCATAGCTGACTGGAATTGCAAGCTCTGTCGGAGGAGAAAATCTGTCAAGCTTTTTCCCAAAAGCTTGGAAATCCATTAAATCTACATTGATAAGCCAATATTATTAGCCTGATCGGATGGAAGCCAAAACCTAAGCCGTAATCTCTTCCATAAGCCATA
Organism: Adiantum capillus-veneris; assembly: GCF_014529385.1. NCBI lineage: Eukaryota > Viridiplantae > Streptophyta > Polypodiopsida > Polypodiales > Pteridaceae > Adiantum > Adiantum capillus-veneris. The sequence continues at coordinate 40,221,981 of NC_140934.1, forward strand.
AGTAATCATTTTTCTGGGATCTCTCTCTCTTGAGACCTTAAAGCAGCAGAGGAATATTGAAGGAGAGGAATATTATCAAGGCAAGCTTGGTAGGCCAATTGAGGTAGATTAAACCAATGTAAGGACCTTAAGCTCCACAATTAACATTTAATTTAAGCAATGGTATTGTTAATTGTCCGCTTTGGGTAGTGAGGCTTCAGAATCTTGTTCAAGCTGTCAGTTTTAAGCTTTGTCTACAATTATTGCATCTGCTGCAACACTCTTTCTCACACCTCTCACAGCCAGAGGCCTCGTGCCTTCTCGGCTCACCTTTCAAACACAAATTCCCCGAAATTCTTGGTGAACCCAACATGAAACTGAGCCGGGGTGGGAAAAATCTGTGGAGAAGATGTCAACACCGCAAGAGGCAACCATGCAGCAATTTGCAACATATATGCAACTACAACATGCTACCCAATGTTAGTATAATCTACAAGAGTGGATTTTTAAATCTCAAGAGACAGTTATAGATAAATTATAGCAATTTGAAGGACGGGATATTAGCAAATTTTTCAATATCTATGAGCAGGCAATGAAAATCGATGATCAAAATGCAGTGGAAGGGTTTTTTTTAATTATGGTACCTAAGCTTACGGGCTGAATTAAAGAGATTCAGGCGGTTCGGCCCAAATTGGCAGCAATTTAAGAAGGTGCTGCAAGAGGAATATTTTCTTAAGGATTCACAAAGGGTAACCAGAGAGAGCTTCATGAAGTGGGTGCAAAAGAAAAATACAAATTTATCTACACGCGAATTGTTGCGGGAGTTTGAAAAGAAATTCGAGCAATTGTCCTCGATAGAACAATGTTTGATGAAGGATCAGAAGGTTGAACTGTTCATTCGGGAGGCTGATCTACGGCTTCAAAAGAGTCTGGTGCAATTGCTAGAGGATTCAATAGGTGAATTTGGCTTAATTTTTTATTGGAAGATGGTCACTGAAGCGGTAAATATGATTGTGAAACGACAGATGAGAGTTGATAAGCTAATTGTGGCTGATGTCATGGATGTTGTGGAAGAGGAAACTAAGGAGAAATCAACCTCAACAATATGCAAATTGGAGGAGCCAGCTCTCGAAGAATTGGTGAAATAAAGGTATTCAAGAGTTATTTTTGAATTTCAAAGCTGTAAAATTTGAAGGGTTAGCTACAAAGGGGTCTACTTCTCAGCCTAGGCAGCAACCTCCATGCAAAGGCTGGGATCAATGCATGTGGTGCAATAGTGAAGAGCATAGGTATGTTAAGGAATGTGATGCATTTCATGAAGCTTACAAAAGGAATGTGGTTTTCTGGAAGGATAAGAAGATTCAGGTTAGGGCAACAGGTGAGATGATCCGCTTGAACTTTGGTAGGGGTGGCATGAAAAAGCTAGTTGAAGCAATACAGCATAATGTTGCTCTTGTGGAAGCAGCTTCAAATGGGCTGCAGGTTTGCGGAAAGGGTGATGATGATGGTGCAAGTACAAAGGGTCAATTGTGGCCTTATGCTTTGAAGACAATAAGGTAACTTATGGGAAGGTAGAGAATTCAATTCAAGAAACCACAATGTGGACTGATCTAGTGGATTCCGTCTTAGTGTACGCATTCATTGAATGAGGCTATGGTGGAAGAAAATCAAAAAAGGGATGAACAAGTTGTAGAGACATCAAAAAGGGCAACAAGATCTGGCAGCAAGAAAGAAGAAGGTCCTACTCCTAAGCCCGCTCTTGAAGTGGTTATGGAGGAGGCACCCAACGACAAAAAACAAGGTAAGCCCAGGCCCTCGTATAAGCTTAAATTTGATATTGAATTAGCTATAGACCTAAATAAAGTTTTTGAAGAGTGATTCTGAAAAGCAAAGTGGAGCTCACATTGTGTGATATTCTAGGAATTGCCAAACATGAGTTCCACGAGGAGATCATTGATATCATAAAGAGGAAGCGGCATATACTAAGTGAGCAGGATCTAGAATCAATTAAGAGCTAGAAGGTTCGGCACATTGAAGCAATTATGGATGATTATGACGAATATTTGGCAGATCTTCAAGAAGAAGAGTCAAGGTTTGTGGTGGTTTCAAACCCAATTGTACCTGAGGTAAGACATGTTCATTTTAATGATGGACTAAGACAATGAATTTATACCCAGGAGTCACTTTTCAAGAACTCATTGGGCAAGGGCAACAACTAAAACTATTGTGAAGCTTGGCGACATTGAAGAACCGGTCTTAGCACTAATAGATCATGGATCGGAGATAAATTTGTTGGCAAAAAGCTTGCACAAAAAGGGAAAATGGCCTATTGATGTAGACCATGGTTGGCGGATTCAAGCTGCCAACATGCTTCCTGGAGACCTCTATGGTGCATGTGCAAATGTTAAGGTACCTGTAGGGGATGTCTGTGATGAGAAAAATCTCTTTATACATGAGCATTCCTCTTATCCATTGATTTTGGGACAACCCTACATTACGACTGTGCGGATGGAAACCAAGGTGCTGGATGATGGCTCAGCCTATGCCAGGGTTCGGAGCCGAGATGGTAAGAAAGTGGTTCAATTCTTGATTGTATGTGTTGATCATGCCATGAACAAAGATAGTTTACGTGATCATCCACTACCAAAGATACACAAGGAGTTTAAAGAACTCAGGCTTGCACAGGATTTTCTCGGAGTGCCACTATAAAGCGGGAGTATGGTGGTACAAGTGAGGAGAAGTTCTTGCAAGGAGAAGCTTTCTCTTAAGGCTTTTTTGGGTTAACATCTAAAGTTCAGTATCTTACAGAAAATGTAATTATTTGCCAAAGTGGGAAAAAAAAATATGTTTCAAGTATTTAAAGTAAATTGCAGGGATGTGATGTGCTTGAATCACATGATGTGATTCTAGGGATCTTTGAAGTGGTATCTTATGTAGATACTATGTCAGAGCTTTTGGAGATTAGGCAATACAGGTTACAAAGCGGAAGTGAAGTGGTTAAGGTCCACTCAATAGACAGTTATGAAAAGTTGGGTATTTATGAAGCACTTATGCATATTGAGGATGATTCAAGTAAAGCAGTTGAAGCACAAGTAGAGACAAAGTACAAGACTAGTGCAAAGAAAGAAAGACCGGTGGCTACACCTCTACCAGAAGGAAGTGATGGGGTGATCAAAGAATCTACTTGATAGCCTATACTCAAGAATACAAAGAACAACATTGCAGCAGCTGAAGGTTGGAGAATATGGTTTTCTCAACGAAGAGGAAATCAAGTGTTTTCAAGGTATGCTCAAAAAACACGGTAAATCTTTTGCTTTTGAGCCAAGTGAGATTGGGTGTGTGGATCCAAGTGTTGTTTCACCTATGGTTATATTCATTGTTCCTCACATGCCATGGAGCTTACGTCCTATTCCAGTTCCTAAATTTCTCTTGCCAAATCTTATTGATTTGCTTAATGAGAAGACACAAATGGGAATTTTGGAGCCATCATGTGTGTCATATTCTAATCGATGGTTTACTGTTCCAAAGAAGAACGATACATTAAGGTTCATTCAGGATATGCATCCGGTTAATAAGGTAACAATCCGCAATGTGGGTACTGGCACAATTGTGGATGAATATTCTGAAGCCTTTGCAAGTAGATCTATTTACTCCATGGGTGACATTTATTCTGGATACAATCAATTCTAGTTAGCTTTGGAGAGCATGGATCTTACTACAATGCGAACTCCTCTTGGTTTGGTAACGATGTGCACTCTGCCACACAGGGTGCTACTAATTTTGTAGCTCATATGATGAATGGCATGAATAAGGTATTAAGGGACTTTATCCCTCATGTTACTATGCCTTTCATTAATGATCTAACAATTAAAGGATGTGAAGAAGGATCCAAAGACAAGATAAAAGATCAGAGGGGGTGCTGATGATTTGTTGCTCAATATATTGTTGACTGTGATGCTATTTTATCCAGGCTTGAAGAAGTTAACTTAACACTTTCAGGTCAAAATTCAACTTTTGGTGCTAAGGAGGTCTTAATTGTGGGACATATGTGCAGTCCTGAGGTTAGAAGGCCAAGTCCAGCTAAAGTTGAAGTTATCCAAAAGATGAAGGAAACGTGCTCTTCGGTTATTGAAGTTCGTCAATTTATGGGTGCCTGTGTGTTCTACCTTATTAAGTTGCCACACTTTGCTCATGTTGCAGAGGTGCTGTATCAATTGCTAAGGAAAGGTAAAAGGTTTGTTTGGGAAGAAGTTCACACGCAAGCTATCAAAAAATTAAAGAAGATGCTTCCCGAGGCTCCAACCTTGAGGAAAGTCGACTACAAATGCAGAAGTCCAGTTATTTTAACACTTGACACTAGCCCGACAGTTATTGGATAGGCTATAGGTCAAGATGATGCAGAAGGACACAGGTATGTAGTTCGATTTAGATCCAAGGTGCTCAATGCTTGTCAACAAGGTTATCCACAGGCTAAGAGAACTTTTGGGGCATTGCTACTGCTCTAAGGTCTGATAAAGAATATTTTATTGGAGCTTCAATCATGGTAAAAACAGATTGCTTTGCCATTGATAGGGATGATTGCAAACTACTCTACTCCAGACAATGCCATGCTATGGTGGATAGCCTATATTAAGTCTCTTAACCCTTAATTTTTTCATATTATAGGGAGAGATAATCCTATTCCAGATATGTTATCAAGAGCTAGATTTGAAGATGAAGAAGAGATGTTGAACACAAGTGATGATGTTGGCTTGAAGCTCTACACGTCTTCTTATATCCATGCGAATTGTGGTAATACTGCTCGTGTTTTTGAAGAATTGTTTTAGGAGTTCTACGATGGAGAGTGGCTTATGATTGGCCGCTACCTTAGCACTCTCACTAGACAAGAAGGATGGAGTGACCGTGAGTATAAGAGGATCAAGAAAAAGGCCTACGGCTATTTTCTGAAGGATGGACATTTATGGAAGCAACCGAAGCACCCAAGAGGGGTACCACAATAGGTTGTTTGTGATAAAGCAATTCGGCAGTAGGGTATCAAAGAATTTCATGAAAGTTTATGGGCTGGACACAGAGGATTCGGGGAAACTTTTGTCAAGAGTAAAGACCGATACTAGTGGAAAGGTATGTATTAAAGATGTGGTCCAATTTGTGGAAACATGCTTAATATGCCAACAATATTTTAATGTGCAACATAGAGATGGATTTCATCCTACCTATCCACTTGCTATGCACTACAAGTGGATGGTGGACCTAATTACGATGCTAGTAGGAGTGTGGCAAATGAGGTACATTGTTCTTGCTAGAGAAGATCTTACTAACTAGGTTGAAGGCAGAGTTGTGCGTACCAAAGCTACCAGTTTAGTATGCAAGTTTTTGCTTGAAGATGTTATTTCCAAGTATGGATGTGTTGGCAAAATTATTGTTGATAGAGGAGATGTGCATGCAAATGAAGCTCAAGAGTTCTTTGCTCATACAGGCATTGAACTAGCTCTCACTACAACATATAATCCAAAAGGTAATGGGAAAAGTGAAAGAGGACATCCGCTTATTGTTAAAGCTTTACGAAGTCATGTCAAGGGCATATTGGTGATTGGCCTAAGCTTTTACCATTTGCTTTGGGGGTTGATCACACTACACACATTTTTGTTACAGGTTTTATGCCGTTTGAGCTAATGTATGGGCAAAAACCCATTATTCCTACAGAGGAAGCGGTATGACTTGGACCATAATGCCATGGGAAGAGGGTACGTCTATAGAATATTTGCTTGATCTACATATTCGCCAACTTGAGAAGCGTCAAGAAGATATTGAACAGGCTAAAGAGAAGCTTAAGGAGGCAAGGTTGAAGAATAAAGCAACATTTGATGGAAAGCACAGACTACGACCTCATGCTATCAAAGACAGTGATTGGGTACTTGTTTATGGCAATAGCTTGGAGAATCAATATACTACTGTGCGGAAAATGGTTAAATGGTGGTTTGGACCATATATTGTGCTTCATGTTTTTGATAATGCAACATATCAACTATGCAAACTTGATAGCATTGTGCTCAAGGTTCCTATTACAGGAAAATGGATCAAGCTATTCAAGAAGTGAGAAGGCGAGATTGTTCTTGAAGATCTCAATTCACATCGACCTCCATCAGATAATGTTGTGTATGCATCGAACGATGTGTATCATTATGTTTTTTATAACATTGGTGCAGCCAAAGTTGGTCGACCATAGAAGATGGCATGGGCACGTATGTGCAGGCTAGCAAAAGCATGGCAAAGGGCTAGAGCAGCTATAAAGATCCTAGGCAGCCAAGTAGCAGCGGATATGTATGGCTGATGCGGTTTACAGGCCAAGAAAGGCTCCAAAAGGGACTAATTTGAGGAGCATATGAAGGAGATTCAAGGTCCAATCTTTGGGTCTAGAAATGTAGAGCTTGAAGCGTTGAAGGAGCATGTCTAGATGGTTCATCAAACAGAGCTACGGAGCCCAGGATACTTGAGTTTGTAGGTGTAGTGCATTGCAAATCCTTTTCAAGTAGGGTAGCTAGGGACAATTGTCCCAAGTGGAAGTCAGTGTATAGACACGTAGTGCTCAAGTTTTGGAGCATACCCGTCTTTTCATATTGTAGATTGGAGCTATGGATAGCAAGTTATGGCCAATTAAAGTTTTGTCGGGGGCTAGGTTGGTGCCCACCTGATCGCATGGGGAGTCGTGTCATCTGGTGTTTTTGGGGCCTTGATAGAGTTTAAAAGGTGCTATGCAGTGTATGGAGCCAATAGAAATTGACTGCTTGTCAAACGAAGCCCTGGGCGGAAAGTTATAGCAGTTGGAAAGTTGGGCGTGGTTGCTCGAGATTCGTTGCAGATGAAGTTTAGCATTTTTGCGGCCTCGGTTCAGGGTCTTGGAGAAACTTGAAATGCGGCAAGGCTATGGAGGAGTGAGGTTAATCATGCGACTGAGAACTTGTACATGTTGTACATATCAAGGGGCACCTAGGCAAGAAACAGAAATTCATTCTGATAACTTAGATAGCATACATGTATGATGTCTAGGAAGCGAAATTTTGGGCTAAACGGCATCTTTTTGTGAACCATTGTGTTTATGGGTATCTAGGGATTAAATAGGCCAAGTCCCATTGACTTTGAAGCAATTTAAGGCTAATAGAGACCAAGGGGAGACTAAGGAATGGATTTAAGCAAAGTGAATGATTGTTTTGACCATATCTAGCACAATAGGTATTGAAATTACATTCTGTGAGAGGCAGTGAGTTTCTTGGGTGGTGGAGATCCTCTGGAATGAAATTCGCTCCATTTTGTCTAGATAGACATCATACGTGTATGATGTCTCAAGCGCATATTTAGTGACCAGAATTGCCAACAAAGCTTACTCTGGTGTTAAACACATCAAGGAAATCCTAAGGACCAAGTTTCACCTAAATTTGGATCATTTTTTACCTGGTTAACCTCTTAGAGAAGCAGGGAGCGACCAAGACCTACATAGGAGAGATTGACATATCCACAGGGGTGAGAACTTCAAATTGAGCCTAGGTTTGGATTAAAAATAATCAAGGAGAGTGCATGGTTCAAGTTTTCCTGAAGGATTAGACATCATATGCGTATGATGTCTACATACCAGTTTTAGTGTTCAAAATGAGAATATGCCGCTCTAGAAGCCTTTGATGATATCCTAGCATTCTATTTGTCTTATCAGATCAGGGTTTGGAGATCATATAAGGATCTTGTCTTTATATGCAATAATAAGTGAGGATTATTGATTTGACAAAGAATTGCAAAGTCAAAGTTTTGTACAGATAGCCAAAACCAAGGACCTTGCAAGTTGTTAATCAATTGAAATTGCAAAGTACTCTACCAATTTGAGAAGCAACTTGGAAGCAAACAAGGACAAAGAAACAATTGCAAGCAGACTTCTAAGGTAAGAGGTTTGCGTTGATAGTTGTTTGTATAAAGAATTTGATGAATTTGAGATCCGAAAGGTGTATTCAATGAGAACAGAGAGCGGTCGAAGATCAAGTTAGCTTGGTGTCCAATAGAAGAGAGTGTAAACCAAGCAAGGATAGATCCCTTAGCACCTATCATAGAAGAGGGTGGTGATATAGACACCTCTTTTGAAGGATCATATCAGTGAATGGCTAACTGACAACTTGGAGGCTTCCAGCAGCAAGGGACCATGGGAAGTAGCACCTCTCAAAAACCCTTAAACATGCCAAAATACACTGTAATTTTTCTTAAGGGAAACAATGACCATGGGGCCCTTATGTATGCTGATGCTTGAGGATGTCGATACATAGAGAGAGAGAGAGAGAGAGAGAGAGAGAGAGAGAGAAGAGAAGGGAAAATATCTTTCATGTTCATATCGATGCTTTGACATTCGCTATTGGATGCATCTTAGCCCAACCAGGAGAAGGAAATATGGATTTTCCAGTCTGTTATGCCAATAGGTAGCTTAATAGTGCTAAAAAGAACTACAAAAGCACAGAGAGAGAGGGGCTGGGGATGATATATGCTGTTATAAAATTTTGGCATTATCTCCTTGCAAACAAATTTGTGTTTTTCACCAATTATCCAACCCTCTAATACCTCATAAACAAACCATGCAATACCGAAAGAATTGTATGATGTTTTATCATATTGCTAGAGTTTGATTTTACTATAGTGGTCAAAAAAGGAAATATGCATCTATGAGAATATCACCTTTCCAGATTGCCAAACGGAGAAGCTCCAGAAGGGGTATACAATGACATCCTTGACGCATATCTTTTCAACGTTGAAATGATACCAAAATGGTCTCAGGAGATAGTCAATTTAGTATCCTATGGAGGTGAGTTTGATAGAACGGGACAGGAAAGTAAAAGATGAACGGTTCGACAATCATGGTATTTCACTGGGTGAAAGTTTGTATCAATTAGGCTCGAACAACATATTGCAGTCATGCATAAGTCCAAAGGAGTATGATTGTTATATTTTGGAAGAACGTGTTTATGACTTAGCATTTCATTGCTCGCAAAAGAAAACACACAAGTGCTTGCAACACTTCGGAGTTTTTTGACTGCATATGTGGCCTACAAGTCTAAACCACCGGTAGAACATGCTACACTGTTTCAGATGAAAATTGCACCAAAATGGAGGCAATACATAATTGATTATCTGACAGCGAGGACATTTTTGAAACATACCTCTAGGGCACGACAAAGGGCCATAGGAATAAAGGTTCAAGAGTTTGTACTAATTGAACATCAATTGTATAAGAGAGGAAAGGATAATCATCTCAGGATATGTGCGACCAAAAGCATATATTTACCAATCCTAGAGCAGGCACATGAAGGACTCAGTGGAGGTCATTTTTCAAGGGATAAGATGGCAAAAAATTTCTTAACCGTTGCAATATGGTGGCCTACATTACAAATGGATGCTGCCAAATATGTTAAGAGATGTGATGCGTGTCAGAGTACCAAAGCACCGATGAAGAGAGATGAGATGCCTCTAAGGCCAATGATGGGAGCCCAAGCTTTTGCTAAGTGGGGTATAGATTTTGTGGCACCAATTTCACCCCCCACTTACAGAACTCATGCCCTATATATCATTGTGGCTACAAACTATCTCACAAAGTAGACTAAAGCTAAGACCACACAGAAAGTAGATGTAAGGAATAGCTGCACAGTTTTTATACAAAAATACCTTTGTTAGATATGGCCCACCCATAGAAATTGTCAGTGATCGTGGCACACGCTTCCTTAATGAAGTTATTGAAAATCTTTTGGACAAATTCATGGTAGTGCACAAGAAGAGATTGGGACCAACAATTACACGCCACATTGTGGGCTTTTAGGGTATCCTACAAAACCTCTACTGGAACAACACCGTACAACATGGTGTTTGTCCTTAATGTGATCTTGCCACTATAGCTCTTGATCCCCACTCTAAGAGTATCTAAACAACTCGAATGGACAGGCCATGAATTATCTTCCAAAGTTGATGACCTTGAAAAACTAGATGAGCTTCACTTGAAGGCCATATAGCCTCTATCTACGCTCAAAAAAGGTGGCAAAGGGAGTTTTTTGATAAGCATGTACACTTGAAAGAGTTTAAAACAAGAGACTATGTTCTGGTTTACACATTGAAACAACATGCTAAAAAACTTAAAAAGTGAGGAATGGGACCCATGGTGATCACTGATATATCACCAAGTGGAGCCGTCAAGCTTGCTACATTGGATGGTGAAGAGATACCTAATTGGATTACTGGTTGTCGCCTTAACAAGCACCATCTACCACTAACACATGGCATGCTTCAACAAATCCATGTGGAAAAGAAACAATCTCAAGAAAAGTAGTGGGTAGTCAAAGAAGCTCAAGAAGACGTTAGGGAGCACATGTCAAAATGGAAGCTTCTACGACAACAACAACAGCATGGACCACCACTACGGATCAATGTGATCAAAGTGATCAATTTTGAAGAGGACCATACAGTGGATCCAACCATAAAAGTCAAGCTTGGAGGTAACCAAATGGAGGCTAGGGCAGTCCTAGATTCCGGAGCTCAAGAAAATCTCATTTCCTACAGCCTTTACAAGTAGCTGACACTTGAGGGACATCTTCAACCAACACAATAGGAAATTCAAAGGTATTCTAAGCACTCAATCAAGTTATTGGGCTGGACGGTGATACATGTGCAGATTAATCAATACCTCTATCCGCATAAATTTTTTGTGGTAGAAGATAAGTCAGCATAACATCGATTATTGCTTGGTCAGCCATGGTAGTGAAAGTACAATGTACATATTGATTGGAGCTCCAATACAATCAACATTCAACATGTGCAAGTGTTCATCTAGCCTAGGATCAACCCCCCATCAAGTCTTGTAGCTATCAGGTTAGTAGTTGTTGCATTACGGTCCCATTTTGGTCTCTTCCCCACGATGCCACATTGTCATTTCCGTAGGTTTTTCACGATGAAATAAGCATACAACAAGAAGGGCACATGGTGAGGAGCCTATCTCTCATGTATGGCGTCGGTCGGTGTCCTATGTGCATCGTACAAAGCCGTCAAAGTCCATGCACTCTCTCTCTCTCTCTCTCTCTCTCTCTCTCTCTCTCTCTCTCTCTCTCTCTCTCTCTCTCTCTCTCTCTCTCTCTCTCTCTCTCTCTCTCTCTCTCTCTCTCTAAATGTGAATAGCAGAAATGAGATAGTAAGTGGAGCCCAAAATATCTTATATTGGGGGTCCTCAAACTACTTTCCATGAAATTTGACATGTGCTCCTATCGTGTCGTGAAATGGGTCTTTGGTGATAGGGATGTGGTTTGGGATGGATCTGAGGGGTTTGTACTGAAGGGATTTCTTTGTTCTGTCGCTTTGGAATCCACATTTGTGTTGAATGACCTTGTGCAGCAATCAACTTTCTCAATACCCCTACCTAATTGTACTTTTGGGTTGCTTGCCAAGGTTTACCATGTACCCTTGTTTTGGTAGCTGGAAGTGTAGTCTATGAAAATTGTGCAACCTCTACCTTCTTAACCCAAAATTGTTTAGGTGCTTTTTGTGAATGCAGTAGTGGCCGTTGCCAGCTAGGCTTGCCAGATAGACTCCTTAAACTATTTGTGGTGCTTGGTTTTGCAGCAGTAACCTCCTTTGTTTTGTTCTTTGGAATCCTTTGCTAAGTGGGTGAAGGGAAGGGTTTTTTGCCCTTAAATTTTAAGATACCACCAATTTGTGCTTTGGTTCTGCCACAAATGTATATGACCTCCTATGATGTTGGTTTAGGTCAGTTGGAAAAACCCTAACTTCCTGGAGCCTGCAAAAGCCAATCGAAAGAAAGTTTCCAGAATGCTACCAAATTTTATGAGTAGATGCTCCTCAAAGGTGCCTACAACCCTATGTAATTGCCTCCAGAGTCAAACTACTAGGACTTAGTCAAAACATCAAGCTAGGGTTTGGACATGCAAGGCGTCATTTGGCTCTCACGGCCAAACGGTGTGTCTGCTTGCCACCAAACTTCATGGGCATCATCGACATATCATCATCAGACGACACATATGGTTAGACAGCAAGAAAAATCATCGGCAACCATCTCCTCACAAAAAGACACTATTTGAGTGACAAATTGCCACAAAGGGTATCCGTAAGGCCAAACATTACACTGAAGCCATGGAAAGATGCCCTATTGCGTCACAAGCCTGGGAGATTAAGCTCAAGAGGAATCACCACAGAAAGTCATTTCAAAGTGAAGGAATCTCTTTCAGAGACTGAAATGCCAAATAGGGAGTTTCTAAACTAAATAACTGATGTTTTAAGATGAAAACTAGCAATTAGGTCTTAGGGCACAAGCATAAAGCACTTCAAAGCATCAGAGATTATTTTTATCAACCTAGACACCATACTCTCACAACCGATTTTTGCACAAGAACTACTCATTTGAATCCACAAACACATTGTGCATACTCTCAACATAAAGTATATAAAATTTCATTAGATTTGGAGATGGTTAGGGTGTCCAATGCCCAAAAAACGCAAATTCTAGGCCTAATCCCACAATTTGGCTTTAGATCTACCAAAAGTGCTCCAAACCAAGTGAAATTTCACACAAGTCAAACACATAGCATATACATCATACTCCTATGCTCAAATAACCATTTTCCAAGATTAGAAATCATACATGTATGATGTCTAGACCTTCCTTAGAGGAGTTCTGTCAACGTTTTGGTCATCTAGATTTGTATAACATGGTACATATAGCCTCTACACCAATTTTGGGCACCTTTGGGTATGTTTTGATCACAATCCTCATCATTTTCCAAATCAAAGTGTCTAAAACACCTTCTATGGCCTTGGGTACATGAGCACTAGTTCAAGTTCATATTTGCACACGTAAAAGAAATAGCACATCATGAGCTACCTCTGCATCAAGTTTGAGCCAAAAATTCCAACCTAGACATCATACATGTATGATATCTAGACCCCTTGAATTGACATGTTGCTATGATTTTGTAAACTCTAGCACTTTTACCACATCATTATGAGCTCCCCATCAAATTTTCATCACATTTGGATATCATTTGACCTCCAATTACCCAAAAGACGGAAATCTAGATGCACAAACACTTTTTATGACTTTTGACATCCATTTTCAAGCTCAATTTCAAATCTGAGGCTATGGGCACCATGCTCATGATATACACATCTTACCCAATGACTTTCAAGCAATTTTGCATCAACAGACATCATATGCGTATGATGTCTACTCACTCATACATATACCAAACTCCACATTTTCATCATGAGCAAGTTCACCACGTAGCATAAAGGCCATGCATTCAATTTGGACAAGTTTGAGCAAGGTGCTACCACTTGGAGCCCAAAAACGGAAATCCTGGCTTAGGACACTATCTATGGCCCTAATTACATGAATAATCTCCAAATCAAAATATGAGATGACCAGAGGGTTACCCATCACCTGAGGAAACTATAAATCAAGTCTGGGCCAAAAATCTCAATGAAGACATCATATGTGTATAATGTCTCTAAAGGCCAAAATGACCAATCGAAGGGGATTTCTCACTTCCAATGCCATTTTCCCATTTTTGTTATCCTACAGCTCAAGTTCCATCAAGTTTTGATTCCTTATACCCATCTAAGCACAGGTTTCAGAATTTTGAAGCTCTACACCTACATTTTGGCTTCAGACGGCTTCAGACACATGAAAACAATTCCAATTCAAAATCTAATACCACACAACCCTATGCCATGCTAAAGCCCATCTCTAGTACAAGTTTGAGCCCTTTTGGAAAAAGTAGACATCATACGCATATGATGTCTCACTAGCCTAAAAATGAACCTAGGAGCTAACTTGACCCCTTATAAGCCTTCACCACATGATTTTGAGAGTATCTACCCCATTTGAACCTCCAACTTCAAAACTTGAAAGGAGTTCTAATGGTCACAACTTGCCCAAATGATATCCAAATTGAAATTTAGGCATATATACAGGATGTACATGCTATGAGCTATGCACATATGAAAAATCAATTCATCTTGCACGCTTAGACATCATACATGTATGATGTCTCACAACATGAATCTGCACCAAAAAATACAATTTTGAACACATGCATAGCACCCTTAGGCCCTGATTAGCTTGTGTTTTAAATTTGAAGTCATTTGGATGGCTAGAAACTGAGAAAATGCCAAACTTTGTGAACAACGCTAACTTTTGTACTTGGAGTGCCTACAGGATCAATGGAAGCTAGCAAATCACCAAAAAAAAAAATAGAGGCTGTCCTTAAAGTATATCATTGCAACCACCGAACCCTATACAATACCCGAAGAGACAAGTACCTCACTTTCCTTCAGATGATCAAAGCCTCCTCTCGCATATTAGCCAAAGCATTACTAAACACAATCATCAAAGTGCAAGCATAGAAAGCTTTATTTGAGAAAGACCTTTCCTCCCAAATTGCTAAGTATATACCACAATCGTCGTGCTCCAAGAACCAACATTGTGAATATGAAGCTCCTTAATCACCTTTGTTTTCTTTAATATTCACCAAATGCCATGCCAACCATATCACGTTGCCATATCCCATAATCTTTTTACTTCAAGAGACGCCATTATCTCACCCAAAGAATCCCAAGCATTATTTATTTGTAATCATCAATACTGCAAAAAGTTACGGCTCTTTCGTAAGAAAACCTTAAAACCTTTTTTTTTCTTTTTATGTGTGTTTTTCTCTCAATAAACATGGGACGTCACGACATCCACCCCCTCTGAACCTGCACATCCTCCGGCATGTGCCAACCGTCTTCAGGTTGTTAATCTTCATAAGCAAAAGTATCACCAGAAGCATCTTCTAGAAAATACATCTCATCATCTTCTTGGCATCCTCCAGAATCTATCTCACCCAGAACCACCTATCCTTCACGCTTCTTGAATAATTTGATCCTCTTTCCTGCAATGGGTACTTTAAGCTTGATGCCATCAAGTTCTCTGAGCTTGTAAGTTCCATTATCATAAATGTGCAGCACAAGATAAGGTCCAAACCATCTCTTAGCCATTTTACACATGGCCGAATATTGATTTTCCAAACTGCTATCATAAACAAGTACCCAATCTCCATCTTTGATAGTATATGGTCTCAACCTATGCTTCTTGTCAAATGCGGTTTTATTCTTCAATTGTGCCTCCTTGAGCTTATCTATTGCCTGGTCAATGTCTTCTTGGCGTCTTTCAAACTGCCGAATGCGCATAGCAAGCAAGTCTTCGATTGACATTTCTGATTCCCATGGCAATATGGTCCAAGAAACAATGGTCTCTTCTGTAGGCATGATTGTCTTTTGCCCATACATAAGTTCAAATGGATTAAATCTTGTAACTGAGCTATGAGTAGTTATATCAGCCCATAGAGCAAAAGGTAAAAGTTTAGGCCAATCACCAATTCATCCTCTACAAGCCTTGGCCAAAGCTTTAACAAGAGGCAGATGCCCTCTTTCACTTTTTCCATTACCTTCCGGATTATATGCTTTAGTAAGAGCCAACTTGATTCCCAATCGATTGAAGAACTCATAAGCTTCATCTGCATCTAATTCTCCTCTATCTGCAATAATCTTTCCAATGCAACCATATCGGCAAATCACATTCTCAAGAAAAACCTTGCATACTGAACTTGTAGCTTTGGTACCCAAAGCTCTTCCTTCCACCTGGTTAGTGAGATCCTCTCTGGCAAGGACAATATACCTCATTTGCCAAATACCGACTGGCATAGTAATCAAATCTACAACCCACTTATAATGCATAGCCAATGGATAAGTAGGATGTAACTCATCTTGATGTCGCACATTTGAATACTGTTGACAAACCATGCAAGTCTCCACAAATCGAGCAATATCTTTGTACATGCCTTTCCACCAATAGTGGTCTTTAATCTTGGCAAAATGTTGCCCAAACTCCTCTATGTACTGCCCATAAATTCTCATGAAACTCTTTAATTACCTGTTGTTGTTTTACTTTCTCACATACTACTCGTTGTGGTGATCCTCCTGGACGTTTTGGCTGCTTCCACAAGTGCCCATCTTTAAGGAAATAACCATAAGATTTCTTCCTGATCCTCCTGTATTCTTGGTCACTCCATTCCTCTTGCCTGGTGAGAGTGCTAAGATAACGGCCTATCAAAAGCCACTCTCCATCGTACATCCCATCTAAAAAAGCTTCAAAAACACGAGCAAGAACACTACAACTTGCATGCAAATGAGAAGAAGTATAAAACTTTAAGCCCACATCATCACTCTCTGTAAGCATCTCCTCCTCATCTTCATATATGGCTCTTGATAACATATTTGCTACCGGATTGTCCCTTCCTGCAATATGACAGAATTCAGGATTAAGAGACTTAATGAAAGCTATCCATCGTAACATAGCAATATCCGGAGTGGAGCAATTCGTGATCATTCCTATCAATGGCAAGCAATCAGTCTCCACTACAACTGAAGCTCCAATAAAATACTCCTTGTTAGAATTTAGAGTAGTAGCAATGCCCCAAAGCTCTCTCTTAACCTGTGGGTAACTTTGTTGACAAGTGTTAAGCACCTTTGCACAAAACTGAATAGCATATCTATGACCATCTTCATCATCTTGACCAATAGCCCATCCAATGCCTGTAGGACTAGTGTCAACCGTCAAAATCACTGGCCAGCTTCCACATTTATAATCAACCTTCCTTAAGGTAGGAGCATCCAAAAGCATCTTCTTCAATTTTTTGATGGCCTTTGTATGAGTATCTTCCCACACAGATATTTTCCCTTTTCTTAGTAACTGGTAAAGTACTTCTGCAACATGAGCAAAGTGAGGTAACCAAATACGATAAAACACGCAAGCACCCAAAAAACAACCGACTTCAGTAACTGATGTGCATGAATTCTTCATCCTTTGTATTGCTTCCACCTTAGCTGGGCTTGGGCATCGTCCATGTGGCCCACACATATGTCCAACAATCAATATTTCTTTGGCACCAAAAATTGATTTTTGACCTGAAAGTGTTAGATTTACCTCTTCAAGTTTAGATAGAATAGCTTCACAATCTGCAATATGCTAAGCAACAAAGCTTCGGCACCCCCTCTGATCTTTTATCTTGTCTTTCAGACCTTCTTCACAACCCTTCATTGGCAAATCAATAAAAGACATAGTAATGTGAGGAATGAATTCTCTTAACACCTTGTTCATTCCATTCGTCATGTGAGCAACAGAATTTGTGGCACCTTGTGATAAAGTACACATCCTTACCAACCCAAGTGGAGTACGCATAGTAGTGAGATCCCTTGAGAAGCTTGCTGCTGCATATAGGCTGCAAACTACTGTATCATTTGTTGCATTGCTACTTTCTGTGGTGTCAACATCTTTTGCTACCAAGTCCCACCCCCGCTCGCTTTCACGTTGTGAGCGGGATGGAAACACACAGAACGCCTCTATAATGACCCGACACACACTCTTGGAAGGATACACACACACATTATGGGGCACCACTCGGCTTACACAACCAGCCTGGCCGAGACAGGAAACACACAGACGGAGTGAGAAGAGAGAGATTTCCCACTTGCCCACTCAACACTCACACATACACACTCACACACACACTCTCAATTCAGCTAAAAGGAGGAAAATTACTGTTGTTTAGACTCAATGAAGCTCATCCAAACACCAATGGGGCAAATAGTTTACACAGTATTGAGGAAATACACCACATACAACCACAAAGTTAAGCAGAGGCTTCCCTCACGAGAGAAGATTACACATAAAAACAACAGAAAATCTGTGAGGAATTTGGCAAAATGGATAGCGCCATTGCGTCCGGAACGCCCAAAACGCCATTTTACAATGTCACATTGCTCAAATCCAACCTCGGATGAGCAGTTTAGGGCCAAAAAATGCTCCAAAAACAGCAAAAACACACTTGCGGCTGTTCCTCCTCTCTTCTCCACGTTTTTTTCTGATCTTCTCTCAGTTTTTTCAGTTCCCACACTTAGCTTTATTACTTGGTCACCCTTGGCCTTTTAGATGACCTCAAACGGACCCCGAACAGGCCAAAAACTGACCTCGCAGTGCATAGTTGTCACCTTTTTGCATCATCCGCACACCTAGCACTCAGCTTTTCCCAATAATGCATCCCGCAACCACGTGAAGTGGCCCCAAAAAGTGGTCCTCATGATGAAATTTCTGCATAAGTATCACAAGAAAACACCCACGTCGTGTCCGTACTTCTCCACTTGCAAATATTGACCCCATTCGGCCTCCTGACGCCACTAGATGCCATCTGACGCACCTGCTTACCTCATGTCATCGGCCCGTGGATAGCTTCCTCGAGAAGTTTTACGCGCTACCAACTCCTCATTATTGTAGAAAAAACACACTGGTACTGGTAACGATGAAAATCGATGCAGTATGTACACCTTGTCCTACCTGTACACATGTGGGCCCCACGTAACCACCTGGCTCTGGAAAATGGGCAATCCTTTATTTGATGCACCATGCATGGGTATGTACATATGTGCAATCCCTTTCTCCAAAAAACTCCTGACATAATTTGCCCATCCCCTAGCCTGCTAGATCATTCATCATCAGCAGCAGCAGCAAAAAGCGATATGAGACTCGCAGCGTCACAAGTCTCCTCATCCTTCACCAACACTCCTTGATCCACAGACAACTCATCTTGCTCGACCATCATCAACCTAGCATGATACAATTTAAGACGCAATCCATTTACCCTTGACTTATGTAGAAACCCATCCAAGTTAGCCAACTGATATGTACCATTCGGGAAACACTCCACTACCTTGAAAGGGCCTTCCCACTTAATTTGAAACGTCTTTTGGAAGGTGTTGTCCAGCTTACTTTTGTAGCGCAAAACCAAGTCATGCTTCTTGATATCCTTACTTTTGACCTTTTCATTTATCTTTGCCAAAGACCTATCTTGAATCTGCCCATAATGTTCCAATGCTCTCATCCTATCCAGCTGAACCTCTTGTAGCTGTAAGAGCCTCTCTTCGAATGCATCACTAGGCGGCCCAAGTAGCTTCTCTAGCATCTTTACCGCAGGCAACTCTACCTCCACAGGCAATAGTGCTTCCTTTCCATATACCAAATGAAATGGAGTAAACCCTGTACCTGTCTTCACCGAAGTACGGTAAGCCCATAATGCACTAGGCAATTCCAAATCCCAATTCTTTCCTTGGTGCTCTCTCACTTTTGAAAGAATTTGTACCAACTCGCCATTGAAACTTTTATTTAAGCCATTACACTGCGGATAATAAGGAGTGGTATGCTGGTGCCTAATCTTCATCTTTGCGCATAAAAAGTCTAGCAGTTTAGCTCTAAATCCTGGCCCCTTATCTGAAAGTAGCTCGAATGGCACCCCAAACTTGCAACATATTTCCTCATACACAAATTTTGCCACATCCTTTGCAGTGATTTGTTTTACTGCTATAGCCTCTGCCCATCTAGAGAGATAGTCCACTGCAGTCAAAATATAGCTTTTTCCTCTGCTTGTGATAGGTAACGGGCCTATTGCATCAATCCCCCACTTTTCAAACACATCAAATGCCATAATGGTTTTTCGTAGCTCTGGCTTCAACACCCTCTTCCCAAATGCTTGACACCTATTGCAAGACCTACACCAATGGTGAACATCCTTGTGTAGACTAGGCCATACATACCCTTCTTGCAAGATCTTATGCAAGGTGATCTTTAGAGCAAAATGGCCGCCACATGTGCCTTCATGATTCTCTTCCAACACTCTGTAAAGATCCTCCCGCCAAGGTACACGTCTCAACACGAGATCAGCCCCTTTCATGTATAAGACATCACCAATCAATTTGTACATGTATGCTCTACGCACAAAACCATACTTCTTAGACTTCTGAATCTCCTTTGGAATGATTCCTGTTAGCAAAAACTCCTCTTCTTGAGCCAAACTTTCCCGGCCATGATAAAGAGGTAAAGTGGTCCTTAACACAAATAGCTCCCCAATCATGCTTTGAGCTGCTTCATGTGCCTCTCCATTTAGAGCACGTTCAATGTGTCTGATGCTCCATGACTCAAACTTTTTTAACAGGCCTTTAATTTTGAAACACATTTCCTTCAATGAGGTGTTCTTGCTCTTCCACACACCCAGCACTTGCTTCACAACTAACAAGGCATCACCTTTTATGCTCAACCTTCTAATCCCATGCTTCAAACAAATGTGTAATTCGGCTTCCAAAGTAGCATATTCAGCCTCATTGTTACTATGAGCATCCAATTTGAACCCTCTCTTGCATACTAGCTTACCCTCTAGATCATAAAGTGCTATACCCCCTGAAGCCGCATCATGGCTCTTCCTGTATGAGCCATCAAAGAACAAAACATGTGCATTGCTGATATGTGGCACGTCTTCATCTACCCTTCTCACCACCTCTTCCTTAACAAGAACGGGATTCTCCTTGTAAGTCAACAAATCAGCTAGGGTAGCTCTTGTGCTGTCTTCCACTAAAAAAGAGAACTCAAACTCTTGCAACTCAATTACCCATTTCTTGACCACATTTGACATGTTAGTGCCATTAATTAGCTCTGGCAAAAAGGCATAACTCGTCAAGAAAACAAAAGGTCTTGGTAGCAAGTAATGACGAAATCGTCGACAAGCAAATACTACACTGGCCATCACTAGCTCTACTTCCGAGAATTTTCTCTCTGCTACCAACTTCACTCGACTTGCACAATACACTGGCCTCATATAATGGCTACCCTTCCCCTTTTGCAATAGCATGGCCCCAATGGAATCATCCCCTACTGATGGATTTACATAAAAAACTTTCTCCCAATCAAGAGCCTGCATGGCTGACAACCCCCCTAACACCTCTTTCACCTCTTGAAACACTTCTTCACACTTGTCATCCCATTGCAATGGATCATGCTTTGCCACTTGTTGTAATGGATAAAGAAGCTATGAAGACAATGGAATAAACCGCGCCATATACTTCACCTTGTGTATAAAGGTTGCCAATTGCTTCGTACTCGTAGGTGATGGAAGAAGGATAATAGACTTAACCTTGTCAGGATCAGCCTCAATGCCATTTTCTGACACCATGTGGCCCAATAACTTCACCCTTGGCTGTGCTAGATGACATTTCTTTGGATTTAGTTGTCCTCCACATTCATCATATCGAGCCAATACCATCTGCAACTTCTCATGATGTTCAGCCCTACTGCTGTAGACACAGAAGTCATCCATAAAAGCTTTAACACAACTACCAATGAATGGTTCCAATACCCAATTTGCTCTCTCTTGATAGAAAGATGGTCCATTTGACAACCCAAATGGCAATACCGTGTAGCAATAGCAGCCCCATGGCGTAATGAAAGTTGTCTTTGTTCGGTCTTTAAGAGCAATCTTCAATTGATAATAGCCCGAAAAACCATCACACACACTGTACCTCTCATAACCTGCCACTGAATCCAAGATCTGATCGATGAATGGAAGAGGGTATGGGTTCTTCTTACTGGCTGCATTTAAGGGTTTAAAATCTACACAAATCCTCCACTTTCCATCCTTCTTTGGACTAACAACTACTGGACTCATCCATTCTGTGGTCTCCACTGGGACTATGAACCCTGCCTTCAATAACTTGTCCACCTCTCCCCGCAAGGCCTCCATTTGCTCTTGACCCATCCTTCTTAGCCTTTGCCGCATTGGCTTAGCACCTTCTTTCAGCTCTATATGCATCTCTTCTCCTTTGAACCCTCTAATCTCTTCATATGAAGTAATGAACAAATCAGGGAAACTAGCCAGCATGTGCAAATATATCTCCTTCTCCATAGTTGAGAGGTCTCCACTGATCATTTGTGTCATCAATTCCCGCTTCTTTGACAATTCAACCTTGGTTTGCATCAGCCCTTCAATCACTTCATAAGGCCCTTCACTTTCATCTTCAACCTCATTTGCAAATGAAACTAAACCAGACTCCTGGATTTCTTTGTCCATCAAAAGAAATGCAATATCAGCATCCTCATCACTGCTGGTAGTACTATCACTGTCCTCATCAAACACTGTGGAATAGTCTTCATCACTAGACTCATCCTCATCTTCATAAAGCTCCTCCAATCGTTTCCTTGTGTCCATATTATAAATCTTCTTGGCACCTGTCTTTCCATAGAGGCTAATCGTACCACATCTCCAATCTTGAACAGCTCCCACTGCACGTAACCATGGTCTGCCCAGTATAATAGGATATGCTCCCAACCCCGCTGGCATCACATGAAAATCAACCACCACCTTTGCATCATATGCCTCCACTTCTAAGCTCTTTACAACACCCAAAAATTTTACTTTCTGATGGTTTGGTAATCTTATCCGGAAGCTTGACACCCCACTCACTGTAAGACCCATCCTCTCAACACATGAGTGTGTTATGACACATATTTGGGCTCCGCCATCAACATAACCTTGTCCCAGATTTTTTCTTTTGTGCCACACATCTACTATTGGACAAATGTCTGGTAGCTCATCCATTGCCAACACCTTTACTGAACCTCTCTCTGGCTCTTTCTCCATTGGGTTAACCATTCTCTTCCGCTGTCACTTTAGCTTCGGCACCATCTCTATAAGCTGCCCAAAAGTAATATCGGCTTTCCTGCTCGTCAGATCCTCCTTCAAATCATAGCTTAATTGCCCATCCCCTAGTGGAAAATCGGAAACATGAAACTTGTGACGAGCCCTCCTTTTCCTCTTGGCCTTGACATCCTCACCTTCATGGCTCTTTCCCTTCTTCTTACTAGGACCTAGGGTACTTCTTCCTTCCTTGTCCTCTTTGGTCCTCTTCCCAATAGGCATCACTAATGTATCCTCTAGCTTTGATGCCTTCTCCAAGGTGACTACACTTAGCACTTTTGTCTTTCCCTTTTCCTCCTAGGTTAACCCACTGGTTCCTTCATCTCCCTTAATTTCGATGCCATAATCATTTGACCCAGTTAGCACCTTTCTTGGTAATGGATACATGTCTCCCCCCATCCTTGGTGTCTTATCACATTGCGGGATGATGTGTCCCAACTCTCCACAATTGTAACATGTGGGTGTTTGCCTCCAAAACCTACCATTGCTTTGCCCAACACCATTCCTGGGTTTTTCTTCACCTCCTGGATGATTTGCAAACCTCCTTCGACCTCGATTATTTCCCACATTTCCTAACATGTTTAGGCTGATATTCTTCATTAAATCTACCACTTGCCTCATGTCTTGCCTTAGTCCATCATCTTGCACTGTTGTAGTGACCACTGCTGGCATAACTTGAAGAGTAATCGAAACCACTGGTTCGTAATGAACCCCTGGCATGCGACCTTGTAAAGAATCCATAGGCTAAAACTCAGGCCTCTTGGGTGAAGACTCTACCCCTAGCTGGCTCATTCTTCTCAGCTTCCACTCTTTGTTCCTTGCCACCTCCAATGCATCTTCATATGTCTTAGGCTTCTTTAACTCCACTCTCCAACGTATATTCTCCCAAAGACCAACCAAGAACCTGTCCTTCTTCATCATGTCAGGTGGGGGTACCTATGGTGCTAAGGCATTGCACATCCTCTCCCATGCCAATGAGAACTTACGTATGTATGCATCTACTGGCTCACCTTCCTTTTGCACCAAAGCCTGTACTTCTTGCCACACTTTGTCAGGATCTTCTATCTTCACAAACTCCACTTCCAACCCATGCCGTAGATTGTCCCAACTCAACCTTACGGGTGGATCAGCCATACGCAACTCCTCTTCAAATGCCTTGGACCAAACTCGTGCATCACTCTTCAAACAGATTTGGAGAAGACGTAACATCTGTGCAGGGTCATGAATCTGGTTGCTAATGCAGGCAACCTCCATCTTTTCCAAACAGTCTTCCACATCTTCATCACTTCTTCCATGAAACTCCGGATAAGAGAAAGCCATGGCTACCCAAATTATGATGCTTTGAGAACCCCTTCGAACACACGTGCAAGAACCCAAAATTTTTCACTACCCAATCCTCAGAAACTTCAATGGAGCTCAGCTTTAGATAAGGACAAACACATGCACATCAAATGAGTTTTCATAGTTAATCATTGGAATTACAACAGGCAAAGGACATTCCAGGATCTCTCGTAATCTTCTTGGCCCGAACAAAAAGACTATGCGCTGCTGGAAAAAAATCTTCCTAGACACATGAACATTTATCTGGATTCTCTGAGTTAAATGAAAAGGAGTGAATTGAGGGCCATTTTGATCATCCATGAAAGTCAACCATGCAGCTCCCAAGAAAGCACACCTGTCTTATCCTTTGATTTTGTCAAAATTTCAGCAGCATAATAGCATAAATGGCTCAAAAGACCAAAAACCAACCATCATAACTTGGAAAATTTTTGACAGAGTTTCCCCAGAAGTAGAGCAGTGAGAACTCAAAATATAGAGTGTATGTGTATGCATAAGCTGCCAACAGTAGAACTCGAGCATCAAGTAGGAATCACTAGTACATAGCCTATGGCGAGGTCACGAAAAGGATGCTCCAGCCACCTGTATCACCGAAAGGATCTCACATTTGAGAATCCCCCAGCTCAATAAAACCTCACGCTATCGACCCTCTCACGAAAGCTTATGCAAACCTCGTATAGTCAAGTCTCAGAAATGACTATCTTCCAGACCAAGTCTCAGAAATGGCTAGGACTGCCAAATAAAACCAAGTATGGCTCCACAAAGGCGTACAATGGCAATATCCACAAGTCGCGTACAATACAAGACCATGTGCTCAAACAGACGCCCAATGATGCATACACTCAGAAACTGCAAGTGACTTCCACTTGCCAGTATATCATTGTACTCCAGCTACCTGTACCTGTGTGAATCACATGTACCTATACATGTCCCTGTAACCTGTAACCTGTAACCTATAACCTGTGATCTGTAATCATGAATCTCAAAGCTTGAAGCTTGAAGCAGAAGGTACTCGAAGAAGATCCTCCGTGGGGGCACCAAAAGAATGTGAGCGGGATGGAAACACACAGAACGCCTCTATAATGACCCGACACACACTCTTGGAAGGATACACACACACATTATGGGGCACCACTCGGCTTACACAACCAACCTGGCCGAGACAGGAAACACACAGACGGAGTGAGAAGAGAGAGATTTCCCACTTGCCCACTCAACACTCACACATACACACTCACACACACACTCTCAATTCAGCTCAGAGGAGACAAATTACTGTTGTTTAGACTCAATGAAGCTCAGCCCAACACCAATGGGGCAAATAGTTTACACAGTATTGAGGAAATACACCAGATACAACCACAAAGTTAAGCAGAGGCTTCCCTCACCGGAGAAGATTACACAGAAAAATATCAGAAAATCTGTGAGGAATTTGGCAAAATGGATAGCTCCATTGCATCTGGAACGCCCAAAAACCCCACCCTACAATGTCACAGTGCTCAAATCCGACCTCGGATGAGCAGTTTAGGGCCAAAAAATGCTCCAAAAACAGCAAAAACACACTTGCGGCTGTTCCTCCTCTCTTCTCCACGTTTTTTTCTGGTCTTCTCTCAGTTTTTTCAGTTCCCACACTTAGCTTTATTAGTTGGGCACCCTTGGCCTTTTAGATGACCTCAAACGGACCCCGAACAGGCCAAAAACTGACCTCGCAGTGCATAGTTGTCACCTTTTTGCATCATCCGCACATCTGGCACTCAGCTTTTCCCAATAATGCATCCCGCAACCACGTGAAGTGGCCCCAAAAAGTGGTCCTCATGATGAAATTTCCGCATAAATATCACAAGAAAACACCCACATCGTGTCCGTACTTCTCTACTTGCAAATATTGACCCCATTCAGCCTCATGACGCCACTAGATGCCATCTGACGCACCTGCTTATCTCATGTCGTTGGCCCGTGGATAGCTTCCTCAAGAAGTTTTACGCGCTACCAACTCCTCATTATTGTAGAAAAAACACACTGGTACTAGTAACGATGAAAATCGATGCACTATGTACACCTTGTCCTACCTGTACACATGTGGGCCCCACGTAACCACCTGGCTCTGGAAAATGGGCAATCCTTTATTTGATGCCCCATGCATGGGTATGTACATATGCGCAATCCCTTGCTCCAAAAAACTCCTGACAACGTCACGTTCACCAAAGATGTTGGGGAAAAATAAGTGTGGTTAGTGAGACGGGATCAACACTGGGTTGCTCGTTGTCGAAATTTGGTGAGAGAAACATACAGCAGAAGATGATTTGACACAAATGACACCTTAGAATCCTAAGTTATTAAACTAAATGAGCTTAAAATTTGAATACAAAGGAAACTTCACTGTAATAGGCATGAAGTGCTCTAAACTTTGCCAAGATTCTAAGCAGACGTGCTGAGGCGGTTCGGGGCGGGCAACAAGAAGGGCAACCTCTAGACACCCTTCAAGGCTCCCGTGCTGCTCAATGGGGCTGGGGCACAACACAACACAAACCAAAACAAGAAACCCACAGCCAAATCCCAACTACACAAGGGACACCACCTAGTTTAAGAGCGAACTAGGACGCAAAAGAGGAGAATCGTTAGAGCAACCCACAAACAAGCAAGGAATTTACACTGACCCTAACACCAATGGAACACTCTCACACACTAAAACACGAGAGAGAGAGAGAGAGAGAGAGAGAGAGAGAGAGAGAGGGAGAGAGATAGTGCTCGAGCTGCTTTGAAACGTATCGGCAATGATCAAGCAAACACAACTATATATTTAAGAAAGAGAGAGAAAGGGGGAGGGGGTGCTTGTTGCATTAATACCTTCTTACAAATCTATCATGACAAATCAAAGTGAGATTAGTATTTGTTCAACATAGCTTGCGTAAATTTCACCACAACACATCACAAAAAAAACCACCCCAATCACTGTCTTAAAGCCAGGGGAGTCCTCTCCACCCTGTCGCCCTCTTACAGTATGTGGGATTTATGGCTAGATTGATGACAACACCAGAGACAAGCTATCAAGAACTTAACAAAAAACACCAAGACACTTACGCATCATTGTTTTCCATTACTTCACGTTGGAAGGGAGACAAAGTATCCAGGCTTAGTCCAAATCCACCCTCCTTGATTCAGCAAATGTTGGGCTTACACTAGTAGGAGAAATGATAGATTTCCTACTCTCAATTGAATGATCACTCTCTCTTTTACAATGGCATAGAGTTCCCTTGCTAATCCCCTATTACAACACATGCACATGCATAAGACAATGAGCTTCCACTCAAGAGCTCCTTCTAGAGAGGTT
Source organism: Adiantum capillus-veneris (assembly GCF_014529385.1). Lineage (NCBI taxonomy): Eukaryota > Viridiplantae > Streptophyta > Polypodiopsida > Polypodiales > Pteridaceae > Adiantum > Adiantum capillus-veneris. The sequence goes on from NC_140934.1 coordinate 40,249,266, forward strand.
GAGCTTGGCTTCTCGAGCTATAGCATAGTGCTCTTGCTTATGGCTCCCCCTTTTTTGTGCTAGCACACCCTCCTTTTATAGAAATTTTGAAGGCTAGGGTTACTCATCTAACCATGGTTGGGTTATATTTTTCGCAATTTATCTAATTTCTTTTGCTTGGAATTATCAAGAAGTTGGTGGGGAAAGAGAGAGGAGAGAAATGGAGGTGATAGGACTTTTCATAGTGGGTTAGTGTTAGTAGGGTTAGTATTAATTTACAAATGGAATTGGATATTTACAATGGGAGTATCCATGTAGGATACAAATAAGGAAGAAAAACTCTTAAGAGGTAAGAAAAGGTGGATTTCTTACAAGGTTGATGCTCCAAGTGTCTTGAGTAGGGCCAATTTTTGACGCTTGTTGACGGTCCACTAGCTTTGACGGTACATTTTTTCTCCACTCTTGACCTTCCTTGAGAGACAAGGTAATTGAAGCTGAGTAATCAACCACCATGATGCTGTCTTTTAAGAGAAGAGGCTGAATTTTGTGGTTTTTTTGATAGATATGGGTAAATTGGAGGAGGAAAAATGAGACTAGGTGGTCAATTTTGGAATGGAATTGTGTGTGGGAGGTATGAGTTCACCATGGTTTCTCTTATTCTTCAAGGTTGAGGAGAAGGTGAGTAGGGTGCAGAGAGGAGTGGTGAGAGAGGTGGGGATGATGAGTGGAGAAGTGTGTGTGAAAGAGGAAAATGATAAAGTGGAAGAGAGAGTGTGGCTGCATAGCATGGGAAAACTAGGGTTCACTAATAAAATCATAGCTCACAGCTCGTAGCTCAAAAAAATATGAAAAAATTTGAGGCAAAAGTTCAGCCCACGAGCTACAACTTTTGTTTGTATCACCTTTTCAAATTTGGAGAGCAAGTGAACTTTAAAAATTCAGCAAAACCGACCGTTTTTTTCCACTGCACAAGGTCCTTGTGGGGTCCTTCTTTGGATGATTCTTTTGAATACCTCCAAGAGTGAGCCCTCCATAGTGCATGTATGCATGCCACCTACCCTTGACCTTATTTGGTAGGTCTATAATTGAAGATATTGTTGAGATTATGATATAAGTGAATAGTACAACTAAGAAAATCAAATATTGAGGGGTCTAAAAAATATGTACATGTCAAATATAAATAATATAAGTGGAAAAAATATAAAGGGGTCAAAAGAAATCTCTCTCATTATGAAGCTACCATAAAAAGATAAATATTTTTGGTGTTCTAAAAAAAACAAAATAGATGTAGGAAGGGAAAAATCACAATAGTGAAAAAATATACACATAAATAAAACTAGTTTTTTTGGATTTTTGTTGGAATGGAGTTACACCAAAAATAAGAGAAGCTTACATGAAAATATTTCTATATGGAATAAAGAGTATGAAAAATGGTAAGAAAAATTGTGGTAATGGTGAGGCAATGTACAGAGCATAAATAGCACACACCTAGGTAGAAATATTTAAATAAATATCAAAATAATTATGAAAAAAATCTTTTATTTAGGCCCTTATATACAAAGAAATATTTACATACGCATGGGCCTTAATATACTTATATTTTTTATTTTTTTATTTTTTTTTGGCTCAACTAGCCCAATGACTAGCTAATTGAGGGTTTTTTAAGAAGATATGGGAAAAGTCCCGTGACTCACGCACGCCTATGTACAGTGAAATGGTAGGGATAGCCACAGTGTTTGGGTGATTTTGGTAGGGTGAGGTAACTCACTGTGGCAATTACAAAGAGCCGAAAAAACGGCTATCATTAGCCCTCCCCCTGGATGATGGTATATTCATGTACCATCATAGAGCATCTTTTCCAAAGAGAGTGCTTCAGAGTCCTTGACAAGATCTTCATTGTTTGGCCCCTCGGAATTTTGGCTAGAGTTACACTCATGCTTCATGTAACAATACTTACATGAGACAGTGGCCTTTTGACAAATCTTTGGTAGATCCTTTGGTAGAAGGCGACTCAAATAGGGCTTCAAGCGATACCCGTTTACTTTCCTGGAGTGCTCTTTACCATTCAAGTCCATAAGCTGATAGTAACTTGAATTGAAAGCCTTCTTGACTATGTATGGCCCTTGCCATCTAGTTTCAAACTTGGCATCAAAACGATTATCGAGTCGATTGTCACACCTTAGCACCAGATCTCCTTCATTGATGCCTTTGTCCTTTAGTTTCTTGTCAAGCTTCTCCTTTGGCTGCGTAGCTTTCCTCTTGTAGCACTCGTATGCTGCTTCTCTTTTCCACTCAAGCTCAGCTAAGGTAAGAAGTCGATCCATCCATGCTTCTTGATCATCTTGTGCTGATTTGCCATGAAGTTGCATTGTTGGAATGTTTAGTTCAATTGGCTGTAAAGCCTCTTGACCATAGATTGACCATAGACCAAGTGAAATGGTGTGAACTCCGTGGCTTCCCTATATGTGGTTCGATACGCCCACAAGGCACCATCCAAGAAGTCATCCCACAACTTTGTCTTGTTTTTCACTATCTTTCTAATGATGCCTGCAATGACACCATTAGCTTTTTCTACCAAACCATTTGATTGGGGATAGTAGGGTGTACTGTGACGATGTAGAATGTGAAGTTCTTCACAGACTTCTGTGAGCAATCCCTTTCTAAACCCTGGACCATTATCAGAAACAATCTCCAAAGGTGTGCCAAATCTACAACAAATGTGAGTGTAGACGAATTTGCTCACTGTCTTCTCATTTACCTTTGCCACACTTTGTGCTTCCATCCACCTAGTCATATAGTCTACAGCCACTAGAATGTAGAGTTTACCATTTTTTGTCCTAGGCAGAGGACCCATAGCATCAATGCCCCACTTTTCAAAGGGTCCATTTGCAAGCACGATTTGCCTTGGACCATAAACCAATCTTCTATTCCCATTTACCTGACAATTGTGACAACTTTTACACCAATGTTGGACATCCACATGCAGACTTGGCCAAACATACCCCGCAAGCAAAATCTTCTTCACAGTTAATTCTTGGGCAAAATGACCACCACATGCTTCTTCATGCAAACCTTTTAGAATGGCTGGAATTTCCTCAATAGTTGGTACTCTTCTGCATACTTGATCCCTCCCTCTTTGATAGAGGGAGCCTTCTAGGAAGAGATATGCGCTTGCCTTCTTCATGAGTCTCCTCTTCTGAGCCTTCGTGAAGTCTTGTGGAAAGTCGCCCTCCAAAATGTAGCTAATAATGGGAGTCAATGACTGCAATCCCTGGTATCTCGGTTGCTTGACAGTTGCTGCCACCATGATGACCTGCACTTCTTTCTCAACACATGTAACTACTTGCTGTGCAAGTAAATCGGCATCTTCATTCTGTTTCCTAGGAATATGATATAGTTGCACTTCTTCAAATTGATTAAACAATCTACGAATGGCATGAACTTTTGTCCGTAAGCTTTCATTCTTGCATGCCCAAATGCCTAAAATCTGTTTAACAATGAGAAGTACATCTCCCTTTACCATGAGGCGTTGTATCCCTTGGCCAATGCACATCTTCAAACCATGAATTAGTGTGTCGTATTCTGCTTCATTGTTGCTAGCTGAACTTGGTAGATTGAACTTCTCTTTCATGACCACCTCTCCACTTGGGTTGAGAAACACTAGCCCTCCCCCTGCTTTTCCTGTGGCTCGACGAAAAGCTCCATCAAAGAACAAGGTAAAAGCATTAGGAATACTTTTTGGTGGTGGTAATGGTAGGGTCTTTACTTCAGGCACCTTAATCTCCTTTTCATGCACCCTATAAGTGAGAATCCCTGCCAGTTGTGCACGCACACTATCTTCTACCTTGAAAGAGTATTGAAACTCTTGCAACTCCATAATCCACTTTGAGATCCTAGTACTAAGATTCATTTGAGATGACACCCAAGGGAACAAATTCTCTGCAGTGAGAATTACAAAAGGTTTTGGTAGCAGGTAGGATCTAAACTTTCTCACCGCAAACATGAGAGAAAGCATCATGAGTTCTGCTTCTGTGTAGTCTCTCTCCAAAGCATTCATGACCCTACTAGCAAAGTAGATGGGTCGCATCCTTGTAGTGTGGGGATCTTGTTGTAGCAACACAGCACCAATTGTTTCTTTCCCAGCACTAGAGCTAACAAAGAATGTGTACTCCCAACAAGGAGGCATGAGTGTTGGTAGCTCTGACAAAATGACTTTAATGTTACAAAAATAATCTTCAAGATCATCAGACCATGCAAATTCTACTTGTTGTGTCAACTTTTGCAAAGGATGAATCAACTCCGAGGCTAAGTGAATGAAGCGTGACATATACTTCACCTTCTGAATGAAAGAGATGACCTCCTTAAGACTCTTCGGTGATGGGAGCTCAATAAGAGCCTTTGCCTTTGAAGGATCCACCTCAATGCCTTTATAGGAAACCTTGTGACCGAGCAAGATCACTTCATCCTCACCTATGTGGCACTTGTCGCGATTGAGTTGACCTCCCATGTCGTAGAGCTTCTTTAAACCTTCTTCTACCCTTTGTAGATGCAATGATTTTGAGCTATAAATGCAGAAATTATCAATGAACACCCTAATTGACTTTCCAAAGAATGCTTGAAACACCATGTTCATGAAACGTTGGAATGTTGCAGGAGCATTTGTCAGACCAAATGGCATGACTCTAAAAGCATAACAACCCCAAGGAGTGATAAAGGTTGTTTTCAATTGATCCTCCAATGCAATCCCTATTTGAAAGTAACCTGAGTAGCCATCACACACAGTGTACTTCTCATGACCGGCTACATCATTTAGTATCTCATCCTGAAATGGGAGGGGAAAGTGATCTCTTTTTGTTGCCTCATTGAGTGGACGGTAATCCACACACACCCTCCACTTGCCATTTTTCTTAGGAGTGACAACAACAGGAGAGACCCACTCTGAATTCTCCACTGGATAAATGAAACCTGCTGCTAGAAGCTTTCTTACCTCCTTGAGTAAAGCCTGCTCCTTGATGACTCCTAGCCTTCGTAGCTTCTGAGCCTTAGGTGTGGCCTCTGGCTTCAACTCAATTTTGTGTTGAACAGCATCTACTCCACGCACATCGGTGTAGTCTTTAGCAAAAAGCCTAGGAAATTTCCTTAGCACACATTTGAACTCCTCTCTTTCATCCTTTGTAAGTGTTGTTGATAGAATACCTTCCAGCATCCCTTCATCTTGAACACCTTCGTTCTCTTGAGGACCTACCTCCTCCAAGCCTTGACAAGAGGTCTCTTGGTTGCTTGGCTTAAACCTTACCCCCATGACTTCGATGGAAGACTCCTCTTCAGTAATGCTGCCGCTACTTTCTTCTTCTGAAGTGCTATCGGTCCAACCTTCTTCCGTCTCACTTTGAGATGATTCTTCATGGAGCTCCTCTTGGAGTTGCTCCTTCATGTCAAAGACAACCTTCTTATGATTGTCATTCCTGCAAATTAATTTCCCACTCTCCCAATCCTGCAAAGCTCGCATTTTCATTAGCCATGGTCTTCCTAGGATAAATGGATAACCACTTCCCTTGGTCGACATAACATAAAAATCCACCGCTTTCTTAATGCCAAAGGCCTATACAAAGACATTTTTACAAATGCCTACACACCTAGCCTTGCTATTGTTTGCCATCTTGACATTGATTTCAGGTGTCTCATAGATGTGCATGCCTAGTCTTTGCATGAGTCCCTCTGTCATGATGCAAATTTGTGCACCCCCATCCACTAGACCTTTCCTAACCAATCTTCCTTTGATGTAACAGTCTAGCACCGGTGTAATGTCCTCATTCATTTCAGCTTGTGCAATTTTTACAACAGGCACACTCTCTTTTACCTTTCTCCTAGTGCTAACTGCCCTTGTTAAATCCCTCCTAACTTGTGGACATAATGCAAGAAATTGAGGCCATGAAATATCAGGACCCTTACCTCTCATGTCTTCTAACAAGTCGTACGGAGCCATACCATGTCCAAGAGGGAAGTCTTGGAGGTTGATACGACGTCGAGTCCTCTTGGTTTCCTTGGTTTCCTTTGCCTTCTTGCCTTGTCCATGGTCACTTTGTGATGTGACTCCTTCTTTCCCTTTACCTTTTCCTCGGCCACGCTTAATGCCATTGGCTTCCATGTCAACCTCATTTGAATTTGTCACCTCTACCACATGCACATTTGGATCTGGCAAAGGTGGAACTCCTTCTACCCCTCGTGGAGGTGGTCTTGGTCCATTTGGCCTTTGTAGAAGCCTTGGTTGTTGACCAGCTCCTTCTCCTGCATTCATCACTGGGTAATTCAAGTTAGGTCTCCCTGGCTCTCCACGGGGCCAAGGACAATTATACATCCCATGTCCAGACTCTCCGCAATTCCAACATTGCAAGACTCTCCTAGTTCGTGGCTCTTTCTCTTTTGACTTCTTTGCTTGTCCCTTTGGACCTACAACTTGTGCAAGGTGAATTGACAGGCTGCTTAAAGATTCGTTTAACTTCTCAATTACTTCTGCCGTTACCTCAGGAAGCTCCCTCGATGTAGATTCTTGTGACTTACCTTTGGGTCTAAGACCTTCTATTGGAACCTCTCCCCTTAAGCACTTGAGTTTCCTATATTTCTCAGCAGCCCTAGTTTCAGCTGCATCAAAGGTAGCAGGTGCACCCGCCTCAACTTTTACCTTAAGGTCAGGAAAGAGTCCGGCTATGAACCTCTCCTTCTTTAGAAATTCTGCACCATCACCAGGGTTAGCAACATTTCGTATCCATAGAGCCCAAAGACTTAGAAACTCTTGCTTGTACAAGTAGTAGTCATCTAAGTCTTTTTTCTTATGAGAAACAATGTCTTGCCATAATTTTTGAGTGTTTTGGGGATCAAATAAGTATTTCTTGAAACGATTCAAAACTTCTGTGTAATTCCCCTTAACTTCCTCAGGCAAAGAGTCAAACCAAGTGCTAGCATCTTTCCTATGGACCACCTCAAACATTTCTACACGTTCTTGATCAGTTATTATCCTCTTGATACGGCAAGACATCTTGAAATTCGCTAAAAATAATTCAGCATCCTCTCCAGGCTCTCCAAATAAAAGAGGATACCCAGACATTTGGCGTTGGCTTTCCATTGAATTGATTTCAAAGTGACACCCGTTTTTGTTTTTCTTTCTTAAAAAGATTTACACAATAATGTATCTAGCTTGCAATCTATTCTACAACAAAATAAAGATATTCACATCAAACGACCTATGATAATCAATAAGAGGTAGGATGACAGGGTTTGGTGATGCGAGAATTTCTCCTACTCTTTGGGCACCAAACATGAACACCATACGTTGTTGAAAATGGATTTTCCTACTAATTGCAATGTTTATTCTAATGTGTGGAGTGAAATGGAAGGGGAAAACCTCTATTCCTGGGCCATTATCCATGGTCTATGCATGACCTAATGCTTAAAACAAAACAAAAATACAGACGTCCAAACTAAGGTCGTACCTAATGAGAGGAAAAATAAAAGGATTTACTGAAGCGTTTATCTCGGCCAACCTAAGAGGACCTAAAATTCTACGAATGACACGTTGAAATTGCAACTTCGTACTAACAATTATGTGTACCTTTTGTCTTGCAATGGGAATGAAGGGATCATACAAATTTTCGTGATTCATGCAAACTACTTGACTATGCTAAAGGTTGATTCTACACAAAAATACACAAGCCTTCCTCCGTGGGGACACCAATTTGAGGCGGTCCGGGGCGGGCAACAAGAAGAGAAACCTCTAGACACCCTTCAAGGCTCCCGTGCTGCTCAATGGGGCTGGGGCACAACACAACACAAACCAAAACAACAAACCCACAGCCAAATCCCAACTACACAAGGGGCACCACCTAGTTTAAGAGCGAACTAGGACGCAAAAGAGGAGAATCGTTAGAGCAACCCACAAACAAGCAAGGAATTTACACTGACCCTAACACCAATGGAACACTCTCACACACTAAAACACGAGAGAAAGAGAGAGAGGGAGAGAGATAGTGCTCGGGCTGCTTTGAAACGTATCGGCAATGATCAAGCAAACACAACTATATATTTAAGAAAGAGAGAGAAAGGGGGAGGGGGTGCTTGTTGCATTAATACCTTCTTACAAATCTATCATGACAAATCAAAGTGAGATTAGCATTTGTTCAACATAGCTTGCGTAAAGTTCACCACAACACATCACAAAAAAAACCACCTCAATCACTGTCTTAAAGCCAGGGGAGTCCTCTCCACCCTGTCGCCCTCTTACAGTATGTGGGATTTATGGCTAAATTGATGACAACACCAGAGACAAGCTATCAAGAACTTAACAAAAAACACCAAGACACTTACGCATCATTGTTGTCCATTACTTCACGTTGGAAGGGAGACAAAGTATCCAGGCTTAGTCCAAATCCACCCTCCTTGATTCAGCAAATGTTGGGCTTACACTAGTAGGAGAAATGATAGATTTCCTACTCTCAATTGAATGATCACTCTCTCTTTTACAATGGCATAGAGTTCCCTTGCTAATCCCCTATTACAACACATGCACATGCATAAGACAATGAGCTTCCACTCAAGAGCTCCTTCTAGAGAGGTTGAGCTTGGCTTCTCAAGCTATAGCATAGTGCTCTTGCTTATGGCTCCCCCTTTTTGTGCTAGCTACACCCTCCTTTTATAGAAATTTTGAAGGCTAGGGTTACTCATCTAACCATGGTTGGGTTAGATTTTCCGCAATTTATCTAATTTCTTTTGCTTGGAATTATCAAGAAGTTGGTGGGGAAAGAGAGAGGAGAGAAATGGAGGTGATAGGACTTTTCATAGTGGGTTAGTGTTAGTAGGGTTAGTATTAATTTACAAATGGAATTGGATATTTACAATGGGAGTATCCATGTAGGATACAAATAAGGAAGAAAAACTCTTAAGAGGTAAGAAAAGGTGGATTTCTTACAAGGTTGATGCTCCAAGTGTTTTGAGTAGGGCCAATTTTTGACGCTTGTTGACGGTCCACTAGCTTTGACGGTACATTTTTTCTCCACTCTTGACCTTCCTTGAGAGACAAGGTAATTGAAGCTGAGTAATCAACCACCATGATGCTGTCTTTTAAGAGAAGAGGCTGAATTTTGTGGTTTTTTTGATAGATATGGGTAAATTGGAGGAGGAAAAATGAGACTAGGTGGTCAATTTTGGAATGGAATTGTGTGTGGGAGGTATGAGTTCACCATGGTTTCTCTTATTCTTCAAGGTTGAGGAGAAGGTGAGTAGGGTGCAGAGAGGAGTGGTGAGAGAGGTGGGGATGATGAGTGGAGAAGTGTGTGTGAAAGAGGAAAATGATAAAGTGGAAGAGAGAGTGTGGCTGCATAGCATGGGAAAACTGGGGTCCACTAATAAAATCATAGCTCACAGCTCGTAGCTCAAAAAAATATGAAAAAATTTGAGGCAAAAGTTCAGCCCACGAGCTACAACTTTTGTTTGTATCACCTTTTCAAATTCGGAGAGCAAGTGAACTTTAAAAATTCAGCAAAACCGATCGTTTTTTTCCACTGCACAAGGTCCTTGTGGGGTCCTTCTTTGGATGATTCTTTTGAATACCTCCAAGAGTGAGCCCTCCATAGTGCATGTATGCATGCCACCTACCCTTGACCTTATTTGGTAGGTCTATAATTGAAGATATTGTTGAGATTATGATATAAGTGAATAGTACAACTAAGAAAATCAAATATTGAGGGGTCTAAAAAATATGTACATGTCAAATATAAATAATATAAGTGGAAAAAATATAAAGGGGTCAAAAGAAATCTCTCTCATTATGAGGCTACCATAAAAAGATAAATATTTTTGGTGTTCTAAAAAAAAACAAAATAGATGTAGGAAGGGAAAAATCACAATAGTGAAAAAATATACACATAAATAAAACTAGTTTTTTTGGATTTTTGTTGGGATGGAGTTACACCAAAAATAAGAGAAGCTTACATGAAAATATTTCTATATGGAATAAAGAGTATGAAAAATGGTAAGAAAAATTGTGGTAATGGTGAGGCAATGTACAGAGCATAAATAGCACACACCTAGGTAGAAATATTTAAATAAATACCAAAATAATTATGAAAAAAATCTTTTATTTAGGCCCTATATACAAAGAAATATTTACATACGCATGGGCCTTAATACACTTATATTTTTTTTTTTTTTTTGGCTCAACTAGCCCAATGACTAGCTAATTGAGGGTTTTTTAAGAAGATATGGGAAAAGTCCCGTGACTCACGCACGCCTATGTACAGTGAAATGGTAGGGATAGCCACAGTGTTTGGGTGATTTTGGTAGGGTGAGGTAACTCACTGTGGCAATTACAAAGAGCCGAAAAAACGGCTATCAGTGCAAAGCCAAAGCTTTATAGCCTCAATACACTTCCCTTGCTCTTCTCGACCTCTTCTACGAACACAAACTTGCCTTCCTTATCAATAGTGCACTTTCTTTGTAAACCTCGGGGAGTTCACTATGTGTAAAACTACCATATCACGTGCGTTCAAGACATGTTTGTAAAACCCCTTATCTGTGAATTTTGTTAGGAATATAATGTACCCTTTTCTTTTAAAATCTATAAATTTTTGCTAATTTTGAAAAAATAATGCCCTTCTGTATATATATTTATGTAAGTTTCAAGAACTTTAAATACCCTTCTGTTGAACTCACGTGATAGGTTACATTTTTATTAGGTGACCTCCCCGGGCTGTAAACCTGCTCACTCTAACTTCATGAAGCTGCTCCTCAAGTTTCTATCACAGTTATTGTTGCAATTTTTTTGATTTCTTATCGTTACTCGGCTCTTCTTGTATGTACTACCCCTTGGTTCACTTTAAAAAAACTCAACTTTGAGTTTAAATACAAATAAATTAAAAAAACAATGCTTCTGCAATTGGCGCCACAACAAAAAACAATAGTTTCTATATTCCCTGCTCGGCCTCATATTCAACAGCGCTCCTCCTTGGATCTTCTACTGCTCTCTTTTGACGGCCCAACCAAGACTCCCCTCTCAGTCTCCTCGACACAGCGTTGGCTTCCCCAACTCCTCGGACAACGCTTTTTTTTCTATCCCTGATTGTTGTGAGATCCCCAACCCGCCAATACCAAGATTGGGATGGGATCCTTGACAGGTCTCTAGGTCTGATAAAAATCAGAGTGTCTAAACAAGAAAAATCCAAGGAATAGACCTTTACCATTGACAATGGCTTGGATCTATAGCCTTAGAAGAAGACCTAGTCATGTCTCACAGCGGAAATGGAACAACGTATTAAAAGTCCAAAAAACTATTTCGGCCCTATAACTTCCACAAATTGGGCTAAGGTATCCTCAACCAACGCTTTTTTCCGCCTAACATATGTGAGGGCACAGCCGCTAGTGGACTCCTCTTCCAAGTGAAGATGTTTTCCAAACGTTTTTAGTGCGCGGGGATGGATAGTTACCTGACTAATCAGGTCCGCCCGTCCATGATTGACAACCTTAGTCAATCTCTACTTACCACCTCGCACTCACACATGATTCATTTGTTATTTAATCACTACCACGTTCTCATCACAATTAAAAATAATGATTCCTTTTATCCTTCATAATAGAATTTCATTAAAACAGCATTGAAAACATTCTTTTAGCAAACAGACATCTTTAAACTTAAGATAGGGTACTGTCAATCAAAACATTGTCCATAATAACCATGACCAGTACTCTTCTTGTCTCAAGACCACCTAAGGGTGAAAAAATGGCACCCATTCCTTATTCACAATCCGGAGTGGATAAACCCCTACCCAAGGTTCCGGATGCCCATACACCAAACCAGTTGCCCATACAAACGGGCGGCTCCCCTAGGATAAAAACGGTATCCTAACTTATATAGAAACATCAAGACATGACATGGAGTAGAAACTCATCGTTCATGGGGATAACCGACTTATCAGTGGCTGGAAAGCCATCATTATTGATCAAAATATACCAAGGAGTCGGAGGTGTCTTGAGACAAGCTGTCTTAAGGATGATCAACCATACCTTTCCTAATTCAAACAGTTTCAACCCAAACAATACTTTCCTACTTTATAAACAAATGCACGTTGGAATTTACCTTCCGTTTTTGGTCAACTATTCATTTTCTGATTCTCTCACTTCTTACGTATGCAATGCTAACTTATAAAAGAGCTTAAACTATTTAAAGACTTAATTTAATAATGTAAAACCCTACTTGGGACTGATTGGTCATCTGCTGTTGCACTGGCGCCTGAATACTCTCCTCTGTAGGCCTACTACTAGGCCCAACTTCATCGTCGTGCGACACTCTCGTTCTTTTTAGAGCTCTGCCCTCATCATCAGATGTAGGATTGGCTCGGGTCCTTTTAGGTGCCATAACTTCTTATCCTTATAAAAAGGACGTCTAATCATTAGGTAAATTATCCAAAAGCTAGACTTAACCTTTGTGTCCAATTTTACCCAAATCTAGGTTAAATCTATAGTCTTAATTGGTAAATTCTTGACCTAGTAATTTCTTATTTTCCTATATAGGCATGATAACTTTTTCCACAGCTTCCCTAAGGGTTTTCTAAGCTATCCTGTAAGATCTCTGACCCCGAGCTAAAGAGCACCCCTGTACTACAAAATAATCATACTGCAAAAAGTTACTATTTTTGGCAGTTTTTCTAAATCTATCGGTGCCAAGATGTTTAGAATGTTATAGAGCTTTCAAAAATGAATAAAAATAATTTTTGTGAAAATTTTCCTAAAATAATAAGTTTTTGGTCACCCGACCCGTCTAGTTTTGACCGGCTCGACAAACTGCACCCACACACAGAATTTTAAAAAATGCATTTCCGGACACCGGGAGCTGCTAAATATGGCAGGTACTTGGGATGATGCACCTTAGTTCCGTCTTAGCACAGCAAGTTTCGGAATTAAAATCCAAGCTGTAACGACCGTCTAAGGTTAAAAATTTAAAAAAAATTTATAAGGCTAGCAAGGGCACCGGCACTCGGGGGCTAGTGTGTGCACAGGCTCTAGGCCATTGGAGGCTTGCTTTAGCAGCTAGAGGGTGCCCCCATTCATCTAGGAGCTCGTGGGAGACTTACCAAGCATGAGAGAGAGTGTGAGAGGCAGTTGGAAAAGCTAACTGGACACTTTGCAAGCCATGCACCCAAGCTGCCTATGCAAGACCAAGTGCTCACTCAGATGCATTTAGTAGCAGATTTAGATCTGCATGAGACTAAGCACTATATAAGGACCTGCTCACACACACACAGAGACATATACTCAACACACACACACACACACTCCCTCACACACACACACATTGGGCGAGGTGTTGTCGGCATACACAATCTCTAGAAGCGGATTAAGAGGAGAAGGTGATGCCAATCTCTTGTCAATTAGGCTTCATTTGATCAGCATTTCTGGACTAATTAGCTCGATTTACGATAATCCAAAGTCAATTTTATGTTTTCATCTCGATTTCTCTATGAATTCCTTATCTCCCGCTAATTCTATGCAAAATCTAGCTACTCTATCTAGTAGTAAGCTCTCTAAATCACATATGTGATTAATCTATTTCACTATCTTAATCCAATTAGTTAATTATGCATGAAATCAACTTCCTTAATCATCAATTAATCCAAGATTAATAATAGTGAATTGCTAGCTAATTAGTTCAGTGCATCAATGATGGAAATAAGTTAATCTCTAGCAAAGTAGCAAATTGAACGACTTCAATCGATCATTGCATTAGGAATGAATTTAATTAACAAGAATTAAACTCTAATTACAAGAGATTAATGTGTATATTAGAGAAATTAATCACCCTCTTAAATTATTGTCATTATAGAAAAGGAAATTCTTGCGCATGTGCACAAGATAATTCTGTACTTTTTTGTTCACCTTAGAGAAGCAATTAGTATAGCAAATTCAACATTCAATTACTCTGATTAAGCAAGTAATCAAAGGAAACTAAATTTTCCAATTACCGATCTAAACATCTAATTTTAAGGCCAATTCTCATAAGATCATGTGAAGATGCTGTCAATGTAATTAAAACTTAGATCACTAGTGTTAATCTAACTTTTTCCAAAGATAGATTATGATAGAGGAGGAATTATCATACCCATGAAATGATTCTGTTTCTTTCGTATAAGAAGAAATGCTTGTTAAAGTTAATCATGTTGTTATCTGACCAATTGCGAATTCTCATGGTATACCGTACTCTAGTCTCTTTTTCGGAATCATCTTCTTAAGTAGTGAGTAAAAATGGCCCCAAATGTCAGGACAAGGGTCCTACGGGGCAAGGCCCAACCTAGGGGGTCAGGGACCTAGGCCAAGGGCCTAGACTAGACCAGTGTGGACTGGGTATCCGCTTAGGGCAACAGCTAGGAGCTAGGCCTATATAAAGGGCGGTAGGGAGGAGGATCCTATGTCTTAGTCTCCTAGGTCTTACATTGGTATCCAAGCAGTTCTATTTTTGGCAAGGGGGGTGTGGAGTCAACCACTTTTGCATGCTCATGCACCAAAGAAGCAAGGCCATGGGCAATGGTCCTTGATAGGCGACAGAGAAGGAGGACGGGGAAGGCCCACGTGCAATGACCCTAGCATCAAGGGGGGAGGAAAAGTCGGCCAACAGCAAATTGAACGAGTTCATTCTTGATGGCATCGCGCAGACTTACTGGGGAGGTTTTGATTCTGCACAATGGCAAGATTTGCAACCGATCTCTCTCTCTCAATGCAATCTGCCTAGCGCGCCACTATTTCCTGCGCCATAGCTTGTCGAGCTTTTGGTTTTACACAGGGAAGAGCCCGATATGCTTAGACCCAAAAAATTTCTTGGCTAAGGGGTCTTTCTCACCTTATGGATACGGAGGTATTTTCCTCCTATCCTCGACTATGGAGCCGGAGCGACAACAAGTAACAGCATGTGTTGCAGTGCAGAATTTGAACAAACCGCTGCAATTTCTGAAATTGCAGACATCGACCACAATATCTGACCACAATATTGTACATTACTATGAGACCATGGAACGACATGGCCTAGGTTTCGGCTTCGTTTGCGGTAACAATGGCTTGCATCCGTGTTCAAAAAGTATCACCATGTGTAGTCGAGCTCTTAAGGAGGGAGATACATGAAGCAAGAAAATATTTTTAGCAAATATTTCAACTTACGAGATCAACACAAAGTATGAAAATTATGCAGAACCCATGCATAGCATGGTGGTGGTCGGGAATAATGCATGGTCAGCCGAACATTTTCAAATCTTTGCAAACTGAGTGATTTGCAAAGACAAAGCATGCATGTTGTTGATACAAGAAGATTACTCGAGGAGATTGCTTTAGAGTCCTAAAAAGGGCTAAAGCATTCATAATACGGCTTCATCTGTACAAGCGATTACATGAGGTCATGATCCTCTGCTGGAGAATTGTTCAAGGCTTCAATTGCTATTCATAGAAGATCAACAGTATCGTCATATGGTGTTCCGTATGAAGGTATTGGCAAGGCAATGATATGATCTTCAGTATTCGAGCAAGGCTTTGACTCAAGATTGGACATGGTTCGAGGTTCAAGGATACTCAAAAACGCGGGCACTGTGGCCGATACAACAAATTATCAAAGGTGCTCGCCAGGACCAACCATTAACGACCATTTCCATAAGTTGTCAAGCAAATTGTTAGGGCTTGTTTTCTAGACATCACTGGAGCACGGTTTCGTCTCCGTCATCAAGCCACTCCGGTACGAGGTACATATTTTGCAAGGAATTTTTATTTTTTGCTTTTCAATACATTGTACAATTCGACAAGGTCAATTATTTGTGACTGCTCGACAAGGTCGACTTTCTTTACTAGAACATTTGTCTAGGAGCAAGAATATCTGTAGCTCTAGGGCACGGTAGCATCCAAAGTGGGTCTACCAGAAAGTATCATGCAAAGACAAGACTTCCATGTTTGGCCTATGCTATGAGCATACAAACTTGGGAAGGACTTGACAATATGCCAACAGGTTATTTCATGAGAAACAGACGGGCTTATATGATACAAGTGTAATGGAATTGGCCTATTTAACTTGAGAGTAGCGGAAATTAATGAAAGTACTTTTGAGAAATGACTTTGTGAGCATAGCGGGTGAACATAGTTGAAGATAGCAACATAATCATAGCAATTAGTTAACTTGGCATGAACAATACTTTTGCAAGAGAGAGAATTTAGAGAACATGACAACAGTTGAGGACCGGATTTATGTGGAGCCGGTCCCCCCTCCAATAGGCATTTGTATTATGATTTCTCCCATTAAGAGAGACTTGTTACAATACAATCTTTGTGTTCCTTGTGACCTAGGTGATGCAATGAAGATGGAAAGCTTCATGCATCACAGACATAACATAAACTTGAAGAAAGCTTTAACTATCCCAAGCCTCAGCCCCAAGACCTCAAACACCTTCGAAGGTGGAGAGAGCTAGCAGGGAATGAGGGTAGGGAAGAGGAAGAAGAAACATTTCGTAGGAGAACGAATTAGTTCCTCACTTATCATAACTCTTGTTGCTAGCATACATAATAGCATAGTAATGAAGAAGAAGGAGATGGCAAGCTTAAGCATTGAAACATGGCTCTTGGTTGGATTTGCACTCCATATCCAAGAGTGTTGGTGTAGGCTCTCAACCTCTACTTGCTTGGAGAAGGAGAGGGATCTCTTGCACTTTGCATAGCACACAATGAGAGTGTTTGTGAGTGTGTGTGGGTGAGTATACCTTGCAAGCAACCCCCCTCCTTGCTAGGTCGACCCCCTCTTCTATCTCATCATTGAAGCTCATTGGCTCATGCCAAGCCTAGCCAATCACAAGCTTGGGCCATTTCTAGCAATAGGTGTAGTCTTGGGACAAGTGTCCCCCTTTCCCCTTAGAGAGAGAGAGGACTTGATAAATGCAAAAACAATTAGATAATTGTTGTAATTATCATTGGACCCCTTTTAATCCTAGTCAATAGGGTTCAAGCACCTCATGGAGGTAACATGGGTAGGGGCTTGCCATGTGTCCCTGATGCCTCTTTAAGCTTGGGATTTCCTTGAGAGTGTGTGTGTGTGTGTTCTCTTTCTAACCCCTAAGAAAAGGGCTCGCCCCCCTCTTTGTAGGGATCTTTTTGACCTTGGGTGCTCAAGCACCTTAGTCATCAAGCATGACTAAGCACTTGGACTAGGGGTGTTCCCACAAGCATCTCAGGCAAGCATGTCAAAGCACCTCAAGCACCTTAATCATGCAGCAGGTCAAGCACCTCAAGCACCTTAATCAGGCACCTCAAGCACGACAAGCACTTCAAGCAGGACAAGCACCTCGAGCTTGGGCCGGGTTCCCACCTCAAGCTCAGACCTAGCTTGACTATGGTCCTAAATCTAAGGACTTTTACACACATTATTGGAGGTCTTCAATGAAGCTAACCCCAAGGTCTTATGCTCCATTGTTTAACCTTGCTCTTTGATAGACCATCTCTCATTTGGGCTCCTTTACCATTGGCCCCGTGTTGAGATAGATCTATAAGCACATGTCTATATCTTAACCCTTGTTTTCGTTTATTCTCCACATTAAGTGATTAGTTTAATATGAGAAAATCATTTGGGTTGGTTAGATATTAGATATTAGATTTTATGACACAAGCGTCATATCTGTACATACGACAGACCCCACTCGTGCAGCAGGTATGGCTATGCACCATTTTTAAGCGAGTTTTCTTCCACGGAATATCGGGCCAATGGGTTACAACAACTACCAGGTTAGCCAAGTTTAAGTTTTTCTTGTTTACACTTTACTTGGCAATTACTGTCGTTGTGCAAAGCAAACTGCTTTGGCAATTTTATATGAAGCCCGACTTCAGGGAACTGGAAAGTAGGGAATATCACCAGTTTTTAGACTGTGCAAAGCACTAATGGTTTTGGCTCTCATGTTTGAGGCCATCACTCTCGCCAAGGGCCTAAATCTAGGACTTATTTCATGGGCAAAGTGCCAATGCTAAGTCGTCCTCATACAATCACGACCCCTGCAAGGTAGGTGGATCGGAATGAGTTTTGTGTTTTTCTGTTACCTCTCTCGATGAGAGAGTCATACCAAAAAACTGGGGAATCCTTATACGATAAGCTGCAAGTCAGGCATAAGATGCGTGAGAGCACATAGCTTGGGCACAAACTCTAAAAACTTAAGGAAAGTTCCTCAGCCCAGCATGCTCTTCTTTTTGTTCTCTATCTCTCTCTGTCTAAGAAAAAAAAATGAAAATCTTCTAAGAAGCTTTTGATACATGTTTTGCTCGTGAGTCAACTTGAGCCAAGGTGCTCTAACTCACAACTAGCACGTGGCTAAGATGCTACTCAAATTAGTCTTCATCGGTTCGTCGATTGAACACTATTTTGCATAAGGGCTATGAGCCAAACAGGCTAAGAGCCGTTGTCAGGCCAAGGGTAAGACCCAACTATTGGCATTCTTTGGGTGATTGTTTTCAAGATCTACCCAAGGAAGTACACATCGATGTTAATGAACAAGCAAGAGTCTTGTCATTACGGATGTTTAGGGTGTCATTTTTGCACTACATGTTTTCAGTGCAACACTCAAGTTGAGTTTTTGATAATCTTCAACTCACAGCAGCTGATCTCTACAAGAAAGTATAGATGTAGCAATCAGTTGACAGCATGGCTGTCCATAAGAGATCGGCAGTTCACTTGTGTGGGTCTCCTGCTCTCTTTATAGCACTACGGAGTGTCTATGGACATACTGTTTTGGGGTAAGACCCGGTGGGTGATATTGCTACATCACCCCATAGGCATTAAGGATCACATTTTGATCTGCATTGAGGATCACAGTTGATCTATCCCCGTTATACTTTCAAGGAAATAATTCTGAAATCTACCACGCGCTAGCAGACAAACACACTTTTCAGGTTGATTCCAATCAATCTATACACGATTGACTATGTTGGTTACCGTTATCTGCTAGTTGAGCAGTTTCTACAAAGAGTCTTATCAAGGGGTTTGACTACGTAGATTCTAATCCAAGCGCTTGGATTGCAAAGGCAACACCCAGGGTTTCCAGTGCAATGCTGTTTGTTTTTTCAGGTAGGGGACGTGCTCCTCTCCATTTGAATACGGGTAAGTGAACATTACATTCAAATCTCCAGGTACACATCTATTGATTTGGTGTTATTCCATTTTTAGTATGCTTTTCTTGGTTTTTCAAGACGTATAAGTACGCTTGAATGTTATAGAGTCATGTCAAGGGCATGTCGGCACAAACTATTTTGGGCCAAGTGTCCAATCTATCTTTCTGCCTTATGTTGTTACGAACCTACTTGTAGGGTTCAATTTGGCACATGTTGTCACATGGGATACAACATGGTCTAGGAACTCAAGGAGTTCGGTTTAGTCAATGTGGAGCAATGAATGAGGGTCCCTCTCACTCTTGTCGCAAAGTGTTTAGAGTTACCTCCACACACAAGTACATCTTGTACTTAAAGGATGTTCTTTTTTACACATCCTCACATGAGACATATTCCACATGTGGAGAATATGAGTCTCTGGACTGACATTGGCGCCACTATTTCCAATATGTGTCATGATAAAGTGCCTAGGTGCTGGTCAAATCTGTATTCTCGACCATTTTAGCACGACGTATCAGGAGCAATTTCAGTGGGCCAAAAATTGTCGGATACTTAGAATGACTTGTTCAGCTACAAGTATTGCTAAACAACATTACAGATGGTTGTTTATACATATAGCAAGGCTCTACGTTTTTAATGAAAAAGTTTCATTGTTTGTACCTAGAAGTGATCATTGTTTCATCTTCTATTATGGTTCAACCATTTCAGCAAGGCTTGAATTTGATTACCACTGACAGTATTTAGTTTCTGTTTGGAACTACTTACCTTTCTCTTTACTGTGTGCTACACACATCACATTTGCCATACGTATTGGCAAGGATAATCAGCGATATACAGGTTCGGATTTGTTTTTTGCTAAATGCATGCACACTAGGTGTTATGGGCCCTAGTTTTAGCAAAGGCTGATTTGGAACGGCATGCATATTCCTCAAGTTATTGCTTATGAAGCATTTTGCACTCTATGTGCAGTATCTCTAGGAGATTACTTTTGGGTCTACTAATCACCAATAGAGGTCATGGCTCGGTTTGAGTGTTTGTGGATTTTTCAAGTTAACCACGAAGGTTATTCCAGCCATTGTTGACTCCTCAACAATGTTACACGATATTGTGATTCCCATTTACCAGTCATGTGGGATGATTGTCTGTAAACCGTAAGGAAACACGCCTCAGGACTGTCAGCTATCCAAGGGGATAGGCAGATTACAAAGTGTAATCTTGGGCTAAAGGATATGCAAAATGCGTACATTAGCACCAAGCATATCCAATTAATAGGCATTTATTGCTCTATTTGGAGTTTACTGACTATCTGTTAAAGCATGTTTGCGACTAGGTTTAGTCTCTTCATGTATAAGTCAGGTTCTCAACTTTGAACATTGGTTATGGTTGTTTATTGATGAAATTTGAGAACAAGTCAAGGACTTAAACTTGGCCGATGAGTTACGTCAGCAAGTCACTTTCAAGGAAACTGAAAAAAGTTACACACTTTAGACTGAAACATGTGTTCTCTGTAATGATCTAATGTGTTACCTAAGTAAATTAATGCTATCTATCTATGATGATTTATGCATTCTTGTATTCTACAAGCTAGGATAAAGGTTTGTTATTGCATGCACACTAGGTGTTATGGGCCCTAGTGTTTAACACTCTTTTGTCTAAGGCGGCATGAGACTACATCTCCAGTTGTTTCAAGGATGAAACCTCTCTTTCGAATGGAAGGAGTAAATCATCAATCATTCCTGTAACTTAAGTTATGAGCATGTTATAAACAAAGGGTTTATATTCTGCAACTTAAGAAAGGACAATAGACATGCTGAGAGCATAAACTTGCTACTACGAGCATAAAATATAGGTGGCAACACCATTCAAAGGTGCTAAGAACATACATTTAGGATATACTAGATAGCATATGCACATTACAACTCTTGATATGATTCATATGGTACGGTTTATGGATGATTTGACTAGTCTACAGTCAAGTCTATTGCTTTACAACTTTTGTGAAAACTTATTCTTTTCACTCTAGTTTTTGAGGGTAAAAACTCTTCCTTAAGGGGGGAGTAATGTCAGGACAAGGGTCCTACGGGGCAAGGCCCAACCTAGGGGGTCAGGGACCTAGGCCAAGGGCCTGGACTGGACCAGTGTGGACTAGGGATCCGCTTAGGTAGGCCTATATAAAGGGAGGTAGGGAGGAGGATCCTATGTCTTAGAGGACCCATTTTGGTGGATCTCACGTCCATGAGGCCGGGACGACCAACACCAACGAAAAGGGGAAGGCTCCCATGGTCGAGCAAGTACCGGTCATCTCACGAAGCAATGAGGAGGAAATTGTCGAGGTAGACCTAAATTTTAATTCAAATACAGTTTAATAACATTGCATTTCGGTAAGATAGGAAAATATCATTACCCCAAACATGTTGGTAATCCAACGGAGACCACGGCATTTTAATTAGTGTATTAGTAAATTCAAGTAGGAATGAATGTTTTTGGAATAAACTATCTGAACTAGGAAAGACTGTTTGCTAGGAAAAATTAACTCGGCCAGTTCATTTTTAATTCCAATGTTGATTTAGTCCTGATCCCCCTCTTGATCACAGGGGGCAGCTCGCGAGGTTCTCGCAGTAGCTAAGATTACCTAGCTTAGGGCTTTGATCCACGTCTTGCGTTCTTTGAGGTGGATACCCACAACTTGCGTTCTTTGCGGTGGGATGTCCATGTCATGCTTTTTATGCGGTGGACAAATCTAGTTGTATGGGCAACTAGGTGACAACGGGTGGAGTTAACACTCGCTGTGGGATTTCGTGCCTCCAGGACATTGGAAGTTTAAATGAAATGAGTTATTGAGTGAATTTTTACTAGAAAGATTGTTCTGGTGCTGCTTTGAAAAATTGTTTGAAGGGCTGTCTTAACACAACCTGTGAATCGGAATTAATCAATGAATATATATGTTGAACAACAAATGTGTTAGCAATTATGACACACAAGACAAAATGTGAGTATGGGGGTGGAAAGTGGGGGCTTGGCTCGGGTTGCCAATGCCTATGAGAAGGGTGGTCCCGATTGGTCGGGAATTCTCTGTCCCCATAGTACGGTAAATGACGCTAGAATTGCTCATTACACCAAAAGTAGTGAAGTCCCAAGTATATGTGCCTCTGAAAGCAATGGGGAAAAAGGCACTCGATACTTCTCTCCTTCTGGAAGGTGAGTCTTAGGACTGATAATTGGTTAGACACGCTTTTCCCTGCGGGGTGGAACTAGATCTCTTTGCTAGTAGGCTCGACTCAATTCACTTGGTGATGAGAGCTCGTCCGCTAGTTGATCCCTTAAACCACTTGGTTTGCTTCCGCTATAGATCTAGTGGCCACCAGGTTTACCGTCAGAACCGTCGTTTGAGATGACGGGGTGGGGACCTCACACCTGGTATCAGAGCAAGTTTAGGATAGACTGGGAACTAAAATTTGTACTGCTTGAAAATTTTAGAACTAAGGAAATCTAGGTAGCTAATCGGAACTCCTTGCATTGGTGTTGCAGGAAGATCCCGCACTTGAATACCAAAAGTTTCAAGTCTTTAAGCTTATTTACGAGCAAGCACGTCGTTCCCCAAATTATTGTTTTCAATGAGACGTGATGGAGATGCTGCTAAAAGTCAATACACCGCACTCCACTCGCATGAATAAAGGATGGGAGATCAACTGGACCCACCCACGAAGGCGGGATTTACTACATCAACGCTCGGAAGTTAGGATGCCTGGCTACCAACTTAAAGAAAATCCGTTGGGGAGAAGAAGTGAGAGTAGTGCAGTTATACTACTTGTTGCTTTCACATTCGGGTGTCACTGTTGCTACTTCTAACGGTATCGAGAAAACCCTCAATGAGTGGCTTTGGGACAAGGTCATTGATGTAATTCCAGCAAATAGAGTTAGAAGTTTTGGTGTTCCAAGACACTTATCCAAGAGTATGAACACCATAATTTACTACCCACCCAATGTGTTTCTCATTTGGTCCAGTGATCAGCAAATCATCTACATAAAGAACCACAATGAGAAGTACATCACCCTCATGCTTTACAATGCTTTACATACAATGTGCTTTCTGTTGGACTGTTACGAAAACATTGTTTGACCAAATGAGTGCTAGCTTTCTCATACCAAGCAGGAGGAGATTCTTCAACCCATACAAAGCCTTGTTACATTTGCACACTTTGTCCTCTTGTCCTTTTTTGACAAAACCACGAGGCTGCACTACATCCCAAACAAAATGAGTTGCCAATGCACATAGAAAACGCACAGTAGTTATATGACAAGTGGGAGCAAAAGTCTCTTCATAATCTAGGCCTTTTTGCTGTGCATAACCCTTTGCAACAAGTCGAGCCTTATGGCGATCGATCTCACCATCTAGCTTGCATTTCAACTTGTAAACCCTTTTTGTACCAATGGCCTTTTTCCAGGAGGCAAATCACATAAAGTCTATGTGTCATTTTCTATAAGTGCATCATATTCTGATTGCATGGCAGCCATTCAATTTTTTGAATTTTGTGCTTCATCAAAAGAGAGAGATTCCTCAACATCATGTAAGCTAGACACATCCAAAGCATAACAATCTAATGCATAAGATGCATGGCAAGAGCCTGAACGAGTTCAAGCAGACAAAGGTGCATCCAATTTACTATCACGCAATGTATGCACTAGCCATTTTGGCATACCTCTAGTTTGCTCATTTTCAGCCCTTTCCTCATCAAGTACATCATGTACATCTACATCAATAATAGGCTAATCTGTAATATTTTCAAAAACCCCCATAGGATGTACATTTTCCTCATTGGAATTTACATTGGTATTTCCACCACTAAAAAGAGGCAACAAAGTGTCATTAATGTCCTATGAGCTTACATTACTGTCTCTAGTACATGACAGCAAGGGCTGAACAAAATCTTCCATAAATTCATCCCGTGAAACCAAAATATGCTTTGTTTGCGGATGATACAAATTGTAACCTTTGATTTTAGCACTATAACCAACAAAAATACATTTGACAGCCTTATCATCCAATTTTCTGTGTTGTGTTTGTGGCACCAAAGCATATGCTAAACAGCCAAAAACACTCATGTGCTCAATAGAAGGCATTCTATCGTGCCATGCTTCATATGGAGTAATGGACTGCAAAGCTTTCGTAGGACACCTGTTAAGTACATAAGTGGCACACATGATGGCCTCAAGCCAAAAAGAATTCGGCAAAGCTTGACTTTTGACCATACAGCGTGCCATTTCCATGCGTAACCTATTTTTCCTCTCAGCAACACCATTTTGCTGAGGTGTATAAGGCATTGTACATTGGTGTTTTATCCCACGACTAGCCAGAAATGCATTAAATGCAAGAGACATATACTCCTCCCCTTGATCGGAACGGAGGGTGCCCATAGTACATTTTGAGACATTTTCAGCCATAGCCAAATATTGTTTGAAGCACATAAAAACTTTGGACTTCGCTTTAAGCGGAAATACCCATGCATGCCTGGAGTAATCATCAATGAAAGTCACGAAGTAAAGGTAATTCCTCAAGGAAGGGGTTAGCATGGATCCACAAAAATCGCTATGCACAAGCTGCAACCTACATGTGGCCCTAACTGAACCATCCTTTGGAAACTTCGAATGCTGCATCTTACCCAAAATACAGCCTTCACAAACATGTTTGACAAGTGCTTCAAGAGGCGGCAAAGAAGCAACCATATCAGATTCCTGCAAACACAGCAAACATGCAAAATTCAGATGACCAAAACGTGCATGCCAAAGTATTGCATTTGAAATAGCCCTTGAATCTGCAACTGCATTTGCAAAATTATGTCCACACTTGTCATACAAAGTGAGCTTATACAACCCACGACACAAAAGCCCAGATGCGGCGATTTTATCACCAAAACTGAGATCATGAACTGTACATCTTTCATCCACAAATTTGACTACAAATCGAAGTCTAGCAAGTGCAGATACAGACAAAATATTCTTCTTGATCCCAAGTACATAAAGTGCATCAACAAGTGTGACAGAACTTCCATTTGCAGCAGTAAGCACAATCTTTCCAACTCCCTAAACCGGATAAGAGGCATTGCTCACACAAGTGACTGAATTCCCATGAGGGACAAACTCGAGAGAGGGGAACAATTCACAATGTTAGGTAATGTGCTTTGTAGTCCCACTGTTGAAATAGCACACATGTGAATCTGCAGCAACTGACATGCATGCATCATGGACAGCAGGATTGTAAGTGCACTCTGCACTAAAAGCCCATTCTGCATCAACATCAGCATCACAGTCTCCTTTCACATAAGACTCAACAATGGCTGCATTTGTAGTGGAACCAGCCTCTTTCTTCTTAGCCTCTTTGGCCTGTAACTTAGGACACTGCATTTGTAGTGGAACCAGCATTTGCAGTGGAACCACCCTCTTTCTTCTTAGCCTCTTTGGCATGTAACTTAGGACACTGCTTGATCAAGCGATCGTTAGCTTTACAATAATGGCAATGCATCTTCTTTTTGCTCTTATCACCAGAATTTCCAGACGAAGTCCTACCAATAGAAGCATTGGGAACATAAGTTTTGCCACTCATACTAGAACTATAAGAAGTGGCTGCATTGCTGTTACCACCCTTTCTTTGAGAATAAATAAAAGCATGTTCAACTGCACGTTGTCTAGTCCTTTTTTTTTTGGAAAGTGACTCTTGCAACAGCAATGTGCATAATGCATCAAACTTGACAACTTCAGGATTTCCTTGGGTCATAAGTCTCCAAGTACTAGCAAAAGTCTGGTAAGAATCTGGTAAGGCATCAAGAACAGTTTGCACAAGGGAACTATCTAAAATGACTTTACCTGCAGAAATAAGTTGCGCATTGATATCCTTGACACCAACAAGGAAAGTGTCCATATCATCTTCCTCATGCATAATCTTTGACTCCAGCTCTTTACGCAGCAAAGAAATTTTAGCCTCATTGCGGCTTGCATAAAGACCTACTCGAACATCCCAAGCCTGTTTTGCAGATTTTGCTGAACAAATGTGAGGAACAATGGTGCGCTTCATAGACAACACAGTCAATGCATGAGCCTATGCATCCTTTACATCCCAATGATCTTGTTCTATCGTAGGCAAAACAACTCTAATAGTAGCAATCCTTGTAGCAAGACCTACAACATCCTCAACATCGCTCAGAACCAGGACGTATTTCATTGCCCTGCACAATATTCCAGACGCCCTTTGACACAAGAATGTGTTGCATCATATAAGCCCACATAGGGTAATTGTCCCCATCCAACCTGTCCTCAACGGCAAACATCTTGAACACATTTGTGTTGTTGTCAGCCGTGGTAAATGTTGCACTTGATGTGAAAACTGCCCAAAAAGAGGAGAAACGGAGCAGAAACAACATGTATTTTATAGCACAAATCATAGAAGATTGTAAGGCACTTCTTATGCAGAAATGGCAATCACAGAATTTTTGCACAAAATGACAAAATTGCCTATGTAGACCTATCTGTAGGGGAAACGGAGGCCGAAAGGAGTCCGAATGAAAAATCTGAGCAGACTAAGCTCTACCGTGCACTCCCACAAATTTTGTCAACCTATGAACGCTCGCCAAAGCTCATTGAAATCGGAGAAAATGAGCAGGCGTGTGCTGGAGCAGCTGGCGACTAAGCCGGAGAGGATGCAACCTGCTCTCATATCAATTGTTGGAATTAGGGTTGCAGAGAAACGCACACAGCTTGGAGAAGATGAAGGAAGCTCAAGGCACACAATAGAGAGTTTGTTACTTAGTGTGCAATGGAAAGATAGATAGCCCTAGACTGATGGGCGTATATACAATGCACGGGGGGGAAAACCTCCTAAAGAGGGAAAAATGCCCCGGCGGTCCTACAGTTTCACACACATCACTACCACATGTATATGGTAACACATCCTCAATAGGCCTACAACCCATTATATGGTATCAGAGCCCAAGTGGGCCGCTAAAGCAAGGAGGAGAGGATCTCTTGGCATCGATAGATTTGGCAAGGCGGCTTCTGTGGTAGGA
Organism: Adiantum capillus-veneris; assembly: GCF_014529385.1. Lineage (NCBI taxonomy): Eukaryota > Viridiplantae > Streptophyta > Polypodiopsida > Polypodiales > Pteridaceae > Adiantum > Adiantum capillus-veneris. Next base: position 40,276,457 of record NC_140934.1, read on the forward strand.
ATTAAAGCACTACGTTTTGAACTGCTGCCGGTTGCAGAGCTTGGTCAAATTGCAAAGCTCGTGGATGGTGCACAATTTCATGGTTTGGTGATCACAAAGTGGGCTTCAGAGCCTAGGAGCTTCATCAGGAGACAAGGCCGAAGCTGCATAACCTCCACAACCCATACTAAGCAAAACAATTGCAGTGCCATCCTAAAACCTACCTCTACTCACGGTGCTTTAGAGAACCTCCCAAGCAATGCTGTGTCTGCACCGACTCATTCCAGAGACTCGTTATTTCCTCCCAAGTTGTAGTTTTTTTTCAAGGATTTGCTTAAAACACCCCTATTGAAACTAGGGTTCCCGCACAATGTGATAATTCACACATATGGCCATTCACACCCCGTTATTCATCGTCATCGACAAGTCGTGTTCGGCGGCTTTGTAAAGCTTAAAGATTTCAAAAGGGTTTGCATATTGGCATTGTTCAATGCAGGATATTGAAATCAAGGTCAGTAAAAGAATAGCAAATATGCGACTCCACAATCAAAGCTTATCAAGCAAGAAACCAAGTGAAGAACCATCCAGCCTTTTCAACGATTTTGCTTCAAGCACTCGATACATCAACAATTGCTACACATCTCACATGAGTATCTACTTTGCGACTATAGTACAAGTTTTACAAAACCAGTTAAGTGTCACAGGTTTATTTCAAATTTGGTGTGTTGTCAATATCAATTTCAAAGCCTTGTTTTAGCCTCTCAGTTGTTTGTTATTGTCATGCTAAAAACTTTGTACGGGTTATAGACACTACCACATAAAAAGTGGGAAGACCACCCTTTATTGTTTGGTTGGGTTCTAATATGTCTCACACTGATGGTTGTTTGAGGATAGTACACACACATGCCTTTTCTATAGTCAAGGGGGGGACTTCTACTCATGGTTTCAGGTGATTGGACTCTGACATGGTCTGTATCAAGGCCATTCTCAGTGGTTTGGGCTTGAGGGGGGGGTGTTGGGTATGCAAACCTAGTGTGCGTCTAGCCTATGGGAAACTCCCCTTTTATGAAGCATGCAAGTAGCTTCCCTTAGAGTTCAAGTCTTGCATGGCAAGTTGGCTTCATATATTGTAAGGTGTTTTACACAAAAAATAATATCATCAGTCATAGGATGTTTTTAAACTTGCTGAGTATCGGCATTTTTCGCTCTCTCTATCGTTTCTCTACAAGCCGAGCTCCTTGCCATGGCTCATCTTCCCCATCGACTGCATCCTCCATACGACTGCAACCCATCAGTGCAGGTTCAGAGGGGGTGGATCTCTTGTCGTGGCATGTACATAGCGTGAATAAAAACAATCACCTCACTCTTGAACTTCTCGATGTATGCAAATAAAAGCAATCATGTACATATTGTGATATATGTTGAAGCGTCTACTACGGTCATTATCGTGTACATACCTATCCGGGGAGTCGTGGTCCTGGATGTGGCGCATTTGCGTGCTTTTCCACTTTATAAGATGCTTAATTTTGTTTGACAATGTACATAGTCCAAGTGTTTCATGGTGGTACACTCATCTCGCCTATAAAGACTGATGCGAGCAAAAATTGCCAAAAATAGCAACTAACATGCACCGTTGCAGAATTGCATCATAATTATGTTCAAAATCTAAAGCCACGCAGGACATTCTCCACAAACGATACGAACGCTTTAGATTTTCTGTCACCCTTAGAAAGAGGGTTGGTGATTCTCCACAAATGCTTTTTCACAAAGTGTTTGTGACTCTCATTACGAAATCTCAGAGCCAGAGGTTTTGCACCTTCCCAGCTAGACCGCACACATTTTGACAACGCGTATGATGTCTCCAGGGGCCAAAATGACTAATCTAGGGGAATTTCTCACTTCCAATGCCGTTATTCCATTATTGTTAGCCCACAGCTCAAGTCCCATCAAGTTTCAACTCTTTATACCCATCTAAACCCAAGTTTTAGAACTTTAAAGCTCTAGCTTCAAACACATGAGAACAATCCCAAATCAAAGTTCGATACCACATGAGTCTATCCATGCTAAATCCCACCTCTGGTACAAGTTTGAGCCCCTTTGGACAAGGTAGACATAATACGTGTATGATGTCTCACTAGCCTGAATATGGAACTGAAACCTAATCTGACCTATTCTAAGCCTTCATTACATGATTGTGAGAGCATCTACCGAGTTTTATCCCATTTGAACCTCACTTGCTCAAAACTAAGCCAAAATCTAGCTTCAAAGCATGAAGGGAGTTCTAATGGTCACAACTTTCCCAAATGACATCCAAATTGAAATCCATGTATATATCCATGATGTACATGGTATGAGCTATGCAGATATGAAAAATCGCCTCATTTTGAGCATGCGTACGATGTCTCACAACCTGAATCTGCACCCAAAATGCACTTTTGGCCACATGCATTGCATCCATAGGGCCTAATTAGCTTATGTATCAATTTTGAAGTCATTTGGATAGCTAGAAGCTCATTAATTGCCAGATTTTGTAAAAGACGGTAACTTTTGCACTTGGAGTGTGTGTAGCATCAATGGATGTCAGTAAGTCGCCACCAGCAAAGAAGAAAATAATTTCCTTAAAAGATATAATTGCAATAGCATAGCCATTTACCATCCTCGGGGAGTCCACTATGTAAAAACTGCATATAGCACGTGCGAACAAGAGGTATTTAAATAATCCCTTACTTGTATATATTCAAGTATTATATATACGCCTTATGTATACATTTTTGTAAAAAAACTAGCCTTTATGTATTAAAATTTTCACTTTCTCAATTAATAAACCCTTTATGTAAGTACATTTTTTTGTAAATGTATAACTCCCTTATTTCATTCGCACGTGCTATCTTACATAATTCCTAGTGGATGCCCTAGGTTACCATCCCAAATGAAACACTAAAGCTGACTAAAGCTTGGATGGACGAAGCCAACCCTAGCCCTTTGGCAAGAAACATGGTAGCAACTAATGAAGAAGATGCAAGAGACGCTCATCAGATAATAGACTGAATTCTATTACACTAGCAAAGGAAAACAACATGCTCCAAACAAGGGAGGAGAATATGCAAGAAGAATATGACAACCTCACAAGAACTCTCCAGGTAACAAGTCAAAGAGCTGAGGTGGCAGAGCAAGAGCTTGAGGATCTCACTAAAACGCTAAGGGATATTGAGAGTGAAATAGACACCCTTACGTTGCAGATGGCAAAGGTCTCAAGGGAGATAAAGAGCCTGCATGACGAGAAAGACAAGATAGAAGACGAACTAGAAGCGGCCAAGGATTGTTGGGTATCCAAGCCCTTTGCAATGATGTCTAGCCTGTGGGAACACCTCTTCACACATGCAGAGGCTTAGTGGAGTTTGCATGAGTCAAAGAATGGTTGATAGCATTTCACAAAAGATATATATATGTAAATAACTTAATTAAAGATTGTAGTAGCGTGTTATTTTTTGCAAGCTGAGTCAATATCTCTCTTTCTTTCTTGCTCTCTACTGTAGCATGCCTGCACCATCATGCTTCCATAGCTAGCCCCTCCTTCCCCAACATATGGTATCAGAGCTTTGGCAACCCGGCCTCTCCTCGAGTCAACACAGCGCTGGAGCAGCCGCTAGCATAGAAGAGAGAGGCGTTGTCGACCTGCACCAAAACGTGCAAAGATGGCTGCAAACAAATCTCTCTAGCCTGAGAATCCTTTTTCGTCACATGCTTGGCAACCAACTCGCATCATACCGCCTGCTGCAAGTGAATTCCATCATCCACGCCATCGCCAGTTTTGGTCGCAGCAAAAAAAATTGTTTTTTCTTTATATTTGTGTTCGCACTCTTATACATTGGCCACTCAATTGGCTTTGAGCAAAGGTGTATTCACATCCTCAGTACCTCGAGCAACTTACTCACATCCTCTACCCGGTGCTCCTAGTAGATAAACAAGGAAAGCAAGTTCTCTACCATGACCAATAAGTCGGAATTGAAGATTCATACATTAGCAATTTTTCAAACACTTCCGACAAAGTAAGTTTTTGTTTTTCTTCTTTGGTGGTGAAATTGGTCGTTCAAGACATAGCTGGGATTCCCAAAGAACTTCTAAATACCACTTGAGAGCTTGAGAGGATTTTTGTGGCGTATCATAAAGCATATCAAGGATGGCATCAAAGGTGGATAAGTTCAATGGATCTGGCTTCCACACTTGGCAAATCAAAGTTAAAGGCTATTTGATGCCAAAAAACCTATGGAACATGGTCAAGCCTCTCGCAGCCGCCGACGAATCTGGCACATCTGCTGCAGTTACAAGAGCATTATCTGCTGAGCAACAGAGGAAAGACGAACAAGCTTTTGGAATCATTCTAATTTCCTTAGAAGATGACTTTATTCATTATTTGGATGATGTTGATTCTTCAAGTGCTGCCCGGATAGAGTTAGAGAAGCTTTTTGGTGCCAAAGCTAAGTATTCAAAAATGAGTTTAAAAATGGAATTATATTCTATTCGCATGCGTGAAGATGAAAATATTGCAGCTTTAGCTAATAGACTGAAGAGCATCAAAACACAGCTAGTCTATGTTGAAGCCCCTGTGCCAGATGAAGACCTTATAGCTGTTTTTCTAAATAGTCTCCCTGCAGAATTTCGTCAAATTGTCACTATTTTAAAGGAGAAGGATCCTCTCCCTTCTTTGGATGGTATTGTTAACTCATTGCAAGAAGAAGAGAAATGAGTACCATGCATCAACTCTTTTGTACCAACTGCATATGTAGCCCGTGGTTGCACTTCAACTGCCAATTCCACCAGGTCTACTACTAGCACTAGACCTTGTGCTATATGTGGACGCAGCAATCATCAAACCAAGGATTGTTTTAGCAAAAATCCTTGCACCCATTGTGGAAAGACTAACCATCTTTCGGAAAAATGCTTTAAGAAGAACAAGCGACATATCAATATGGTTGAAGGTGATGAAGACGATGCAGCACCAATGCTTTTCGTAGAAAGTGATGTCCTGTAGTTTGTTTTGAGTATGTCTCTATGTTTCCGTCATGTCAGTTATTTTCTCAATAATTGTATGGGTTATAGACACTGCCATAAAATAAAATGGTAAGACCACCCTTTGTTGTTTGGTCAAGTTCTGGTCTGTCTCACACTGATGGTTGTTTGAGAGAATTACACACACACACCTATGTTATTGTCAAGATTGTCAATGGGGGGTCTTCTACTCATGGTTTCAGGTGAATGAACTCTACCATGGTCTGTCTGTCTCGAGTCCAGTAGTTTGGGCTTGAGGGAGGGTTGTTGGGTATCCAAGCCCTTTGCAGTGATGTCTAGCCTGTGGTAACACCTCTTCACACATGCAGAGGCTTAGTGGAGTTTGCATGAGTCAAAGAATGGTTGATAGCATTTCACAAAAGATGTATATATGTAAAGAACTTAATTAAATATTGTAGTAGCGTTTTCTTTTTTGCAAGCTGAGTCGATCTCTCTCTTTCTTTCTCGCTCTCTGCTGTAGGACGCCTGCACCATCATGCTTCCATAGCTAGCCCCTCCTTCCCCAACAAGGATGAGGTAGTGGAGCTAAAGGAAAAATTAGCGCTCTAAGAAATCAGCATCCAAAGACTCTACACAACCCCAAGGGTTGCAAGAGCAAGTGCTAGAGCTGATAGCCAGAATGTGAAGGCCTTGGAAGCACAAATCATAGCACTCCAAAAAGAACGAATGTTAAAACAATGACAAAGAGTGCACATGGCAGAAGGATATTTATGGCAGAAGGATCTTTGGTAGTAGAAGAAAGATTAAAAAAACAAAAGCAAGAGCTCCAGAATGAGAACATTGAGCTAAAAAAGAAACTAGAGATAATGTAGGAGCTATTGGTTAATCAAGCAAAAGAGGCTACAAGGAGAGATGAGTTTGCATGGCAATAGCTATTGAAGCTCCAGCAAGACATAGAGGAAGCAAGGTCATAGGAGACGAAGCCAAAGCCTAGTGAATTGGGCATCAACACACAAAATGAGGCCATGGAAATCCCTGAAGGTGTAAAAGATCCACAGCACCTGGAGGAGCAAGTACACACACAAGAAGAGAATGAACACACCTTAACGGCGGAAGAGGAGGCACGCCTCCAAACTCGATTGAACAAGCCACAACAGAAAACCATAAGGCAGCCTTGGAGTGGAAAAAGTGGACGATCCACTCAGTTGGAGTCCAAGGGCTAGCCACAAATGTGCTTAGGGAAGAGCGGATGCAACCATCACACCCCTACCCTCTCTTAAAGTACGAATTCCTCACAGTAAAGAAAAGAATTAAAGCTGAAGGAATTTCAAAGACCCAGAAGCTACAAAGAAGATCGTGGACTCCCAATTGAAATGGAGAACTCCTCAACTATCCAAGATTTCTAAAGTACCTGGTGGAAGCCCCCAAAAGCATAAGGGATGAAACTTTGTTTTGTCCACTATCTCAAGTACGCTCCTGGGCACGCTCCTGGGCAAACCACGCCAGGTTTTTCCTACCTGGCTAAATTACCCATCAATTCCACCACCCAAGGAGGAGAGAGAATAAGTGTCTCTTATATTGTGAAAACCCTAAAGGGAACCATTAAGATTTTCACTGACTCCCCTGACTTGACGTGTGTGACGATCAAAAGAATTTGCAAGACCCTCCTGGCTTGCCTCAAAGTGTTCACGTAGTCCAAAGCCACAGACTCAAGTCTACTATCAGCGGGCGACACCGTCACCAAAATGATCTATGATCTATCAAAGCAGCCATCCCAGAGGTGTTACATCTATCATATCAAAGACTAATTTTTTTGACAAGCTACCACATGCATGCTTTTGAAGAAGCATTCTACACGGGATTCTTCACTTATGACAACAAGATTTTTGGCCCAACGATAAGCATCAACAACATAAGAGATGACTCATATCTAAAGATGTTGAAGCCACATGGCTTCCATTGTGTAACATTTAATGGTCTAGTAACTTGTGTGTAGCGGAAAATAGCATGAACATAGTGAGCATTTCATTAGAGTAGCTTCCTAATGAGAATAACAAGAGTGCTTGGGTGGAGAGAGCAACAAAAAGCATACCACCTAGTTAGATAGCATGAACAATGCTTCAAAAGAGAGAGAGAGAGAGAAATTAAGCAATTGACAAGAGTTGAGGACCGGATTTGCATGGAGCCGGTCCCCCCTCCAAAAGGCTTTGTATTATGGTTTCTCCCATCAAGAGAGACATTTTAAAATACAATTTCTTGTGTTCCTTCAATACTAGATAGTGCAATGAAGATGGAAACTTCATGCACTACGCAAAACACTTATCAAACATAACATCAATTCCCTCACGGTCTCAGACCCAAGACCTCACACACCTTCGAAGATGGTGAGAGATAGCGGGGTATGAGAGTAGATTGAGAGGAAGAAGGAGTATTCTTATGAGAAACATGTACATCTCCTCACATAATCACTCATTAGCATAGCTTAGCTTAGTAATTAGCATGGTAGAGGAGATGAACATGCATTGAAGCTTGGCTCTTGGTTGGATTTGCATCACAAAGCCAAGAGTTGTTGATGTAGGCCTCCCTTCTCACAAGCTTGGAATAGGTGGTAAGCTTTCCATTAAAGCTTGAGAAGAAGAGAGAGTCTTCTTTTCTTCACACATGAGATTGTGTGAGTGTGTGTGTGATAATGCCTTGCAAAAATCAGCCCCCTCTCTCTCTTGGTCGACCCCTCTTGCTTTTTGCTCTTGCTAGCATCCTATTGGTCCTCCCCAAGCTTAGCCAATGGTAATTAAGCAGCATAAGTGATAGCCTTCTGACATGTGTCCCCTTTCCCCTTTTGTGAGAGCTTTAGGTAATTATTTAATTCAACTAAACTCTCATTGGACCCCTTTGCCTCCTGGCCAATAGGAATCAGGCAAGCCATTGGGCTGTTGAATGCTCGTTGGTCCCCTTGGGAGACTGTCCAATAGTCTTCTAGAGAGCTTAATTCTTATTGGTTCTCTTATTAAGTGTTTTTAAATTAATTAAACTAGATTTACCCTAGCCTAATTCTCATTGGTCCACCTCCAAGGGCATCCAATAGGAATTCGGTACACCTTGTGGGCATCTAGGCTAGGGAGCAGACATGTGTCCCTCATTCCCTTTCTATAAAGGGAGCTTGTGTGTGTGTGTGTGTGTGTGTGTGTGTGTGTGTGTGTGTGTGTGTGTGTGTGTGTGTGTGTGTGTGTGTGTGTGTGTGTGTGTGTGTGTGTGTGTGTGTGTGTGTGTGTGTGTGTTTCTCTCTCATCCCCTACTTGCAAGGCTCGCCCCCTCCTATGTAGGGATTGACAAAGACTTTTTGTGACACACACTAAGCATCCAATTTCCCTAGTGTTTGGCCTTTGGACACAACCTTTGAATTTTGGAACCTTAGCATTTTGGAAGTCTTAATGGGCTGAAGCTTAGGGTCTTTTAAGCCCATTGTTGCACATTGCTCTTTTGCAGATGGCCCCCCCTTTGGATCCCTATTTTCCCTCCTTTGGATCCCTACTGTGGTCAGTCTTCTAGCTTAACCCATATTCTAGCTTTTTCTCCCCTGGCACTTCCCCATATTAAATGATCAGTTTAACATGAGAAAATCATTTAGGAGAATTAGATATTGATTATTATGACATTACCTCTCTCTTGAAATCATAGTCGTCCTCGACTATGGGGTAAAGAAGATAAAGCATATTCATTAGTCCTTTTCTTAGCAGGTAGAGGATCCCTATGTTACCCTACGACATCGTTCCAGAATGGATGACTAGTCCATTTGGCACTTGAGAGCCTAAGCTGCCGCAAGCATGTATGCACATTAGTCAAATCAATCTTCCATAGTAGAGTGACAAGCTCTACTTGGTTTTCAGGAGACGTCGTCTCCGCAAACTTGATCTAAGCATGCATACTACTTCATTTTTGTGCACAATAAAGAAAAAGAGAGTCTTATAAGACAAAAACTTTGTTCATTTTTAACATTTGTATATTTGCTTACTCTAGGGAAGCATTGTAAGCATTGACAAGGTTTAGGTTATCCTTTAATTGTATTCCTTGCATCCATCTAGCATCTTCAAAAGGATAATTCTTAAACTTAATAAGATATCGTCGGATAGTCTTACCACCTCTTAGTACCTTGTCTTCATGTCGGAGAATGGACTCGAGCTGCAGCACCTCTTCTTGGTCCTCGATCTCCGGTGGGTCTTCACTAGTTGGTTCTTGAGGTGGCTCTCCTTTGTAAGGCTTTAGTAGGCTCACATGGAAAGCATTGTGTATGAGCCAATGGTTGGGCAACTTGAGTTGATAGGCCATCTCATTGATTGGCCTAAGAATCTGGAAGGGACCATAGTACCTTTTTGCTAACTTAGCATAGTACTTTTGGTGTCCCGTGGGATTCTTTCCCGTCGTGTGCCTTAATCGAGCCTTGGGAAATTTGAGTAAGATCCAATCATTTTCTTTAAAGGCTTGGGCTCTTTTGTGCTTGACAGCAGCAGCCTTTTGCCTTTGCTGTGAGATAGAGATAGCATCCTTAATCTTTTGAAAAGATTCTTGTAGGTCTCGGCTATACTCATCTACAGTGAAGATCTTCCCGTGTACCTTAAGTAGCAAGGGACTTTTTGATCTTCCCTCAATTACCTCAAAAGGTGCTTTTCCCGTGGAAGTATGTACAGTGTTATTGTAGGCATACTCCACTAAGGGTAAGTACTTCTCCCATTGGGATCTTTGATCTACTTCCATTACATAGGCTTTTAGTAGATCGAGAATTGTTAGGTTAGCTATTTCACTTTGTCCATCCATTTGTGTATGATAATCCAAAGAGAAGTTTAGCCTTGTTCCTAAGTTCTCAAAGAGACCCTTCCATAAATTATTGGTCATTCTAGGATCTCTATCCAACACTATGGACATTGGCAATCCATGGTACTTGAAGATTTGTGAAATGAAGAGGGTTGCCATTTGATGGGCTTTGATTTTGACATGTATAAAATGAGCTTGTTTACTAAACCTGTCCACTATCGTCCATATTCTCTTATTCCCATGGATAGACTTAGGCAATCCAAAGATAAAATCCATGGATATGCTCTCCAATGGTGAATTAGGGATTGGCAAAGGTTGAAGCAATCCAAGTTGCTTCCCTCTATCAAACTTCGTCTTTTGGCATACCACACATTTGGAAACATACTCTTGTATGTTTGCTTTCATGGTAGGCCAATAGAAATATGTTTCGATCCCCTTTAGGGTAGACTGAATCCCTCTATTCCCTGCATAAGGAGGAGCATGAGATTCATACATTACTTTCTCACGTAGTGAGCTAGTAACGCATAGTCTATTGCCATAGAGAAGATAACCATCTTGTAAAGTAAATGGTTCCTCTTTCTTCCCTAGTGCAAGGGCTGAAATCACATCTTTAAAATCGGTATCAATAGCATACTCATCTATCATAGAAGATAGATCATTGTGAGTTGCTATGGAAACCGCATTCACTCTCGGCCTTCTTGAGAGTGCATCGGCTACTTGATTATGCTTGCTAGCAACGTGAGCAATATGAAAATGAAATTGTGAAAGGAAATTTTCCCACCTCATTTGTTTGTCGGAGAGCTTGGTCTGCGTCATGAAGTACTTAAGACTTTGGTGATCGGTTCGTAGAATGAAAGGAGTCCCCAATAGATAGTGTTTCCATGACTCTAAGGCATGTAGAACTGTGAGGAGTTCCTTTTCATATATGCCTAGAGCTTGCTCAAAAGGGTCGAGCCTTCAACTTTCATAGCCTATGGTGTGCCCTTCTTGAAGCAAAACTGCTCCAAGGCAATCACCACAAGCATCACATTGGACCTCAAATGGGTTTGAGAGATCCGGTAGCGTAAGCACAGGTTGAGAGATAAGATTTTCGGAAGCATTGTTCTCCTTGGCAGACTATGTGTACCTAACGTTTTTCTTTGTTAGGTCATGTAATGGTCCTGCTATTAGTGAGAACTTTTCTATGAAGTGTTTATAGTATGAATACATACCTATAAAGCTTCTTAATTCATGAAGATTCCTTGGTTTAGGCCATCCTTTTATTACCTCTAACTTTGATGGATCCATTTGGATGCCATCTTGAGAGATAATGTGACCTAAATATTGAATCTCTTGTAAGAAAAATTCACTTTTCTTTTTATTAATCTAAAGTTTATTCTCTCTTAGAACTTGAAATATTACCTAGAGGTGTTGCTTGTGTTCGTCTAATGAATTAGAGTAGATGATGATATCATCAAAGAACACTCCAGGAAAGGTTCGGTGAGGCCTAAATAGCTTCTCCATCAAGCGGTTGAATGTGACTGGTGCATTGGTCAAGCCAAAAGGCATGACAATGTATTCATAAAGACCAAACGTAGTGCAAAATGCGGTCTTTACAATGTCTTGATCAACTATCCTTATTTGATGATAGCCACTTTTGAGGTCAATCCTACTGATATAGGTGGACCCTTGTAGCTTATCAAATAGGTCTTCTACCCATGGAATGGGAAACCTATTCTTGATAGTGATCCTATTTAGTGCTCTATAGTCGACACACGTATGATATGTGTCATCTTTCTTTTGCACTAGTAGCACAAGAGAACAAAATGGAGATGAGCTAGGCCTAACCATGCCCTTCTCAACTAACTCATGCAGTTGCCGCATAATCTCCTCTTGTTGAGCTTGAGAAACCCTATAAGGAGGTTTGTTAGGTGGTGAACTTCGTGGAAGAAGTTCAATTGCATGGTCATCATTACCTTGTTTAGGAGGTAGCTCACAAGGGATGTCGTCAATAAAGACATCTTGAAACCCCTTGAGAAAATTGGATAACTCTAATTCCTTTTGGTTGTGTATATTTTCTTTTGCTAGAACATTAGGTTCATTTTGAGAATCTTTAACAAAAATCATGTACACGGAAATAGAGCTCTTTATTGACTTGTTGAAAGCTTGAGTATGTACAATGGGTATAGTGTTACCCATTTCCTTAGCATCTATATACATATCTTTTTCCCTGAACTTAAAGGAGATTCTCCTTTCAGGGAAATTAACATTGGCAACCATGCAATCAAACCATGGTGCCCCTACGATTACATCCTCATGCTTGAGAGGAGAGATAAACAAGTCCTTTTTGTCCACATAGCTTTGGACATGGAGCCTCAATTCCCCAATTAAGGGAGTGACTGAAGCTTCTTGCCCCTTGAAAGCACCATCTACGGGTAGGACATCTCCCATCTCGTAGGTTTGTATGACCGAACAAAGACAAAGACCCGTCATGTCAAGGATGACATGGATGCGGAGGGGGAGGGTGTTGATGGCTAAACACTGTAAAGCCCCATTTTTGTATAATTTATTTTGACAAACTCCATTGTAATTACTTTTTAGGACTCGATCAAGCTTTCAAATTGAAATATATTAAACATGTGAATTAGTAGAACCCATGTAGAAAGTAGGAGGTTATTCTGATAAGTTAAAACCTCCAAGGATGAGGTATAAAAGCCAATTTTTGTAACCCTAAGGGCAATGTTTGAATTAATCATCTTTTGAGCTCAACTAAGCATGCTGTGACTATGTGTTTTGTGTGAGAGAGTGAGTGAAGTCTTCTTCACACGCTACAGAAGCTACATTGCAAAGACAACTACACCATTGTGTTAGCAACGGTGAGAGCTATGCTTCAACACCAAGCTTGCACAATTCCGTTCTCTTCACAAAGTGAGTTTTATCTCTACCAGTGTATCCGTTTTGTGATTGCTATATGTCATTATGTTCACGAATTGAACTACACTTAAGGCCTAAACACGTTGAGAATTGATGACTTGTAATTTTTGACTTATCTTCATACACGTTTTTTGTACCAAGTGTTTACAGGTAGTAAGTTGGGTTAGATACTTTAGGGTAGTGTCCTATAGGTGTGTAGAGGCTACTTCTTGAGTTTTGTGTGACGAGTCAACGATGTTAGGTCTTGTTTCGGAGAGTGTAGCCATTGTAGATAAGATAGAGGTTGTGCATACATAGTGTGCTTGAGTTGATTTTCTGTCGTAGTGAATGTCTCTAGAAGGTTGAGTAGATGACTGACACTCATCTATTTGTCTCCATGTGCCTACGAGTCAAGCTCCATCCTTGGTTGACATCTTGTTGGTTGGCCTAGTTCTACTTTTCTAGAAACTGTGAGCAGTGTATTTACCTGACAACAGCTAGTTTCGAGCATTAGCATATCCGAGTCGTGAGCCAACTAGGTGGTGTTCCCTATGTTGCGGGCAAAGAATGGTGCTCCAATGCTCGAGGTAAAGACAACAAGGTGAGGTATATGGAGGCCATACCCCCTTGGCAATTCCAATTTTTGGCCCTCATTTGGTGCCCCCATGGAGGAGGCTCTTGAAACATCTAGTCTATAAGGCGATGATGTTTTCACTCAACTATGGATGTAAGGCTCCAATAGTGTTCCAATTGGACCACTGAAGAAGAAGAGACATTGAAATATCTTGAGGTTCATTCAAGTGCTACTACCATGTATCACATTATTCTTCTATCAACATCCATGAAGTAAATACACCATCTCCTCCCCCAACTATATAATCTATTTACCTACTTGCAGACAAAGAGGTAGTCATCATTATTTGTTTCAATCAACAAATACTACGAATCGATGTTCTTAGAGGTGAAGAGGGAGCAACCATTTTCTCCTTTGACATTTGCACTGACACTATTGCATCGGTGGGCTTTCATATCACACCAATTTTCCTTGTGGCTATAATGCTTGAGGGAGCTATTGTAGGCAAGAGGGTCTAGCCTCTTCCTTGCTCCAAGAACCTCAATATGGATTCAAAGGCTGACTCGATGCAATTGCATGCAAAATGGTAGGTCTCTCAAGGTGAACTAATATTTCGCATGTTTTTTTTTCCTTAACTGTGAAGTGTGTGCAAGCACTAATGACACAGTGCCAAGAAACCTGTGAAACACTGGATGTAATAGTCAAGTGCTAAGATAGGTAGAAATTAGTCATTTTCGTATAAGTAGCCTTATGTGCCACAACAAATTCAATTTGCCAAGGTGGCCCTACATAGAAAACCATTTTTAAGCAGATTATCATTACCATTTTTGAAAGAGCGACTCCATGAAATCGACACAACCAACCTTTTATCATCCGTCTAATGCATCATGACGTTCTTTTGAGGTTTTAATCTTTATCTTTGTAAAATTATGGATTTCCCTTATCATCTATCTATGTAAAAGGAAAAAAGAGATCTTTTGGAAAAAAAGGAAAATTTAAGTGTTTTGCAATGGATTTTTTTGGATAATTTGAGATAGCACATTTCATCTATGAGAGGGACGATGATGCCTCTCACCTACATATTTTTCAACTATTAATGAAGCTAGAAACACAAAATGGGTACAACACTTTTTGGTAAAGTGGGGAAATCCCAATTCCCAGGTTGGACAACTTTCAACATATTTTGTATAAAGTAATGAGATTTTTGTCAGAGACGTCAAGCTGCTTAAGGTCTCATTCTAGTTTATGCACGTAGATTATACATTGAGAACAACATTGAACATGAAGACCATTAAGCGACTAGTACATTGCATCCATTATCATTGTCTATGCTCTATTGTCCTACCTATGATTTATCTCAATGTGAAGAGCTTGGTTTCAAGGCCCACCAGTTGTCCAAGCTAGGACCCATTGAGGAATACAAACCACATTTCTATGACATGTAAGCAAGGTCCACCACTAATTTAGGACTTCCTCATTTGAGGCATGAAGACAACGTAAAACGTGTAGCACATGCTTGGTTGCATCATAGGAGTGTTGGTTTCATGGTGCACTCTTTCAAGCTAGGCTCTCTTGGACAAATGCAAAGCCCACCACTTGTCCATGCTAGGTTCCCTTCACTTATGGAGGAATTCAAAGTCCACTTCTTATTCAAGCTACACTCAAAGTGATAAAGTTAGTTAAAATGAGTACCTACAACTATTGTAAAGTGGTTCTCTATTGCAACAAATGAGATTTGGTTTGAAGGTCAAGCAATTAGGTTCAAAATTCACATAATGAAATATTTTTCCGACCCACAAGAAAAGAAAGTTAAATAAGTTGTTTCATACTAAATTGAAGAAGGTAATTTCCAAGAAGAATCTGATTAGATCTAAAACCTCACTAAGGCATGCATGCATACATTGACTTCTAGGCCAATTCAAGAATACACCTAGTTAGATTCCATAGTTTTCCTTTCATGGTTTTTTAATTTTCTTAAACTCTTTTACGTGAAGGATGTAGTGATAGAATGCTTAAAGCAAAAATTTGTGCCCATAAAAGAGATCTCTCTAACACACATCCAAAGTCCTTGAATCCTCCATTCCACACTCGCAAGTTTTATTTTGACATCAAAACTTCAATTTCTCCTAGTTACAAATAATAGAAACCTTGAGATGGACCAACATGAAATTTTTCAAGAAACACAATTTAATTTTGTTTACTATATGATCAAACATAGGTTCCAATTGAATATTAAAAAAAAGTTCCCAAAAAATAGGGTGCACTCTAACAATACATCGGAGTCTCCTTACAATAGGATGCACTCTAGTAATACATTAAAGTCCCCTTAGAGTAGGGTGCCCTTCATTAAAGTGTTCATCAAATTGACACATGTTTGTTCTAAGATAAAATTTGGATAATATAATTATACAAATATTGAAAGATACCCATTACAAAAATGAAGGAGATATCTTATAGACACCCAATAGATCATTGTTAATCAATGCTTTTGCATTGGCAAGTACACACCAAGGACATAATTTGTTTCACAATCACAGTATTGATTCATAATTGTGTTGTAGATATACTCTCTTGCAAGAAGCTTTGAAGTTTCCCAGATGTTTGCCTCCACATCTTTGAAAATATAAGATATGTCCTTGGCATGTTCCACATCACCCTATATGGACTATCATTAAAAAAAGGGTATACTTTGCATCCAAATGCTCAAACATCTTCCAAATATGACCCAAAATTTTGTGATAAACCCTTCTTTATCCTAGCATGATGTTTGGATTTTGGCAATTCTTGTTACTCATCGGCATCTTGAACTTGATATAATGCTTACGGAAGCATTTTTGTATGATTTGTTGCACTCTTGTTAAGTTATATCAACTCCATATCCATAGCTCAGGGTATTCACTACAAAAATCCAAAAAAAACTCTACATTTGTTCGCACCACATGAAAAAACCTCATTGTTATCCTCCACAAGTTGCACGTGTTGAGCCCAAGTTGGCATAGAATCTCCATGTTTTGTTTCAATTGTCTTGAGAGCCGTCCCTCTAGATCCAATATAAGTACTCTTTTGATGTACTTGACAACAAGTGGTAGGTGATAAGGAGGTGGTTGAATCCTTGGAAAAGGTCTTGGTTGAGGTTGTCTAGGTAGTTCAATAGTTTCCTTCAAATCATGCATGCATATAGCCAATCTGTTTTCTTATATTGAATCTGAAATTGAAAAACAACAACATTTAATGTCAATGAAACAATAGGTGTGAGTTTTACATCGTATATTATATGGTAATATTAGATGAAAAGTTCCATCTATAATATACTCATTTCTATAAAGAAAGTCAAATTGAAAAACTAAACTTTTTTATGCCGCACTCTCTCTTAGTCTCAATATCATAAAGTTCAACTAAATCTAAGTAAACTAGTAAGTACTACTTGTCAAAGGTATGCTCAAAGTGCATAAGTTCTTAACCAATTATCTAATTTATAATGGGTTCTTAGGTCTCAAGCCTACCACTTTTCCAATATAAGATCCCTTTGATATGGAAAGAAAAACTCATAAACACTTGTGCAAGTGGTCAAATAAAGTTTCACTTTTGATTATTGTAACATAGGGTTTTGACTATTGTCTACTCAATCTTAGCATATATAGAATTAAGGTCCACCACTTGTCCAACCTAAGCATGGGACATTATTATAAGATCCATGACCCTATTCTCAATTATATAATGGGGATTTAGTCTCAAGACTCCCAAATAATCTAAGTTAGGATTCATTAAACAATGATGACAAAAACATCAACTCTTATCCATGCTAGAGCCCATGTGGGTAAATGAACTATGGATTTCAAGCTCCACCACTTTTCCACAAACCTATGATTGTTTGTAGCATGGGGAGTTTGGTTTGAAGAACCACTACTTGTCCATGGTTGTAGCATGGAGAGAAGCAATAAGAACCAATTATCCAAGTTAGGCTTCTTTTATCATGAAGAGAATCAATTTCCATGACTTTTCCAAGCTATGCATAAGCTATTGATACAATGCCACCACATGTGCAACCCATGGTGGACCTCCTCTTGGTTTCCATCCATAGATTGGATAAGTGGAAGAATTTGCTTGTATCCATGTGTCAATGGAGCCCAGCTTATATAAATGATGAACATTGATATCGAACCCCCCATGCTACAACATATCATAAGCTAGGAAAATGATAGGAAAAAACACTATCCATTTTGTAGAATAGTAGAGGTGTTGGATCTTTTATCAAGTGGTTGACCTTATAGCTTGGACAAGTGGTGGACCTTGCTTCTCTCTATGATTCAATAGGTCTTAACATGTACAAGTGGTGGCCCTTGCTTCTCCGCTCTCCATTAGAGCCTAGCTTGACGAGTGCTAGACTTTAGAACCGAACTCTTCATGATACAAGATATAGTGGATTACTAGAACAGTAATGGACCTTGTAGAGTGGTTTTTTGTAATTAGTTGGGATAGTTGGTGGATTCTTTCTTCTATCTATGTTTCAATGAAACTTTTCTTGGATAGGTGGTGGAAATTCTCCTCTCTATGATTTAATGGAAACAAGATACAAATATTGGTAGACCTTTCTCCTCTCTATGATCAACAGAGACAAGATTCAATAAGTAGGGGACCTTGGATGTTATTTGCCTAGCCATTCTATTAGAGATTATCATTTGGAAAAGCGATGGAACTTCTAGTCATTCATAGTAAAAAGCTTGAAGAAGTGGTGCACTTTACCTCTATGTGTTTTAAGGTAGCATAGCTTGGACAAATGGTGGACCTTGCTTCTCTTTAAGCTTGGAGAAGTTGTAGATTTTACTCTCTATGTGTTTTAAGGAAGAATATCTTGGACAAGTGGTGTACCTTTCTTCTCTTCAAGCATCAATGGAGTGGGGTTTGGGTGGGTGGTAAGCTTGAAAACCAAATCTCCATATTACAACAAAATAAAGGTTGGACATGTGGTGGAGCTTAAGACTAAACATACCATGCTAATAGAGATTATAGATTGAACCTATGACGATAACTTTGCATCCATGGTATATGTCTATTTGTGTTTCAATAAAGCTTCTCTTGGACAAATGGTGAGCCTTATAGCTACCATCTAAAATATATCATAGGTTGTACAAGTGGTGGATCTTGTGTTGATGCTCCATAACTAACTTAGACAAGTGAGATACCTTGTTTATCCTTATGTTTCAATGGAGCTAACCTTGGACAAGTGATGGACTTTGATTATTTTAATGCATTTATAGATCTAAGAACTGCAAGTGGTGGATATTTTTAAAAAAATTCAATGCATAGCTAATGGTTACTGGGAATTTCCTCTCTTGATTCTTGAAACTTTAAGGATTTCAAGTCAAAAATGTGATCGATCTTGTAGTCTCAATGCTACAACATAGTATATGTTGAACAATTGATGAACCTTAAATTGCTTTCTAGAAGCAATATTGCAAACTTATCCAAGTTACACTCTATTGAAACATACAAAGAATCAAGGTCAACCACTTGTCCAAGCTAAGCACGGAATCACTTGTCCAAACTAGAGACTCCTTTCAAAGTGTGGATAGAAGGAATGTCCACACTTTGAATTTTTTTTTTGTCTCAAAATGGATAGCTAAGCATTACTGCTAGGTACCACTACTTGTCCAAGCTACACACAATTGGAGCATGGAGAGAAGCAAGATCCACCACTTGTCCAAGTGGTTAGGCTCTACTGAAACACGTGCATAAGCAAGATTCAATAGCTAACCAAGCTAGGAAAGGAAAAGAGGGTCTCACACCATTGGTCCAAACTATGTTATCCTATATAGAGAGTAATTTTTCCCACCATTATGATATATCATAGAATTGGAAAAGGTGACTATCTAAAGTCAAAATAATTCTTCATTGAAACATATTGAGAAGCAGTTAGTACTCACTAGTCATCCAAGTTAGGTTATAAGTAGGTATCTAATGTGTTAGCCTAAAGTCTCTTTGAATATTAACTTTCACTTGTACAAATAAATGATCTAAGTAGGAAATTCAAGTGTTGATTGAAGGTCTTTCACTTGTCTAAGCTAATCTCCAACTTAATGATAAAATTTGAGAGTCTACCACTTGTATAATCTGAGCTCCAAAAGAGTCTTAATTGTATTATGTTAGATACTACCTTCCTTGATGGCGTAAAACTCTAGAGAAATGAGGCAATTGATGACTTAATTAAAGAAAAAATACTTGAATCTTTGAAGCTTTTTTCCACACTAAACAAGTACAATCTCATGTTAACAAAACTTTAAATTACAATTGAAAAGATTACAAGACAAAAAATCGGCAATCTTAAGAAGAAGCAAAATTTCTTTTTCATTTGTGTAATTACAAACTAAGAAAACATCTCTCAAGAATGATAAACATAATTTAGGTGGTTGCTTTTTTATTAACAAAACTTTTATTGATTGAGCTCCATCAAGGTAAAACCTTTGTGAGAACCTGCAAGAAGAATAAACAGAAAGATTGATTAGATACAATGAATATAAATGTTCAAGCATGAGTATTAAGGTTTAACACATTTTAATAGTACCTTTGGGTTTTTTTCTATCCAACTTTAGAAGATTGTGCTCAGCTTTCATCTTATTTATAAAAACCTTTGTAGTGGTTGCCTTCAATGGTCCTTTTGTGCTACAACCTAATTGCCTAGCTAAAAGATCAATTGTGGTGCCTTCATGATTTCAATGGGTGTACCTTCCTTTGCCAATATTTCTTGTATTTGGGCACTTCTAACTTCACTGCGGTGGCTTGTGTCAATTGCTTGGTCCAGTTTTTCTTGAAGGGTAGTTTCACATTTGTCATATTTTGCATGTGCTATTCTTCTTGTAAAGAACACCTTAGCTGACCAGGCATCATTTTTATGCTTCCAATATTCTATGATTTCTTTGTATACATTGTTATTTGCCACTTCAGATTGTCCATAATGATTAGAAGTAAGCAAATCATGCACATCCCTTCTCTCATTAAGCTTAAACAAGTAAGGAAGCAGCACCCCTAATAAACACATTGTCAACCATTTTTTCACCATCATATTGTGGCAGAAAAATGCAATTGTTTTCAGGTGACATACATCCCTTGTAAGGAGAGTCATCAATAAGAACTATTCTTTGTGGATCACAATCAAACTCCATGGCAGTTTTGGCCAAAGGCTTGAACATTGCCTCACCGTTTGGATTGTCAGGTCTAAATAAATTTTGTCTTTGACCAGTGTAGCAACCTTCTTATACCATACTGCAAAGAAAGGTAATGTATCCCCAGCTAAGTTGTTTAGTGCTCCAAGGATTTGAAGCACAGTGTCCGTAGTAGCTGTCGAGACCAGATTGCAACATTTAATCTCTACAATAATATAGTAAGTTCAAGAATTGTATGCAACCTGGTTTGAGTATAATATATCTTCTTGAATCTAGTTGCATTGACTTGTGGCATGAGGATGGTTGAGGGGAATGCTTCAATAATAGACCATTTAAATCCAATATAATTGTAAGCATGGATATATCATCATCTGCATTAGATGAAGTAACAAAATGGCTTAGGAGTAGATGTTTGAGTCTCTTTTGAAGTAGATTGGATTGTTGGAGCACTTATTTATTGGTACTCATTATTGCAAGTTTGCTCAAGCTGCACAACACTAGACTTTGGTACAAAAATGTCATCCATCTTGGGCACTTCATAAATGAGAGAATCAATGGATTCTATAATTGTTGACTAATTCATAGGGGATTTGTCAATCCCAATCTTTGAATCTAAGAAAGCACACATAATATTGGTTTCTCAAAAATCACTAGAATTTAATTCACCATTTTTACATGTAGAACTCCAAGTACAAAGTTTATTCAAGGTGAAATCAATATTACGATCCTTGCAACCATTGTTAGCATCGGTACACAAGGCACCACTTATCTAAACTACAATATATTGTGGCAAACTTGTCCAACCTACACTCTATTAAAGGTTAATACTTCAGTGAATACTAAAAGCCAAAACTTGCTCAAAACACACGGGCACAAGGTCCACCACATGTCCAATCTATGCTACAAGAAAAAAAAATAGAGCTTTGTCTTAGATTTGGATTCAAGGGCCACAACTTGTTTAAGCTAGCTAGCTTCAAACTACACCAAAATGTTGCAAAGATATGCTTCATATTCAAAATAAAATTTATCAAAAGAAGAAAGTAGTATTGGATCCCCCATCACTTTTCCAACCTAGATATTGATTAAATTTTAATAAGTTCTGCTACAAATCTTGAGTAGAGTCAAGATTCTATGCTCAAGGTAACTAAATAACTTAGATAACACATAAATCATAAGAGCACTCTAGATTCTAGCTGAGCATAAAGTAACAACAATCATATAAACATAAGTGTTGAGATTCTATCCATGAAAAAATTAAGTTATAGATGCATTTGAGATTTTGATATGTGTGCAATACTTGAAAATATCAAGTAAAGTTATAGTCAGCAACAAACAACTTTCTCCTATTTCAACCTGACAAATAGTCTCAATGCATACAAAGCCATACTCTTCTGATTTGATGTGCGAAGATGTGCATTTGCGCCAAGGTGGCGAATTTGGATCAAATGTATAATGTACATTTGGCTCAACACTTGTACCATGAGAACTATTTATATAGCCTGACATGTTTCCTTCTTCTATGCAACCAAGAATGTATGCTTGATCTTCCTCTTCTTCTACATTTGGATCTTCTAGAGAGGATCTTGATAATATTTTGAATATCTTTTTACACTCTTGAAATCTATACTTATGTCCTCCATAGTTTAGAATAGTCACACCTCTTTCAAGGGAAGTATGCACAAATAGCCCTTAGTCAACTCCTTGAATACATGAAAGTTGCACTTCAAGAGCCACACCATTAATATAAAACATTATATTTTTGAGAATAGGAAAAGCTGGTGTCCTAAAAGAGTCTTCCTTATAATCATATTGTAAAATACACCTCATTTTTATGTTACTTAACTCCTTTGTATTTGCAAAAAAAGAAAAACATTATGCATAAATATAAGGACTAGATCAAAGGATGATAGTAGTATTGGGATTTACATCATATGGAAGACTCATAGTGCCTCTTACATGGTGTCTCCAAAGGTCTCAAAACATAAAATCTCTGAAAACCAAAGCACGCCATGTCTCCAATATATTTCCCGTTTGAAGCATAGAGAACCAAGGTCCACCACGTGTCCATGCTAGACATTGGGCATTAATACAAGGTCCAATATTTATCCAAGAAACCTATAGTATTCTGCAACATGGGATGCATTGATGCAAAAAAGATAGCCTAACCTCTTGGTCCATCTATGCATTCTTACAGACTAGGGGGATTAGTTTCAAAGTCATTATTTAAAAATTAGGCATAGGACATTGATAGAAGGCTCCACCACATGAGAAACTTATCCTCTCTAGTAGCATGGGTGTTTTGATCTCAAATTTCACCACATCTTCATCGTATACTCTACTGTACCATAGAGATTTTGGTTTGTAGGTCCACCACTTGTCCAAGCTTGGCTTGTTAATGTATGGAGATAATCAAGGGTCCACCGATTCTCCAAGCTAGGCATATATCACTATTTCAAGGTCCACCACATGCACAACATATGCGGGGCTATAGCATGCAAGGTCTCACTTCAATGTCTACCATCTCCTCTCCACCACTTGTCCAATCAAGGCTCCATTGAAGCATAGAGAGAAGAAAGGTCCAACACCCAAGCTAGTACTTTTTTCATCACTTTGAAAATCCTTGATATGTTTTCCATGGGTTTTTGTCCACCACTTGTCCAAGGTAAGCTCCATTGAAACATAGAAACAAATATCCACCACTTGTATAAGCTATGCTCCATTGAAACATGGAGAGAGCGAGCTCTACAACTTGTCCAAGCTAAGATCCATTCATCTTTTTCTATTTAATATCTATGTATTTTTATCCATACAAATAATTTAATATTCATCTATTGAAAGAAATTGGGTTATGGCAGAAATAAGAGTGAGTTGTTCATGGTTGTGCTAGTGTGTTAATTACACAAGATTAGAGAGAGAGAGAGAGAGAGAGAGAGAGAGAGAGAGAGAGAGAGAGAGAGAGATTAACGCTAATACAAGTAGAAAAATGTAGACTCGATAATTGATAAACTAAATGCAAGTGGTGGATACAAAGTGGGTGCAAAATGATAGGGATATGAGTGGACACAAAATGTGTAGCTAAGGCTTCTTTTATAGAGTAGGAAAAGAGCATCTGATGACATAAGCGATGATGTCAAAGTGTAGGCTTCCAAAGTAGAGGGGGTTTCCACTAGTTGGTGGTGTGGATGTGTCACACACCCCAACGTCTACTTTTTTACATTTATTGTTTGATATTTATCCATACAATTTTTCTATTTTTATACCCATTAATTTTCTTTCTATTCCTTTTTTCCCATTTTACCCCTATCTATATCCTTCTTCTTCTTTTGAGGTTGAGATGGGAAAGGCTGCCACTTGAGGTTGAGAGAGAGAGAGAGAGAGAGAGAGAGAGAGAGGGAGAGAGGGAGAAGAAGATGGAGAGCTAGACGTGAGCTGCCAGAGTGAGGGAGGAGAAGAAGAAGGACACCATATGAATAGAGAGAGAGAGAGAGAGAGAGAGAGAGAGAGAGAGGAAGAGGAAGAAGAAGAAGAAGAAGAAGAGCTGGACATGAGCTGCCATGAGTGAGGGAGGAGGAGAAGAAGGACACCACATGAATAGAGAGAGAGAGAGAGAGAGAGAGAGAGAGAGAGAGAGAGATGAGCTGCCATGAATGAGGGAGGAGGAGAAGAAGGACACCATATATATATATATATATATATATATATATATATATAGAGAGAGAGAGAGAGAGAGAGAGAGAGAGGGAGGGAGAGATGAAACAAACTTCCATGTGAGAGCGAGAGTAAGAGATCTTACCTAGCCTAAAAGATAGGGATAGATAGAGTCAAAGAAGAAGGTTGAACTAGTATCAAAGACTTGCAAGAAAAAAAGAAAAATGATTAGTCTCTCTCTCTCTCTCTCTCTCTCTCTCTCTCTCTCTCTCTCTCTCTCTCTCTCTCTCTCTCTCTCTCTCTCTCTCTCTCTCTCTCTCTCTCTCTCTCTCTCTCTCTCTCTCTACTAATAACACACATCATACATGAAGAGATGCCTATCTCGCACATATGTGGAAAGTTGTATGTGCAAGTGATGCTTACCATCAAAGAACTCGTTTCAAAATTTTCATGTCACATTAGGTGGTGGATATGTCTTACTCCTGCTAATGGTGTGACTTGCCAATCCATGAATGTTATTTGTAAAATTTCATGATGCCAAAGGGTTGATCCTCATGTATCCTTGCCTATGCTTGCCATATTTCTTTGTAAAGGGAGGAATTTGAGAAGCATGCATTGATATCAACAGACGTGTGTGAGTATCTTCCCAGATGATAGATGGTGATTTTAATTACTTTATTTATCTTGGAAACCATCAAATATCCTCCATTTTCTTTGATCATTACAATTTGCAATGTAGCAAAGGCTATCATACATATTCTTCGGATAAGTACATTGGAAACACATGGCCATCTTCCACTATTGTTTTTTCATAATTATCTTAACCTTAACTAGGTCTTGGTGATCACGTCATATACGCCATCAAATGTTGTTACTAGCCTTTGGTCCAGGATGTCGTGCAAACTAAAGTTGCAACCTCATCAAGCATAGAAGATGCTATCAAATTGTAATGTTGATTGCACAAAACAAATTAGGTTGATTCAAGACTTGAAAAGGTCAAATATCTTTATCATTAGTCAATCATATACGCCAGATTTATTGCAGTGAATTTGGGCATATGAGTTCCTTTTCATTGTTGCTGGGGTAAAGGCGGTGTGCCTCTTACCCCGGTGGGACATGCCAGAGACGTCCAATCGCCCATCACTTATACACATCTTATTCTTTATTAGATAGAAGAATAAGGGGCTCTCTCACACACACATAGACATTGTGGTGATCTGCTCCACCCACATCCTGTGTTCTCTCTCTCCCTCCTTCTCCCTTTCCACACACACATCGCATTCGTGCACTCACAATTGGTGTCAAAGTGCATGGAGATCGCGGAGAGCATGGCGATGTTGAGAGCTTCAAGGCAGTAGCTTACTTGCTCTTGACGGTGGAGGGATCAAGAAATCTTGGAAGCTTTGTGAGAACGCAATAAGAGCTTGTGAGCTCAGGTGAGAGTGATGTATGCTCTTGTGGAAGCTCAGAAGAGAGTGTGAAAGATTGCGTGTAGGTGAATGTGATGCCCTAAAAACTATGTATGCAACAGCATTGTCTTCAAATTCCTTTTTCTCCTTGTAGAATGCAGTTCTGGAAATTTTGCCCACTTTGCCCCACTTTTCAACGTGGTCTACAACTTTGCAAGAAAAACTTTCTGCAAATTTCTCACCATTTTGCTGATATTCAGCTCAGACTGACTGTGTACATAAATTTCACGTTTTTAGTTTCTACACAGTGTGCGAGTTTCATGCACGTTTGGAAGCATGATTGGTGCTCGAACTTAGGTGCATAAATTCTGTGTTGAAGATGCAATTGCAACTTGTGTAGAGCTTGATCTCAGTGAGACAATTGGTAACATAGCATGGTTCTGCCTATGGTTAGAGGGACATAGCCATCCCAATTTCGGCTATGACACATCCATACATGATGAGTAGTCTTATGATGTGATGCATGCAGATAGCATAGGGGAGGCTAGGACAGTAAGGTTTGCACAAATTTTGTCAGCGTTCGGGCATCTCATGCATGACCTATTAGTGTCAAGGCCCGACCTAGCAGTTGCAATGGAAGCATTTTCAATAGGGATTGTTAGTCGTACGGACGAGGCATACACCCAAATCATTTGCAACAATCCAATATTAAGGGTTTACAATCCAAATTTTGTCGTGATAAATCTCTCTCATTTTTGTCCCACTTGTGTGCACTCATTTACAAGCACAATACATGTACTTGAATCATAGCACACACACTCTTTTCAAACATCATGATATACGTAGTGCAATAATATTAGCCATTGATCGAACAATGATACATAAACACAAATCATTTGCACCAACAAGCCAATTTCAACGGTTTACAATCCAAAATAATCCAATTCAACTTTATCCTCTCATAAATCAATGGATGAACAACATTGAAAGACTGCAATAACAAACCCATATAAATTAATATTAGAAGAGCTAAAAGTACACATCATAAAACAACAACTACAAAAAGATAAATATGGAGCAAACAAAACAATACAATATAATCATATGGATTCACGGGCTTATTGCTATAACACTAGCTTAGAATGGGGAAATCTAGTTGTCGTTCTCATTGTTGGCTCCATTGGCTTGTCCTTGTGCAACAATGTATGTCATCCACACTTCTACCCAAGCCTCCACATGTCCCTCAAAGGCTGCACACTCCTGTGGTGCGATAACCATATTCCTCCTAAATCATGATTGTATTGTTGGCAATAATGACAACTTGCTCAACATTACCTTTGGTTGGATGTGCATTTAAGTCAAGCTCATACATGGCATTGAATAGGGACGTTGTGGCATCATTAACTGCACAAAAAGCCTTTGTGTAGTTGCGTGCACTTTGTGTTGTACATAAATTATTCATTGCATACACATTGTTAAGAATGTGATTACCATGCACATTCTTGATGGGGTCAACATGGGATGGTGGACCACACTAAGGGCCATGCCCATGTTGTGCGGCTTACCCACATTGATTGCATTTTCCATGGTTTCCCCTTGGCATGGTAAATGTGTAAATGCAATAAGACTAAAGAAGAATCTTGCCAAGAAAAAACACAGAGAACTTGCGATGAATGAAACTAGTGATTTTTTGGATATTTATAAAGAACCCTTGGTGAATTTACTTCCAAGACTATTTGGACCATGTCTTTTGTATGCTTTTCAAATAAAATAAAATATTTGATACAATCTCACTTGAAGATTAAACTTCTTCGATTAACTTGCCTTCCTTTTGATGCGTTGTCTCCATATCGATTGTAATTTTTTGGGTCTTTGACAATGAGATAGTGGTTTCCCTCCTCATCGTGAAGCCTATCACCATCATCAGCTACCATGATTACTACTAATCCTCTCGCTGGTCGTCTAGTTTGTGTGTTCTATCTCGTAGATAAACTCGACCTCCTTTAATTTTATCTATCTCCTCCTTGATGCGCTTAGCAAACATATCATTGTACGTGTAAGGTCTCTATCGGCTAGGCTTTGCATCGAGCTTTAATAGGAACGGGTGCTGACATATCGTAGGGTCTACTCCCTTCAAGTCTTTATATGACCAAATGAACACTTTTTCGTATTCCTTGAGAAGACTTATAAGCTTCTCCTTCTCGTTCAGATTTAGATATGTTGCTATGTAGACTGGCTGTGGCTCTTCTCCAAATCTATCTTCTTTGCATCCCCAGGCCCATCGTAGGACTCCTTGTCCTTTTACTCCCGTAGAGGTGGCATCATCACTACCTTTCGATCTTGGATAGTGAACTTTCTGTAGTCAGATGACACACTCATTTTGTCCTCATTTTTGTCATCTTCTCCCTCCCCAATCTCTACTTTCATTGTTCAAACCTCGCTAAGAGTCTTCTTAGGCTCTCGGTACTTCTTTTCTCCCTCCACCTTGGTCCATTTAGTTTGTCCAAACTCGTTTAATGCGATTCTTTTGTTTGTTTGGGTTTTTTTTCAAATTCCAACTTTCTGGTTTTTTTCACAGGTCCTTTATGCTCTCTTTTGTTTTTGGATCTTGAGCTTTAGAGAACCTTCAAGATATCTTGTCCTTATTAACACAATCTTTAGGTTTTACAAGAATCAAAACTATGATTGCCTCTTATTCTAGGCATACGGTTCCCTGCAGAATTTTGTCAAATTGTCACTATTTTAAAAGAGAAGGATCCTCTGTCTTCTTTGGATGGTAGTGAACAATACACATTCACTATCATGATCTCTGTGTGAGGACAGTCTTTCATAAGGTGGTCACCACCACACTTGTAGCATCGTCCTAAGCGTTGTCGAGGCGCTCCTGGAGCCGCTCTCTGTTGATAGGCAGGTCTTGGTCCTGTTAACCCACCATTGACTATGAACAGCAATGTGCATTCGTCCAAATTGTATCTACTATCTCTTGCAACATGATCTGTTGTTGGTGGTCCAACATTCCCAATCATGCTCCAAGGTTCAAGTGCTTTTGTCTCTTTGGGTGGATAGTATGTTGAAATAGCCCCCTATTCACTTGGCCCTTCGTAATACATAGGCACACACACTAAAGGTTGTTCCTTCAATTCCTCTATGGTGGGTATATATTTGATGCCCACTAGGGGGCGTTCCTGGCAGAGGTGTTTGTTGCCCCAAAACTAGCTGTGGCCGTTCAGTCGCTCTTGGTGTGGAAAATTTCATACCACATACCTAGGCATTGGTGGTACCTGAGGAGGTGCTACTTGGGCTAGTGGGGCATATTGTCTCTCGCTCACATACCCCTTGTAGTAACACTCTTTCGTAGTATGATTGTCCATTTCTGCTCAATGGCACGCCACTTAGGTTGCTTAGCCTTTGGCTTAGCAAATGTGCTTATCATTTTGAGAAGTTCCTCAGCAATTTTCTCTTGATTCATTGTTACCTCGCTCTTTTGTGCTGACTTTGTAGACTAAGCTCGGCTTTGCTATGATGAGTCATCATCCAAGTCTTTGTAGTCACCTTCCTTGTAGACAACACAATTGTCTACTAGGTATAGAGCCTCCTTGGTCAACTCGTTTAGAGTTGAGCTCTTCTTCATAAGCAAGTCCTTTTGAAGATCTTCATTTCTTAGTCCTTGGATACATATCAGCATGAGTTGTGACTAAGTTGGTAATTCTTTCACAGGGTAGAATTTTACATATCATTTCAACCTTAAGTCTATCTTTCTAACGGATTCTCCCTCTTTCTGTCTGAACTTATGGATTTGCAAGACTGTATTATGAGCTATTCGTCTTTGAGAGAATTCCTCGATAAACTCGTCAAATACCTCCTCCATTGATTCAAAATCTCTACGTTCAACAGACTCAAACCATGTGGTGGCATCCTCCTTTAGGGTTAACCCAAATCCTGGGAACTATGTGGAAAAGTCTAACACTTCCTCATCCTTGATAACACGCACAAAGGCTACCACGTGGTCCCTTGGATCCCTATTTCCAGAACATTTCTTGTTAACCCATTTTTGGACTTGAGAAGGTTTGATCCTTCGGTGATCTACCATTCTAGACATAGGATCCTCTATTCCTTCTCTATAAGCCCTTTTTGCCCTAGAATATGGTACATGTTCCTTCCCTAGGAGTGTTCCTAATCCATAGTTCCTGACTAGTCTAGCAAGTGTTCGTTCTTCTGCTCGACTTTTTTTTTCTTGTTCTCATTGTGGTACTTCTGTCCTAATCAGATTTAGCGTTCTCCTCTTACTCAGATCCTGGTATTGTTGATGGAGTGGTGGTTTTGGTGGTGCTTCTAGTCCTAACACGACTTGATATCCACCCCCTTTCATGTTCACGTCTAGTGTTGAAATTTTTTTGAGTCACGCTTGAAATGATAGTGGCGATGCTTGTGACTTCTAGGGGTTAGGAAGTGGTTGTTTATTCGATTGTGATGTGGTGTCATAATCATTTGAGAAGGGATTTGTAGACTTTCTTGGGCTCTCTATGGGCTTTTGCTTCCCTACTCAATCTTGTGCCATCAATTCTACCGTTATCACTCTCCCTGCATCATCTAGGTGAATTGGCTTGTATTTTTGTTCGTACTTATCGACAAAATTAATATGGTTTCTTGTTATCGACTCATATGAAAACAAGTACATGAATTTGTCCATGCTTAACTCGTTCACATGGGGCTCCATGCACCAGTAGTAAGAGGTAACTCTTCCTTCCTCGTGCTTGTAAATCCAAATATTTTCATGAATCGTCACCATTATCTCCACTCTCTTGTCATGAATATAGCAGGCTCTAGAAAGAGTGACTTTAGGAGGTATCTCTCGAGTCTCCATAACCATCTTCCCTTTTGCTAAATTTTTTTCATATCAATTGTAATTTTCATGGTCTTTTTCCCTCCTAATTGTTGCAAAGCCTATCACCATCATCAATTACCATGATTACCGCTAATCCTCTCACTAACCATTCTTCAATACAAATGCATTGATGTCCTTGAACATCTGACATACCCATGGTCGTTGGTCCCCTTAAGAAAAATTGCAATGTATTTTGGCATGTTTAAGGGTTTTTGAGAGGTGCTACCCCCCATGGTCCCTTGCTACTGGAAACCTCCAAGTTGTCGGTTAGCCATTCACTGATATGATCCTTTGATGAGGTGTCTGTATCACTATCCTCTTCTATGATTAGCGCTAAGGGAATCTATCCTTGCTTGCTTTATACTCTCTTCTGTCGACACTAAGCTAATTTGATCTCCAGCCACTCTTTCTTCTCTTTGAATACACCTTTTGGATCTCAAATTCATCAAATTATTCACACAAACAACTATCAATCCAAACCTTTTACCTTAAAAGTATGCTTGCAGCTGCTTATTTGTCTTGGTTTGCTTCCAAGCCGCCTTTCAAACTGGTAGAGTACTTTGCAATTTCAAATGATTACCAACTTGCAAGGTCCTTGGTTCTTGCTATCTGTACAAAACTTTGATTCTGCAATTCATTGTCAAATCAGTAATCCTCACTTATTACTATATATAAAGACAATGTCCTTATGTGAGCTCCAAACCCTAATCTGAGTAGCAGATTCTCAGTTTGAGCACTAAAAGTGTTTTGTAGACATAATACGCATATGTTGTCTAATTCCCTCAAAATTGACTCAAACTTGAACCGTGCACTCTCCTTGATTTTTTTAGTCCAAATCTAGGCTCATTTTGAAGTTATAACCCCTATAGGTAGATCAATCTCTCCTATATATGTCTTGGTCACTATCAGCTTCTCCAAGAGGTTAACTGTGTCAAAATTGATCCAAATTGGGTGAAACTTGGTCCTTAGACTTGCCTTGAGGTGTTTAACACCCTGGTAAGCTCTATTGGCAGTTATGGTCACTAGATGTGCCCCTGAGACATCATACACGTATGATGTCTATTTGGGCAAAATGGAGTGAATTTCACTCTAGAGGATCTCCACCATGCAAGAAACTCACTGCCACTTGCAGAACGTAATCTCAACACCTATTGTGCTAGATATGGTCGAATCAAGGATTCACTTTGTTTTAATCCGTCTCTTGGCCTCTACTAGCATTAAATTTCTTCAAATTCAATGGGACTTGGCCTATTTACTTCTTAGATGCTCTTAGATACAATGGTTCACAAAAAGACGACTTTTAACCCAAAATCTGGCCTCTCAGACATCATACTCTTAGATGCTCTTAAATACAATGGTTCACAAAAAGATGACTTTTAATCCAAAATCTGGCCTCTCAGACATCATACACGTATGATGTCTAAGTTGTTAGAATGAATTTATGTTTCTTTCCTAGGTGCCCCTTGATGTGTACAATATGTACAACATGCACAAGTGCTCACATCAAAATTTGGATATCATAATTGCACCTCACCACTTTTTACCAAGAAACTTCCCAAAAAGAGTAAAATTTCCTTAATACTGCATTCATATGCCCAAATGAGATGAAACCTGGTGTATCTGCTCTAATATGCAGACTATGGGTGTCAGATTTTGCTTTCGAGCTTATAAGGGCTCCATCTCACCAAGGGTATCCTTCAAGACTTTCAAATTTTGAAGACATTATGGTTTTCTTGGCATTATATTGTATTTTCAAAAGGGTAGCTAACGTCTTCCTCTCATGAAAGATGGATAAAATGCCCGACAAAAAACAACCCTCACATTGATACACCAAGAGAGAGAGATTTCTCAATTGATGGACCTTTTACCAGTTTTGAGATATTTTGTCCTTTTTATTGTTAAGAGTTAACTATGGGCCATGCTTAAAGATCTATAAATTTTCTAAATTTTGATGCAAGGATCCCTCTCAAAAATCAAAGAGAGAGAGAGAGAGAGAGAGAGAGAGAGAGAGCGAGAGAGAGAGAGAGAGAGAGAGATTTTATTATCCTCCTCGGAGGTCAAATATGACCTATGGAACCAAAGTTACATGTGATGTAGTGTGTGTGTGGCTGATGAGTGACTCTCGATGCTCCAAAATTGCGGTGATGAGAGCCGCAATGTAGAGCCCACATTGTGGTTGGGAGAGGAAAGTGTGTAGGTCTAAGTTATGGCTAAAAATGTGAGGGAAGCAAGTTCGGATGTGACCAAAAGTTGAGCGCACTTGTAGTGTGTGGTACTCATACTCTCGAACTTGTAGTGAGCATAATGTGCACAATTGATTTGACTCTTCTCCATTGCCCCAACGCCCTGTCTCACATCGAAGGGAGTGGGAGCTAAGCCAAATGGATGTGATAGTGCGTATCGTTGACAAAAGGATAGGCTCATGCATGTAAGTGTGAGTACGGTTTTCTCTTTTTAGTGAAGAACATGGTTTTGTAGTTAGGAGCAATATGGGTGGTATAATGTATGAAGCGTGACCCACCGGATTCCTCCCAAGCCGTAATACATTGGCGTTGTAGAAAAGTTTCATTCCCTTGCAAGTCAATTGAGGCATCATGTAGCAAGTGTAATGCCTCCCATCTCCCAAACCACTTCTTTATGTCTTGCATCCATCCCGTGCTCAAGATTTTGCTTTTATGCGTCTTCTTAACTTTTCTTGCTTCCGATACAATTGTAGGAATTTGATGTGAGGGTTTTAACTCATATTTATCATGTACTCCACAACCTTTCCATGCCCATAACCTCGAATGGAAGAGATCCCGACTCAAGAAGTAGGAGCATATATGGTGTTTGTGTCTTAACTTGGAGAAAGCTTGTAAAAAAACGTTGTTGGACATTCTCAAACTCTTTCCAAGTAGACTTTGAGATGTTCCCACCCCACACTTCAACTCCATAAAGAAGAACCGGTGTCACCAATGTGTCAAAATGGTACTTCTTGAGAACCCAACACTTGATGTTTCCCTCATTATGCATGTTCTCAAATGTATAGTATGCTCTCTTTCCCACTTCCAAACGATGCATAGCACATTCATGCCACTTGTGATTGTCGGAACCTCAAGGCCAAGCTACTTAAAGCTCTCAACAACTTCAAGTGTCTCATTGTTGTACACGATGCATGGCTTCTTCTTATTGTTGGTTTTCACAAGCATAACCTTTGCTTTGGACTCATTTACAATCAACCTACTATGCAAGCAAAAGTTGTCAAGGACAGCCATAAGCTTTTACGCATCTTCTAAAGTGTGTGCTAGAAGCACTACATCATTCACATACAACAAAAGCATGATTACCTCATTGCAAATAGTGACCTCTTCAATGTCTTCTTCTTGCATAAAGTCAAGTACCAATTGTTCCAATTGATCGATGCATAGACCAAAGAGAGTTGGTGACAATGTACATCCTTGTTTAACCCCAATAGTGCTTGCAAAAATTTCTGAAATTCCTCTTCCCATGTGCAATTGACACATCACCTTCTCATAGATTCAAGAAACCACAAGCATAAACTCACTTGGCACTTACAATTCTTCCACCCTTCCCCACTAATTATTATGTGGAATCATATCAAAAGCTTTCTTGAGGTCCACAAAACCACAATACAATCGCTTGCCTTTCAACCGACTTTCCTCCATGAGAACACAAAGAGTGACAGGATGATCAATGGTGTTATGGCATTGACAAAATAAACATTTTGCTCTCTCTTTATCTCTCCCCTCTTCTCCTTGTCATGTCATTCATTGGGCACCAAAAAATTGTCATCTCTCTCTCTCTCTCTCTCTCTCTCTCTCTCTCTCTCTCTCTCTCTCTCTCACACACACACACACACACACACACACACACACACACACATGGCTTGATAAAAGGAGAATTTAAAATGTTGTTCGTATGATCTGATGAGATTTCAAAGATCTACTCGATGGTCTCATGTTCAAGACCTTGGGGAGAGAGAGAGAGAGAGAGAAGAGGGATGAGTTTTGAATTTTGAACACGAGTGCTTACATGTTTGCATACTTTCTCAATGAGGGAGATTGTCATAAAATTTAATATCTAATATCTAACCAACCCAAATGATTTTCTCATATTAAACTGATCACTTCATGTGGGAGAATAAATGGGAATAAGGGTTAAGATATAGACATGTGCTTTTAGATCTATCTCAACACGGGGCCAATGGTAAAGGGGCCCAAATGAGAGATGGTCTATCAAAGAGCAAGGCTAACCAATGGAGAATAAGACCGTTAGCTTCATTGAAGACCTCCAATAATGTGTGTAAAAGTCCTTTGACCTTAGGTAAGCTAGGGTTGAGCTTGAGGCGGGAACCCGACCCAGCTCGAGGTACTTGTCCTGCTTGTCATGCCTGATGACTAAGGTGCTTGAGGTGCTTGATGATTGAGGTGCTTGATATGCTTGAGGTTCTTGATGATTGAGATGCTTGAGGCGCTTGACATGCTTGAGATGCTAGGGTTGCACTTGAGGTGAGAACCCAGCCCAAGCTTAAAGTGCTTAAGGGCCCAGCCCAAGCCTAAAGTGCTTGTGGTGGGAATTGGGCCTATGCATGAGGGGCTTGAGGTGTCAAAAGGTCAAGATTCAATCCCTACAAGGAAGGGGTGAGCCCTACAAGAGGGGGGATGAGAGAGAACACCCACACGCTCACACAAGGCATAAATGGTACAAAGAAAGCAAAAGGGACACTTGTCAAGTTCCTCCTCATGTTGCCCTCATGGTGTGCCTGAAGCCTATTGGTTGGCCACCCAAGGGGTCCAATGATAATTTAGGATATTTAATTAATTGATTTTGCATTTATGAAGTCCTCTCTCTCAAAGGGGAAAGGGGACACTTGTCCCAAGGCTACCCTTGCTACAATGAGCATCCTCTTTTGGAGCTTCGAAGGTGGAAGCCCTAGGAGTCTCATTGCGAGTATTCTTCTTGGGGCAAGAATGATAGCCATGTCCTCGCTCCCCACACTTGAAACACTTATGGTCCTTGCGAAAAGCTTCAAGCTCTTCACGAGAGAGTTTGTTTTTACCTTTGTAAACTCCCTTCTCCTTGGACCAATTGTTGTTGTTGTTGTTGTTGGAAGTGCCTTGGGAAGAATTTTGAACATTGGTTTTCCCCTTTGCATCATTTTTGTCTTTGTTTTCCATGGGCTTGACATTACATCTAGCCCCTTGATGAAAATTGATGCGTGAAGCAACCATGGTGTGATGGATTACTTCGCTAATAGTATCAAGCCGTTGAGAGTTGATGTATTCGGCCATCTCTTCAGGTAATCCCACACAGAATTGATGCCTTTGCTCGGTAAAGTCTATCTTTTGAAAGACAGTAGCCTTGAGGTGTAAATCCCAAAACTTGTCTACATACTTGTGGATAGACTCATGTGAGAGAAGCTTCAAGATGCGCCATTCGGTAAGCACTTTGTCCTTTGCATTGCTTGCAAGGAATTGCTTCATGATGGAAACTCATAGATTTTTCCACGTCTTTGGGGCTTCACCATTGCTACGAAGGCTAGCCCACCATTGACGAGCTGATTTTTGGAAGTGCATAGCTACATGGTGTAGCTTGGAGGATTTTGTGAAGCCCTCGTCTCCAAAGGCCGCATCAAATTGCTACATGAAGGCCAACACTTTGTCGGTAGCACCAAAGGTGCCATCATAGGTGAAAAAAGAGACACTCTTTCCTCACTCCTTGAACTTCTTTAGCTTTTGTGACCTTCTCCATGCAAGAAATGATTTGCGATGTCCTCTCCTCTTGTATTCTCTAGGAGAATAGCCATAGCTTTCGTCGGAAGAGGAGGAAGGTGAAGAAGAAGGAGAAGAGGGTGACCTCTTCCTAGCCCTTTTCTTCCTTTGTTTCCTCTCTTTCCTTTCGGAGTGACAAGGAGAAGGACTACGTGTTGATCTTTTCCTCTTGGGAGGAGTGGGCGATCGTCTAGACCGCAGTCTTCGTGGAGCCACATCTTCAGAGGAACTTAAACTTTCATTGCTTTCTTGTTCTTTGGATTCCTCCTCTCGAATGGGAGAGAGTCTTCTTTTGGGGGTCTCTTCAAGAGGCCTCCTATGCTCTCTCTCCTCTTGGAGAGGAAGGGAAATTCCATAAGCAAGAAGTTGTTGAGTAACTTTGGCTTGCAAAGCAGGGTTGCCCATAGCTTGCTGCAGCCTAGTGACAAGATAATTCACAAACATGTGAGCATCATCATTAGCACCTTCATGTGCAAAATCAAAGCTATCAATGTTCATTCTACTCTCTTGATTATTGTCAGCCATGTTAACAAAATTTATGTATGTACTTAGTGTATGCTTTGGCAATTCAAAACCTTAGTTGCCACTCTTCTTAGCCTTTGAAAATCGGCTCTTAAGTATCTACACCCACGGCTCAAAGTGGTTAATCATAGAGAGTAGAGGAGTAGGTCTAACATAGCAGAGTTTCTGAGGGCTAGCTCCTTTCGGACTTCTTATGGCTCAATAATGGTAAAGCCGTAGGCAAGTCTAAAAAGACTCCATTATTAAGTTCGAAGCTCCTGAGGTGTGCACCATATCCCACATAGTGGGCTCAACAAAACTGATAATAGATCCCAGTTCCACTTACCCTAATATAATTAACAACATCAACCATTTATAGGCTACTTAAGGACCTCTCTTCTTAAGCAAGAAAAGAGAAACCAAATGCGTTGATACCAATGTAATGTTATTGGCCTATTTAACTTGAGAGTAGAGGAAATTAATGAGAGTACTTTTGAGAAATGATTTTGTAAGCATAGTGGGTGAACATAATTGAAGATAACAACATAATCATAGCAATTAGTTAACTTGGCATGAACAATACTTTTGCAAGAGAGAGAATTTAGAGAACATGACAACAGTTGAGGACCGGATTTATGTGGAGCCGGTTCCCCCTCCAATAGGGACTTGTATTATGATTTCTCCCATTAAGAGAGACTTGTTACAATACAATCTTTGTGTTCCTTGTGACCTAGGTGATGCAATGAAGATGGAAAGCTTCATGCATCACAAGCATAACATAAACTTGAAGCAAGCTTTAACTATCCCAAGCCTTAGTCCCAAGACCTCAAACACCTTCGAAGGTGGAGAGAGCTAGCAGGGAATGAGGGTAGGGAAGAGGAAGAAGAAACACATCATAGGAGAAAGAATTAGTTCCTCACTTATCATAACTCTTCTTGCTAGCATACATAATAGCATAGTAATGAAGAAGAAGGAGATGGAAAGCTTAAGCATTGAAGCATGGCTCTTGGTTGGATTTGCACTCCATAGCCAAGAGTGTTGGTGTAGACTCTCAACCTCTACTTGCTTGGAGAAGGAGATGGAGCTCTTGCACTTTGCATAGCACACAGTGAGAGTGTTCGTGAGTGTGTGTGAGTGAGTATACCCCCTAAGCAACCCCCTAGCTTGCTTGGGTCAACCCCCCCTTGTAGCCCATGCTTGAAGCTCATTGGACCCCTCTAGGCCTAGCCAATCACAAGCAGGAGGCATGCCGAAACGGTGCGCGCCGGCGAGATGAGCAGATTTCGTTTCTTGGTCGGGCTCGTCTAAGCACTACAGAGCCCAACGCGAGTCCATCTTCCTCTCCACGCGGCCTGCGCTATGCCTACTTGGCCATCCTCTTCTTTTTTCACGCAGTCAAACCCTTTTTTCTTTCTTTTTTCCATTGGGTGGCCATACCACGGTTTATGGGCGGCCTTTGTGCCACATTGGGCTGCCATTAATTCCGGGCGGCCTTAAGCCTCAATTGGGTAGCCTATAAAATTTGTAAGGGCATCACAATTGGCATACATATCAGCTAAGGCATTTCCAACAACAAGGCACTTTGCAAACAACTCCCCTTCTTCAATCTCACCATGTACATGTTTGCCCCTATGAGGAAAACCTGCTTTACCACAAGCTTTCAAACCACAAACTAATGTGAATGCATCCCGAGGAATCCCTTCAATACACATCTGATTGAAAAGCCTTAATGCTTCCTCGGCATCACCATGCTCAACGTTCCAAAACCTGGACGAAAGACAAAAACTTCTAGCTGAGACACCAACCAAGCTGACCAGCGGACCGATACGGAACCGACCCCCGGTGAATCTTAAACAGGCCATATCTTGTCAACTGGAACCCCAATTGACGAACTAGAAAGACCGACATGCTCCTGGAAGTGAGCACTTCGGACCCATGCATTCCTATCATCTTTGACCTTTTATCAGCAACAACTGCTCAATCCGGTACAAATCTGCTACTGACTCAACTTAAAACTGTCATAACTTCTTATCTGTAGCCCCGATTGACGAGCCGTAAAGACAGGCCTGTAGAGCACTTCAAGTACTTCAACGTTGATCAGTAAAATCCCAGCTATGACCACTTCAATCATACTCACTATTTAGCATTACCAAGACATCTTTTGGCCTTTTAAGCCGCATCTGCCATACATTAATCATTGAATTTGGCTTGTTAACAAACCCTGATCACTGACCATTAATCAAGCAGGCTTCAAAGAAGCTTGATGTGCATTTTTATGGCATCTTTCTTAGCATGGGAGCCGAGCTGCACGACATCCACCCCCTCTGAACCTGCACAGCCTCCGGTCTGTGCCAACTGCACTTATGAAGCATCATCAAGAGCATCATCAGACTCATCATCTGATGCATACATAACACTATCTTCAGGAGATTGATCTGTGTTGAAATCTCTAGGAGTAATCTCACCATCTCGTTGCTTAAACAATTTAACTCTTTTCCCTGCAATAGGCACCTTGAGCTCAGTGCCATCAAGCTCGCATAACTTGCAGGTCGCATTATCATAAACATGAAGTACTACATATGGTCCAAACCATCGTTTACTCATTTTGCGCATAGCAGTATATTGATTCTCCAAGCTACTGTTATAGACAAGTACCCAATCACCATCTTTGATAGCATGTGGTCGTAGTCTGTGCTTTCCTTCAAATGCTACTTTATTCTTCAACCTTGCCTCCTTAAGCTTCTCTTTAGCCTGTTCAATATCCTCTTGACGCCTCTCAAGCTGGCGAATACGTAGAGCAAGCAAGTCTTCAGTAGACATTCCTTCTTCCCATGGCATTATGGTCCAAGTCATAACTGCTTCCTCTATAGGCATAATGGGTTTTTGCCCATGCATTAATTCAAATGGCATAAACCTTGTAACAGAACTGTGTGTAGTGCGATCAGCCCATAAAGCAAATGGCAAGAGTTTAGGCCAATCACCAATATGTCCTTCACACGCCTTCGCTAAAGCTTTAACAATAGGCGGATGTCCTCTTTCACTTTTCCCGTTACCTTCTAGATTATATGTTGTAGTGAGTGCGAGCTTAATGCCCATACAAGCAAAAAACTCTCGAGCTTCATCTGCATCCAGCTCTCCTCTATCTGTAGTAATTCTGCCAACACATCCATACCTGGAGATAACATCTTCAAGCAAGAACTTGCATACTAAACTGGTAGCTTTGGTACGCAAAGCTCTGCCTTCAACCTGATTAGTAAGATCTTCTCTGGCAAGAATAATATACCTAATCTGCCACACTCCTACTGGCATTGTAATAAGATCCACCACCCACTTGTAGTGCATAGCCAGTGGATAGGTGGGATGCAATCCATCTCTATGTCGCACATTAGAATATTGTTGACATATTAAACATGTTTCCACAAATTGAACCACATCTTTATACATACCTTTCCACCAATACCAGTCTTGAATCTTGACAAAAGTTTCCCAAACTCCTCTATGTCCAACCCATAGACTTTCATGAAACTCTTTGATCACCTGTTGTTGAGTCGCTTTATCACAAATAACCCGTTGTGGTACCCTCCTGGGCGCTTCGGTTGCTTCCACAACTGTCCATCCTTCAGAAAATAGCCATAAGCCTTTTTCGTGATCCTCTTGTAATCTCGGTCACTCCATCCTTCTTGTTTAGTGTGAGTGCTTAGGTAGCGGCCAATCATAAGCCACTCTCCGTCATAGAACTCTTCAAAAAATACTTCAAAAACATGAGCAATATTACCACAATTGGCATGTAGATAAGAGGACGTGTAGAACTTTAAGCCAACATCATCACTTGTGGTCAGTATCTCTTCTTCATCTTCAAACCTGACTCTTGAAAACATATCTACAACAGGATTATCTCTACCTGCAATATGACAAAATTCAGGATTAAGAGACTTAATATAGGCTATCCATCGTAGCATGGCACTGTCCGGAGTAGAGCAATTTGCAATCATCCCTATCAGTGGCAAGCAATCTGTTTCTACCACGACAGAAGCTCCAATAAAGTATTCTTTATCAGTCCTTAGAGCAGTAGCAACGCCCCAAAGTTCCCTCTTAACCTGTGGATAACGTCGTTGACGAGCATTGAGCACCTTGGCTCCGAATCTAACTGCATACCTGTGTCCTTCTGCATCATCTTGACCTATAGCCCATCCAATACCTGTCAGGCTAGTGTCAACTGTTAAACTAACTGGCCTTTCGTATTTATAGTCGACTTTCCTCAAGGTCGGAGCCTCAAGAAGCATCTTCTATAATTTCTTGATAGCTTGTGTGTGAACTTCTTCCCAAACACACCTTTTACCTTTTCTTAGCAATTGATACAACACCTCTGCAACATGAGCAAAGTGTGGCAGCCAAATACGATAGAACACACATGCACCCAAGAATTGACAAACTTCAGTAACCGAAGAGCATGTTTCCTTCATCTTTTGGATAGCTTCAACTTTTGTTGGACTTGGACTTCTACCTTTAGAACTACACATATATCCCACAATTAAGACCTCCTTAGCACCAAAAGTTGATTTTTGACATGAAAGTGTTAACTTCTTCAAGCCTCGATAAAATAGCATCACAGTCAGCAATATGTTGAGCAACAAACTGTCGGCACCCCCTTTGATCTTTTGCCTCATCTTTTGAGCCTTCCTCACAGCCCTTAATTGGTAGATCATCAATGAAAGGCATAGTAACATGTGGGATAAAGTCCCTTAATACCTTATTCATGCCATTCATCATATGAGCTACAGAATTAGTAGTACCCTGTGGCAGAGTGCACATCCTTACCAAACCAAGAGGAGTACGCATTGTAGTAAGATCCTTGCTCTCCAAAGCTAACTGGAATTGGTCATATCCGGAATAAAGATCATCCATGGAGTAAATAGCTCTACCTACAAAGGCCTCAACAAATTCATCCACAATTGGGCCAGTACCCACATTGCGGATTGTTGCCTTATTAACCGGTTGCATATCCTGAATGAACCTTAATGTACCGTTTTTCTTCGGAATAGTAAACCATCGGTTAGAATATGGTGCACATGACGGCTCCAAAATTCCCATTTGAATATTTTCATTAAGCAAATTGATAAGCTTCGGCAAGTGAGCTTTAGGAACTAGAATAGGAAGTAAGCTCTATGGCATGTGAGGAACAATGAAAATAACCATAGGTGAAACAACACTTGGATCTACACACCCAATCTCACTTGGCTCAAAAGCTAAAGCTTTACCATGTTTTTCGAGCATACCTTGAAAAACTTGATCTCCTCTTCATTGAGGAAACCATCTTCTCCAACCTTCAACTGTTGCAATGGCTCCTTAGTAAATTTATGCCCTATGTTCTTTGGATTAGTGAGTATAGGTTGTCGAGAAGCTTCTTTGATCACCCCATCACTTCCTTCTGGTAGCAGTGTAGCCACTGACCTCACTTTCTTTGCAACAATTTTGTATTTTGTCTCTACTTGTGCTTCAACTGCTTCACCTGAATCATTCTCGTATGCATAAGTGCTTCATATATACCTAACCCATCATACATGTCCATTGAGTGGACCTTAACCACTTTAGTTCTGCTTTGTAACCTGTGTTGCTTGATCTCCTCAAGCTCTAACATAGTATCTACATAAGATACCTCTTCAAAGATTCCTGAAATCACATCATCTGATTCAAGCACATCACATCCCTGCAATTCACTTTGGATACGTGAAACACAATGTTTTTCCCACTTTGGCAAATCATTAAATTTTCTAAAAGATACTGAACCTTCAAATGTTAACCCCAAAAACCCCGAAGAGAAAGATTCTCTTGGCGAGAACTTCTCCTCACTTGTACCACCATAGTTCCGCTTTATAGTGGCACTCCGAGAAAATCCTGTGCAAATCTGTGTTCTTTAAACTTCTTGCGTATCTTTGGCATTGGATGATCACGTAGACTATCCTTGTTCTTGGGATGGTCAACACATACAGTCAAGAATTGGACTGATTTCTTACCATCTCGGCTTTGAACCCTGGCATAGGCCGAGCCATCATCCAACACCTTGGTTTTCATCCGCACAACCGTAATGTAGGGTTGCCCCAAAATTAATGGATAAGAGGAATGCTCCTGTATAAAGAAATTTTGCTCATCACAGACATCCCCTACAATTACCTTAACATTTGCAAATGCACCATAGAGGTTGCCTGGAAGCATGTTGGTAGCTCGAATCCGCCAACCATGGTCCACATCAATAGGCCATTTCCCCTTTTCTATTAGTTCTAAGACCAGTTCTTCAATGTCGCCAAGCTTTACAACAGTTTCAGTTGTTGCCCTTGCCCAATGAGTCCTTGAAAAGTGACTCCTGGGTATACTTTCATTGTCTTCATCTTCATTAAAATGAACATGCCTTACCTCTGGTACAATTGGGTTTGACACCACCACAGACCTCGACTCTTCTTCTTCAAGATCTGCCAGATATTCTTCACAATCATCCAAAATTGCTTCATCTTCATTAAAATGAACATGCCTTACCTCTGGTACAATTGGGTTTGACACCACCACAAATCTCGACTCTTCTTCTTCAAGATCTGCCAGATATTCTTCATAATCATCCAAAATTGCTTCAATGTGTCGAACCATCTGGCTCTTAACTGATTCTGGGTCCTGTTCGCTTGGTATCTGCCGCTTTCTTTTGATAATATCAATAATCTCCTCGTGAAACTCGCATTTGGCAATTCCCGGAATGTCACCCAATGTGAGCTCCACTTTGCTATTCAGAATGCGCTCTTCAAAAACTTTCTTTAAATATGTAGCTAATTCAATGTCAGATTTAAGCTTATATGAGGGTCCCCTGGGTTTACCTTGCTTTTTATCCTTGGGTGCCTCCTCCATAACCACTTCAGGAGCGGGCTTAGGAGTAGGACCTTCTTCTTTTTTGTTGATGAATTACGTTGTCCTTTTCGATGTCCCAGGAGCTTCTTCATCTCTTTTCTGCTTTTCCTCCACCATAGCCTTATTAGCTTGAGACTTCGCAATGAATGCATACACTGAGAGGGAATCCACTGGATCAGTCCACCCTGTGGTTTCTAAAATTGAATTCCCTACCTGTCGTAGCTTCCCATAAGTTACCTTCTCTATTTTTGTTGTCTTCAAAGCATAAGGCCACAATTGACCCTTTGTACCTGCACCATCATCATCATCATTCCTGCAGACGTGCAACCCATATGTAGCTGCTTCCATAAGAGAAACATTATGCTGGATTTCTTCAACTATCTTTTTCATGCCGCCCCTACTGAAGTTCAGGCGGAGCATCTCACCTGTTGCCCTAAGGTGAATCTTCTTGTCCTTCCAGAAAACCACGTTCCTTTTATAAGCTTCATCAAATTCATCACATTCTTTAACATACTTGTGGTATTCACTATCACACCACATGCATTGGTCCCAGCCTTTGTGTGGAGGCTGCTGTCTAGGCTCAGAAGTAGACCCCTTGCTCCTTACAACTAACCTACCTTAATCCAGGTGCTAATTAAGAAAATCAAGCTTCAATAATGATGATAAGTCTGGTCCGATGAAACAATACCAAATAAGCTCTTTTGCCTTAATTGATCTGCCAAAAACTGCCTTGATCTGCTTCGTTTTCCTTCTGTTGCTTCAAGGTTGAGAGAGAGAGAGTTGATTTTCCTTCCGCTATAGCTATGGAAGCTTCGGCTTCCAATGGCCTTAGGAGTTCCGATTTGGCTTAAGGTTATCGGCTTAAGCTATTCGGCTTAGGATTGCGGCTTAGATTTATGGCTTAATTTCGGATTCAAATGGGTTTAGGTGTCTTAGATTAGGATTAGATAAGATTGGAATGAACTATGGAAGCTTGGGTTTAGAGCTTAAGGATTTTGTTTAGAGCTTAGGATTATGATGGCTTGAGATTCGAGAGAGTTGGCTAAAGCAGACTATGCAAGCTTGGTTTAAGCTTAGGATTAGGATGGCTTGAGATTCGAGAAGGTTTGGCTTAAGGTGCTTATGCTTAAGATGGCTAATGAGTGTCGAGGATTATGGATTAGAGAGAGTATGGAAGCTTAGCTTAGAGCTTAAGATTGATGGCTAATGAGATCTCGAAGACCTGGCTTAGAGAGCTTATGATCCTCAAGGCTAATGATGGCTAAGGACGTATTGAATTCTCCTGCTAAGGAATGCCCAGAAGAAGAACAAAAGAGCCGCTTCTTTTTTTATTATAATAGCTCCCTTTTGGTTGCATGGGCTTGCCTTACTAAATATGGCCA
This sequence comes from Adiantum capillus-veneris, assembly GCF_014529385.1. Taxonomy (NCBI): domain Eukaryota; kingdom Viridiplantae; phylum Streptophyta; class Polypodiopsida; order Polypodiales; family Pteridaceae; genus Adiantum; species Adiantum capillus-veneris. The sequence continues at coordinate 40,321,368 of NC_140934.1, forward strand.
ACCCATTAGCGATGTCACTATTGGGTAGCCCCCCTAGCTGACGTGGCAGCGGCCATGATGACCGACACGAAATTCTACCCCGCTTGTGCCGAAACGGTGCGCGCCGGCGAGATGAGCAAATCTCGTTTCTTGGTCGGGCTCGTCTAAGCATTGTAGAGCCCAACGCGAGTCCATCTTCCTCTCCATGTTGCCTATGCTCTGCCTGCTTGCGCCATCCTCTTCTTTTCACACACACTCAAACCCTTTTTTCTTTCCTTTTTCCATTGGGTGGCCATACCACGGTTTATGGGCGGCCTTTGTGCCACATTGGGCTGCCATTAATTCCGGGAGACCTTAAGCCTCAATTGGGCAGCCTATAAAATTTGTAAGGGCACCACAATTGGCATACATATCGGCCAAGACATTCCAACAACAAGGTCCTTTGCAAACAACTCCCGTTCTTCAAGCTCAGCATGTACATGTTTGCCCCTATGAGGAAAACCTGCTTTACCACAAGCTTTCAGACCACAAACTAATGTGAATGCATCCCGAGGAATCCCTTCAATACACATCTGATTGAAAAGCCTTAATGCTTCCTAGGCATCACCATGCTCAGCGTTCCAAAACCTAGACGAAAGACAAAAAAATCCCAGTTGAGACACCAACCTAGCCGATCGGTGGACCGATACGGAACCGGCCCCCGGTGAATCTTAAACTGGCCATATCTTGTCAACCGAAATCCCAATTGACGAACTAGAAATACCGACATGCTCCTGGGAGTGAGCACTTCGGACCCATGCATTCCTATCATCTTTGTCCTTTTATCAATAGCTGCGCAATCCGGTACAGATCTGCTACTGACTCAACTTAAAACTGTCATTATAAAATTTCAAAATTCCCAATGTACCCCTCATATTTTGTCATAAATTCCCAAAATGCCCTTCAAAATTTCCAAAATTCCCAAAATACCCCTGGTTGTGAGAGTAAATTTATCCAAAGATAAAAAATTTGTAGCTTTTCATAAGAAGATACTAAAACTAGAATTTGGGCTGCTTATGCAGGCTTTGGAGATGAATTGCTTCATTATTTTTAGACATAATTGTCTTCTTTTGGGAGGTAATTATGTGACAAATTACATGCTAAGCACTCAAAAACGGATCTCCATTGTCAAAAAAGAATAAAGATTAAGAAATCGTGAACAATCCAACTAAAATAGATACAAAGGTATTTTGGGAATTTTTGAAATTTGAGGGGTAATTTGGAAATTTCCACAAATTAGAGGGGTATTATGGTAAGTTTCCCATACATTAGTTACTACGCAATACCATCACTCAAACCGGCACTCTTGAGCCGTCTTGAATACAAGAGTTTATGGGTAATGGCGTGCCAAGACGATGACACGAACGAAGGCTACAGTGAAGAGAAGGCAACAACGGAGGCGCCTCGAGCGAGAAGCCGAGAAAGCGGAGGCCCAGGTGGCCGAACTGCAGCCACAAGACGCCTGCGAAGAAGCTCGACAAAGTACAGACATTAAAGATGTAGTAGGGGTAGAAGAAGATAGGGTTCCGCCAGCAGAACCCGCAAATGTTGAAGGTGCATTTAAATACAAAGAAAGAAGTGAAGACAAAGAGATGGAGGAAAACGACGAAGAGGATGAGGAGGGAGAAGAAGCGGATAATGCCTCTGAGAATGACGGTGAAGGAGGACTCCTTACCGATTATGAGAAGCAAAAAGAGCAGCGCTTAAAAGAAAATGCTGCTAAGCTTGCCAGCCTCAACCTTCCTTTGTTAGCTTCTTCTTTAGGGCCTTCTAGGCGGTCTCAGCGACAAGCCAGCAGTTCAAAGAGGAAGAGGGATGATGACTATGTGCCTAGCAGTAGCTCTGATTCTCAGGATTCTGATGACTACGAGACCTCCGATGACTATGGTCCGAAAGATGCAGTTCCACAAGTTCAGCAGGTTTTAACTCCTCTCTTCTTTTTCAAATGTTTGTGAATTCATGCATACAGACGGGTTGCCCACCAATTGCAATATGGGCCTGTTCCTGCATCGACTTGGTTCTCATACTTTTCGTTGTAATTTAACATTTTAGCTCAGTTACATGATTGCATGTATGTTTCTTATAACAAGCTAATTTTTTTGTGGATTGAAGGAAAACCATGGTGAGTTTGATGAAGATCAAGCTCTTGAGAAGGTTTGATTTTCAACTTACACACTTGTTCTTTAGTGTCAAACACGTTGTATATGCTTGTGAGGTTTGATTGGTCTTGAATTGTATAACAGTATTGTTCGTCAAACTAGTGTTCTTCAATTTGTTTAAAAAAAAATACCAATGAATCTACACCAAGGAGGAGTTGTCTTTTATTTGGGATAATGTTTATTTTTACTACTATGTGTGTGTGAAAGATTGTTTAGCTCTTTATGAAAGAAGATAAATTGACATTGAAAAACTCCTTGGAACTTTATGGAGTGTAGAAGTGTACTTTCTTGATGTGAGCTCATTAAAAGGCATGGTCATGGCCAAATTTGTAGGGCCACACTACAATGGTGAAGAGAGAACATGGAGAAACAGAGGTCCACACTCCAACAATACCTTTTCGAACTGTCGTCATAGTTGGCTAAGCTATGGACACCAAATGCTCCACTTGCCAGATTCTGAAGTCGGAAAAATATACAAACAGTGGTACTGGAGATATCACATGCACCAACACATACACGTGGTCTGCTGCATACTGGATGGACGAGCAATTGAAGCCGTAACTGAGAACTTCTATCCTTGGATGAAGAAGAGAAAATCAAAGCACATCCTCTTCTTCCAGGTTGACAAAAATCCCACATTACGGCCCATGTATAAGGTGTAGAAGCCCTTTGTCATTTAAAATCCGCACCATGGTACAAAGATGCAATCGAGTCATCAACCTACTATCCCTTTTTAGGATCTTTGAAGACTACAGAATTAGGCCGAAACTCCACATTTGCTTGAGCAAAAAGAATCTAGAACTCTATATCCTCGATAAGGATACTTTGTCAATAACTCCAAATACATGAGCAATTGCAGAAGACAAAGCAGTCAGCTAATCCATCTCCTTTGAGAAACACAGCCATAGAAAACTGCTCATAAATGTAGAAGAAGATTCCACTAGTGCCCATACACCTCTCCTTGAAGAAGAACGCCAAACAATGTCTCCTCCTTTGGATCACCGCATCCTTACCCCCCTTGGGGAAGGCATCGCAAAATAACTTCCAGCTAGGAAAATCGAACCAATCTAGCAAATAGCGCATATTTGGGGAGTCCGTATGTAGGTACTAGCGATTCCCACCCCCCTTGTAATGGATCTGTTGTCATTAGCAGGTTTGTCTACGTTTTGGGTAGAATTATCTCTCCTCTCTCTAGCTTTTTCATCAATGCTTGCGATCTCTCTCTACCCTTGCGTTTTGGGCAGCAATTTGGCTCTGACTCTAGCGCGCTCTCTCTCTCTCTCTCTATGTGTGTGTGTGTGTGTGTGTGTGTGTGCACCCGCCTCCCCTTTTTGTAGATACTTCTGCAAGTGTTGCATCTGGAGCCTGTACTGTGTATGGTGGGTGGTCGACACGCGGAGGACGTATTTGAGGAGATACTGTTGCGATAGATGTAAGATCGAGTTGCTACCCAGTTCCGAGAAGAGGTTTGCTTGCGGTAACAGATTTGAACATCATCCGATTCACCCTTTTGCGCTCCACCTTTGACATAATATCAAGAGCCAAGGCATGCTCTCGAGTTGAATGGGTGGTCTGTGCGAGTATTTGATGTTGATTTTTCGTGGCGAAAAGAGTTGCTTTGTTGTTTTATGCTGTTTTTCACCCTCTTGGGGCTGATTCTAAAGTGGAGTGATTTGAAGGTTTTTCTTCATCTAACCTGTTCTAGCTTTGTCACATGCCTAACTTTGCATCAACAATGTGTAGGGGTGATGATTCCGACTCTTAACTCAGTCTATGATGAGAAAGTATGACAAGAGGAAGTACGTGATGGAGCAACAAGCAATGAGGAGTTGGGAGATTGGTCCCAATTCTACTCCGGCATAGGTGATCAACGACCCGCCCTTCCTACCTTTCCCTGGATCGGAAATTGAATGGCGACGACTATGCTTTTTGGAAAGTGACCATGACGGCGTTTTTGGACTCTTACGAGCTTGGAGACTTTGGTAGTAGCAACTTTCTGAAGTGGGAGCAAAGCCCTGGAAGCGTGTCAATGCTCGGATTCGATCATTTATTATTCTCTTAACAGTACACCATTTGTCATCAATTACGTCTGATTGAGAAAGGACGCAAAGCAGATTTGGGATCGACTTTCCTCATTATATAATGGAGTCTCTCCAAGGAATCGGATGGCATTGGAGGTGCTGTGTCATGTGTGCACTTCACTTGCGCTACATGGACAAGTTCTGCCACAGTCTAGCATGAACTTGGCACCTTTGTGAGCCTCTAGGAGGATGTGCATGTCCAGGACGGTCACAATTGCATTACCCTCTCTTGCACATGACATCATTTCATCATGCAAGCATTTTATCGCGTGAACCACCTCTTATAGGTCATTTATTAATAAGTGACTTTTCATTTACCCTTGTTGGAATGTAGGTAGGGCAAATGGCTAAAGGAACTATAAAAGAAACCCTTTGGGCACTCAGTAGAAGCAGAAGAAGCAGGACACAGAAGGGTAGGCACCCGCAACCGAGCAGGCAGGCACCCACAGCTTGGCCACAGGTTCCCAGCATTTTCTCAGCAGTTCAGCCCAGCATTTTCAGCATCAGCAAATCAGCGTTTTCAGCCCACAGCCACCAGCGTTTTTAGTTTCCAGCCTTAGCCTCGTGTGAACCCGCAACGACCATTGCAGATCCTCGGCTGTTTTCCCATCACGACCCAATCAGCCTGGCGTTTTCAGATTTAGTAGAGATCAGCCAGCATTTTGCAATTCCAGCCGAGATCAGCCAACGTGTTGCATTCTTAGCCTTGCACGACTCGGCGGTTGCAGATCAGCCCCGCAGTACCGCCACAGTAACAGATTCCCAGCAAGACATCTAGCATTTTCAGTTTCCATTATTGACTTTGACATCGTCGTCGTCAACATCGTCATCGTCACAGTCATCGTCGCCATCAAGTACTACAGTATATAGAAGCATTGTACCAGACTTTGTGCAATCTAAAGCAAATACCTCTCTAGCAATAGAGAGAGGGAGGCCCTTGGAGGGGGGTTTATTTGGTGGTCTCTTTTCTCTCTCTCTCTCTAGCATTCATGCACTTTGCACCCTCAATTTTGCATTACCACTCTCGTGGTTGGTCATTGCACATTCACTCTCTAAGTGCAAAAGGCTCTCCCTTCCGTCAATAAAAGGAACCTTGAGCACCCACTGATCACTGATTTTGAGCCATACACCATCAATCACTTCCGCTGCACATTTCATTGGTATCAGAGCTCTTTTGCAATGTTTGATATCATCACTCAAGGAAAGAAGCACAAAGAACCACAATTTTTTTTTCTTTTGCTGCTTGTGGTCGTACGTAACCCAAGACCGCTTGGGGGTGTCGATCCCTAATCTGTGTTTTTGAAGAGTGGCAAGTAACCCAAGAAAGAAGGGCTTGTCCAGCCTCCCCTCGTTCCTCTTTTCCACTCATTGAGAGCGGACCTTGCACTTAATGGCAGGCCAATCGACGTGAGGTGGGAAAAAGCAACCTTGGTGTGAGCGCAAGGCCGTTAAGGGGTGCACCCGCAGGAAGGAGTTGAGATTGTGTAAGAGAAAAGCCTTCTTAAACGCAGATTGCAAGCCAAGAACCTCAAGAACCTCAAGACCTCAAGAACCCCAAGAACCCCAAGTCCTCAGTGCATGGTTATCATTCGAAGCGGAATGGATACTTTGCATGAAGGTGATGAGAGTGGACTTAGAGAAGAAGAAGTTTCTACACTAGGCGGATCGTTCTCCGATTCTCTCCCATTCCCATCTATTCCACGGATTGGACCAAATCCTATGGAGGCTTTGATCAAGTCGATGATGGAGATAATGCTACAACAAGAGGTGCAACGCGCCGCCATGGAAGAAAGAAGGGCAGCCATGGAGCGTGAGCGTGAGCAAGCACGCTTGACGGGCAAAGAACGAAGGGCAACTATGGAGCTGGAGGGTGAGCAAGCACGCGAGGCTCAACGCAAAGCGGCCGAAGACATAGCAACTGAAGAGAAGCGAGCGGCGCACAGAGAGACCAACGCATGCAGGAGTTGTCACAAGACGGGCACCACATGCTAATAGAAAAGAATATACTGAACAGACTTTGAGCACTTCAATAACAATTGGAGAGAGAGAGAGAGAGAGAGAGAGAGAGAGAGAGAGAGAGAGAGAGAGAGAGAGAGAGAGAGAGAGAGAGAGAGAGAGAGACGACACGTGACACGGAGTGGTGGAATTCCACCCCAGAGAGTATTGGCCCCAAACCTTGGCGTCCCTTTTGGTATTTCTTTAATTGCATCAACTCAGTACAAGCCGGTACTCCAGACTTTGCACCTTCTCCAGGAAGCATGCCAGAGAATGAGCCCATGGCCTCATATTTGAAGGCCCTAGGCCCAAAAGCAGTTTACATGAAAAGCCTCCAAACTCAAAAGCATCTGGTCCAAAATCAATGCCCAAAAGCTGCCATCGCGATTTACGAAAATCTGTACAACTGCCACGTTAGCAACGCAAATCGCAGAAATCCGTATAGGCTGCCACGTCAGCATGTCAGCGCAATTTATGGGTTGTCCGTACAGCTGCCACGTCATCAATTGCTTCGCACGTCTTGGTGTGTGTGTGGGTCCTTCTTTATATTAATTTCTTTGTCATTGGGGCCCCATCGGATGGGGTCCCATAAGTTGGTAGGACTTCTTCTGCTGTTGCTTGTTCTTCTTAGGGTTTAGGCCCCTCGGCCGTGATTTGAAGGTTGGTTTTTCTCTTCAGTGACCTGACACGTCAGCAGTTTGTGACAAGAGTTGATCCTACAGGTACTCTCCTCGAAGTTCGAGCCACTCAAGAAGGTTGGTGATTCATTAGGTATCACAGATAGAGACCCAAATTCCACCGACCCAGTCACTGAGAAGTTGACGTTTAGTAAGTATGATGGTAAGATGGATGCTTCTTTGATTCATTCTTGGTTGCATCAATTTAATGCTTACTTTGGACTGTCAAGAAAACAAGTAACAATAAAGTTTTGATTGCTGCCATGTACCTAGAAGGTGGTGCCATTAATTGGTATCAAGCGTGGCAAGAGTCATAGATGGCTGAGTTTCTTAAGCATGCCGAGGAAGACCCCTCTTTCAGTTGGGTCGACTTCCAAGACAAGCTCAAGGCTCGTTTCAATGGTTCATGCCACCACAGTACCTTGATCGATTAAAAGAAGATTGGCGTGGTCTTAAGCAAAATGGATCCCTTGTTCTGTCTTTTTCTAACCCTATTTTGGAGATTGGCGTTCAATTGCGTAAGTCATACGAGGATCGCAAGGAGGCTTTCCTCTTTGGGTTAGACGAGTACATCAAGTTCGATGTGCAAGTTTTCAGCCCTAAGGACCATAATGAGGTCGGCAGAATTGCCTTAGCACAAGAAATGAAGCACAACAAAGGCAAGCCGAAGGAGAACAAGTCGAGTACTTCGCAAGACCAAACGAATGGTAAGCATGGTAAGACCATTGGTAAGAATGATGGTAATTCTTCTCATCAATCTTCTTCTACACGTAGAGCACAGAAGCATCACAATGATGATAAAGGAAAGCTAAAACTCAAGACACTCCTAAGCTCAAGGTTGGTTAACTCTTGAAGAACGAGCCGAATGTGCACGAGACAAAAGATGTTTTGAGTGTCACACTAAAGGTCTTATGAAACGACATTGTCCTAAGAAAGAAGATCTTAAAGAGCCCACAATATTCACATCCTCTGTGCATGCACTCAATGAGCACACTAATGTGTCTGAAGTTTCTCATGATCATGTAGATGAGTCTCTCATGTTGTGTTATGGTCATGTGAATAGTACACGCATTGTGATCTTGCTTAATTCGGGTAGTATGCATGATGTGAATAGTAACTCTCTCGTGAAGAGCGCACATTAGAAGCTCTCCCTATCGATCCCATTGAGATCTTTGGATTTGCTTCTGGCATGCACTCTTCTTTTATGCATAAATGTCCTGATGTGACAGTGTTAGTTCAAAATATCGGTTTTCATGGTCGTTTTGTAGTTTCTCCTCTAAAAGGATGTGATTCGATTTTTGGCATTAAGTGGTTTAAAGGTTATAATCCACGCATTGATTGGAAAGAAAACACTCTCTCTCTCACAGTTGATGGAGCACCTCTCGTGGTCCTTCGCTGTGACAAGAACATTACTTCTTTGCCATTAGTCTCTCACTCTCATGATTCGAAAGAGGTTAAAACATGTAGTATGATTGTTTCTCTCAGTAGACAGTCCGACAGTCTAGAAAAGCATGAGTCATTGCATGAAAAGAACTCCTTTACTGTCATGTCTTCTCCGAAGCGTGACACATTTTTTGCATGATAGGGATGTGATTGTTCGTAAGGAGCAATTTGGTTTAGATGATGATGTTTCCAAAAAAGCTAACCTCATTGTAGATACGATTTGTCTTGCAGGATTGATCTTTGCTCTTAAGTCGAGGTCCAAAGAACCCATCCATGAAGTATTTTGTCTTTGCATGATTAATCCGTACGCATTGTACGAGTGCCTCATTCGTGGCGGTTTTCTGTATTTTCGTCACTGTCTTTATGTGTTCCCTTTTCACGGGCATGCCATATTGCACGATGTATGTGCTTCACTCACGGATGAGCACGGATGTATGCAGATCACTCTCAAAAAGAAAGAAGATTTGTTTTCAAGGGACTCACAATGTCTCACGATTGTCCATTTGGTCAACGCTTTTGCATGTTCATTCCAATTGGCATGACACAGTCAGAGAAAAAGCAAGAGCACGATTGTCCATCAAGCATTGACAATTCTATTGTGACTTGCCACGGTTGGTAGGTTTAGCTTGAAAAGTCGAGATTCGATCGCACTTTTTGCGTGTGTTTGATGAACGGTTTGGCACTTCGTCACTTTGTACATCTGCATTGCATGCACTACATTGCATGCAGTGTCATTTAGGGAGAATAGTCTTTTTCCAGTCACTCTACATGGAATGGATATGTTTATGGTTTTGTGTTTGAAATCTTATCCTTAGTGACAAGGATCGGTGGAAGCAAAGCCTTACCATAGAGAATCTCAAAAGGTGCTTTCCCCATGGACGAATGTACGGTATTGTTATACGCGTACTCGACAAGGGGCAAATACTTCTCCCAGTTAGACTGTCTTTCGGACACAAGATTTCAACATATCCAATCCTGTGGAATTAACGATCTCACTCTGCCCATCCGTTTGAGGATGATATGCAGAAGAAAAATTCAACTTCGTGCCAAGGTTATCAAGGAGGCATGCCAAAAGTTTCCTAACATGCGAGGATCTTGATCACTCACAATAGACTTGGGCGTCCCATGGTGCTTAAAGATCTGTGCTAGAAAAATCCTAGCCATATGATTTGCTTTGATCGTTTTCTTGACTAGAATAAAGTGAGCTTGCTTGCTAAATCTGTCCACATCGGTCTAGATTGCGTCATTTCCAGTCTGATCAGGTCCTTGGAGATCCAAAATAAAACATGTAGCGCGATGATTCCGCTCTCGCGCACCCCTCTCTCTTTCGAATATAGAATCGTGATGCCCCACTTGAGGGCTGCTCATCTGTATGTACAATTATGTGGGATCATGCGCGTGTGCCGAGGCAAGAGCCTCTTCCAGGTATTGGAATTTGGATTAGCTAATTGCTAATTTCCCGCAGGTATAGGTGAATTCGGAGAGATTTCACGCAAGAAATCTTGTCCGATTCAAACGGCAAGTAGCCCAGAAGTGCGGGAGTATGAGGGCTTTCTACGGATGCAGTCGGCTTGGGAAATGAAGCCCAAAACAGGAAATTACAGCCTGCTGTGTAAAATTTGCAGGTTTAGGGTTTTGGCCCTAATTGATCCCTAATACCCTTAGGAGATTCGGGGAAGCGAGGGAATCGTTGTATATGTGATCTGGTGCATTTTCGGGGCAGAAAACAGAGAATTCAGCGTGCTGTAGATTCTCGCCACGTTTTGTAAAGTGCCTGATAAGAATAAAGAAATACCGAAAGGGGCGCCAATATTTGGGGCCGACAGGTTTTTGGAGTTTGCTTGGAGCGCTCTAACTTCCAAGATGTGTGTGTTCGAAGTGTTAATTCCGACTACAAGTTTTATTTGCAAAGGTTCTATGTGTCCTAAAGTCTAAAGTAAAGTTTCGGGTGAAAGCCAAAGTTTACCGCCCTACGGGCCGGTTTCACAGAATCTATGGACGTGATCGCGATATGGGATTAGTTAAATCAACATCAGTGAGGTCCAGTGCGGATCTAGATGTGATTGCTAAATACGTCGTCAGGAATCACGATCCTACGTTCTATGTGATGTGATTTGATTGTGATGTGATTGTCGTCTTTGTACAAGTGCTGGATGTGTGTTGTCTAGTGCGTCGGTACTTAGAGTCAGTGTCTATTGAATTGGTTTATGGCCTCTGTCTGTTTTGCAGGCGTGATCGAGGGTGATTACAATTCTTTTAAGAGGGAGGTATGTCCCAAATCGATGACGTGGCATGACCACTACGGACAGACTAGATGACGTGGCATGGGCATGAACAGTACGGTTGATGACGTGGCACCCGGATTTTGCGCTAAAACGTGGCAGAACAATACGGATTTCCGTGATTTGCGCTGACAGTGCTGAAGTGGCAGCTTGTAAGAATTTTTGGAAATTGCATTGGTGGCTTTTCTTCCAGTTTTTGGGATCAATTGCTTTTGGACCTATTTGCTTTTAAGTTTATTGCTTTTGGGCCAATTGTTTTTGAGTTTAATTGCTTTTAGGAGCTTTGCTTTAGGCATTTTTTTGTAAGGATAAAAAGGGCCCAACAAGGGCCTCGCTCTTCAGAGCATCTGGATGCAGAGGCTGAGAGCGGAGGACGTGCGGGAGTTGTATTTTGACCAAGCATTAATATAAAAGAAATACCAAAAGGGGCGCTAGTCTTTGGGGCCAATCTCTCTGGGCATGGAACTATGCCGGGCTGTGTTGACCAAATTGAACTGTGATTTTAAGTTTTGAAGTATTTTAAGCGATTCTCTCGTGTGTCATGTTGGATTCTCGTCTTGGAGGTGACCAAGATTGTGACAGTGCCCACTTTGAGTACTTGGAAGATCAAAGATAAAAACCATTGCAATACTTTCCCAAGGTCGATCCGGAATACAGTCACTTCTACCTGTCAAATTTTACCTTCTGACAAACTAAGCAAGTGCACACAAACTCGTCCACGCCTCCTTGAGCTGAGGCCAGTAGAAATACTTTTAAACACCCTTTATGGTTGCCTCTATGCCTTGGTGCCCAACAAAAGGGCACTCCGTCAACACCTTTTGCCTCAAACCACGCGTTGTACACATGGTTTTTCGCGTCAAATAAGCTTTCTTGAGAGAGTAGCTTGTAACCGTCTCCTCATTCTGTACCTAGTCAAAGATGTCTGTAAAAGCTGTGACTATAGCATATTGCTTGAGCATCTGCTCAAAACGCTCATGATGAACTGTAGTGATGGTGGCTTGCGAGACAACGCAAGCCGTTGTATTCTTCTTTCTCGTGAGATAAACTATTTTGGAAATGGCACTGTGACAGTATGTTCGCCCATCTCATTTGCTTCTTTGAAAGCTGTTTTTGGGACAAGAAATACTTCAAACTTTGATGGTCCATAAACGCTGTAAATTCTGCTCCAAGCAAGTAATGCCTCCACTGAGTCAAAGTGCGAATAACTGCTAACAACTCTTTTCTCATAAATGTGTGCAACCCTCTCAGGTCTCGAAAACATGCGATAACAGGGCCCTCCTGCATTAAGACCGCTAGCACAAGCATCACAGTAAAACTTCAAAATGCTTCCTCAAATCGCCAATCGTCAACTTTTGCTTGAGTTTCTCAAACACTGCAGGGCGCCAAGTGAATGGAACATGATTCTGAGTCAAGGTATGCAAAGGCGAAGCAATCTCCGCAAATTTGTCAAAGGAATTGCAGGTAATATGAGCTCAAACCAAAAAGCTTCGCACATCATGAACACTCTTTAATTCTTGCCAATTCCGAATAGTAGCGAATACTAGCAACTTTCACCGGGTCCATCTTTACACCTTTTGCTGAGACGATGTACACCTTTTGCTGAGACGATGTGCCTAAAAAGTGCATCTCTAGTAGAACTCACTCTTCTTCCACTCTTAATGACTAACCTATGTTTCTGCAGTGCCTCTAAAATCTGTAAGGGATGTTTTCTTCTTCAGTCTTGGAGAATAGGATCATGTCGTCAACGAAGGCGCCATGAACTCCCTATGCTCTTGAAAAATTTGGTCTATCAGCCTGTTTAATGTTGCAGGAGCATTTGTGAGACCGAAAGGCATCACCGAATACTCGTTCATTCGGAAGGATGTTCCGAGATTAATGTAAACCCAAAGTGACCATCCACTTTTAGCTCTACTTTGAAGTTTATGCTGAAAATGTGGAGTTTTATGGTGCACGCAAGTGACATCTTACCACTCAGATGTCCTATCGGGTTGAGACCCAAGTCTACATTTCGGTTGTCGCCACCTTCGTTGTTGCTTCTATTAAGCTTAGCTCTAGTAGAGGTGGGCAGTGGTACTGGGTGGACGGTTAAAAAGAAAGGCCGTGCCCTGTGGAGACGTGGGGAACAGTAATTCCGCTCGATGCGGGAACGTCCTCGCAACAAAGAAAGAAGCCAAGCCGGGCGGTAGACCTTGAAAATCCAAACTACTGTATAAATCTTTACCTTGAAAGGACAACCTGCTTGGGGGGATTTGCCCTCCCATCAGAGACTCATGCGGACTATCTATCACTCCGCGGATGGCTCGTATGTATGACAGATAAAGATAGCTGTTTTGGCATCATGCTCTAAGACCCAAGTACGGCTTAAGTATCCTTATTGCCTAAAGCAAGTACGATCCATGGTTTACTACGTTACGTCAGCTGCTGATACCAGCCGGATGCCGATCAAAGTGTATTAACACCCGTCAATGCCTCGTATTACGGACAGCCCATGCCCTGGTTCCTTGTCTTGTTGGCGACTCTTTTTTTTCTATATCCTGCTCTTAAAATAAGACGTATAACTTCATTGTGGCCTTTTTTTGTCACGATGTACACAGTTTTGTACACCCCATGAGACAGGCTTATTTTAGCATCTCTGGGGACTTCTGTACACAGTAATACAGAGGTGACATTTTCTCAATTAAAAAATAAGCTCTCACCATGTTGCTTCTTGTCCAGGCTCTGGCCCACAGAAAATTTTGGATTTGGAAGTAATATCTGACACAGTGATTCTATACTGGCTCTTTCTAACATTCTTCTTCAAAATCTATGTTGAAATATGGACTCATGGAATTAACAGTAATTTCAGCCTTGTGTTGTGGAATCTAGATATTAATGGTCCATATGGGAGTCCATACATTCTGAAAACTTGTGCTGTGGCTTTTCTTTAGGGAAGCAATTATTGATCGAAGTTCTTTTTTTTCTTCATTAAAAAAATCAGGCAATAGAACTCTCTCTCCAGACACCTGCTGACAATGTGACTGACACAAGGAGAAAAGTGCCACGAACGCAAAGAAATAAAAGACAAGTATGTGATAAGAAAGGCACTGCAAAGAGGAGAAGGAAGGTGAGGAATGTTTTGCTGGTTCTTATGGCTAACTGGTATCTAATAAATGTTATAAATATTTTACTTGTGATTGATCTGATGGGCAGGGTGCACAAGGGCAATTCACCGTGGAGGAGATAGCCGCAGTATTTGCAATCATTGATGGTACGTGCCACAGGAAGTGTTGCAGAAGGGTGTGTATTGTATACTATCCTTTGTCTGTCTTGTTCATCCGTTGTGCGATCGGAGAGTCGAGTGTGACATTTTCCAAACAGCTTAGTTTGGCTGGAGGTTGTAAGGGGAGGATATCCCTAGTCTTGGGTATATACCGACTTTCTCCAGCACTATTAACTTCCTGAAATGTTGCCTTTCCTGTACAGGCTGTACGCCGCCTTGCTACATTTTATGTTATTTATCTGTCCCTTGTTCCTCCATCAGACATTATGAAAGTTTTCTGCAAATCCAACCTCAAATGCCTTTCTTGATTCACAGAATCCCTGTGCACCGTCTGTAGCAAGAACTCTACACGAGTCTATTTATGAGTATTTGTAACTTGTGTAGGTTGCACTATGTTGTTGTCATGTATGTTGCTTTGCATGGTGGTGATGAAATCAGCTATTCTCTGCCCTGTTTGACGTAAAATCTGGTTGTATGTCTCAGAACAAGGGAATGGCAAGTTTTCTGTTGCAGAGCTGGAGCGTGTTGTGCGCTCTCATGATTTCACTTGGAGCAAGCAAGAAATTGCTGATATGATAGACATTTTTGACAGTAACAAGGATGGACAGGTAATCCCTGTTATTTTGATTTTGGTTTTGAGGTTATCAATAGTTCTGAAGCACAGTTTTGATATTGCAGCTGGATCTTCCTGAATTTCAAAGCATTTTTGGCCGCATGAACATGTTGAGAATGCATGTGACATGAAAGGAGCAATGGAGTTCCTCCCTTTGAAGCTATTGCCAACAAATCAACTTTGAGTGAAGACCAGGACCACAATGGCAGCCTTGGGGCTCAATACTGCACTTTCAGTGAGTATTGAGTATTTTATTGCCAGGGCTAGAGTGGCTGACATTTGGAAAGTGAGCATGAGAAAGATGACAAGTCAATCGATATTGTTCTGTTAGTTGAGAGTTTTCTTGTTTGTAATCACTCTGGTTTGCAACTCAGTTTTGAACAGCTATCTTTGTAGTTCTGACCCATGTGAAGTATATGTAAATAAAATTTTGATTTCTATTGCTATTTAAAAAATAGACATCTTTATGGGTTTGTCTTGAGGGCCAAGCCCTTTGTCGCATGTGTGCACACTGAAGTGTTGAACTCAGCCTAGTATCATACGAGTGTATTGTGCTGCAATTCAACTGCACAGCTCGGCAACTCGCCTGTGGATTGAGATCTCAATAGGCAGGGCCTAAAATTGATGGTTGTTTTTCCTTACAATAGCCATGGGATTAGGCCTTTCCTTGCCCACATTACTTGGAACAACCAATCATAAGTGACGAGACCTATTGAAAAATGAATTGATCGAGTTGTCTAGTTATGCACCCTAACTTCATGTGGGACAAGGTTCATTAGGACAAATGTCACAAACTGACATGAAGAAAGCGTTGGGGGAGAGATAAAGAGCGGCCAGAGTGCATCCCCCTCATTTCATGTGGGCTGTTGGGTTGGACAAGAGAGAGAAATCCATAGACCATAGGTGGTCACACAGAGTGTTAGAACAAAATTTGGGTTTAGTTTTTGGAAACCAGCTAAAATTGTAAAATCCAGGCTAGATTTTGAACTTGCCTTGAACAAGTATGATAGTAAATACTCGTGAATGCCTTAAAAATTTGGCCTAAAAACAAGAAGAATTTGAACTGCACCTATTTTATTTGGCTAGTGAAAATGCTTTTGGCAAGCCTTGGTCATGCAGATTATATTTTCGAACTTTTAGCGTCGAGAATTTGGTTAGCAGGCTTGTCGTTAATCCAAATTCTTTCATTACAACTCATTGCGCAACATGTTTTGGCCTTCTTACACCTAACAACACAACAGGCTAAGCCAAAACCACCTAGACAACCCAAGTGCCGTGCAATCGAGTAGAAATGGACCTACCACTAAGTGAGTGCTATTATAACCAAGGATATGTTAGGAACATATGGCAGGCTCAATGGCACAACCACCACCTCCTCGATACTTAGGAGGACCTTGGGCGAAGAAGCCTCAGCCTGTATTGAGACAGGAACCCCATTGGAGACAATCGAGTCCCGGTAAGATATGCACAATTCTTAGATGGATCAAACAGCCAAGCTTTAGTGCATGTAGCTCCTTACTATAAGGAATCCAGTGTTGTAGTCCGCCCAAAGTTCTTTGTGCTCTAAAAATTCATCAGCAAGCTCATCTTTGTAGGGGTTACGGTGCTCTGGTCATGTCCCCATAAGTGCTCTGCGAAACCTTTTTTCTTAGCAGTCCTGGAGCATTGAATCCCCTCCGCTCATAGGGTAAAGGGGCCAATAAGGAGACCGGTACCAAAACAAAGCTGCACCTCCCCCCAATTTAGAGCCTAAAAATTGGAATATGCTTGGAATCTTGGTGATGTGTCCTTTGATTTGCTGAAAAACTGATTTTTAATGGGCCTTGTCTGTCTTTAACACGTGAGAAGCTTCATTTTGCATTGGAGAATGCGCTACGCTATATATTATTCTGCACTTGTAGGCAGATTGCGCTCAGATTTTTGCGACGAAACCCTCTCTTCAGCACGCATCTTCTGCGCCTCCTCCGACTTGAATCTGATAACGGGGGAGGGAGCTATGTCCAACGCCTCTTAGCTGGCCCATGACTGGCCCCTTTACCCTATTGGGAATGCTAAAACGTGATAAGACTGTTAAAGGAGAGAGAATAATATGTTGAGGAAAAGAGAAGAGCACATTCCCATTGCACAAGATGAAAATATTGAGAGAGATGAAATGAAATGATATATTAACGTCTACGGAAGGCCAAAGTGACCTATGAGACCAAAAAAGTTACGAGTGGTGAATCTAGTGCAATCTAGTACAACTAAAAGAGTTGGGGGGGGGGGGGGGGGGGGGGGGGGGGGGGGACTCATTAATAAAGCACACGGGGTTTAGGTGTTTATTAGAGCTGAGTCATGCCATGGTCAGTGGGGCAACGGGGGAAAGGAATATGGAAATCCCGAAATATGTTCCAGATTTACAGAAGCCTTGCTGTGGTTCCGTTAGTACGATGAAAAAGCAAGGTATTAAGCTATAAACTAGGAAATGCACGCCTCTCCCTATTTGTAGGCAAATTTCCTCCAATCGTAAGGGTAGCTTCTCTTATAACCTTCACCCAAATTATGTGTATCTTTAACCCTTGTAGAACACATGTTATGGTCCTTGCGAAAAGCTTCAAGCTCTTCAGGAGAGAGTTCGTTTCTACCTTTGTAAACTCCCTTCTCCTTGGACCCATTGTTGTTGTTGTTGTTGGAAGTGACTTGGGAAGTATTTTGAACATTGGTTTTCCCCTTTGCATCATTTTTGTCTTTGTTTTCCATGGATTCAATTGACGAATTTCGCTCGAAGAAAACTGTTGCACCCGACAACTTGGGAAAACAACGGGGATTCGAATGGACATCGACCACCTTGCAACAATTTGGGAGAAGAGTACGGTTCGTCACTCACCAGGGTGCAACCCGACTCTTAGGTTGCATTGATGGACTCTTCAGTGTAGCAGAAACCACTTGGGAGGGGCTCCTCAGTCCTACTTTAGCTGGGCTTGCATCAAAGCCTACAAGTACATGGCCCTACATCGAGTTTTTTTTATTGGTCTTCATGGAGGCGCAATAGTTGCTCAACCTGGCTAATGATCGATCCAGGCTGATGGATTGGTTTACTTCCTTTTTGCCTTCCTGCTTCTGCTTGTTTGTTTCAGGTTTTTTGCTTGCTTTTTCTTACTCTACTTTACGAGTGGGTGAGCGAGTCTTTGTGTGTCGGGTGTGTGTAGAATTTGGTTTTTGCAAGCTTTGTTTTCCTCGTACTCTATAAATGGACTTTTGGATGAGTGAGTGTGATTGTGTGTGTGTGTGTGTTTTTTTGGGGGGGGGGGGGACGACGGGGGCGTGAACCGATGTGTGTGTGTGTGTGTGTAAGTGAAGTTTTCTTTTAGAGCATGGTTTTCGATCAATTTCATTAGCTTCTCTATTTGCTATTTCTTTCCTTGCATTGCTTGTCCTTTACTTTCTTGTGAATTTTTCGCATTGGGTAGCTTGGTTTACTTTTGTTGGCTTATCACTTTGCTCTCTACTTGCCCTACTTGGTTTCTACTTCAGGTTTTCAGCTTGGTTTGCTTTTGTTGGCTTATCACTTTGCTCTCTACTCGCTCTACTTGGTTTCTACTTCAGGTTTTCAAAGGTTGTTGTCATCCTTCAGTGGATTCTTGGAGTTCCCTCCCTAGCTCTGGTCCTCAAGAGCCACCTTCGGCAAGTGAACTAGTTTCAATCTTGGTTGATAGCTCCTTGTTAGCTCCATTGCAGAGCTTTGTTGCTCACCTTTTGACACCTTCATGTAGTTTCTTGGTAATATCAGCCAATCACCTCTTTTGCCTCATCTTCATCATCAATTTATCGTTCCCTTTTGTTTATCCATTGCCTCTTGCTGTCAAATTATTCCACTTGGCAAGCAATGCCCGACGTTCGAGCTCTTGCCATTGTAAGTGTTCCTTGTCCTTTTCAATGCTGGTGGCTTTTGGGGTGTCAGGTTTTTGATATATATTTGCAGGGTATGCTTTTGGTGGAAGTGCCAATATTTCAAAGGCTACTGTCATGCTCTCTCCACTTAGCTTACTAGGGCATCTTTTACTCTTTAGAAGAGTTTTTTTAACCTTGGCTTGACTTTTCTAAAGTGTGCCATGTGGCCCTACGGGCTTGCTATGTAATTAGTGACTAGTACGTCCGGCTGCCTTCGACGGCCTCTCTCTCTTTCTCTCTCCCTCTTTGTCACATGTCCAGGAGCCACTCTTATTTTTGGAATTTAGCCTTTATCTCACAGCTTGTGCCACGTGTAGAGGGGACTCCCTTCCGCCATATTATGTTAGTCTAGATGTACTTGCCCTCAAATCTGCACCATTTTTCCCAAAAGAAAAAATAATTGAGAGAGAGAGAGAAGAAGACTGTTTTAACGTCATAGGAAACTATCCCAAGAGACCTTAAAGATCTATCCGACGAGGAGAGTTGAACTCAAGATCTGTTATTCAAGAGGGAAATGGCATAACCAATCTACCACATTGGTAAAGTGACCATGACCTCAGGTTATCACACGACAGGTTGCAGGTAGGAGAGCAAAAATAGAATGAAATAACCACCCAGAAGAGGTAGTTGGCCAGGCTTTATAAGCAGCCAAAGTTCTCCTCGAAGTTCCTCTCCAAGTTTCAATATTGTAACCGAGCCTTGTTTTCCTTTCAACACCTTGGTTTATACCTTGTCTTTATATTTTATGTCAGAGCCGAGGCCCACATTTGCATTAGTGATGGTAGCATAAATTTTCTATGAAGTAGTCGTGTTAAATATCTTTAATATTACTAATACCAAGGACGCAACATTCAAAATAATATCAATACCCATTTACTCATCATTTTCATTGTGTCACCTTCTTTGTAGGATATCTAACCAATGAATAAGTAGCTTGCACCTTTTGAGTATAGCCTATCACATGTTTCTTTAAGACACTAGTGGGACACCTAAATA
The DNA here is from genome assembly GCF_014529385.1 of Adiantum capillus-veneris. Lineage (NCBI taxonomy): Eukaryota > Viridiplantae > Streptophyta > Polypodiopsida > Polypodiales > Pteridaceae > Adiantum > Adiantum capillus-veneris. Next base: position 40,340,821 of record NC_140934.1, read on the forward strand.
TTCTAACTGCAAACCGATTGCAATCTCACTAATTCTAAGGGAGACCTTGTTGTGAATATCCTTGTCTTCTTTGGCTTTACAACCCCCCCCCCCCAAACAAAAAAAAAACAAAACCCACCCCCAAAACAAACACACACACACACACACACACACACACACACACACACACACACACACACACACATAGATGTACTCATTTATCTAGCAGTTAAATTATATAAATAAATAAATATAAATATATATTTATAAAGATTCTTATTTACCTTGATCAAAGCTCTTAGGTTATACCCTAAACCATCTATGGGTTGGTTTTTATAAAAAATGGGGGGTAACCTTTTTCCTTCTGTCTTCTCATGGGTACCCACCCCTAAGATATTATGTGAACATCGTGGCATTCATTGCTACCCTACCCTTTACAACCTCACTCTCTTTGTCCCCCTTGTATATACCACAACACACTGCAACCTAGTGCTAATTTCTACACACACTCTCCCCCCTTTTAACTCCCAATACGCGAGCAGTGGTGGCCATAGAGGTGGCTTGGGAACTTGTAGCCAATGAATACTCTGATCGTGGAGAATCTTCTCACCTTGACCAAACTGGATGAGCTATGAAAGGTGAGGGTGCTTTGGCCCCTCACTTAGTCTCTGGGTATATCTCTTTTTGCACGTGTTTCTCAAAGTAAGGTGTGAGGGCTTTGAGACTGGGCAGCTATGGAGGTGGTTGAACTACCCTCTCAGGTCGGTGTTCTCCTTGTTAATGTTACCTTGATGACATACAATAATGATTTTGTACATAATGCATGAAAACATTCCATTAGTGTGACGAGGTTAGTTTGTTTTATGCTGATTACATTTCGGAAAATTATAAGGCAGTTATCGCTTGGCTTGACCTGTTTTTTTGGTGGGTTTTCTGCCAGGACTGCATACTGTGCATGATCTGGTTGTTTGAAGGATGGATGGTGAAACACCATGGTTTGCAGAATCCGTTTTTTGATAGAACTTGAGATGAGTATTGAGGGGATTGATGGTCTTTTAACCCATACTGATCACGCTAATGATTATTGTCTATTTTTTTGGCTTTTTATTGTGGTAGGTAGTTGGTTTTTCATATAGTGGGTTATGATTTTAAAAAAAGAGCAATTTTGGACTTATATATTGCCTTAACACATTATGGTTTAGGTTTTTGGTAACCCATGCATAATCATAGTCCAGGTGCTCGATAATGCCGCATTTTGAGAACTAAATAAAGGGGGATTATTGGGTAATTGTTACTGCCATAAGTCTGGTTTGACATGATACTATGCAGCTTAATGTTTGGATATTTATAAAGAAGAGGTGGTATGATTTTCCCTTGAACTCATGATAATAGTGAGGTTCCTGAAGGACGAGTATTAGTTAAACCACGTTGTGGGGACTGTGGTTTGCATACTTTGGGATAAACCGTTGATTCCTTTTGATACCAAGTTCTTACCAGGCTACCTACATAGTAAAAGATGCCATTTCTAATGTTGTTTAGTAGTGTGTAATAAGTTTTAACTAGATTAAAGCTAGGTAGACTAGATTTAGTTGACTTTTTTCTTATTTATCACAACACTTACCAATACAGATCGGATACTGTATGCCCATGTGGACGTGCGAGATTTGGTTTTTGCTTGATGACATAGCCAAGATTGATGCCTTAACCCAACAATGGAATTTTTGTGATGCATATCTCAAGCTGTTGATTAGGTTACTTTATGCTTTATGGTACTTGTGAAAAGAGGAGTTAGGGCCTACCAATATGGCAAAGTAATATTTGAAAAAATAACCTATGGGTTAATGTGGGGATTTAGGCACTTGGATTAGAAGGGGTGATGGTCTTTTGATTAGAATGATATGTATGTTAAATAATATCTATTTAAGGTCTTATAAAAATTGGGCTATATAGAAACCATAGATATAATTACTTCCAATCATTGGGATAATAAACTTTTTTTACAAAAAAACTAAAGAACTGAAAGACATGAACACTTTGGATAGTGTTTTTAAGTTAAAAGAGTTGTAAGTTGGACATGGATAACAACTGATATAGTCCGTTGACACCTGTAATGCACATCCAAGGCTAACGAATTTGTTGTCTTGTTTGGATGAATGCACGTGAGGACTCTATCATTTCTTGATTTTTTTTTGGCTTAAAGCTATTGTCTGTCCAAGAGTACACTTGTTCCTACTACTTGGGAAGTAATTCTTTATAGGATCACTATCATTGTATACTAGAATGAGGCTTTATTCTCATATGCCATGTACAAAGATAATTCTAAGACTGATTTGGTTTTGTACTAATTTTTGCCTTTTCTCTAAAGCCAACTGTCTTTTGAATGTACAAGTTCATTTATGTCTTATTATATAAGTTAAAACACACACACACACACACACACACAAAGTCATGATGTCTAAGGGGAATCAATGGTCTCAATGACTTTGTAGCATAAAAATAGGATGACTACAACTGTTAGATCCAAAGATTAAATCAATTGAACTACCTTATTGTCCACTTAAATTCCATGTGAACTCAATGTGACTACCGGTTGGACCCTAGATCAAACTTGATGTAGGCCGTATTGTGAACTCCATGTAAATTTCATGTCAACTGGATGCCAATTCTATGTGAATTCAATGTGACTCATGCGTTCTTGAGTGAATCGTGATGTGTGTCCACTTATTTTTTGACAAACGTCCTAATACAATTAGTAATGCAACCAAAAGTAAGATTTTCATTTGTCTTAAATACTCGACACTTGTGATGTGGAGGTAAACTTGTCTCGATAAGGGTAGCAAATCCATCATATAATCATGGGAAACAACCTTGAGGGCTAGGTGCCATATGAGTAGCCAAGGGGGTAAATCAAAGATGTTAGACCTATAGTCTAGTGCAAGGACACTTTAAAGAGAAGAAAACACTAAAGGAAAAATAAAGGAGAAGACAAATACAAATGTATCAATGCTACGAAGTCGACCACCTCTTTATATGGGCATAAAAAGTCTTTTGATTTTCAACCTTCATGTGTCTTTTCATTTCCTAAACTCACCCTTCACTTGTACACTTAAGTTGTTTTGAAAGGTTTTTAAAATTTTTCAAGATTAGGGAGACCTGATCAGCCCGATGGAAGAAGAACTAGATGAGAGAGGAACAAATGATAACATATTTTTGGATAGATCCCACCTTCTATCCTATATGATGATGAAGAACATGACTTTCAAGGAACACATAGGGGCATCAAGACTCACTAAACTATATACAATGCACCAGAGAAAAAACCTCCTAAAGAGGGAAAAAATGCCCCGGTGGTCCTAAGTGTGTTCACACACATCAATACCACATGTATATGGTAAAAAATACCCCTTGGAGTGATGCGGTGGACGAGAGCTGGCACATGAGTAAAGGGAAGTGTCATGCCTTGAGGACATGATCAGTTCACAAAGGGGAGGAAGCCCAAAGCTTTGCGAAAAGCTTCGAACTTCTCACGAGACAATGCCTTTGTGAAAAGATTTGCAAGGTTGTCCTGTGTTGGCACATAAGCCAAGCTGATCTCTCTTGCTGAGAGCCTCTCCCTAACATAGTGATAATGCACCTCATGGTGCTTTGTACGAGCATGAATAAGTGGGTTCCTCTGATACCATGCCACTCAAGTAGCAAAAAAATCCTCTTGACTGCCTGCCAATGCTTAGACTCTGCGCTATGCATAAATCTGCTAACATATGAGACTGCAAACTGAATATCCGGCCTTGTGTTCCATACATAAATGAGGCATCCAACAACAATTTGGTAAAGAGTGACATCCGCAGGATCACTAGCATCATGAAGACTCAATTTCAAAGTTGTTTCCATGGGAGTGGCAATAGGTTTGCAATCCTCAAGTCCAAACTTACATAGTAATGTCTCTATGTAACTTTTTTGACACAAGGAAATACCACCATCACACTGCTTAAACTGTATAACTAAGTAATGATGCAACAACCCCAAATCTTTTAACTTGGAAGTAGCATTCAAATTAGCCTTATATTCAGCAATATGTGCCTCACTGGGACCAGTGACTAGCAAATCATTCACATAAAGAACAACAATGAGAAGTACATCTCCCTCACGCTTGACATACAATGTGCTTTCTGTTGGGCTGCTATGAAAGCCTCGTTTGACCAAATGAGTGTCAACCTTCTCATACCAAGCACGAGGAGATTGCTTAAACCCATACAAAGCTTTGTTACATTTGGACACCTTATCCTCTTGTCCTTTAACCCTTTCCTCATCAACTACATCATGTACATCTACATCAGTAATAGGGTGATATGTAACATTTTCAAAACCCCCCATAGGCTGTACATTTGCCTCGTTGGAATTTACATTTGTATTTCCACCACTGAAAAGAGGCAACAAAGTGTCATAAATGTCCTGTGAGCTTACATACTGTCTCTAGTACACAATATCAAGGGATAAACAAAATCTTCCACAAACACAACATCCCGTGAAACCAGAATATGCGTTGTTTGTCGATGATACAACTTGTAACCTTTGGTTTCATCACTATATCCAACAAAAAATACATTTGATAGCCTTATCATCCAATTTTTTGCATTGTGTTTGTGGCACTAAAGCCTATGCCAAACAACCAAAAACACACATGTAATCAATAGAAGGCTTTCTATCATGCCATGCTTCATATGGAGTAATAGAGTGCAAAGCTTTCGTCAGACACTTGTTTAGTACATAAATGACACATGATGGCCTAAAGCAAAAAAGAATGCAGCAAAGCTTGACTTTTGACCATACATTGTGCTATTTCTGTAAATGACTTGTTTTTCCTCTCAGCAACAGCATTTTGCTGAGGCGTATAAGGCACTGTACATTGGTGTTTTATCCCACGACTAGCCAGAAATGCATTAAATTCATGAGACATATAATCCCCCCCGATCAGAACGGAGGGTGCCCATAGTACATTTTGAGACATTTTCAGCCATAACCAGAAATTGTTTGAAGCACATAAAAACTTCAAACTTCGCTTTAAGCGGAAATACCCATGCATGCCTCGAGTAATCACCACTGTCAAATCATGATGTGGTAGCAAAAGTTTCTTCATAATCTATGCCTTTTTGCTGTGCATAACCCTTTGCAACAAGTCAAGCCTTATGGCGATTGATCTCACCATCCGGCTTGCGTTTCAACTTGTAAACCCACTTTGTACCAATGGCCTTTTTGCCAAGAGGCAAATCACATAAAGTCCATGTGTCATTTTCTGTAAGTGCATCATATTCTGATTGCATGGCAACCATCCAATATTTTGAATTTTGTGCTTCATCAAAAGAGAGAGGTTCCTCAACATCATGTAAGCTAGACACAGCTAAAGCATAACAATCTGATGCATAAGATGCATTGCGAGAGCCTGAACGAGTTTGACTAGACAAAGGTGCATCCAATTTACTGTCACGTAATGTATGTATCAGCCATTTTGGCATTCCTCTAGCCTGCTCATTTTCACCCCTTTCCTCATCAAGTACATCATGTATATATGAATCAGTAATAGGCTAATCTGTAACATTTTTAGAAACCCCCGTAGGCTGTACATTTTCCTCACACGAATTTACGTTCGTATTTCCACCGCTGAAAAGAGGCAACAAAGTGTCATAAATGTCCCATGAGCTTACATTACTGTCTCTAGTACAGGACAACAAGGTCTGAATAGAATCTTCCACAAACACTACATCCTGTGAAACCAGAATATGCTTTGTTCAAAAATACATTTGACAGCCTTATCATCCAATTTTTTGCGCTGTGTTTGCGGATGATACAACCTGTAACCTTTGCTTTCAGCACTATAACCAACAAAAATACATTTGACAGCCTTATCATTGAATTTTTTGCGTTGTGTTTGTGGCACCAAAGCATATGCCAAACAACCAAAAACATGCATGTTCTCAATAGAAGTCTTTCTATCATGCCATCCTTCATATGTAGTAATAGACTACAAAGCTTTCGTAGGACACCAGTTAAGTACATAAGTGGCATACATGATGGCCTCAAGCAAAAAAGAATGCGGCAAAGCTTGACACCATACATCGTGCCATTTCTGTAAGTCACCTGTTTTTCCTCTCACCAACACCATTTTGCTGAGGCGTATAAGACACTCTACGTTGGTTTTTTATCCCACAACTAGCTAGAAATGCATTAAAATTCATGAGACATATACTTCCCTTCTCTATCAGAACGGAAGGTGCCCATAGTACATTTCGCGACATTTTCAGCCATAGCCAGAAATTTTTTGGAAGCACATAAAGACTTCGGACTTTGCTTTAAGAGAAAATTCCCATGCATGCCTGGAGTAATTATCAATGAAAGTCACGAAGTAAAGGTAATCCCCCAAGGACGGAGTTTGCATGGGCCCACAACCATCACTATGTACAAGTTGCAACTTGCATGTGGCCCTAACTAAACCATCCTTTGGAAACTTAGAACGCTACATCTTACCCAAAATACAACCTTCATAAACATGGCAGGTGCTTCAAGAGGCAACAAAGAAGCAACCATATCAAATTTCTGCAAACGTAGCAAACTGGCAAAATTCAGATGACCAAAACGTGCATGCCAAAGTTTTGCATCTGAAATAGCCTTTGAATCCAAAACTTCATTTGCAAAATTCTGCCCACACTTGTCAAAGTGAGCTTATACAGCCCATGGCATAAAATGTAAGATGCAAAAGTTCATCATCACTGAAACTGAGATCATGTATTGTACATCTGTCATCCACAAATTTGACTACAAGACAAGGTCTAGCAAGTGTAGATACAAGTGAAAGATTCTTCTTGATCCCAGGTACATAAAGCACATCAACATGTGTGAAAGAACTTCCATTTGCAGCTACAAGACCAAAGTCTAGCAAGTGCAGATACAAACAAAAGATTCTTCTTGATCCCAGGCATATAAAATGCATCAACTTTGTAGCAGTAAGCGTACAATTTTTCCAACTCCCTAAACTGGATAAGAGGCATTGTTGGCTCAAATAACTAAATTCCCATGAGGGACAGACTCAAGAGAGGTGAAAAAATCATGATGTGAGGTAATGTGCTTTGTAGCATCACTGTCAAAATACCACACATGTGAATCTGTAGCAATTGACATGCATGCATCATGGACAGCAGGATTATAGGTACACTGCACTAAAAGCCCATTCTACATCAACATCAGCATCACAGTCTTCTTTCACAGAAGACTCAACAATAACTGCATTTATAGTGAAACCACCCTCTTTCTTCTCAGCCTCTTTGGCCTTCAACTTAGGACACTGCTTGATCAAGTGATCGTTAGCTTTATAATAATGGCAACACATTTTCTTTTTTTCCTTATCACCAGAATTTCAAGATGAATTGCTCCCAACATAAGCATTAGGAATATGTGATTTTCCACTTGCAGAAGAACCATAAGAAGTGGCTGTATTACTATTACCACCCTCTCTTTGAGAAGCAATAAAAGCCTGTTCAATTGCACGCTGTCTATAGTCCTGTTTTTTCTGGAAAGTGACTCTTGCAACAACAATGTACACAATGCATCATAATTGACAACTTCAGGATTTCCTTGGGTCATGAGTCTCCAAGTACCAGCAAAAGTCTGGTAAGAGTCTGGCAAGGCATCAAGTGACAGTCTGCACAAGGGATTTGTCTGAAATGACTTCACCTACAAAAGTAAGTTTCTCATTAATATCCTTGACACCAGCAAGGAAAGTGTCCATATCATCTTCCTGATGCATAATCTTCGACTCCAGGTCTTTACACACATCAATGTAATTTTTGCCTCATTATGGCTTGCATAAAGACAAGATAGAATATCCCAAGCCCATTTTGCAAATTTCACGGAACAAATGTGAGAAGTAATGGTGCACTTCACAGACAATGCAATCAACTCTTGAGCATGTGCATCCTTTACATCCCAACGAGCTTGTTCTGTCATAGAAAAAATAACTCTAACAACAACAAGCCTTGTAGCAAGACCTGCAACATCCTCAACCATCACCTATATCCTTAGAACTAGGACGTATATCAATGCTCTGCACAATATTTTGGATGCCCTTTGACACAAGAACATGTTGCATCATGTAAGCCTACATAGGGTAATTGTCCCCATCCAATCTATCCTCAGCAGCAAACATCTTGAACACATTTGTGTTGTTGTCAGCCATGGTAAATGCTGCACTTGATGTGAAAATTGCGCGAAAAGAGGAGAAACAGAGCAAGGAACAACACGTGTTATATAGCACAAACCATAGAATATTGTAAGGGACATGTTATGCAAAAAACAACAGTGTGACAAAAATTCTGCACAAAATGACAAAATAGCGTGTGCAAAGTACTGCATGTAGTGGAAACGGAGGCTAAAATGAACCCGAATCAGAAATCTGAGCAGACTGGGCCGAATGAGCTCTTCCAAAATTTATGTCAACCTGCGAACGCTCGTCAAAGCTCACAAAAATTGAAGAAAGTGAGCAGGCGTGTACTGAAGCTGTTGGCGGTAAGCCCGGGAGGATGCAACCTGCTTAGATACCAATTGTTGGAATTAAGGTTTTGGGAAAACACACACAGCTTGGAGAAGACAAAGGAAGCTCAAGGCACACCCAACAAAGAGCGTATCACTTAATGTGCAATGGAAAGATAGATAGCCCTAAATGAATGGGCATATATACAATGCATGGGGGAAAAAACCTCCTAAAGAGGGAAAAAATGCCCCGGCGGTCCTAAGTGTGTTCACACACATCACTACCACATGTATATGATAACACTCTACTCTCTCTCTCTCTCTCTCTCTCTCTCCTCTTTTAGTGGCATCCCCCCTTGGAGTAGAAAATGTTTAAAGAACACTTGAGCATGGGATGGCCATGTGGGGTCACCACCCCACCCCCTTTCATGGTCTTGCCCTTGTCTATTGATGCTTCCGTTGCCTCGTGCTCCTCGTTGGAGTGAAACATCCTCCAAGGGAGACTGGGAAGGCGTCTGGCCTTTGGTTGTGAGTATAGTTTAGCTTTGGATATATCATAGTATATATACTTATAATTGAAGTAATTAATTAATAAGATTAGATGATATTAGAGAGCTAAGATAGATTCAAGAGAGATAGATATGAATGTAAGTCAGCAATTGACTCTAATTGGTAAATTTCATACCATTAGGAGAATTTTGAGGTTATTTTTTGCCCTATAGAATGGTAGAGCGAGAAAATGCTTTTCATTTTTGAAAATGTAGGAAACTAATTTGAAATCTCAAAATTTGGAAAAAACCTCTATCTTTTTACCATTTGCATGGGCTGTCACTTCTCGGGGTCCACATGTAGTGTCGCTTTCAAACCTCTTGGAAATGGGTTCCTTTCCAAAAAATTCTCCCTCCCAAAGCACCTCTTTTCTCTTTTGGTTCAAATTTCAGATCCCCCTTGCTCAGTTCTTTCAAGCGCCTCCTTTCCCCATATCATATACCATCATCTTCCTTGCATATCCAAGCTTTGATTCTGTTTACTGCTACCAAGAATACTACAAGGAGAGATATCTATCATCTCCATGTTGAGTTGGAAGATGAATATTCCTCCCTTTAAAAAGGAGTAGACCCTTTTTGAAACTCCTTCTGCTATCATTGAAGCAATGAAATCAAAGGGAAAGAAGATACTGGATTATGGGTAGATGGTAGAGTGTATCCCATAGACCCCATCACCAAAAGCATCCCACCATTTTTCATTGATGAGATCTATAGGAGATAGAATAAAAGGTCCATTAGGGTATACAAAAAACCTTGCAGCAGAGAGGGACATTCTTAAATTGGAAAACCATTTGCAACAACAACTCAAGGATTCTCTTAACCACCGTCAACTTCAAGAAAGCAAGGAGAAGATAAAGAACTTGTAATAATTATTGGGAAAAAGAAGACAGGGCTTGGGATTATACAAAGACAAAGGGAGTTGAAGAATATTCAGAGTTTCAAGCAAGGAGATGGAGGTTGCAACTGAAGAATCAAATCAGTGAGGTAAGACTTGTTCATTTTTCAAGTTGGTATCTTCAAATTTCTTAGGTGCTATAGTATTTATTTTTGTTCACCTCAGGTCTTTAGTTTAGCTAAACTATTCATAAGGCAACATGAAAGGTGCATCATACAATCATTTTGTGAAGTGATTCCACTTATTCTTACTAAAAACTTTTTGGATGAGAGAAAGTTTAAGAAGGCTAAGAACAAATGCTTTGATATATTCTTGCACACTCTATCATAGATAAGGAGGGACTATTGGACAAAGTCAACAAATTTGTAGGGGAAGTTATTGCAAATATTCAAGAACATGAATAAAAATTTAAAGCATTCAAGAGTGAAGGGTTCCTTGCATTAGGCAAGTCTTAAAATTAATGCCAAGGTCATGGAGATGCTTGAGGTTTTAATTACGATTATGCTAATTTACTCAAACACTTTTGTGTAAGTAATTGAATTCTCTTTTTTGTGCAGCATATTATCTACAATCTCACTCTTTGGGGTATAAATAAATATGGAAGCTTGTCAATCTGGTCAAGGTTTGGATAAGTCCCACTACCACACAAGAACTAAGTTTTCCAAGCACACTAGAAATAGTGGAGGAGCTCAAAGAACCAAGTTTTTCAAGCACATTAGACATGGTGGCAAAGCTCAAAAAGCTAATAGTTTTCTTGAAGTATTTGAGAAGTTTTATAGACAAGTGTGGCATAGAACAATATCACAAGAAGCCAAAAAATTATTAAACAATTCTAAAATTGCTACATTTATACGAAGGTATGAAAAAAAGGAAAGATGCCTACAATAGGTCATCTACAAATGAAAGGGTTCTACAATGACTTGCTACTATAAAAACAAGGAAGCAAATGAGAAATATTACAAGGATCAGTTGTGGATACTTCAACCAACATCATGCTTTTCAAATTTTCTCCTCCACTTGAAGTTCTCTTGCTTCTTGTAAGCCGTGCAATGGTTTGTCTATGTTGTCAAAAGAGGCAAGGATATAGCCTACCATAGTGCCATAGTATGCACTTCTTGAGCCCATAAATCCTTTAATAGCTCCAAAAACTCTAATAACCTCTTGCTTTCCAAAAAGTATTATTTTGTCCACTCTTGGGCGTTTTGGGTCTACCGCCCTTGATAGAGCCAGTGGTTGGTGATTGGGAGATATTCCTATGGTAGATAGGAATATAACTCTAATAACCTCTTGCTTTCCAAAAAGTATTATTTTGTCCACTCTTGGGCGTTTTGGGTCTACCGCCCTTGATAGAGCCAGTGGTTGGTGATTGGGAGATATTCCTATGGTAGATAGCAATTGTCTCCTTGTTGAGATTCCCAATGTAATGGCATGAACTTCCACAATGTCAATCTGTTTAAAGAAATAAAAATTAGTTATATGCAATCAAATCTTCATTGGCCTAAACAATGTGCATGCAAAATTTTTGTCTTACCTTAAGGTTTTCATCATGTTAAAGAGGTCCTCTTTCCAGAGGTCAATTGAAAATATTGGCTTTTGCTCCTTACTTTCTCTTGCACCTTCTCTATCCATGTGGTCTATTTTGAACCATTGTTGTATTTGATGGAACTCTTGAATGCAATGTTTCTCAGAAGGGTTATAAACCCTACTTTCCATGCCACTCATAAGAGTTATGAACCATCTTCCATTCATCTAAGAAGCAATGTGGATTTCTCTTTGTTAAGGTTCCTCCCTTGAATATATTTGAAAAATGTACATCGTTCCAATCCTTGTGCCACTTTGTAAGGTCAATGTACAACTTTTGAAGGTTTGAGAGGTCATTGTCACACCTTTAATGAAGCTTCCCACTTGGGAGGAGGCAACATTGAAAATTCTCTTGACATAGGAAAACTTTAAAAACTGATTCACTTGGTAGAGTAGGGTCATCGATCTATCATCACTTGTCTCTTCAACCTCCTCAATGTTCATGCCTTTGACACTCGTCTAGCTAGAAGGCTTTATTAAAAGATATGAAAGTCAAAATTAGTATAATATTGATTCCACTCATCCACCATAGTCATCACACCATCCTCCATATTCATCTCAATACATTCCACTGTTTAGTCACAACATAGGCTAAATTTGTGAAAGATGTCCCCCTTACATGATTTTAGTATGAACGGAGGGCCATCCGATAACGTTCCTCAGACAAGGTACTATAATCAATAATAATAAAGGGAAACTAGCAAGTCAATTCTAGATATGGTTGTTTTGACCCTGCTAATGTATTTGGAGGGCCCAAAAACCCTAGTATCTCCTCTTTTGCACAACCGGTTACACTAATTTTGCGTAAGGACACATCTCCTTTTTGGTCCTCTTTGGGTGTCCAAAAGAGGCAATCTAGGAGTTGATCCCATGATTTTTGGGCCCTTCAAATGCAATGGGGGTGTCAAAATAGCGATATTTTCAGTTAAATTGTTAACTTTGACTTGGGCTTGCTAGAGGGTGTTGCCCTTGCATGAAAATGAAGCTAATGGAGGTATATCCTAGAACAGTGAATTCACATATGGATGATACCCTAATAAAATGTTTTGCTTGCTAAACAATGTCATCATTGTGCAAAAACAGTGTCAATGGGAGCCCAATCGTGTATGCTAATTTTGGTAGAGACAACATCACCTAAAGAAAAATTGCTTTTAAAAAGAAAATGCTTACCGAATGTGCATGAATAGTTTTGTAGGCATCTTATAGTATTTTAGCAAGCCTGTTGAGATGATATTTAAATGATGATGGCCACCACTGTAGAAATGATGATGGCCATCACTGAAGTGAGGAGGGAGAAAGAGAATTGAAAAATGTAGTTGAAATGAATGGGAACAGGCTTGCCTAAGAAGAAATGAGAGAAAATGAGTGAATAAAAATATTTAAGGGTGATCTCCCTTATATAGGTGTGCACAAATACTTAAGCATGATTTGAGTAAACTTTTGAGGCTAAACATATCCATTTTGCATGGATTTGACCGTTTGTCCCAATTTTCAAGGCACACGATTGAGGGGCCATATAAATCCCAAAGCTCCTCTAAGTCCCATTTTCAACTAGCCGAACTAGTGTTCTCTCAAAATTTGAGATAGGCTATCTATCCAAAATGATTCTAAGAGGAAATCAAGGTGTGCTATAGTTTTTGTTGGATTTTAGAGGGTGTCTTTCTTAAGTGAACTTAGAAAGCACGGATGGGCATGTATGAAAACTAAATTTGCATAAGGAGGAATTTCTTCAATCTCATGAAATATAGTTTGCATCTTCTCTAAATTCAAGTCCGCCTTATGCGATTTCAACATTCTCGGATGCCCATCCATGCATGCTAAATTCTCATGAGGAGGACACCCTTCAAATTTATGAAAGTTTGCTTGAATCTTCTCAAACATCAAGGGTGTCCTCCTTACGTGAAAATAGAATATTGGATGCCCGTACGTGCAAGCTAAACCTGCAAAAGGAGGACACCCTTCTTCAAATTTATGAAACATTTTGTTCATCTTCTCTAACTTCAAGAGTGTCCTTCTAACAATTTTTTAAAAGGGTAATCCAATTTTGTGCAAGAGGGACACACTTTATACAACACATATGTTTCTATTTGTACAAAATTAGGTTGGACTTTTTAAGGATATTCCAATTTCTTGCAAGAGGGACACACTTTATACAACACATATGTTTCTATTGGTGATGGACTTGTACAAAGTTAGGCTAGACAACTTCTTCTCTAAGTGCTCCATTCTCATGTACTAATTGAATCCTTTCCTAAAAAATCTTCACCTTGATAGTAAACTTGGATGGTGTCCACCTTCTTCTACATTTAAATATGAAAGGAAATTATTCCTCCAAAATATATGCTTCTTTTCACTTATGCTATGGTTGATGATGCAAGAAGTAAAAGTCATTAATGACAAGGACTAAAAAAACTACTAGGAAGGTCCCTAAAGAGGAGGTTAAGAAGGAGGAGTTGCATGATGAGTCAAAAGAAAACTAAGGAGAGAGCTCAAAGCAAGAAGAAAGCTTGTAAAAAAATAACAATTACCAAAAAAAGGAATTGATACCAAGATCTCACTTATTCCTCTTTCAACGAAGAGAAGTTTTTCGCAAAGAGGGATATAATTCAGAGAGATAAGGAGAGCATTGAAGACACTCATTGTGGAAATTCTTAGGCTTCCTTTCTAAAAACTTTGTAGGTAGGTTGCACAACAATTCAAAATAAATATGAAGTGGAACATTTTGTAGAAAATGTACAATATTTCTTTTTAAAAACCAACATTTTGTACAACTATACACCCCATGTAAAATCAACCACTTTGATTAAATTGAGGAAATGCAAGTAGATTGAGCCAAAGGCTTTCACTATTATAATTTCATTTCCGCCAAGTCTTTTAGTTTCACCCACAATCATAGCAATCCTTGTGTCTGTCTCTGCACATTCATTCCAATCTAGTTGTGTTGAAAGTGGGCATGTCAAGCCCAAAGCATATTCCGTGCAGTTTTCAAGCACTATACTTGAAGGGCCTAAATACTAGGCAAACCATGGTGGGATTAAAAAAAAAAAGGTAAGTTCAGATGATGAAAATTGGTTCTAAGTTTTGCTCTACCTTTTCCTCTACTTCCTCCTTTGCCTACTTCTCTTTTATAATTTTCAGCTCATGAACTTTTCTCTCTTTTTTATTATTCTTGCACAACATGAATCCTTAGCCATATTTCTATCCCTATAGATCATTCTAAATGTGGATGGGTGACTCTCAAAAATTAGGATGAGCTATTTATATTTATAGTTTCATAAAGCAAGGGGTTGACAAGACTGTACCCCCTTTCCCATTTGAGAGAGAGGACTTGATAAATGCAAAATCAATTAATTAAATATCCTTTATTATCATTGGACCCCTTGGGTGGCCAACCAATAGGTTTCAGGCACACCATGAGGGCAACATGAGGAGGAACTTGACAAGTGTCCTTGCTGCCTCTTCAAGCTGGGGCTTCCCTTGTGTGTGTGTGTGTGTTCTCTCTCATCCCCACCCCCTTGTAGGCTCGCCCCCCTCCTTGTAGGGATCTCTTTGAATTTGGATGAGCAAGCCCCTTAGTCATCAAGCATGACTAAGCACTTGAAGTAGGGGGTGTTCCCACAAGCATCTCAGGCAAGCTTCTCAAGGCACCTCAAGCACCTTAATCATGCACCAAGTCAAGCACCTCAAGCATGGAGCCAGTCAAGCACCTCAAGTATCTTAATCAAGCACCTCAAGTATGACAAGCACCTCAAGCAGGACAAGCACCTCAAGCACGACAAGCACCTCGAGTTTGGGCCGGATTCCCACCTCAAGCTCAGCCCTAGCTTACCTAAGGTCAAAGGACTTTTACACACATTATTGGAGGTCTTCAATGAAGCTAACCCTAAGGTCTTATGCTCCATTGGTTAGCCTTGCTCTTGATAGACCATCTCCCATTTGGGCCCCTTTATTATTGGCCCCGTGTTGAGATAGATCTATAAGTACATATCTATATCTTAACACTTGTTCTCGTTTATTCTCCCACATTAAGTGATCAATTTAATATGAGAAAATCATTTGGGTTGGTTAGATATTAGATTTTATGACATTACCTCTCTCTTGAAACGATAGTCGTCCTCGACTATGAGGTAGAAGAGATAAAGCCTTAGTCATTAGTCAATCGTACTTAGCGGGTAGAGGATCCCTTTTTTACCCTACGACATCTTTCCAAGATGGATGACTAATCCATTTGGTGCTTGGGAGACATAGCTGCCACAAGCATGTCTGCTCTTTAGTCCATTTCATTCTCCCAAAGTAGAGTGACAAATTCTACTTGGTGTTTGAGAGACGTCGTCATCACAAACATGATTCTAAGCATGCATACTAGTTAAATTTGTGCACAATTAAAAAGAGGACTAGTCTTATGAGACAAAAACATGAGTCATTTAAAAGAAATTTGTACATTTGCTTACTCTAATGTAGCATTGTAAGCATTGACAAGGTTCATACTATCCTTAAGTTGTACTCCTTGCATCCATCTAGCATCTTCAAAAGGATAATTTTTGAACTTAATAAGATACCGTCGGATTATCTTACCATGTCGTAGTACCTTATCTTCATGCCGAAGGACAGCTTCGGGTTGTAGCACCTCTTCTTGGTCTTCAACTTCGGGAGGGTCTTCAATAATTGGTTCAGTTGGTGGCTCTCCTTTGTAGGGCTTAAGTAGGCTTACAGGAAAGGCATTGTGTATAAGCCAATGGTTGGGCAACTTGAGTTGATAAGCCGTCTCATTGATGGGCTTCAAGATTTGGAAAGGACCATAGTATCTTTTTGCTAGTTTAGCATAATACTTTTGATGGCCCGGAGGATTTTTGCCCGTCGTTTGCCTTAATCGAGCCTTAGGAAACTTGAGTAAGACCCAATCATTTTCTTTGAACATTAAGGCTCTTCTGTGCTTATCAGCAGCAGCTTTTTGCCTTTGTTGAGAGATGGCTATAGCCTCCCTAATCTTTTGAAAAGATTCTTGTAGGTCACGGCTATACTCATCGGCAGCGAAGATCTTCCCATGTACTTTGAGTAGCAAGGGACTTTTAGGTCTTCCCTCTATGATCTCGAAAGGTGCTTTTCCCGTAGAAGTATGGACAGTATTATTGTAGGCATACTCTACTAGAGGTAAATACTTTTCCCATTGTGAGTGTTGATCTACTTCGGTAACATAAGTCTTGAGTAGATCGAGTATCGTAAGATTGGCTATCTCACTTTGGCCATCCGTTTGTGGGTGATAGGCCGAAGAGAAATTCAATCTTGTTCCTAGATTTTCAAAGAGACCTTTCTAGAAATTACTGGTCATTCTAGGATCTCTATCTGACACGATGGATGTGGGTAATCCATGGTGCTTGAAAATCTGAGATATGAAGACAGTTTCCATTTGATGTGCCTTAATAGTCTTTTTGACAGGAATAAAATGTGCTTGCTTGCTAAACCTGTCGACTATTGTCCATATTCCTGTATTCCCATGGATAGACTTGGGTAATCCAAAGATGAAATCCATGGATATACTCTCCCATGGTGAATTTGGAATAGGCAATGGCTGGAGTAATCCAGGTTGCTTCCCTCTATCATACTTGGTCTTTTGGCATACTACACATTTTGAAACATACTCTTGTATGTCCACTTTCATGGTAGGCCGATAGAAATACGTCTCTACTCCTCAGAGAGTAGGTTGAATACCTCTATGCCCTGCATATGGAGGAGCATGGGATTCATACATAACCTTCTCACGAAGGAAATGGGTAACACATAGCCTATTTCCGTGGAGAAGATAACCATCCTGCAAGGTGAATGGTTCCTCTTTCTTCCCCAAAGCAAGGGCTGACATTATGTCTCTAAAGTCAGGGTCAGTAGCATACTCATCTATCATAGAGGATAGATCATTGTGAGTAGCTATAGACACCGCATTAACTTTTGGTCGTCGTGAAAGTGCATCGGCAACTTGATTGTGCTTTCCAGCTATGTGAGCAATATGGAAATTAAATTGCGAAAGAAAATTTGCCCACCTCATTTGTTTGTCGGAAAGCTTGGTTTGCGTCATGAAATACTTGAGACTTTGGTGGTCGGTTCGTAGGATAAATGGAGTTCCCAATAGGTAGTGCTTCCATGTGTCTAGGGCATGTAGAAAAGCTAAAAGCTCTTTCTCATAAATGCCCTAGACTCGTTCATCACTATTGAGCCTTCGGCTCTCATATGCTATGGCATGCCCTTCTTGAAGCAAAACTGCTCCAAGGCAATCACCACACATATCACATTGGACCTCAAATGGCTTTGAGAGATCCGGAAGCACGAGGATTGGTTGAGAAGTAAGCTTCTCTTTGAGTTTTTCAAAAGCATTTTGCTCCTTAGCAATCCATACAAACTTAACGTTCTTCTTTGTTAAGTCGTGTAGTGGTCCTGCTACTTGAGAGAATTTTGCTATGAAGCGTCTATAGTATGCACACATACCAATAAAGCTTCTTAGCCCATGTAGATTCCTTGGGTTAGGCCATGATTTTATTACCTCTAACTTTGATGGATTAATACGAATACCATCGTGAGAGATAATATGGCCTAGATATTGAATCTCTTGAAGGAAGAATTCACTTTTCTTTTGGTTAAGAAAACGTTTGTTCTCCCTCAAGGCTTGAAAAATCACTTGGAGATGTTGCTTATGTTCCTCCAAAGACTTGGAGTAGATGATGATATCATCAAAGAACACTCCAGTGAATTTACGATATGGTCTAAAACTTTTCTCCATGAGACGATTGAAAGTAGCTGGTGCATTAGTCAAGCCAAAAGGCATGACTAGATATTCATAAAGACCAAATGTTGTGCGAAACGCGGTCTTTAGGATATCTTCATCCACTATTCTTATTTGATGATAGCCACTCTTAAGGTCAATCCTACTGAAGTAGGTAGAGCCTTGTAGCTTATCAAACAGATCTTCTACCCGAGGCACGGGAAATCTGTTTTTGAAAGTGATATGGTTTAGTGCTCGATAGTCCACACACATACGGTATGTACCATCTTTCTTTTGCACTAAAAGGATTGGAGAACAAAAGGGAGAGGAACTAGGCCTCACCATCCCTTTGTCTACCAATTCCTGTACTTGCCTCATAATCTCCTCTTGTTGAGCTTGTGAGACTCGATAAGGAGGTTTGTTAGGCGGTGAGCTTCCTGGAAGGAGCTTAATACGATGGTCATCATCCCCTCGTTTTGGAGGTAGGTCCATAGGGATATCATCGATGAACACATCTTGGAATCCTTTTAGAAAAGTAGACAAGTCTAACTCTTCTTGATTCCTATCATTTTCATTTGATGAAACATTATTAGCTTTTAGAGACTCTTTGACATAAATCATGTACGCAGTGATAGCCGTTTTTTTGCTCTCTGTAATTGCCATAGTGAGTTATCTCACCCTATCAAATCACTCAAACACTTATATCATGATCTCAACAATATCTTCAATTATAGACCTACCAAATAAGGTCAAGGGTACGTGGCATGCATACATGCACTATGGAGGGCTCACTCTTGGAGGTATTCAAAAGAATCATCCAAAGAAGAACCCCACAAGGACCTTGTGCAGTGGAAAAAAACAGTCGGTTTTGCTGAATTTTTAAAGTTCACTTGCTCTCCGAATTTGAAAAGGTGATACAAACAAAAGTTGTAGCTCGTGGGCTGAACTTTTGCCTCAAATTTTTTCATATTTTTCTGAGCTACGA
The DNA here is from genome assembly GCF_014529385.1 of Adiantum capillus-veneris. Taxonomy (NCBI): domain Eukaryota; kingdom Viridiplantae; phylum Streptophyta; class Polypodiopsida; order Polypodiales; family Pteridaceae; genus Adiantum; species Adiantum capillus-veneris. The sequence continues at coordinate 40,360,080 of NC_140934.1, forward strand.
GCTGTGAGCTATGATTTTATTAGTGGACCCCATTTTTCCCATGCTATGCAGCCACACTCTCTCTTCCACTTTATCATTTTCTTCTTTCACACACACTTCTCCACTCATCATCCCCACCTCTCTCACCACTCCTCTCTGCACCCTACTCACCTTCTCCTCAACCTTGAAGAATAAGAGAAACCATGGTGAACTCATACCTCCCACACACAATTCCATTCCAAAATTGACCACCTAGTCTCATTTTTCCTCCTCCAAATTACCCATATCTATAAAAAAAAACCACAAAATTCAGCCTCTTCTCTTAAAAGACAGCATCATGGTGGTTGATTACTCAGCTTCAATTACCTTGTCTCTCAAGGAAGGTCAAGAGTGGAGAAAAAATGTACCGTCAAAGCTAGTGGACCGTCAACAAGCATCAAAATTGGCCCTACTCAAGACACTTGGAGCATCAACCTTGCAAGAAATCCACCTTTTCTTACCTCTTAAGAGTTTTTCTTCCTTATTTGTATCCTACATGGATACTCCCATTGTAAATATCTAATTCCATTTGTAAATTAATACTAACTCTACTAACACTAACCCACTATGAAAAGTCCTATCACCTCCATTTCTCTCCTCTCTCTTTCCCCACCAACTTCTTGATAATTCCAAGCAAAAGAAATTAGATAAATTGCTGAAAATCTAATCCAACCATGGTTAGAGGAGTAACCCTAGCCTTCAAAATTGCTATAAAAGGAGGGTGTAGCTAGCACAAAAAAGGGGTAGAAGAAAGAGCACTATGCTATAGCTTGAGAAGCCGAGCTCAACCTCTTGAGAAGGAGCTCTTGAGTGGAATCTCATTGGCATTAGGCATATGTATGTGTTGTATTAGGGGTGATTAGCAAGGGAACTCTATGCCATTGTAAGAGAGAGTGATCATTAAATTGAGAGTAGGAAATCTATCATTTCTCCTACTACAGTAAGCCCAACATTTGCTGAATCAAGGAGGGTGAATTTGGACTAAGCATGGATACCTTGTCTCCCTTCCAACGTGAAGTCATGGACAATAATGATGTGTAAGTGTCTTGGTGTTTTATGTAAGTTCTTGATAGCTTGTCTCCGGGTATTGTTATCAATTTAGCCATAAATTCCACATGCTGTAAGAGGGCGACGGGGTGGAGAGGACTCCCCTGGCCTTAAGAGAGTGATTGGGGTGGTTTTTTTCTTGTGATGTGTTGTGGTGTAATTTACTCAGGCTATGTTGAACAAATTCTAATCTCACTTTGATTGGTCATGACAGATTTGTAAGAAGGCATTAGTGCAACAAGCACCCCCTTCCCCCTTCTCTCTCTCTCTCTCTCTTTCTTACATATATATATTTATGTTTGCTTGATCATTAACGATACACTTCAAAGCAGCCCGAGCACCATCTCTCTCTCTCTCTCTCTCTCTCTCTCTCTCTCTCTCTCGTGTTTTAGTGTGTGAGAGTGTTCCATTGGTGTTAGGGTTAGTGTAAATTCCTTGTTTGTTTGTGGGTTGCTCTAACGATTCTCCTCTTTTGCGTCCTAGTTCGCTCTTAAACTAGGTGGTTCCCCTTGTGTAGTTGGGATTTGGCTGTGGGTTTGTTGTTTTGGTTTGTGTTGTGTTGTGCCCTAGCCCCATTGAGCAGCACGGGAGCCTTGAAGGGTGTCTAGAGGTTGCTCTTCTTGTTGCCCGTCCCGGATCGCTTCAAATTGGGAGCTTCCAGCGAGGAACGAACTCGCGACCTTTCGCTTACACAAATTCTAATCTCACTTTGATTGGTCATGACAGATCTGTAAGAAGGCATTAGTGCAACAAGCACCCCCTTCCCCCTTCTCTCTCTTTTTTACATATATATATTTATGTTTGCTTGATCATTAACAATACACTTCAAAGCAGCCCGAGCACCATCTCTCTCTCTCTCTCTCTCTCTCTCTCTCTCTCCCTCTCTCTCTCTCTCTCTCTCTCTCTCTCTCTCTCTCTCTCTCTCTCTCTCGTGTTTTAGTGTGTGAGAGTGTTCCATTGGTGTTAGGGTTAGTGTAAATTCCTTGTTTGTTTATGGGTTGCTCTAACGATTCTCCTCTTTTGCGTCCTAGTTCGCTCTTAAACTAGGTGGTGCCCCTTGTGTAGTTGGGATTTGGCTGTGGGTTTGTTGTTTTGGTTTGTGTTGTGTTGTGCCCCAGCCCCATTGAGCAGCACGGGAGCCTTGAAGGGTGTCTAGAGGTTTCTCTTCTTGTTGCCCGCCCCGGACCGCTTCAAATTGGTGCCCCCACTGAGGACAGGCTTGTGTATGTTTTGTGAAGGCTCAACCTTTAGCATAATCAAGTAGCTTGCATGAATCACGAGAATTTGTATGATCCCTTCATTCCCATTGCAAGGCAAAAGGTACACATAATTGTTAGTACTAAGTTGCAATTTCAGCGAGTAATTCATAGAATTTTAGGTCCTCTTAGGTTGGTAGAGATAAACGCTTCAGTAAATCCTTTTATTTTGCCTCTCATTAGGTACGACCTTAGTTTGGACGTCTATATTTTTGTTTTGTTTTAAGAATTAGGTCATGCATAGACCATGGATAATGGCCCAGGAATACAGGTTTTTCCCTTTCATTTCACTCCACACATTAGAGTAAACATTGCAATTAGTAGAAAAATCCATTTTCAACAACGTATGGTATTCATGTTTGGTGCCCAAAGAGTAGGAGAAATTCTCGCATCACCAAACCCTGTCATTCTACCTCTTATTGATTATCATAGGTCATTTGATGTGAATATTTTTATTTTGTTGTAGAATAGATTGCAATTTAGAAAATATTATTGTGTAAATCTTTTAAAGAAAGAAAAAACAAAAACGCGTCACTTTGAAATCAATTCAATGGAGAGCCAACGCCAAATATCGGGATATCCTCTTTTCTTTGGAGAGCCTGGAGAGAATGCAGAATTATATCTAGCAAATTTCAAGATGTCTTGCCGTATCAAGAGGATAGTAACTGATCAAGAACGTGTAGAAATGTTTGAGGTGGTCCTTAGGAAAGATGCTAGCACTTGGTTTGACTCTTTGCCTGAGGAAGTTAAAGGGAACGGAAGTTTTGAATCGTTTCAAGAAATACTTCTTTGATCCCCAAAACACTCAAAAACTATGGCAAGACATTGTTTCTCATAAGAAAAAAGACTTAGATGACTACTACTTGTACAAGCAAGAGTTTCTACGTCTTTGGGCTCTATGGATACGAAATGTTGCTAACCCTGGTGATGGTGCATAATTTTTAAAGAAGGAGAGGTTCATAGCCGGACTCTTTCCTGACCTTAAGGTAAAAGTTGAGGCGGGTGCACCTGCTACTTTTGATGCAGCGGAAACTAGGGCTGCTGAGAAGTATAGGAAACTCAAGTGCTTAAGGGGAGAGGTTCCAATAGAAGGTCTTAGACCCAAAGGTAAGTCACAAGCATCAACATCTAGGGAGCTTCCTGAGGTAACGGCTGAAGTGATTGAGAAGTTAAATGAATCTTTAAGCAGCCTGTCAATTCACCTTGCACAAGCTGTAGGTCCAAAGGGACAAGCAAAGAAGTCAGAAGAGAGAGAGCCACGAACTAGGAGAGTCTTGCAATGTTGGAATTGCGGTGAGTCTGGACATGGGATGTATAATTGTCCTTGGCCCCGTGTGGAGCCAGGGAGACCTAACTTGAATTACCCAGTGATGAATGCAGGAGAAGGAGCTGGTCAACAACCAAGGCTTCTACAAAGGCCAAATGGACCAAGACCACCTCCACAAGGGGTAGAAGGAGTTCCACCTTTGCCAGATCCAAATGTGCATGTGGTAGAGGTGACAAATTCAAATGAGGTGGACATGGAAGCCAATGGCATTAAGCGTGGCCGAGGAAAAGGTAAAGAGAAAGAAGGAGTCACATCACAGAGTGACCATGGACAAGGCAAGAAGACAAAGGAAACCAAGGAAACCAAGAGGACTCGACGTCGTATCAACCTCCAAGACTTCCCTCTTGGACATGGTATGGCTCCGTATAACTTGTTGGAAGACATGAGAGGTAAGGGTCCTGATATTTCATGGCCTCAATTTCTTGCAATATGTCCACAAGTTAGGAGGGATTTAACAAGGGCAGTTAGCACTAGGAGAAAGGTAAAAGAGAGTGTGCCTGTTGTAAAAATTGCACAAGCTGAAATGGATGAGGACATTACACCGGTGCTAGATTGTTACATCAAAGGAAGATTGGTTAGGAAAGGTCTAGTGGATGGGGGTGCATAAATTTGCATCATGACAGAGGGACTCATGCAAAGACTAGGCATGCACATCCATGAGACACTTGAAATCAAAGTCAAGACGGCAAACAATAGCAAGGCTAGGTGTGTAGGCATTTGTAAAAATGTCTTTGTAGAGGCCTTTGGCATTAAGAAAGCGGTGGATTTTTATGTTATGTCGACCAAGGGAAGTGGTTATCCATTTATCCTAGGAAGACCATGGCTAATGAAAATGCGAGCTTTGCAGGATTGGGAGAGTGAGAGATCCTACTTGCTCCCAAAACCTTTTGTAATCCTCACCGCAGAGAATTTGTTCCCTTCGGTGTCATCTCAAATGAATCTTAGTACTAGGATCTCAAAGTGGATTATGGAGTTGCAAGAGTTTCAATACTCTTTCAAGGTAGAAGATAGTGTGTGTGCACAATTGGCAGGGATTCTCACTTATAGGGTGCATGAAAAGGAGATTAAGGTGCCTGAAGTAAAGACCCTACCATTGCCACCACCAAAAAATATTCCTAATGATTTTACCTTGTTCTTTGATGGAGCTTTTCGTCGAGCCACAGGAAAAGCAGGGGGAGGGCTAGTGTTGCTCAACCCAAGTGGAGAGGTGGTCATGAAAGAGAAGTTCAATCTACCAAGTTCAGCTAGCAACAATGAAGCAGAATATGACACACTACTTCATGGTTTAAAAATATGCATTGGCCATGGTATACAACATCTCATGGTAAAAGGGGATGCACTTCTCATTGTGAAGCAGATTTTAAGCATTTGGGCATGCAAAAATGAAAGACTAAGGGCCAAAGTTCATACCATCCGTAGGCTATTTAATCAATTTGAGGAGGTGCAATTATATCATATTCCTAGGAAACAAAATGAAGATGCTGATTTACTTGCACAACAAGCCGTTGCATGTGTAAAGAAAGAAGTGCAGGTCATCATGGTGGCGACTGCTGTGAAGCAACCGAGGTACCAGGGATTGGAGTCATTGGCTCCCATCATTGGCTACATTTTGGAGGGTGAGTTTCCACCAGACTTCACAAAAGCTCACAAGAGGAGACTCATGAAGAAGGCAAGCATGTATCTCTTCCTAGAAGGCTCCCTCTATCAAAGAGGGAAGGATAAAGTGTGCAGAAGAGTACCAACTATCGCGGAAATTCCAGCCATTCTAAAAGGTTTGCATGAAGAGGCATGTGGTGGTCATTTTATCCAAGAATTAACTGTGAAGAAGATTTTGCTTGCGGGGTATGTTTGGCCAAGTCTGCATGTGGATGTCCAACATTGGTGTAAAAGTTGTCACAATTGTCAGGTAAATGGGAATAGAAGATTGATTTATGGTTCAAGGCAAATCGTGCTTGCAAATGGACCCTTTGAAAAGTGGGGCATTGATGCTATGGGTCCTCTGCCTAGGACAAAAAATGGTAAACTCTACATTCTAGTGGCTGTAGACTATATGACTAGGTGGGTGGAAGCACAAAGTGTGGCAAAGGTAAATGAGAGGACAGTGAGCAAATTCGTCTACACTCACATTTGTTGTAGATTTGGCACACCTTTGGAGATTGTTTCTGATAATGGTCCAGGGTTTAGAAAGGGATTGCTCACAGAAGTATGTGAAGAACTTCGCATTCTACATCGTCACAGTACACCCTACTATCCCCAATCAAATGGTTTGGTAGAAAAAGCTAATGGTGTCACTGCAGGCATCATTAGAAAGATGGTGAAAAACAAGACAAAGTTGTGGGATGACTTCTTGGATGGTGTCTTGTGGGCGTATCGAACCACATATAGGGAAGCCACGGAGTTCACACCATTTCACTTGGTCTATGGTCAAGAGGCTTTACAGCCAATTGAGCTAAACATTCCAACAATGCGACTTCATGGAAAATCAGCACAAGATGATCAAGAAGCATGGATGGATCGACTTCTTACCTTAGCTGAGCTTGAGTGGAAAAGAGAAGCAGCATACGAGTGCTATAAGAGGAAAGCCACACAGACAAAGGAGAAGCTTGACAAGAAACTGAAGGACAAAGGCATCAATGAAGGAGATCTTGTGCTAAGGTATGACAATCGACTCGATAATCGTTTTGATGCCAAATTTGAAACAAGATGGCAGGGGCCATACATAGTCAAGAAGGCTTTCAATTCAAGTTACTATCAACTTATGGACTTGAATGGGAAAGAGCACTCCAGGAAGATAAACGGCTATCGCTTGAAGCCTTACTTGAGTCGCCTTCTACCAAAGGATCTACCAGAGCAAAAGGCAACTATCCCATGTAAGTATTGTTCCATGAAGCATGAATGTCACACACACCAAAATTCCAAGGGGCCAAACAATGAAGATCTTGTCAAGGACTCTGAAGCACTCTCTTTGGAAAAGATTCTTTATGATGGTACATGAATATACCATCATCCTGGGGGAGGGCTAATGATAGCTGTTTTTCGGCTCTCTGTAATTGCCATAGTGAGTTATCTCACCCTATCAAATCACTCAAACACTGTGGTTACCCTCATCCTTTCACTGTATATAGGTGCGTGTGAGTTAGGGGACTTTTCCCATATCTCCTTACTGAAATAAAAAACCCTCAATTAGCTAGTCATTGGGCTAGTTGAGCCAAAAAAAAATAAAATATAAAAAATATAAGTATATTATGGCCCATGCGTATGTAAATATTTCTTTGTATATAGGGCCTAAATAAAAGATTTTTTCATAATTATTTTGGTATTTATTAAAATATTTCTACATAGGTGTGTGTTATTTATGCTCTGTACATTGCCTCACCATTACCACAATTTTTCTTACCATTTTTCATACTCTTTATTCCATATAGAAATATTTTCATGTAAGCTTCTCTTATATTTGGTGTAACTCCACCCCAACAAAAATCCAAAAAAACTAGTTTTATTTATGTGTATATTTTTTCACTATTGTGATTTTTTCCTTTCTACATCTATTTTGTTTTTTTTTCTAAAAAATTAGAACACCAAAAATATTTATCTTTTTATGGTAGCCTCATAATGAGAGAGATTTCTTTTGACCCCTTTATATTTTTTCCACTTATATTATTTATATTTGACATGTACATATTTTTTAGACCCCTCAATATTTGATTTTCTTAGTTGTACTATTCACTTATATCATGATCTCAACAATATCTTCAATTATAGACCTACCAAATAAGGTCAAAGGTAGGTGGCATGCATACATGCACTATGGAGGGCTCACTCTTGGAGGTATTCAAAAGAATCATCCAAAGAAGGACCCCACAAGGACCTTGTGCAGTGGAAAAAAACAGTCGGTTTTGCTGAATTTTTAAAGTTCACTTGCTCTCCGAATTTGAAAAGGTGATACAAACAAAAGTTGTAGCTCGTGGGCTGAACTTTTGCCTCAAATTTTTTCATATTTTTTTGAGCTACGAGCTGTGATCTATGATTTTATTAGTGGACCCCAGTTTTCCCATGCTATGCAGCCACACTCTCTCTTCCACTTTATCATTTTCCTCTTTCACACACACTTCTCCACTCATCATCCCCACCTCTCTCACCACTCCTCTCTTCACCCTACTCACCTTCTCCTCAACCTTGAAGAATAAGAGAAACCATGGTGAACTCATACCTCCCACACACAATTCCATTCCAAAACTGACCACCTAGTCTCATTTTTCCTCCTCCAAATTACCCATATCTATCAAGAAAACCACAAAATTCAGCCTCTTCTCTTAAAAGACAGCATCATGGTGGTTGATTACTCAGCTTCAATTACCTTGTCTCTCAAGGAAGGTCAAGAGTGGAGAAAAAATGTACCGTCAAAGCTAGTGGACCGTCAACAAGCGTCAAAATTGGCCCTACTCAAGACACTTGGAGCATCAACCTTGTAAGAAATCCACCTTTTCTTACCTCTTAAGAGTTTTTCTTCCTTATTTGTATCCTACATGGATACTCCCATTGTAAATATCCAATTCCATTTGTAAATTAATACTAACTCTACTAATACTAACCCACTATGAAAAGTCCTATCACCTCCATTTCTCTCCTCTCTCTTTCCCCACCAACTTCTTGATAATTCAAAGCAAAAGAAATTAGATAAATTGCTGAAAATTTAACCCAACCATGGTTAGAGGAGTAACCCTAGCCTTCAAAATTGCTATAAAAAGAGGGTGTAGCTAGCACAAAAAAGGGGGAGAAGAAAGAGCACTATGCTATAGCTTGAGAAGTCAAGCTCAACCTCTTGAGAAGGAGCTCTTGAGTGGAATCTCATTGGCATTAGGCATATGTATGTGTTGTATTAGGGGTGATTAGCAAGGGAACTCTATGCCATTGTAAGAGAGAGTGATCATTAAATTGAGAGTAGGAAATCTATCATTTCTCCTACTAGAGTAAGCCCAACATTTGCTGAATCAAGGAGGGTGAATTTGGACTAAGCATGGATACCTTGTCTTCCTTCCAACGTGAAGTCATGGACAATAATGATGTGTAAGTGTCTTGGTGTTTTATGTAAGTTCTTGATAGCTTGTCTCCGGGTATTGTTATCAATTTAGCCATAAATTCCACATGCTGTAAGAGGGCGACAGGGTGGAGAGGACTCCCCTGGCCTTAAGACAGTGATTGGGGTGGTTTTTTTCTTGTGATGTGTTGTGGTGTAATATACTCAGGCTATGTTGAACAAATTCTAATCTCACTTTGATTGGTCATGAAAGATTTGTAAGAAGGCATTAGTGCAACAAGCACCCCCTTCCCCCTTCTCTCTCTTTCTTACATATATATATTTATGTTTGCTTGATCATTAACGATACACTTCAAAGCAGCCCGAGCACCATCTCTCTCTCTCTCTCTCTCTCTCTCTCTCTCTCTCTCTCGTGTTTTAGTGTGTGAGAGTGTTCCATTGGTGTTAGGGTTAGTGTAAATTCCTTGTTTGTTTGTGGGTTGCTCTAACGATTCTCCTCTTTTGCGTCCTAGTTCGCTCTTAAACTAGGTGGTGCCCCTTGTGTAGTTGAGATTTGGCTGTGGGTTTGTTGTTTTGGTTTGTGTTGTGTTGTGCCCCAGCCCCATTGAGCAGCACGGGAGCTTTGAAGGGTGTCTAGAGGTTGCTCTTCTTGTTGCCGGCCCCGGACCGCTTCAGCAGAAACTGACCTCTTCATTGATTTATCAAAAGAAAGAGGATTTACAAGTGGAATAGTGCGACCACGCTCACTAGCATCTATATACATGTTCTTTGCCCTGTAGGTGAAGTAAATTCTCCTTTCAGGGAACTTCATGTTGGCAGCCATGCGATCAAACCATGGTGCCCCTAGGATAACATCCTGATGTTGGAGAGGAGAGATGAAGAAGTCTTCTTTGTCGACATAGCTTTGGACATGAAGCCTCAACTTCCCAATCAAGGGAGTAACGGAAGCTTGTTGTCCCTTGAAATCTGCATCAGCTGTTACTATATCTCCCATCTCAAAAGCTTGAATGCCCAACTTGGTGGCCAACTCTATTGATATGAAGTTGAGAGTAGAGCCTGGGTCAAACAAGATGAAGGCATCATGCTCTCTTACCTTTCCCCACGCATAGGAAAGTGATGATCCTTTGCAATGAGCATCCTCTTTTGGAGCTTCGATGGTGGAAGCCCTAGGAGTCTCATTGCGAGTATTCTTCTTGGGGCAAGAACGATATCCATGTCCTTGCTCCCCACACTTGAAACACTTATGGTCCTTGTGAAAAGCTTCAAGCTCTTCAGGAGAGAGTTTGTTTTTACCTTTGTAAAATCCCTTCTCCTTGGACCGATTGTTGTTGTTGTTGGAAGTGCCTTGGGAATTATTTTGAGCATTGGATTTCCTCTTTGCATCATTTTTATCTTTGTTTTCCATGGGCTTGACATTACGTTTAGCCCCTTGATGGAAATTGATGTGTGAAGCAACCATGGTGTGGTGGATTACTTTGGTAATAGTATCGGGCCGTTGAGAGTTGATGTATTCGGCCATCTCTTCAGGTAATCCCGCACAAAATTGCTGTCTTTGCTCGGCAAAGTCTATCTTTTGAAAGACAGTAGCTTTGAGATGTAAATCCCAAAACTTGTCTACATACTTGTTGATAGACTCATGAGAGAAAAGCTTCAAGCCGCGCCATTCGGTAAGAACTTTATCTTTAGTATCACTTGGAAGAAATTGCTTCATGATGGAAACTCGTATAGTTTTCCATGTCTTTGGGGCTTCTCCATTGCCACGAAGGCTAGCCCACCATTGACGAGCTGATTTTTGGAAGTGCATAGCTACATGGCGTAGCTTGGAGGACTCTGTGAAGCCCTCGTCCCCAAAGGCCGCATCAAATTGCTGGATGAAGGCCAACACTTTGTCGGTAGCACCAAAGGAGCCATCATAGGTGAGAAAAGAGATACTCTTTCCTCCCTCCTTCAAATTCTTTAGCTTTTGTGACCTTCGCCATGCAAGAAATGATTTGCGATGTCCTCCCCTCTTGTATTCTCTAGGAGAATAGCCATAACTTCCATCGGAAGAGGAGGAAGGTGAAGAAGAAGGAGAAGAGGGTGACCTCTTCCTAGCCCTTTTCTTCCTTTGTTTCCTCTCTTGCATTTCAGAGTGATGAGGAGAAGGACTATGGGTTGCTCTTTTCCTCTTGGGAGGAGTAGGCGATCGTCTAGACCGCCGTCTTCGTGGAGCCACATCTTCAGAAGAACTTAGACTGTCATTGCTTTCTTTCTCTTTGGATTCCTCCTCTCGAATGGGGGAGAGTCTTCTTTTGGGGGTCTCTTCAAGAGGCCTCCTAAGCTCTCTCTCCTCTGGGAGAGGAAGGGAAATTCCATAAGCACGAAGTTGTTGAGTAACTTCGGCTTGCAAAACAGGGTTGCCCATAGCTTGTTGCAACCTAGTGACGAGATAATTCACAAACATGGGAGCATCATCATTAGCACCTTCATGTGCAAAATCAAAGCTATCAATGTTCATTCGACTCTCTTGATTATTGTCAGCCATGCTAACAAAATTTATGTTTATACTTAGTGTATGCTTTGGCAATACAAAACCTTAGTTGCCACTCCTCTTAGCCTTTGAAAATCGGCTCTTAAGTATCTACACCCACGGCTCAAAGTGGTTAATTATAGAGAGTAGAGGAGTAGGTCTAACATAGCAGAGTTGCCAAGGGCTAGCTCCTTTCAGACTTCTTATCGCTCAATAATGGTAAAGCCGTAGGCAAGTCTAAAATGACTCCATTATTAAATCCAAAGCTCCCGAGGTGTGCACCATCCCCCACATAGTGGGCTTAACAAAACCGATATTAGATCCCAGTTCCACTTACTCTATTATAATTAACAACATCAACCATTTATAGGCTACTTAAGGACCTCTCTTTTTAAGCAAGAAAAGAGAAACCAAATGCTCTGATACCAATGTAATGGAATTTGCCTATTCAATTTGAGAGTAGCGGAATTTAATGAGAGTACTTTCAAGAAATGATTTTGTGAGCATAGCGGGTTGACATAATTGAAGATAGCAACATAATCATAGAAATTAGTTAACTTGGCATAGACAATACTTTTGCAAGAGAGAGAATTTAGAGAACATGACAACAGTTGAGGACCGGATTTATGTGGAGCCGGTCCCCCCTCCAATAGTCATTTGTATTATGATTTCTCCCATAAAGAGAGAGACTTGTTACAATACATTCTTTGTGTTCCTTGTGACCTAGGTGAAGCAATGAAGATGGAAAGCTTCATGCATCATCATTAGCATAACCTAAACTTGAAGAAAGCTTTAACTATACCAAGCCTCAGTCCCAAGACCTCAAACACCTTCGAAGGTGGAGAGAGCTAGCAGGGAATGAGGGTAGGGAAGAGGAAGAAGAAACATTTCATACGAGAAAGAGCTAGTTCCTCACTTATCATAACTCTTGTGCTAGCATACATAATAGCATAGTAATGAAGAAGAAATAGATGGCAAGCTCAATCATTGAAGCATGGCTCTTGGATGGATTTGCACTCCATAGCCAAGAGTGTTGGTGTATGCTCTCAACCTCTACTTGCTTGGAGAAAGAGAGGGAGCTCTTGCACTTTGCATAGTACACAATGAGAGTGTTTGTGAGTGTGTGTGGGTGAGTATACCCCCTAAGCACCCCCCTAGCTTGCTTGGGTCGACCCCCCCTTGTAGCTCATGCTTGAAGCTCATTGGACCCCTCCAGGCCTAGCCAATCACAAGCAGGAGCCATTACAAGCAACAGGGATAGCCTTGGGACAAGTGTCCCCCTTTCTCATTTGAGAGAGAGGACTTGATAAATGCAAAATCAATTAATTAAATATCCTTTATTATCATTGGACCCCTTGGGTGGCCAACCAATAGGTTTCAGGCACACCATGAGGGCAACATGAGGAGGAACTTGACAAGTGTCCTTGCTGCCTCTTCAAGCTGGGGCTTCCCTTGTGTGTGTGTGTGTGTGTGTGTGTGTGTGTGTTCTCTCTCATCCCCCCCCCTTGTAGGCTCGCCCCCCTCCTTGTAGGGATCTTTTTGACTTTGGATGAGCAAGCCCCTTAGTCATCAAGCATGACTAAGCACTTGAAGTAGGGGGTGTTCCCACAAGCATCTCAGGCAAGCTTCTCAAGGCACCTCAAGCACCTTAATCATGCACCAAGTCAAGCACCTCAAGCATGGAGCCAGTCAAGAACCTCAAGCATCTTAATCAAGCACCTCAAGCATGACAAGCACCTCAAGCAGGACAAGCACCTCAAGCACGACAAGCACCTCGAGTTTGGGCCGGGTTCCCACCTCAAGCTTAGCCCTAGCTTACCTAAGGTCAAAGGACGTTTACACACATTATTGGAGGTCTTCAATGAAGCTAACCCTAAGGTCTTATGCTCCATTGGTTAGCCTTGCTCTTGATAGACCATCTCCCATTTGGGCCCCGTTACTATTGGCCCCGTGTTGAGATAGATCTATAAGCACATATCTATATCTTAACACTTGTTCCCGTTTATTCTCCCACATTAAGTGATCAATTTAATATGAGAAAATCATTTGGGTTGGTTAGATATTAGATTTTATGACACAACCAACCACGAAGCTTGAAGGCATCTCAGACACTATAACTTTCAAGCGCTTTTTGGTATAATTGGAAGCAGATTGAAGTGTTGTGAAGTGCCTGGTTATGCCCATAAAGAGAAAAACTTTGAAGTACTTTCAACTTATTCAAAGTGGTGTCAAGTGCTTAGAGATGCTATGAAGAAGAAGCATTTTCAAGCATTCTCAAGAACTTGGAAGAATTTTGAAGCACTTTGAAACACTTTCATGTACCTACAAGTACTTCAAAGTGTTGTAGAGAGCTTGGATGTGCTCATAATTAGAAGCGCTTTGAAGTACTTCAAAGTGCTTTCAAGTACTTCAAACTACTTTAAAGTACTTCAAAGTGATGTAAATTGCCTAAAAATTCTCATAAGAAGAAGCATTAGCAAGAAATCTCAAGCATTTGAAAGCACTTGGAAGCCTTTTGATTGAAGCACTTTGAAGTACTTAGAGTCACTTTGAAGCACTACCAAGTAGTTTCAAGCACTTTGAAGCACTTCAAAGTGGTATAACGTGTCTAGAAATTCTTTGAGTATTATCAAGCCTCATACACTTGGTAGAGGTTTGAGCACTATCAAGACTCATGCACTTGGTAGAGGTCTAAGCACTGTGAAGCACTTTAATCACTTTCAAGAGCTATGAGTCTCTCAAGTGATGTTAAGAACTTTCAAGTACTATAAATCTTTCAACTATCTAAGCACTTTGGAGTGGTCTAAGCACCTAAAGGTTCACAACAACTTAGAAATGTAAGATTTTAATACCTGCATGATAGACACTTCCTCCTTTATATTTACAGCATCAATCAACCCACCACCCATTGAAAATACCCTAGTCAACACTCCAATCTTAGCTTCCTTTTGGACAATAGGACCTTCATTATTAGATGGAGATGCTTTCAATACCTCAAGGTCTACTTTGAGCCTCTCCATATTTAAAATAATTAGAGCACAAGGTGAGTAGCTACCTTCATTGTATAGCCATAAATCATGCTTTTTTGCTAAGACAGATTTGTGTTCAGAGATTGGATGTACTCTAAATCTATTTCAAAGGGAGATTAGATGCAATAGGTCCATATGAGTCCATAAAAAAACCTTTTGTCTTGCTAAAACATGCACACCATAATCTGTCTCATGAACTTTATCACTTTGCTATTCAAACCCCCTTTTTGTGACTTGACATTCTCCAAGACCATGCCATCGACCATTGCCCATGCAGTCCAGTGGCTTTCAAGTTCTACTTTGGCTGTTGCATAGTTTTTATAGGCGAAGCCCCTTGCAAACTTGGTCATATGAATTCACAGTTAGCGAAGGTAGCCCGATATACCTTCTCATACAGGAGATGACAAACATCATAGAGGTGGTCATGCACTAGGTGGAGGCCCGGGAGATTCAGTGTGTATTTCCATATGGTACCACGTGAGTGTACAAGAGGGGGATTTTTGGAGGTCGCACATAAGCGTATACAATAGGGGGTGGCTCCTTGTTATCTCATGCTCATACTGTATGGATGGGTGGGGGGGGGGGGGATAAGGGGAGGGGTGAGTATAAGGGAAGGGGTATAACCCACATGCTCTCTTGGCTAAGCCCTTCTTCCAATGCTTGATGTTTTGTGTAACCATCGTCAGGCATGGTGGGGTGTTTTCTTTTCAAAATAAATAACCATGTATGTAGGTAAAAGTATGTTTGCATATTAACAAAAATGGGATTCCCAATTGTTTTAATGAAAAAACTTTGCAGTTTTTAATTACTTTTGGTTTGAGAGTCTAGTTAAAATGAAACATTTATTGAGACTGGACATTGGGGGTAGACAAATGGAGAGCAAGTAGTTGGAGTCTTGGACCCAAATTAGTGTACGAAAAAAACCAAGGTTACATGCAAAATAACCAGCTAGGATTTTTCAAAACCAATTCTTGAAAGAAAACGCCCTTTGACACAACTGACCAAAAAATGCAAGGAACCTTTATGTCCATGGCCAAAATTTGTGAAAGAATTATTTAAAAGGTTGTGTTATAAAAAATGACATCAATGATAGTATTTGATGCCCTTCTACCCTTCAAAACAATTGTCTAGCTTGTGTAAGAAGGGTTCATTCATGAACCACCTTGCACTCAAAGGGGTCACCCCCCTAAAATTTCCCTTTAATTAAGAAGGAGACTATTTTGCACAGTCTATCATTAAAAGGACAAATCGTCAAAATGCCCTTTAAAAACAGGTTTAAAAGTTAAGAATGTCTTTGGTGATGGTCCTAGACGACAGGCCCAACTTTTTATTTCTTTGATTTGGAGACACAATTTTACTATTTGTCTTCCATTTTTTTAGATCTTTTAAGAATTTTAAAAATGTTTTAGAGTACAGAGAAGTATCCAGACATAGAAGTTACTCATTAAAAAATTTCAAGCAAGCGATTCTTACCCCAAGACAAGAAAAAAGGAGAAAGAAAAGGGAGAGGAGGGGAGGAAAGAGACATAAAGATGAAACACTAAACGCGTTTTGCTAGATTCAAGAAGGAGAATGGAATGCAGAGAGTCCTTCCAGTGACGCCTACAATATGAGAAAGACTGATGTCAAATGTTGTGATTCAAGTTATGCTGATAGTTCATTCCCTGATAATGACAAAACATGCATTTCAGGAAATTTTGAGGTTAATGCAGGAGGATTGTAAAACTTTTCATGCAAGGCAACACAAGATAAGAGAAGAATTCTAAAAAGATCAAGAAAGGGGTCAACAACTCCATTGAATACACATGGTCTTGATGGTGCAGACAAGTTTTTTTGCTCACATACCAAACAATCAGCTCATGGTAGCACAGCACCTGGTACTACTGGCATCGATGATGTGGAATCAGATATGGAAGAAGACTTCTTTATTTCTAGTATGTCAAATATAGTATGTGCTTTGGAGTATCAACCAAGCAGACTTTCTCTTGGCTGTCAGCCTCGATGGTCAGATATATCATACGTCATCAGATATAAAGTGTACAAAAATATCTCTCATTTCTTCTCAAGAAGTTTCAATTTTTCTTCCCTCTGATTGTGTGGTATGAGATGGATTTGTCTGTCTGTTCAATGGAGAGTGCTTTGCAAGTTGAATAGCTTCGGGGGTTGTGATTGTATGAAGAGGCTTTGTTTTTGTGTTGCTAATCTGATCACTAAATCTTGGAAAGAGTTTCCGTCGCATAAAAAAGAGACGTCAGTCTGGTTTTGCTTTCTCGGGGACCTGAGCAATGGATTTTGGAGAAGGGTTTCCAAATGCCTCAGAAGATGAGGCACAAATTGATGAAACAGCTTCCGTTAGATTGATTCAAGGTTTGAAACATGTTTCTTGGTCTCAAAGAGGATTACAACTACCTATTTAGTGATGGGGACTTGCACTTTTGGACTTGCATGGTGGCTTACCGCATGTATGATAATACATGGGAACTCATCTATCATGGATTGGGGGGAGAGAGAGAGAGAGAGAGAGAGAGAGAGAGAGAGAGAGAGAGAGAGAGAGAGAGAGAGAGAGAGAGAGAGAGAGAAGGGGGAGAGGAATATATATCTATATCTATATATATATATATATAGATAGATAGATAGATAGATAGATAGATAGATAGATAGAGAGAGAGAGAGAGAGAGAGAGAGAGAGAGAGAGAGAGAGAGAGAGAGAGAGAGAGAGAGAGAGAGAGAGAGAGAGAGAGAGAGAGATTCAAAAAAAGCTTGCTCCAAAAATTGATTTTGAAGCGAATCAAACTTTTTTTAATTTTTACTCAATTGAGCAAAAATCTTGGAAAAGCTCCCTCCATTCCCATCCCCACTTAGTTCCAATATTTTTAGTGATTATTTATTCAAGATTTTTTTAAAAGTTTCACTTGTGTTGCTTCAAATCCTATGTGGGAATCCTATTAAGTAGGTAGCACATGTTCTTATTTGAAATTTATATCTCCTATAAGGAGGGGTGTTGAAAGCATTTTTGCAGATTATCGATATATGTAAGAAAGGGGGGTTAATTTATTGCAACAATGTCCATATATAGAGGGGCTGGTTGGTATGGAAGGAGCCATATATAGGGGGGTTTCTCTAATCTGGTTGCACGCAGGTGATGTCCCTCCATTAGTGATAGTGAATTCCCCGGGGGCGGAGGAAGTCCTTGGTCTTCCTCTTCTTAGGCACCTTGAAGACAGTGAGCCACTGATCAGGTAGCAAGTCCTTGTTGATGAGGTCCTTAAGTATCTTGTCCTAGATGCTCAACCCATACTCTTGATGCAACTCCAATGCTCAATAGCAAAATCAAGATAGTTTTGGATATTGTGACGATGATGCAAATAAGATCTAGGAAGGGTTAGTTATTTTACCAATACTGAAAAGCATACATTGACACAACCATAAATGCAAGCATGCATTGCTCAGACAAGATAAACTAGCATAGCACCTTTTTTTAGCACAATTTGCTATTGGGACCCCCATTTAGATATAGAAGCTTCAATAGGCTCGGATACTGGTGCATTTCAAGGGACCTGTTGAATAGAATCTACATCCTTAAAAGTCTTGCACTTCTTGGAGGGTGTGTTATTCTTGGAGGTGGGAGTGCTCATCTCTCTATCGAGCCATGGAAAGTAAGGTAGCTTCCCTGAGAAGGGTGGAGAAGAGGAAAGCTTGCCCTTTGTCACCTCTTTCGTATGCCATTTCCTTTGATGCATTGGACTGGTTGGGCAAAGATCTTCTATAGCAAGGTAAATTGAAGCTAGGCCATTAGAATATCAATTTATGTTGATCAGTTATGCTTGGAGAGCAGTTTGTAGATGATACCAAATGCTCTAGTAAGGAATGATACACAATCAATAGAAAGCTTCTAGGAATGCTTCCATATTTCTTGTTGGCTAGTGGTTCTATGATTAGTCATGCAAAAATAGGATTCAAAGTGTCAAAAGGAGAGATCTTCCTACAATTGTCACCCAAGCTGTCATTGAAGATGGGCAAATTTTGAAACTTTTAGGCATACCCATGGGGTTTAATGTCTCCTTTAATAAATATGGAAATGGATCCTAGAAAAATTTTTATGCTTGGAAAAATCATCAAACAAACCTATCTGCAAGGGGGCTCTTTTAAATCATTATCTCCTAGACTCCCTAATCTTTTTTCTTTCTTGTTGGATGCCCTCTCAATACCAATTAATGAAGATTTTCACTCTAGCAAGAAGATTCCCAAGGTGGCTTGGTAGACTGTTGCAGTGATAATGAAGTTGGAGAATTGTGAATATAATACATTCAAGAGATGTCAACCAAGCTGGCTAGAAAATGGATGTGGAGAGATAAACTTCTTTAGATTTTTGGGAATTGTTGATAAAGAATATCCACCTTAAAGACTATAAAGCCTAGAGTGGTCTCTCAACTTAAGAAATTGGTTTCTAATGTTAATTTTACTCCAAAGTGTTATAAACTTGTCTGCAGGTTCTAGAAAGCTTGGAATTGCAGGAAAGCATTATGGTCTCCTCCAAGAGATTGGACGTACCTTCTCTCTTTGCTTTTCATTGCAGAACTCTACTTGGTTTGGATGGCACACCAACACTAGGTGTTGGCCTCTTTCTAGGAGAGCCCAAGAATGCTTCAAATTAGTCTTAAAAAGGCAACAAGGTGTTTACAGAAATGGATTGTGTCTCACAAAGGAAACTCATATAGTAGTTTTAGACTTCATAAGGATGTGTTGGCCTGGCCATAGAGAGAATACAAAGTGTCAAAGAAACATTGCAAAGATGTTTCAAAGGCAATCCCTCCTCCCTTTATAATTTTGCAAAATCATCTATTCATCGAAAGCAAATGAGGGTAAAATGGACCAAGCCCTAGTTGCCAAGCTTATTAACAAATGAAGAATCTCTTGGAATTCTAAGCAATGTTCACATAGTTTTGAATGTTTATGGGCCTTTCCTCTATTAGTCAAACAAAGCGGCCTCATGTGGCTCATTCTTCACCAAGGTGTTTGGGCAGGTGCAAATGCTAAATATGTTGTAGGTGTGAATCTCTTCCTCATCTATTTGTAAATTGCAATCATAATACCCTGTTAAAAAGGGAACCGCAAAAAGTTCGCTCTATTGTCTCCTTATAGCTCTCTTGGAGGTCTTTGTTTTTGGGCGAGTGAAGCTTCATAGATGTTCCTCTTTGGACTTGTCTCACATGTGTTTTTTTATGGTACATTTGACTATAGAGGAATAAAGCACGGTTTGGATTACCTGGATTACCTCACTTAACTTGTATTGTACCTCTCTCTCTAAGTTTTGTGATTGTAATGAAAGAGCTATAGCCTATATGGCCTTGTCAAGGATGCTTTCCAAGGTGATGTAAAGGAGGTTCAAAAGTCCTTAAGGACGGTAAACTTAAGATGGAGGCTAGTGATTCTAGCCATGTATGAGCCTTCTAGATTATCTGTGATCCTTAGTTATTTTGCTGCTCTTGGTTGCTACTCTTGATGATGCTCTTGTCCTCTGACCACCATTTGAGCATTGGTCCGGATAGCACCTACGGGCCTACCTTAGGAGCATTTGTATTTTTTAACCTTTGCCTTTAATCGATTGAGTTTCTTCAAAAAATAATAATAAGTAGTCAAAGCATTTCCCTAGGTCATGTTCACACGCAGCAAAAATGTTCACATTTTTGAACATTTTCACTTTAGCCTCAAAGCCAACATTACTAAAGTTTTGGGTGCTGCACAAGACTGATTTGACCTCTGATGGGATTGATTTTAACTTTGCACATCTCCTAAGGTGGCAAACACAAAAGCATAGGTAGTTTTTAAATATAAAGGGGGGGTTTCACTATTTTCAAGGGTGGATTTAGAAAACCAAAGTGTTTTTTGTTGGACTCACTTTTAAGGAAAATAAATGCCCACAATTTTAGAGCCATTCGGAGTCACAAAAGTGTCTCATTGCTCACAAAAATAAGCACATTTCAATAGCGTGGAAACAGACCCTCATGTGGCTCATCCTCTAGTAAGGAGTTTGAGAGCTCAATGGGTTATTTTTAGTGTGCTTCAGTTGGGGATTTTACAGTAATTGGAACAAAAGAACGTGAAGTAGGGGGTACCCATTTTGAGAAAAGAAAAAAGAGCAAATCAGTGACGATACCACATCATCACTGAAAGGAAAAAAAAAAGAATAGAGGGGCTAGAGGTGGAGGCGTGTACAAAGCCACAAGGTGAGGCGAGAAAAATGAGCAGAGGGGGAAGGTGCGAGCACAGCCGGAAAAGGCATCATTGGGCAAGCCTTTGTTGGTCTTCTATTAATTTTAAGAATCGACTAGAATCGCACCAGGACCAGTTGGCATGTATGGTTAGGCGACATATTTGACATATTTGCACACAAAGGCTTGAGTTCAATCCTTGCCGCAACCTTTTAGTGGGTGAGGTCCTAAGAAGGTTGTAAAGGTGGAGAGAAGAGATGTTCTCACGAATCTGCGTATAAATGAATAGATTGACATGTCTACCAGTAGGTTTGCCAAGATTATCAAACCAACCTATCTGCAAGCGGGATTTTTTAAATCATTATCTCCTAGACTCCCTAATCTTTTCTCTTTCTTGTTGGATCCCTTCTCAATACCAGTTACTGAAGGTTTTCACTCTAGGAAGAAGATTTCGAAGGTGGATTGGCAGACTTGTTGCAGTGATAAATGAAGTTGGAGATCTGGGAATATACTACATTCAAGAGCTGTCAACCAAGCAGGCTAGAAAATGGATGTGGAGGTATCAACTTCTTTAGATGTTTGGGCATTGTTGATCAAAAGGAATATCCACCTTGTGGTCTCTCAACTTAAGGGTTTCTAATGCTAGCTCCAAAGGATTCTAAACTTGTCTGCAGGTTCTAGAAAGCTTGGAATTGCAGGAAAGCATTATGGTCTCCTCCAAGAGATTGGATCTTCTCTCTTTGCTTTTCACTGCAGAACTCCACTTGGTTTGTATGGCACACTAACACTAGGTGTTGGCCTCTTTCCAAGAGAGCCAAAAATGCTTCAATTTAGTCTTAACAAGATGTTTACAGGAATGAAGTCTGGCTCACTAAAACTAGGTGCATATAGTAGTTTCAGATTTCATAAGGATGTGCTGACATGGTCATAGAGAGAATACAAAGTGTCAAAGAAACATTGCAAAATATGTTCAAAGGCAATCCCTCCTCCTTCTATAATTTTTGCAAAAGCATCTATTTATCGGAAGAAAGTGAGGGTAAAATGGACCAAGCCCTAGTTTCCAAGCTTAACACAGAATGAAGAATCTCTTGGAATTCTAAGCAATGTTCACATAGGTTGAATGTTTATGGGCTTAACCTCTGTTAGTCAAACAAAGCGGCCTCATGTGGCTCATTCTTTACCAAGGTGTTTGGACAAATGCAAATGCTAATTATTGGACTTTCAGATGGTTTGTGTTGCAGGTGCAAACTTTGTGAAGAATCTCTTTCTCATCTATTTGTGAACTGCAATCATAATACCCTATTTAAAAGGGAACCGCAAAAAATACGCTCTACTGTCTCCTTACAACTTTCTTGGAGGTCTCTATTTTTGGGTGAGTGTAGCTTTATGGATGTTCCTCTTTGGACTTGTCTCCCATGTGCTTTTTTATGGTACATTTTGTTAGAGAGGAATAAATCACAGTTTGGATTACCTCACTTAACTTTTGTTGTACCTCTCTCTCTAAGTTTTATGAATGTAATGAAAGAGGTATAGCCTATATGGCCTTGTCAAGGATGCTTCACAAGGTGATGTAAAGGAGGTTCAGAAGTCCTTAAGGTGGGCAAACTTAAGATAGAGGCTAGTGATTCTAGCCATGTATGAGCCTTCTAGATTAAGCCTATATGGCCTTGTCAAGGATGCTTCCCAAGGTGATGTAAAGGAGGTTCAAAAGTCCTTAAGGTGGGCAAACTTAAGATAGAGACTAGTGATTCTAGCCATGTATGAGCCTTCTATATAGATTAAGCCTATATGGCCTTGTCAAGGATGCTTCCCAAGGTGATGTAAAGGAGGTTCAAAAGTCCTTAAGGTGGGCAAACTTAAGATAGAGGCTAGTGATTCTAGCCATGTATGAGCCTTCTAGATTAAGCCTATAAGGCCTTGTCAAGGATGCTTCCCAAGGTGATGTAAAGGAGGTTCAAAAGTCCTTAAGGTGGGCAAACTTAAGATAGAGGCTAGTGATTCTAGCCATGTATGAGCCTTCTAGATTATATGTGATCCTTAGTGATTTTGCTCCTGTTGGTTGCCACTCTTGATGATGCTCTTGTACTTTGACCACCGTTTGAGTATTGGTCAGGATAGCACCTACCCTACCTTAGGAGCATTTGTATCATTTTACCTTTACCTTTAATCGATTGAGTTTCTTCAAAAAATAATAAGAAGTAGTCGAAGCATTTCCCTAGGTCATCAAGCAAAGCACTCTTAGGGTCTGTTCACACGCAACAAGCATTTTTGAACATTTTCACTTTAGCCTCAAAGCCAACATTACTAAAGTTCCGGGTGCTACACAAGACAGATTTGACCTCTGATGGGATTGATTTTACCTTTGCACATCTCCTAAGGTGGGAAATACAAAAGCATTACATAGTTTTTAAATGTAAAGGGGGGTTTTCACTATTCTCAAAGGCGGATTCAGAAAACCAAAGTGTTTTTTGTCGGACTCACTCTTTTAGGCAAATAAATGCGCACAATTTAAGAGCCATTCGGAGTCACAAAAGAGTTCCGTTGTTCACAAAAATGAGCACATTTCAATAGCGTGGAAACAAGCCCTCATGTGGCTCATCCTCCACCAAGGAGTTTGAGAGCTCAAAATTACCAAGAGGAGCTCTAAGAGAGCTCCCCCATAGGCCCTCTAAAGGCGTCTTTGGAGGGCCCTCGTGAGAAATTGTTGCAGCCCCATAAGGACTCCGGCCTTTTCGACAGGCTGCTACGCCATCACCGGAAGAGCTCCCTACCTTTTCGCTGGGGGGCACTTGAAGCATCCCCTACAACTGAGAATTGCCTTTTTACAGGCAGCAGTGGGTAACCTCCTCCGCATCACACACAAAATCTGTAGAGTTGACCGATAACTGCATGTAGAATCTCTAGGTTGCAGCAGTGTATGAGGCTCTGATTTCAGCGGAGAGGGCCTTGCTCGATATTATGAGCCCTCCATTTTGCAGGGCTTATGGGGGAGCCCTCTAAGCTCCCAAAAGAGATGGGCCATTTTCAGTGTACTTAAATTGGGGTCTTTATAGAGTAAGGGGAAAAAAAAAACGTTAAGCGGCGTTGCTATGATATATAATAATAATAGGGCTCAAATGAGGCTAGATACCAGCTTTTGGGATAGGCGGGCGGCACGGCCGGCTAGCAAAAGACAGCGCGCATCAAGGAGAAAACAATACATCGTGTGAGCCTCCAGCCTGTGCCCTTCTGTCGTTCTCTCACGTTACCCGAGCACGTTTTGTATTTTTGTGGCTCCAATCGCCTTCCCTGCAGAGTCGGTGTGCACCCGTTTTAATTAAATCACACGGGACACGACCTATTTTGACGCTAGCTTGTGTTTGTTGCGCTTTCCTTGTGTGTGTCGGAGACAGCCCGCTGCCCACTGGCCCAGGTCCTCTCCTCCAAAAAAAAAAAATGGGCTCGTGATTTGCACCAGCTTGTCTTCTGTTTGCTGCACCGTTCGACACGACGATGGACGTTCCCCGCGACTTTTGAACTTTGCACGCAGCCAAACAAAGCAAATCCTGATTCTTCACCAAATCTTGCGCATGCGCGCACACACTCATATTCAAAAAGGAGGTCCCCGACTCCCCAATCAGAGACCATCGCTATCCCTTCTCGGAATCAATAATGTGCCAACATCCATTTCAAAATCCATTATCGAGGTAATGGGGCCAAGGAGTAAGAGGTGACGAGACGCGATGGGACTCTTTGTAAAGAGTCCAACTCACTCACACACAGAGGGAGGGAGGGAGGGAGGGAGGGGGGCTTTGAAAATCTAACTGCACCGCAAAGAAGTGCAGTTAGTGGAGAACAATTACCCCGTCTCGTGGAAGGCCCCCCCCCCTAAACATGAAAAGTGATAAGCAGCT
The DNA here is from genome assembly GCF_014529385.1 of Adiantum capillus-veneris. Lineage (NCBI taxonomy): Eukaryota > Viridiplantae > Streptophyta > Polypodiopsida > Polypodiales > Pteridaceae > Adiantum > Adiantum capillus-veneris. Next base: position 40,384,409 of record NC_140934.1, read on the forward strand.
CAAGTAATTCTGGCATAAACAATTTCCTTCTCTTGTAGGTCTTGATATACCATCCTCTCCCCTTTGCAAAGGACAAAAATCCTAGGCTTACTCTCCCTTTGTAAAGGACAAAAATCCTAGGCTTAGTGTAATCCCACCTACAAATCTTGAGATTAACCTCTAACTTTTGATTTTAAAGGTGAGAAGCCCTACAGAATTTAGAAAGATTTGGTATAAAAACCTTCAAACTTAGTTAATTTACCTTTTTTTTTTTTGCAAAACTCACAATTGTGAGTGAATTATATTGATCAACCCAGAAAACTACAAGGTCTTGTCATGCTCGTGTTGAGCCATGACATCATCCGGGGACCAAAATTACATCGGCTATCAGGGCAGCCACCCCTACCAACCCGCCCCCTTATCCTTGATACACAAGGTCCATTATCATGTTCTTCTCATATCTTTTAATTACCGATGGCTAGGATTTTCCCCCGTCCTAGGCATGCCATCTGCTGACAACAAGGCACAAGTAGTCCTAGACCAATCCTCCCAGTGTTGCTTGCGCGCCCGAGTGTCCATATTAGCACTTTGCTTTCTTGTACAGTTTCTGCGAAGCTTGCCACCTCGAAACCTCCTTCAAACACACGACGGCTCCTTGTCTGCCATACATTATGTAAGAAGAAGTACCGGACGATTTGAGTGCTGATGAGGAGGGCAGGACTACCCGAATTCTTCCCTCCAAGGAATAGATCAATCTTGAAAAAACCAATTTTCCATGTTCTTTGGATCCACTTGCATATTTTCCCTGCGAGGCCTTTGATAGTTGGGCAATCCATAAAGAGGTGGGCTAGATCTTCACTAGCCAACCTGCACCCCAAGCATCGATCTGACCCAATCCCTCTCCTGAATCTTCACCCCCATCGGTAGAGCACCCCAGATTACCTTCCATAAAAATACCTTCATGTGCTGCTGAATCTTAGGCCTCCAGATGTTCTCCATTACTTGCTCCCACCTTTCCTCCGTCCATTGCTTTTTCCATATCTTGTTAAGGGGGCTAGACCAATTCTTCTTATGTATCATTATCTGATAAATGTCTTTAGGATGGGGTTTCCATAAGAGTCTGCTTTCGGGCCATTTCCAGGCATTCCAGTCAAACTCCGAATCACATTTTGACATCACTATATTGTCAAGCTCTTTCATCACTTTGTGGACAAGCGAGATCTCCAAGCTATTAAGTTGGTCTTGGGTAACCAAAAGATCAATGGTTTTCCAACTCTTGTTGTCACTGTCCCAGAAGTGCCCAAGTCGATTCAGACCCTTATTATTCAGCTTCCTGGCTGTCTCTATCCAATAAAGAGTTTGTGGCAGATCTACAACTTTGGACAACCAGGGAGACGAATGCAAAATGGAGTTCTTGAAGTATCTGGTTTCTTTCCCCCCCTTTAAGACTCCTTCCTTTTATTATCCTTATTGCTTCATAAACACTTGTTAAGATTAAGAAGCTCATGTTGTGGGTGTGTGTAGGAAATGACTACATGTGTTTTGTATTCTTTTATTATCCTTATTGCCCAATCTAATTAAACATTTCTCAAGAAAAAGAAGCTCATGTTGTGGGTGTGTGTAGGAAATAACTACATGTTTGACCTCTGAACCATAGAGGTAGTTCATGCATATACAAAAACCCCCCTTTATCATAGGCTTGCTCGACTTTTCATCTTAAATTGTTTTACCCCTAGTATACAACAATGATGGCTTCCCCCAATGATAGGCAACCCCGCAAGACCAATGTTTTAAGGTTTCTAAGGTCCGGTTAGGCCTATTCTAAGGGGCATGAATGGACTCTTCTTCATGTGGTTCTTGATTCTCAATTTTGTCCTAGCACATGCCAAATAAGAGATCTACTCTCTTCAGGTAGAACCATACAATCAAATGTATGGCGTATTGTGGAGGACACCATCAATATTGAGAGGGTCTCTAGTGAAAGACCACGATGCTAAGTGAAGATCCACATGAGAAGTATGAGTTGATTGTCCCTCCTCAGAATGCTGTCAATCAAGAAAAGTCTACACATGTGCTACGTCAAGGCAATGATGAAACATAGGAAGGTGCTAATCCTCAAAATCGTAATTACGATGGGGCCATTGCTATTGGCAAGCAGGTAGTTGTCAGACAAGGTGGTGATTGGCTTATGTCATGATATAAGGGTTTTTTTGGGCACTCTTGAGTAGTGGATGACTTACAATTGGAGTCAATAACTATGTTCGCTTCAAGATTACTGATTGCCTACTGCTTATGAACTATGTAACTATGACAATTATTTTTCTCTGACAATGCGAACAGTGGTATGCAAGTGCTAAGACAAGGTCGAAATGGCTTATCCCCATTAGCACCTTTGTGTTTCATAAGATTCAACCCAATGGGTGATAAACCACCATTTACAATTCTACTTGACTTAGTTGTTGAATATTTTCCATGGGTCAATGTAGTGGGCGCACAAGTGGGGTTAGGGGGCCGATAATGGTATAATCCAAAATGGGACCTCATCTTTTGATTGAAGGAGACATCAATGAGACTTTAAGGGAATATTCATCATATTGAGGGGCTCTCAGTAAAACACCTTTAATGAAGCAAAGTATCCTATAGACCATTGGGAAATTTTTGCTTTCACTGTCTAAAATAAGACCTTTGGACTATCCAAAACTTTACAAAACAACCTGAGGAAAACAAACCATCAGCACCTCATATAGCCTACACCTTCACAACACGAGATCCTCTAGGACATCAAGTGGGTACCACTCCTACCTTGGTAGTTCTTAGTTCCAACCTAGTAGCTATCAAAATTGGCGACTAATTGTAGGTAACCTTGAAGATCTTATTTCCAACTTGGTATTTGCTATAACTATCAGTCAATATCCATCACCAAATAATACATGAGTGAACAAAAGTAATTCTTGTGGAGTTTAGAAACATGCAGTTTGGTTGGTAGCAGGAAACCTTTCGATGTTGATCATAGTTGCAAGTGGATATATGCATATATGCATCCTCAATGAAGACCTTCTTAACTATATTGTTTGTTTCTGTTGAGCATGCATATATGCATGCTCAATGAAGACCTTCTTAACTGTATTGCCTGTTTTTGTTAAGTGAAAGTCTTTAACCCTTCCTTTGAAGCTATCAACAACTCTTTTTGCTATGCACTTCCTCCTGCTTGTCTGTAGGAGAACCCATTCATCCTATATGTGGTCTTGGCATAAGAAAGATTCAAGCAAATTGTGGCATACATTATTATAAAGGTTTTTTAAGGAACAAAACTCTGTGTTTTAAAATTTCCAAAATTTGAGATAAAAATATGAAAAAATTGGAGCTACCTTTGCGGTCCATTCAACATTCTCTCTTTAGTGCTAAGAAGACTATTTTTTAGTCCAAACTTTCACTAATGCAGACATTAATGACTTGAGATAGATCTTGATGGGCTTGAGAGGTGTAAGCTATAGAATTATACTGGTACAAATTGTAGGTAAATGATCTTATGGCGGGGGTACCTATCCACCAATCATGATCCAGACAATGTATGCTACCATTTCTATAGTAGCAACACCCTTCTTTGTAATTTGAGCGCTCAAGAAGAGAAAATTAATGGTTTTCTTAGAGAGACTTTATCAGATAGAAACCAAGCCTTCAAGAATGAGTTTTTGAGTTAAAAATTCATTTAAAATTATTTAAATGAGAAAGATCCTAAAGACCTTATCTCTATGAAGAAAAGCTATCCATAATTGTAGAAGGGAGTTCTTAACACATAAAATTAAACATCAATAAGATAGACTATCCAATAGGCTTGCAAGCCTCTTTCATACCACGTAGGAAATATGAGAGCGAGAAGAAATGATCCAAGATAGAAATTCTCATTAAATCATGATAATAAAAATGATACAAAAGATAGAGGAAAATAGGGAGAGTGATAGGGGATGAGGATGGGCGATGGGGAAGGTACAAATATGAAGGGAAGATGCTCTTATCGATCCGTGCGTAGATACTAGTGACATCATCACTCGTGTCATGCAAGATCATACCTAGTCTAGAGAAGGTTCCCACTAGTAGTAGTGAAGATCTATGCTAGCAATATTCTTGGACATCTTCTTAGATGAAGCTCGCTTTGGAGAGGAGTCCTCAATGCTTCCAAGCATGGACTAGAGTTGTAATCTTCAAGGCATGGGAGTTGGAGATTTGTTTCTTTATTACTTCTCTATGGAGGCTACAATTCTCCCTTTCTATTGCTCATAGCTCCCTTTAGTTGTTTGCTTTCTCCTACACTACAACTCTTCCTTCTTAGACCCCCCCACCCCACAGGAGTGATCCCTAAAGTGGTAGATAGAAATATGTCTACTATTTTTATGATTTCAAGTACTCCCTATTTATTTCTTGTTTTGGGAATTATGTGGAGATAATTCAAAAGCCAAACCTTGGGGTATGAGGCACGGTGAGAGGGGCAAGAGGTCCCCTAGGCAAGGGTTCAGAGGTAGCACCCCCTTGGAGAATTTTAAAGGAATATTTCTAGAATATTCCTTGTGATACTAAGCCATAGGTACATGCCATTAGTACTATGGTCGGTGGTTGTTGGTCAGTGGTTGGTGGTCGTGGACGGTGGGTTGGCATAATCAATACTGCACATGCCACCGAGTACACACACACACACACACACACACACTTATCTACCACCCACCCATAGCACTATATAAGGAGCCAATTTCCATGAACCATGGAATCCTATATTGAAGGATAACCAATCCCTTGTATTCTTGTGTACTAGCTCTAGTTATCTATATCACCATCTAAGATCTACCTTGAGAGCACATAGGTGGATGATATCATCACTTTGTAATAACACTAATATAATTTTTTGATTTTCCAATAATCTACTTTGTAACATATCTCTCTCTACTCTCCTTGCTATAAAAGCCTATTTTGTTTCGGGAGAGGTGGCATGAATTTCGGGAGAGGTGGCATGAAAAAGCTAGTGGAGGAGATGCAACATAATGGTGCTCTTATTGAAGCAGCTACATATGGCTTGTAGATAGATGGTTAGCGAGATGATGAAGGTGTAGAAGTAAGGATCATTTATGGCCTCATGCTTTGTAGATAGTGGAAGCAAGCAATGTGACTCAAGGTAAACTATGCCAAGTTGGGAATTGTATTCGAGAAACTACAAGGTGGGCTAATTTGATATGGATTCTCTTTCAATATATGAATCTATTGCTAAATCCCAAGCTGATGAAGCCATAGTGGAAGAAAAGCATAAAAGAGATGGAAACAATTCAGGGATGTCAAAGAGGGCTACCAGATCCAATAGTAAGAAAGAAGAGGGACCTGCTCAGAGACTTGCTCCCAAAGTGGTTATGGAAGAGGTGCCAAAAGATAAGAAGCAAGGTAAACTAGAGGACCTTCGTATAAATTTAAATTTGACATAAAACTGGCTACAAAAGAAGGTTTTTGAAGAGCATTGAAGCTAACACAAAGTACTAAGTGAACAAGAACCTTATGCAATTAAGAGACAAATTATTTGCCATATTGAGTCAATTTTGGATGTTATAGAGAAGAATTAAAGGTGAAGAATCAAAGCCTACGGGGGTTTCAAAACCGATCATATACGAGGTAAAACATGTTCTTTTTAATGAGCATGAAGATGAAGAATTTGTGCCCAAGAATCACTTTTGAACAACTTATTGGGCTAGAGCATCGATTTAGTAGATCCTCACATCCACTCGAGCGACTTCAACCAGGGCTGCTGAACTATGTCACGTCGACTGATGGCAGTGAGGCATCTTGTTACAGGGACGGTTACGAAGTGAGCTCAGTGAAGCGAGCTTTTTTTTTTCTCATCCCACCAACACTACCTCCCATTGTCGCCCCTTACCATCCATCACCAGCACCCTAGCCCACCATTGGTCCTTTCACATTAAAATTATTGACCTTTACACCTAGGGAATTCTAAATTGCCAATGGCCGACTCACATAGACATTTACAAATATCATTACAACATTATAACTCAAGTAATTGATCCACTACTCTGGAATCAAGATTACACAGAGTATTACTACACTAGCTCGAAAAATTAATAGAGTACAAATGTGGTGTCCGACTATGTGTCCGACAAGGTAGGCACCCGTTCGGTTTGTCTCGTAACATTCACCCCTTCCTAAATTGTGTCGTCCCTTGACATGACCTTGTGCAGTGTTGTCATAGGGTTGTCTTTATCTTTGTCTTCAATGTTGGACTTCAGCTTGGGAAGTGCTTGCCGTTGATGATGCTCCCCCTTCCTTGAGTGATTCATATATGTTGTGAAGAGTTCTTGTGATGTTTCTATCTTTATCATTGACTTGCAATACTTCACTAGCTTCAACACTATGGAAATCCTTATGTTTTTTGTTGAGAGATTTTTTTGCTGAAGTTATCATTGTTTTTCTGTTTTTTTTGTATGACATTCTTTGTCTTTCCATTGATCGTTGAATCTTTGTCTTCAAGGTTGGTCTTTAGCTTCAGAAGAGCTTTGGCATTCATGAAACTTCCCCCTTCTTTGAGTGAATCATATCTGCCATGTTGTTGATATGTGATTTGATCGTTTATTTTCAAGGAAACTCTTCTTCTTGTTGTGCATTCGCCTCTTTATTGCCAATCTTAGTCGATGTAAAGATGGATGTTGATGTGTCTGAGCTTGTAGAATTGATCCTGTTTGTGGCGTGGACTTTTTGATGGATTTGCTTTCAAGGTCCACTGCAATTTGAGTTTTCTACGATAGGTAGCCAATGTTGAATCACTGTGTGAGCTACGTATGGTTGTTGTGGATAGATCGCTTGCTGATTTTTTCATTGCTTCTCATTGCAGGCCAATTTTTAACTTGCCATTTTTTGATGGAGCTTTGTTGCTCGCGATAAGTATGTTGTGATTTACAACTTTATCTCCAAGTTGTTGATGATTGATTTGGGTAGCCATTTTCTTATTGTTGATGTAGAAGGAATTTATACAAGAAGTTGATGATGAGGGTTTCTAGATTAGGGTCTTAAAACTTGGATGACCAAAGGGAAAAAACCCGGTGGAAGAAAAGTGCCTTTGAATATACGCTCTTATTGGAGTTGAGCATTTGGACTTGAAGTACTTGTCATGCAAGGTGAGTGCTTGGGAGAAACAAAGGAAGAGTGTCTAATGCAAGTGCCAATTATGGGACACTCTATATGCATACAAGAAATTTGTCAAACAAAAGCATGCAGTGTAAGAGATGGAGTTGATGGGTGCTTCAAGGAACAAATGTAGCATATGTGATATCAAAGGACGTCTCAATAGATTCCATGTTTCCAAGAAGGGTTTTTGATGTATAAGCTTCTCCACTCATACCTCACTGTGCTGAGTCCGTGAGTGTCTTTTGGACTTCGTCCTTCAGTTCACCACTATACTACAACGACTTTGAGTTTTATGTCCACCTATACTAGCATGAACGACACAATGTATTTATGCTCAACTCTTCTAGCTTGAGTAGTACCTAGAATAACTAAGATGCTTAGAGCACAAAGAATATTACATGAAGGTTTGAGACTAACACCTCACTCATTTAGTGGCTTAGCTGCCCGACTCTGACTTTTATGACATGTATGTTTAATGGTGACTTGGACTTACTCGTTCAAGGCCAGAAACTTATTTCCATATGTTCTGGAAATTTAGGCCTCTTCCATTGTGTTGGTCTTTGGATGCCATCATCTTGTCGAGTAGGCTGGCATACTTTGGCTCCTCTTGACTTGCTTGTCGTATGTTCACATTGCTTTGTGAAACAAGTCCTTCAACTCTTGTAGGGACTGATGTAGTTTTTGCTTTATCTGGGCCATGAGAAGCGATTGTTGATGTGTGTGGGTTCATTTGTGATTGAGTTTCTACTAGCAATTTTGGAACCCACCTTGTCTTTGGTCCTTGTGTGACCGTCTTTTGCTTTTGCTTCTTTTTCTCGATGACTTGATTGACACTAGGCTTCAATATCCATTATTGATTGTTTTTGTTGTAGAAGCCCTGATTTTGTAGTTGATGACGAGGTATCCATCTATAGATTGCAGTAGCCTTGGTTCCAATTGGCTTTTGTTGGCTGTTGGTTATCATTGCTTCCCTTTGGGTAGAAGCTTGTGCTGTATGATTTCTCTTGGTTGTTCCAAATTGAGCTACACTTTTTGGTAACCATATTTGAGTGTTACATGCATAGAATCCTTGTGGAATCAAGTTGAATCTCCTTTATCAATGTTGTATTCTTGTACACCCCCAACAATTCACTATAAAAGAATCACTTATTGGAGAGTGCATCAAACTCGACATCCTTTCTGGAATTTATGGAGACTAGTTTGCTTATGGGCTTGTTGGACTCAAAGAAATAAGGTGGTATCTCATGACATAATATTTAACAACACACTCCCATTTTTTCTTGGAACATCCTACCAACAAAATAAAGTTAAATCTCCTTCATCAATGCTGTATTCTTGTATACCCCCAACACTTCACTATAAAAGAATCACTTATAAGAGAGTGCATCAAGCAGGACATCCCTTTCTGGAATGTATGGCAAGTAGCTTGATTGGAATTAGCTGTTGCTTCGCCTATGTTTGTTGGGTAGCTTGGATAAGGTATGACTTCGGCACCCATACTTTTTGTGTTGCCCGCTTGGAAGGTATTTTTTTCTACCTTCTTTTGTTCTTTTGCTTGCCTAAGTTGTTTGTATTCCGCTGATAGATTGGCTCGCTCCTTGTAGAACTTCTTTCTTGAGGTGAGTAGATCCAGGTTGTTACTTTAGGCTTTTTGGCCCAAACATTAGTGTTTCCCTGGAAATATCCCTGAGCAGTGATTGACTCATTCGATGTAGCCCACCCAATGACCTTTGGTTGTTGAAATTGAACCCGTGCTTGATGTATCCAAACTTGGCCTTTGACTTTAATGTGCTCTTTGGATACCAATACTTGGTTGACATCCTTCGACTTCTTCTGGATGCTTTTTTGTGATGGAAACTTTGGTTGGTAGACTTTTTTTTTCCGATTTTCATTGCATTGTTGATGGCTTGGCTCTTGATGTAGATGTTCCATGGAAATTTTGATGGAGGCTCGTTGAAGGTAAAGTTGTCTTGCGAGGTTGATATACTTCAAATTTTACCTTAGCTTTACCTTCTTTTGCCATGCTTGGTTGCTTCCTTTTTGCATTAACTTGAGGTGCTTTTGGGGCTTTTGATGGTGTTGTTGTTGAAGATTTTCCTTGTGGTTGAAAGAAGATGTTCCACCAGCTTTTTGTCTGGATCAGACTCTCTTTGATATTATGGGAGTCGATTATGTGGAAAGTATCTTTATATTCCTCGGTACTCAATTTGAGTATGGCTTCAGCCACTCCGAAGCTAGGAATTGCCGTTTTAGAACTTGTGTACACTATCTCCTCTAACTCGATGACTTGTGGCTTTCCCATCATGATCCATGTTCCATAAGCCATTAGGTTCTTTGTCGCTTCTGGATCTATCACAACTGAACATGTGATTTTGAGTCTTGTTTATCTGCATATGCTGAATTGATCATTATAGGAGATAATCGATCTTCTTCCTTGTCCCTGTTCTTCTTTTGATCCTACAATTGCTGATATTTGATGAATTTGGAAACTTTGCTTCTTCATCTGCTTTCATTTGCACTCTTTCTAGAGTTGGGTTCTTTGAAACAGATTTTGTCGATTCTTCTGGTATGTCAATGATGACATACTTTCGTGGCTGCTTTGCTTCCTTTGTTTTCACTTTGACAACATGCTCCATGATGTAGCTATCTGTCTCACCCTTTTTGCTTTCACACTCACAAACCTTGTTAGCTTCCTTCAACATCTTTATTGTAAATAAGGGAGGTATATCAGAGCCACTTCATCACAAAATTTGGTGTTGGTTGCCTCATTTACGCAGACATCAAGAGTGGCAAGAATTTGATCCCATCCAAAGGGCTCAAACAACTCCTCTGAGAATGGTTCCTTAATGTTCATCTTCTACTAAATGCTCTAGGATGCAATCTTCCTTTCTAAGACTCCAGCATTTTGATGCTCGGCACATACAAATATGCACTTTGCTTTGCTACCAAGCAGGTACCTTGTTTTCTTCTTCAGTTAGGGAGTGTAAATTCTTCCCCCGAGGTTTTCTCTACATCTCTATAACTATGATCTTTGACACTAATTCTTGTAGTGACCTCTTTGTGTCTCAAGTAGATATAGTCATAACCCCAATCTTGTACCATTTTGAGCTGACGCATGAATGGTTTGCCCAATATGATGTCAAAGTTGCTGCTCTTGTCAAAATTTATTATGGCAAAGGTGTGCTCATACTCTATGCCATACGAGGATATAATGATTTGTTCTAATATTCCTATCGGTTTCTCCACATATCCATCCACTAATTGCAATTTTAGTTGAGTTTTTGTAAGACCAGGCTTATCCCATTTTTTCCATATTTCTTTGGTCGCAATGGAAATTCTTGCCCCACTATCTAATATAGCAACCATCTTTACTTCTTTGTACTCAAGTTAGTAAGGTGGTGTTTCCTTCTTCTCCTTCACAGTAGTCACCCATCTTATTTATTGGTACTGGCTTTGTGTGTGGTTTCTTAGGCGAGGTGTCATCCATGTTTTTGTCCGCAAGTTGGTCATGTGAAGGGATTTTAAACCTCATGTTTTCCAAGCTTTTGTCTATTTGGCCCCATAGTTGCGATCTAATTTTTAGTAGCTCTGAGAGATAAAGTGTGCATTGTATAAGAGAAGACATCAATTTATGCAAGCTCTTGGTATCAATCATTTTTGGTGTGGCTTTCCACTGAGAAGGTACCATTTTAACCTCCGATTTTGTTTCGAGTTCTCATATGAAATATGGAAAAGTCTTTAGAGAGCGTGGTTTACTCTCTTCACATGCGACAGACCCAAAATTCCCATATAGAGATCTTATATCCCCAAGGAAAAATTCGTGATCCATGTTTATTTCACGGTGGATAGGTGCTGATTGTAAAGTAGCATTACCATCTTTTTGGTTTCTGATCGATTCCCATAAGGATTGTGTGGCCACAGTTCTTCTACCTCCCGAATTGGCATCATTACTTGTGAACCCATCCCATCTGTGGTATTGGCTGCTTCCCTTGTATCTAAAGGATTGTGGCCACAATTCTTCTACCTCCGCAATTGGCATCACTACTTGTGAACCCATCCCATCTGTGGTATTGGCTACTTCCCTTGTATCTAGAGGTGCCTCAACTCCTGACTCTTTTTCTCTGTTTACAATACCATGATTTTCCAATTCTTGGATTTTTTTTTACCGATTAGCACCTCTATTTTTGGAGCATCTGGAACATTTGATTCCATAAGAGCTTGGGCCGTCTAGATGAGCTCCTTGCACATTTGCAACCTCTCTTTTTCATACCCTAGATGAGGATATATTAGCCATCTATCCTCTTAGGTTAGCCTAGCTTTATAGGCCTTCAAAATTGCATCTAAAGGTTCAAAGACTTTGTCGAATAAGACTGAACCTCCCGAGTTAGTCTTTGACTCTTTAGGTCCCTTTGTGTTTTTCTTGCTTTCTTGCTCTCGTCTAAGCTATTCTCTTGTTTGATTTAGTTCAGCTTCTAAAGCTGTTTTCTCCTTCAACCTCTTCGCTTTCATTATTTCTTGTTTTGCGTTCCATGATTTTCTTTCTGTTCTCACTGATAAGCTTTCAATTCCTGTGTGAACAGGCAATGTGGCTTCCTCCTCAATGATTGCGTTTTTAGTAGCTTCTTGAGCTTGGGCTAGAGTCATCACGTTTAAAGGAATGGAGGGTTCTACCTTGGATCCGCTTGAAGAAGGCATACACATTCATTGTTTCTTTCCCTTTGTAGTCTGGATTTTTAGCACAATGTTGGCGTAAATGGTCTCTCCCACAACGTTCACAGAATACAAATAATTCTATTTGTGGACCCTTGTTTAGACAACTTCATGCCCAATGATCACCTCCACATTCATAGAATGGACCTTCTTGTTTCATAGGTGCTGACGATCCAGCTGATGGTTGTTCTTGCTTTTTGAGGATGTTCTTTGAACCATACTCTTGATTGGCTATGAACATGAGCGTATTTGCATCCATGGAGTACTGGTTTTTCATGGGTTGTGGCACATGTGTTGGCCGAGTGTAGTCAACTACTACTCTGCCATCATTCAAAAGATGCGGTTGCTACCCTACAATTTGTTGTGTCTTTGGCTGAGTGCTACACAATGGAGTGGGGTGATCCCCTCGACAAGTATTGCATCTCCTCAGTTGAGGCTGTTGCACATTTAGGTTTTGTTTGTAGCCTTAGTTTATTCTTCTAATCACCCCCTCGACCACTTGATTAATGATTGGTTCCCAAGGAGTTTGAAAATCTCTCTTTGTTGTTGATTCGCTCTTCGAAGATGAGGCACTACTAGTCGTGTTTTCTGTATCTTCAGTCACCTCTCTGTAGGCTTTGCAATTGTCATCTAGATAAAGAGCTTCTCTAGTGACTTGCTCAAATGCCGTGCACCCTTTCAAATGTAGGTCCTTTTTGAGAGTTTCATCACTCAAGCCCTCTATGAAAAGAATTGACAATCTCTCATCTTGCGGTAGCTCTCTCACAGGGCATCTCTTGATTTATTGTTTGAAGCGAAGCAAAGCTTCCTTCACTCTTTCGTTCGCTTTTTGTTTGAAAGCATAGATGTGTGACACTGTGTTGTGTTTGATCCCCCTTTTTGAGAACTCTTCTGTGAAATCTTGTAAGAGTTGTGCTATGTTTGGAAACTTATCTCTATTTAGTGGTTGGAACCAACTCAAGGCTGTTCCTTCCAATGTCAACCCAAACCCCTCATACTGAGTATGGAAATCTGCAATCTATTGAGCTCTCAAAACTTGTTTGAAGAGTGATACATGAGCATATGGATCCACTGACCCATCGTATTTTGTCTTGACACATTGAGCCACTTGGTATGGTCTTAATCGTTGTGGTCCAATCACTGATCTAACCAATTTGTGGTCTCTTGGAAAGATGTCTCTCGTTCTCTCCTCTAGTCTTGGAGTGAATCCTGGTGGAATCCTCTCAGATATGTGCTCTGACATCGTTATTGACTGAAAGTAAGTAGAGATCGGAGTACCCTTGTATGTGTATCGTTCTAAGTCAATCAGATCAACAAGTATATACTCACGTCCATATTTATCTACCATAAAAACTTGCACTCCATGAGTATCTGTATACGTGAATGCATAGAGATTCTTATGGAATGGCATCCCTCCAGCATAGGGTTCTACACACTTGTAAAAGATATATGGATCTCCATTTGTGAATCTATATAAGCCCTCACAAGTGTGATCCATAAGAACACGCATGGATTCATTGGTTCTAATGAATCTCATGTTCGGTTTGTTGATCAAAGGATGCCTCTCCTTTAGGTATTCTCCTAATCCCACCGTTGTCGGCATTGCATCGTTTTTCATGTCTCTGAGTGGGGTAGAGAACCTTGGTGGTGGATGATTTATCATGGTTAAGGATCTCTCAAAAGTATCAAGATAGTCCTTGATAATCCCACTTTGGCTTAGTGTAACTTCTCCCTTTTTACCCCTGATTAGGTCTTTCAAAAGTCGGGAATTTGTGACTTTTGGTCTCTGAAAATTATTCTTGAGGTACCCTGAAAGTTTGGAATTAGGAAACCTAGAAGAACTCAGCTCTAAAACCAAACCTCAAGCTATCTTCTTGGCTATACCTGACTCAATTTGGAGTTGTCTATCAAAAGTTAGAGCACTTTTAGTGAAATGCACTTAAAACAGCATTCAAAACAATTTCAAAACCAAAACATTGGAATTCTGGCTTGTATCTTGGTCTCTAGAAGGTATTTTTAGCCCAAACTTGAGATTTGGGATGTACTCAAGTATGTCTACAAGATCACCAAGTCAGATACCCCAACTATGCCGAGGTACATGGATTGCGATCCATGTTCCTCTGTCAATTTTTTTTCCCAAATTTTTCCAAATTTTATCTGTATGTAGACAAGGTCATATGCAGGCTATGTACCAATTTTCATCAAATTTTGAGGTTGAGGTACATGGATCGTGATCCATGTTCAACCACATCTGGACTTGATCTCTTGGAGCTTGTTGCACTCTATGTCCACAAGCTAAATCTCAAATCTTTTTGGATTTGGACTTGGTTTGATAGGTCAAATGGCCAATACTAGGTCTGCATTGTGGTTTTCTATCTTTGACCTATTTTGATTTCTTTTGACCCAATTTTTCTCAAATTTTTTCCCAACTAGGCTTGGGGATATGTTTCCTTGTATATGCACTACTGATCTGGAAAGTTTCAAGTTAAGTTTTTACTATGGGAACATGGATCGTGATCCATGTTTGGAGCACAAATTGACTTCTCTTGGTACCATCAGATTCAACCTAATTAGTAGGTCCTATGGTATCAATTCTTTTGAAAATGGACCTCTACATTGAAAGTTAGGTCAGTTCTGACACTTTGTTCGAGTACTTGGAAACTCTGGGCTTTTGGTCTGGTTTTTGATATCCAAATTTAGTTTTAAAAAGACCATTGGATTCCTTGTGATGTCCTCTAGCTATGGTGAAAATATGGTATCAATCTATGACAAAGGAACATGGATCGCGATCTATGTACCTATGTGTCAGATGGTAATGAAACTTGACTCATAACTTGCCCTTGGTCTCTTGATCCTTGCTAGTAATATTTATGTGATTTGGATCACTTTAGGTCAAGCAAAAGTCAATTCACAGGTCTCTTTTAGGGTTTTCACCTTGAATTGTTTTTGGCACTTTTGATGAAGTTTTTTTGGACTTTTTTGACAAACCTTATTTGGGGAATTTTGTCCACAAGTCTCTGCTACAGGCTAGAAAAGGTCCATGTTCCACCGCTTTTGGACTTGATCTTTGGCGTGCTGATAGCTTATGATCTTTGTAGCTTGCTTCACAAAGAATTTCTGGATTTGGATCAGTTTTACCTACCCAAAAATGACTTCTACAGTCTGCTGGTGACAATTTTGACAATGAACTGTTTTTGGCTCTTTTGACCTTTTGGGAAATTTGTTCTAAATGGTACCAGCTACCTACTGCTCAAATCTCAACCACATTTCTTTAATGAGGTACATGGATCGTGATCCATGTTTGACTTCATTTTGACATAAAACTTGGTCATCTTATAGTCCATGTTATGGTGATACTCTTTCCCAAATATTTTTGAATTTGGACCACTTTTTCCTAGTCAAAAGTGAGTTTTTATGTCTGTCCTGCGTTTTTTGACTAGTTTCTGTATCTGGCTATTTAGACCAACTTTTTTCAGTTTTTTTGACATTGTGCCTTTTGGGAAAATTGTTCCATTAGCTATCAGGGATGCACTTGTCAAATATCAGCCCCAAATGTCAAAAGGTACATGGATCGCGATCCATGTTTTGACATCATTTTGTCGTGAATTTTGTTTTGCTGGTTCTCTACTCCCTATAAAAGCCAAATCTCACCCCTTTTTGAATCTGGATCCCAAAAAGTTGAAAAACCCCAAATTTTGTGTCGAAAATGCCTGCTTTACTGATTTTGTCCTAACAGCCAATTATGATGTGATTTTTGAGTTTACTTTCAAGCAAACTTGATGAGAGAAATGTCCCACTGATGCACATTGTCACTCAAGAGTTTTCTGCCAAAATGGTCTCTGGGGTACATGGATCGCGATTCATGTTCCTCCACAGAATCTAGTCAAACTTCTCAGATTGCTTTTAGAGAGTCTGCTGATGCCCTTCATCCACAAAATTTTGAATTTGGATCACTTTTGAGCTCTCTACCATCAAATTTTCAGAATTTTAGAGTTATGGTCATTTCGGCCAAAATATGGTTTTCACCTTTTTTCCTCAAATTTTTGGCCCAAATTTGATGGTGATAGTTTCTACTTACCCTACTCCTAAGTAGTGAAATGAAACATGAAACAAAAACAAACAAAATGGTACAAAATAAAGTCGCAACACAAAACGGTACAGTACTCTGAAAGCATAGAGAAAATCAAAGAATGAAAAGCTTTTGGCTATCTCATAATAAACCTCTTTATCTCTCGAGAATAGATCTAGCAAGTCCCGACTTCTAGACTCTACCAAGCACTAAACCCCTTGTCTAGCTGCTTCATTGCTAAGGTGTAATGGAATGGAGAGACAAATCTTGAAAAAAGACGCTCTAAATACGCACTAGGTCAGTCACCATCTAAGGATCATATCCCGGTAGTGGCGCCAATGTTAGCGGGTTGCTGCGAGACGGACTTCTGTAGCATAGCTATCGGGCACTAACATAATGTCAATACTCAGAGAGGTGACTCGGATGAGTCACAAAGACTCTTTGAGATCGTCAATCTCAAGAAGTGAACCTTAACACTAGAATGGTAACAGGACACTTTTATGTCCTTGGACACTTTTGTGTCCTGTTATTTGAAGAGTATGAAAATGAATTTCTAGGTGCTATATATCCACAAAGTTGCCTTATGAGCTGAAACAAACTTAGCATTTTTTTTTGAGTATCGATCTCACCATTAACCTTACTCTCGCACAACATTTTTGAACCTAAACTGTGTGAAAAAACGGGTCCTGTTTTTGTTTTTTTTTTCAATTTTTGGCAACTATACCACTCTAAACTTCATGTTTGTGAGGTTTAGATGGCTAGAGGTTAGGCCTTCATAGTTCTCAACATGTTTTGATGCTTGTAGGGAGAGCTAAGTGTTAAAATTGAAAGTTATGACCAATTTACAAGAATTGCATAATCCTTTTTTTGGCCAAAATTAGCACTTTTATGATTTTTTTGGTGGCTTTCTTGATATCCAAATTCAATTTTGATTATGTAAGTGTAATGTATAACATAAAGCTAATCTTACTTGAGTTTTGGGGGACCTAATATGCTATATAGCATAGTATATGATGATGGTTGAGTTTTTTGATTGCTTAAGAATACGATACATTTTAGAGTAGCAAGTATAACTTTCTCAATATTGCTAGTTTGTTAAGCCAATTGTGTGTATTTTGTAGGTAGTAACCATATCTTATCATAGACTACAAACTTGGCTAGATATTGAGTAGTTTCTATGGGTTTCTAGAGGTCATAATGCTAAACCCAGTTTTTTCATGTTTGCTGTATTTAGCACTTTATCATTGCCCCCAAGGTTCCAATTGTAAGAGATCCATTATCCTTTTGACATGCTCCATGGCTTCTTTTGAATCCAAAGGCCCAAAGGGAACTAAGAAAACATGTGTATAGTATTTGTATTGAGCGTGACTATAGAAACTTTGATGATAGGTCTGTAGAATGGCAAAAATGCAACTTTTTTGTACCTTTTTTTTTTTCCCAAAAAAAAGTTAGTGAGGTAAAAGAAACCATATGTTTTGGTCACCAACCCATTGAAGTTAACGGGGCATTTTATCTCATGTCCTACAAAAATCTCCACTCTTATTTATATGCAATCAACCGTAAGAAATTGCTGTTTTGGGCAAAATGCACTGATCCATCAACTTTGGAGGCTTGTAGTGACCAAGGGATGAGAAAAATTACAAGTTTCTCATTTTTACCATATTTAGTAGTTATTGAACTATAAGCTCATGAAAGGATTTTTCAAAATGAGTGGATCTACTATGGTTTTGGAATTTTTTCCCAAAACCCTGAAAGGACACTTTTATGTCCTGTTAGGTTACCATTCTAGTGTTAACAAGCAAACACAACAACTCTACAAGCAAACCAATCAGGGAAATCTGCTTATGTACTTTCTCACAGCTCTAGGTCATCACGCCATTTTGGCACTTGAACGGACTCAAAATGCAACAAAACTTTAGGAGGAGGTCTAGGACACCTAGAAGCACTATCCTACCAAGTTTGATTGCAATCCAACAAGGTACCAAAATCACGTTCCATCATGAAAAAGGTATTGAAGATGCAACAAAACTATCTGGAAAGGCCGCCCTATGGTCTAGGAACACTCTCCTATGGTCAAAACGACTAAAACAGTGATTTAAGCACTCAAATCTGCAATTACAACTCACAAACGCGTAGTCGTAAACCACATCAAAACTGACAATGCTTACACTTGTATTAAAGAGCAAAGAGAGAGGAACACAATGCAAGTTTTGGAATAAAAAATGGATTACCCAATTATCAGTTGCGATGATTACAAGTTGGAGCAGCTTCATAGCTTGAACGTATGTACAACAAAGCTCTTTCTTCTCTAAAGATAAGCGTCCTTTCATATTAAGGTTATTGACCTTTATACCTAAGGAATTCTAAATGGCTAGTGGCCAACTCACATGGACCTTTACAGATATCATTACAGCATTACAACTCAGGGAATTGATCCGCTACTTTGGAATCAAGATTACATAGAGTATTACTACACTAGCTTGGAAAACTAATAGAGTATGTACGGCTACGTGTCTGGCAAGGTACGCGCTTGTTTGGTTTGTCTCGTAACAAGGATCAAAAGTCACATTAACTTCTAGGGAATGGTGAAATTTGTGCATGAGAAGATACATCTAACAATGCTTTTGATGATGTAGATTATGAGGTTTTTCCTTAAGTCAAGCATAGATAGGAAACACATCATGAGGAGTCAAAAGAAATGAAATGATTGACTAAAATCCTATGTTTAACAGAAGGATTTGAACCAAGTTAGTGGGGTACATGCTGAAATTTACAATAACGAGGAGTCAAAAGTAGCGAACTTATTGACGAAAAGCCTATGTTTAGTAGAAGAATTTGAGCCGGGTACATGCTAAACTTTACAATAATCAGCTGCTTAACAACGCTTTGATCAATATGTCTACCAAATCTTGTATTTGGGAATGTTTAGGTTGATATGTATACCAAATGCAATGCTTTGATTTGATAAATATTGTGTTCGACAATGTTTTTGGTAATATGTATGCTAGATGTCATGCTCAAAACTACCTTGGTCAACATGCACATCAAATGTGGTTTACTTAAGAGAGCAAAAAAGTGGTCAAGGAGTTTGTTATTTTGGAGTCTTGTCACTTGGTGTACATTAATAGTAGGGTATGCACAACAGGGACAGGGGGTCTTGGAGGAAGATGTTGTGCTTCGCAATGCTTTGTTATAATGTAACTGAAAAGCCCTAATCGTTGGCGAAGAACATGGCTTAGGACCTAATTTAATGATCCACCCATTGAAGCAAAGGGGGGGGGGGGGGGGGGGGGGGGGGGGGGGTAGTGTGAATCAAGAGAAGGAAGGGGAAACATGTGGAAAGAAGCAAAAACATGTGGGGGATGAGGTTGAAGTGCTTATGCTACCTCGGTAAGTGGCCAGTTGGAAGAGGTAAAGAAACATGAATTGATGAGCAAGTCAAGGCAAAAAAGAATGGAACCATTGACAATGGTTTTGGTGCTACTTGTGTGCTACTTGCTTAATCATCATGAGGTTTTTCCCACGCCTTGCACTAGCATTGACGCTACTAGGAAGAGGGAGTTATTTTTAGAATTTTTAGTTGGTATGTAAAAAGGGGGAGATAACGAGGAGAAGGTCAAGGAATTTTGACCTCTCTTTGAGGGTATTCAAAAAATGAACAAGAAAAAAAGTTATGGACTCTCTCTCTGGCCCTCTCTCTTAACACCAGTGAAGCACAAGAATCCAAGGGGAAAGGGCATAGCTATGGGGGTAAGGTCTCTTTCATCTTGTTTTGGTTTACTCTCTCTCTCTCTCTCTCTCTCTCTCTCTCTCTCCCCTTTGGGAAGATGCGGACACGGCAAGGAAATGAAGGCTTGAAGGGAGCGGGAGGAAGGTAAAGAAGAAGGGGGAACCAAGGAGGAGAATCAACTCTATCTCTCTTGTATGTGGTAAATATGAAGAAGATCAATGACAAGAACCGTTGAGGATTGAGAAGAAAAGAGGGCAACTAGGGGTTTATATCTATTACTACTTCCATTGGGTTTTTACATGCTACTACTTCCCTCAGATTTGGGGTTTAAAGCAAATAGAGGTTCATAAAAGTACTCAAGCATCCAAGTGTGGGCATGAGAGCTAATGAACAAGAAAGGGAAACAAGGCAAAGAAGACTGCAAAAACAAAGGAAAAGAGCTCAGAGCAAGAAGAGGAATATTATGCCCCGTTGTGCGCTCTCCTTTGACCACAAATTTTCTTCTACTGCGCATGAAAAGCTAATTTCTCTAATCAGGCTCTAGTTCCATTAAGTAGTATAGATTTGGGTTTCTAAGGGTCTCTTGTTCAATTCTCTTTGTGTCGTGCATCTCTCTCTCTCTCTCTCTCTCTCTCTCTCTCTCTCTTTACTATAGCTAGAGGCCCTATGCCTTCCCAACTGAAACATTTAGAGGTTTGAGAGGCAGAAACTGGTCTCTCTCAACTTTTCTTTGAAGGAAGTGGGAGATAGTGCAATGTGTTAAAGCCAAGCGTAGACATTGAAGAGCATTGTAGACGTGTTCATAGAAGAATACCCCCCTTTTAGCAACCGAGATTCTAGCATTAGTATTGTAGAGAAGTTCACCCTTTGATGCATGGAATGCATCAAAAGTTCCCACTATGCATTCCACCGACTGCCACTCTTGTTGGTATGATGGCTAGATATTTGAAGTTCATTCTTTTGATGCATGGAATGCATCAAAAGTTCCCATTATGCATTCCACCGATTGCCACTCTTGTTGGTCTATAAAATTCAAGGCATAAAAGTTTATTACATGAGCAAACAAAACAAATTATTGTGGAGTTTAGAAAATGCAAAGTGTGGGAAATCCCATCGGTGTTGATCGCAAACATAGCTGAGAGTCACAGTGCATATTTTCTTGCTCAATCAACACCTCCTTGATTTGCTTCTCTATTTGTGATGATTTGATAAGTGAAAGTCTTTAACCCTTCCTTTACAATTGTTAACAACTTTATTTGCTATGCACTTCCTGCTTCTTATCTATTGGAGAACCCAACTTCAAATGGTGATGGTAGTGGGATAGCCATTGACCCTTGTCAAAATCAAAGGTATTGAAATGTGCCATTGACTTAATACTTGCGGATAGATGTTGAGGTTTCTTGATCTCTATTAGTGTCTATTATATGGCCTTAAGAGGCACTCGTGGGAGTGCCCTATCTAGACTCCCCTATATAACATGCATTCGTGGATAAATGAAAAACCCTTTTTTTAAATCATGTTTGAATGAATAAAATGACCCCCTTATTTTAGGAAAACCCCTTTTGTTGATGTATCTCTTTGATTTGGCTAAAATGTTTGCATTAAAAAACCCCTCCTCCTGAACTCACGCGATATATTAATATGATTACATAGTGCACCCCCCAAGAAGAGGTATACCATAGAAAACACACACACACACACACACACACACACACACACACACACAGAGAGAGAGAGAGAGAGAGAGAGAGAGAGAGAGAGAGAGAGAGATCAGTAAACTAAGTAGTAAGCTCAACAAAAGCACCTGGGAATGAGCGAGAGAACCATGAAATCTTGAATATAAAAAAAGTTTGCTTGCATTGAGTGTGATTGTGGCAGATTCATCTTACATTTGGTCTTGACGGAAGAAAGATTTGAAAAAATTATGGCTATATTATTATTAAGGTTTTTCAAGGAGCTAAAATCTATGTTTTAAAATTGCAAAAATTTGGGATAGAAATATAAAAAATTGGAGCTACCATTGTGGTGGCTTGTGCCATCTATTCAACATTCTCTCTTTAGTGCTAAAAAAGACCAATTTTGAGTCCACAATTCTCCTAATGGAGGCCTTAACTTGAGATAGATCTCAATGGGCTTGAGAGATATAAGCTATAGAATTATAATGGTACAAATTATAGCTAAATGATCTTATAGTGGGGGTACCTATCTACCATTGAGGAACCATGATAATGTATGCTACCATTTCTATAGTAGCAACAACCCTTCTGATCTGTAACGTGAGCGCTCAAGAAGAGAAAGTTATTGGTTTTCTTAGAGAGACTTTATTAGGTAAAAACCAATCCTTCAAAAAGGATTCTATGAGTAAAAGAAATCAATTAAGAAGATTTAAATGTGAGAGATGCCAAAATATTTCAAGGACTTTATCATGTCATGTAGGATCATGTCTAGTCTAGAGAAGGTTCCCACTAGTAGTAGTGAAGATCCAAGACAATATTCTTGAAACTCTTCTTGGATGAAGCTTGCTTTGGAGATGAGTCCTCAATGCTTGGAAGCATGGAGAGTTGTAATCCTGGGGCATGGGAGTTGGAGTTTTGTTTCTTTATTACTTCTCTATCGAGACTACAAATCTCCCATTTCATTGCTCATAGCTTTCTTTAATTGCTTGCTTCCTTCTACACTACAACTCCTCCTTGTTAGAGTGCCCTCCCTAGAGTGATCCGTAAAGTTGGATAGGAGTACTTTAACTATTTCTACAATTTTATGAACTCCCTATTACTTTTTAGGTTTGGGAACAATGTTCGTGGTCTTTGCTAGAAGAATAGTTAAGCAAGGTTTGTAGGCCAAGTATTCAAGTTAATAGAATAAGAATGAAAGGTTGATTAAACAAGCAAAGGAAGTGGGTAACATGTTCAGACTTGATGTATATGTACCCAGGATGAAAGATTTATGTTTGAATAATGGTTGATGTAGTTTTAAACATTTGGCACAAGCGTATTGGGGTTGTTAATGTGAAAATGCTAAAAACAATGCAAATCTGTGAGCTTGTTACCAGTTGACCGGT
The DNA here is from genome assembly GCF_014529385.1 of Adiantum capillus-veneris. Taxonomy (NCBI): domain Eukaryota; kingdom Viridiplantae; phylum Streptophyta; class Polypodiopsida; order Polypodiales; family Pteridaceae; genus Adiantum; species Adiantum capillus-veneris. The sequence continues at coordinate 40,407,131 of NC_140934.1, forward strand.
ATATAAAGTTAGCAAATGGAATATTAAGGTGTGAGAGTCTTATTAGTTTAGAGGTAAATTTAAAACATATGGGTCAAGGATGCCCAAACCTCCCTCATTCTTTGACCGGTATATAAAGTTAGCAAATGGAATATTAAGGTGTGAGAGTCTTATTAGTTTAGAGGTAAATTTAAAACATCTGGGTCAAGGATGCCCAAACCTCCCTCCTTCTTTGGCTTGGCTATGGCCTCCCCCTTACCCTATAACGGTGGACTTATTTGTCTAATCTTGGGTAGGGAAATTTGCTACGGTGAGTATATAAGCACACCTAGCCCCTATTGTAAATTATCATCAATTTCATTGCCAAGGTTGGTTGGTTCAAAATTCCGTCCCTCTCCCTCTCTCTCTCTCTCTCTCTCTCTCTCTCTCTCTCTCTGTCTCTCGCTCTTGATTCGCTCCTTGGTTCATTGCTTTTGTATCACCTTCGTGCTTGAAGATCATGGCGTTAAAGTGCATGCCCTGAGAAGAGCTATTTTTGCTGGAGTTTTGTCATTGCCCCATCGTGCATTTTGAAACAAAATTGGTGGAGATGACATCATTAGCTCCCTCCCCCCTTGTACTATGGTCGTCGACATTGAGCCCATTGTCAGTGTTTCTAAATGCTAGCTACAGGGAAACTTGTCAACAATGCTACCCATCCTCTATGTTTTAAGATGCTCCAGTGGTAGTTGTAATCGGTGCAATGATGATTTCCTCTTCCTCCCTTCCCTCGCGGGAAGGGGGGGGGGGGTGTCACTTAATTAAAAAAATCCCTATCACTTGGGTTCAACAACACAGATTTATTTTCTCACATTTTCACATATAGAAGGGTGTTGAAAAATGATCTTGAAGAAAAATTTACAAATTGAATAGGAAAAGATTGGTGAAAAATTCTAACTAAGGATTTCTATAAATAGTCCTTAAGCGCATGCAATATATAAGTTTTACATATAGTGACCTCCTAGCGTTTTAAGCCGTTGTAGTGTCTCCTCATTGCTGATGGCACGTTGAAGCTCCCTAACAATCTCTTCTCGCTCTGACCTACATGTGCTTGTTGCCAACATTTTAAAACGATGTTCGTGGATTTGCTTGGGGAGCTGGAGCTCAGAGAGGGGCATCAAAGGTGGTTTTCTTGATCAGATTTGGGAAGCGAGAAAGAGACTCAAAAGGGCAACCATTTCTTTTGATCGGAAATTTGGAGATACTTCAAATTCCAAAAAGAAGTGCACTAGCCATTGTTACAACTGTGGGAACTGTGGTCATTTGTCTAAAAATTGCCGATCCAAAGGAAAATACAAAATCTCTAAAAAGGACAAAGGCAAAGGCAAGCAGGGCTAGAAAAATACATTTTTCCTAACCGATCAAAATAAGGGGAAACTTGAAATTCTCCCGGTTTTTAGGTCAAAATTTGAAGCTTTTGCTGGTAATTACACTAAAACTTGTGTAAATTTGCCGGTTTTCTTGAAGGCAAGCTCAAAATCTAACCGGGATTTTTTAATTCAGCCGGTTAAAATACACTAGACCCCAGTTTTTTTCTAACACTGAAGGAAAGTATGATGAGGAAAGCAGTGATACTGACTCAAGGAAGGATACCTGTTGGTGTGGCCTCGGTGTGATAGAGAATACACTAGCAAGGAGTCCAACCTTCTAGTAAAGAGGATGCTATTGTCACCACTAGGGAGAGGCTTGTGAGTGACAGAGAGGGGAAAATAGTGCTTCCTACAAATAATTTTGTCCCATGCATTGTATTTCAAGTTATTGATGTATGAACGCGTGGGTCAAAGTTCAATGCACATGCATCTGGCAAGAAACGAATGCGACATATCTAAAACACTATGGATGAGTGCACCAATCCATTGTTGTTGGCCACATTATGGACATGATGTGTTTCAAAGTTCATTGTCTAGGAAAGTCTAGATGTTGAGTGTTCATAGTTCACAAATGGGGATTCTTGGACATAGTGTGGTATAATTCAATTTTCTACGAGGCAACTAGTGCTCAAGATGGAGTTCTTCTAAGGTAAAAAGTTGAAGGTAGCAAATCCAAGGTGCATCCACCAATAGGGGCCACTGCTGGAGTGTCCAAGGTAGCTCCTTCATCGGCTTGGTCTCACTATTTATGTCCGCTATGGACTAAAGAGAGGGTGTTAAAGTTTATAGAATCTTGAGTGAATAGCCCAATGTGATCCCAATATTTATTTTGGCTTTAGGTATTTTTTATTTTACTTGTCAAATCTTGTGTAGGGAAATTTGCTACGGTGAGTATATAAGCACACCTAGACCATATTGTAAATTGTCATCAATTTCACTTCCAAGGTTGGTTGGTTCATGAGTCTCTCTCTCTCTCTCTCTCTCTCTCTCTCTCTCTCTCTCCTTCTCCTTCTCCTTGGTTCATCACTTCCACATCGTCAACGTTGACAAGAAATCGTAAAAGGACCACAATCCAGTCTTCATAATAGCATCATATGAAAATTCCATTATGATGGTTTGATGCATAAGAAGCATGTTGATAATGAGAATGAGTACGCCTAAAGTGACATGCACCTAGTTTACTATCACATAAGTTCTACACTATCCATTTTGGCATACCTTTAGCTTGCTCAATTTTAGCCCTATCCTCAACATCTTGTATATTTACATCAGTACTTGGATGATCACCTGCATAGGCTTTACATGTGTCTCATTAGGATTAGATTTCTACTCTTGTCACTGAGAGAAAAATGAAAAAATGTATCATAACCATTCTCTTGTCTATTCCCAGTAGAAATAGACCTCTAGGGACATACTGGGTCTAGACTACCTCTCATTAATTAATTAGAGGGAGAGATTCCCTCTTTCGCTTCCCACAATGCAAAAGTCCTAAACTTCTTCGCAGTTCCCACGTCCGCAGCCTCCCTCTCTGCGAGTCGCTAGTCTGCACGTCGATGCCTTGCTCTACACGATCAACCTTAGAATGGTGGCAGAATGCCCGCTCATCTCGTCATTCCATTCTCCCCGCCCCCCTCTCTCCCTGACTCTCTTCGTGCATTGCTACTTTGACCTCTAGCGGGCCACAACATCGTCAGGCACGCGCAGTGCATTGCAACTGCCCTCACCTTCCACCTTGAACGTGATGGATAGGCAAACGACACTCCTTCAACTGATAACGCTTTGCCCATTAGAGCAGTGGGCTGCTTCGGCCAAGACAACTCTTGGGCTGCTTTTGCGCATCGCGAGTTGAGCGGCTTCTCTTTGGCACAACCAGGCTTGCACGGTTGAGCCTACTTCTACTGCCACATCCCCAGGCCCTGCAGATGCTGCTCACCTTGCATTCGCGTAACGATTGAACATGCGTACAATGCTGACCACGAGCAGATTTCTACAGGAAGCCCAAAAGTAGAACTACGAAATCGTCAGAATTCTCTGCCTCTCTCTCTCTCTCTCTCTCTCTCTCTCCATCGTATCCCACATCACCTCCGATATTTTGTCATAAATTCCCAAAATGCCCTTTAAATTTCGCTTTTCATAAGAAGATTAATTATCTATCAATACAAGATATGCTAAAACTAGAATTCCAGTTGGTTATTTACCACTCTCCTCTGCCACGTGCGATATCCCGTCTTTGCGCCCTCAAAAGACTAAGAGGATCTACTGAGATTCTTAGAAAAAGAAATTGAAAAAAGATTAGAGGCACATAGTAGTCTCCTTGGTACATGCTAACAAAGGCTCAAACCACACCTTCCACAAAAAGTTAGTCTCCTTGGTACATGCTAACAAAGGCTTAAACCACACCTTTCACAAAAACTATATCTTGACCAATGAAGATATGTTTTTCTCGTGGATGATAACACAATCTTGTAACCTTTTACTTTAGAATTGTAAAACAAATATCCATTTTTTTAAGCCTTATTGTCTGATTCTTTTTGTGTTTTTTTACAAGACACTAAGGCATAGGCTAAAGCAACAAAGAACACACAAGTGAACGATAAAAGGCTTCTTCTCATTACAAGTTTCAAGCAATTTGATAGACTTCAATGCCAATGAAAATTAAATGCTCTTCGACATTTTTTTTTTCTATAAGAAATAAGAAATACAACGATATCCTCCTTCTCATGTGTAACCTTTGATCTCGCTATCTTATGGAGGTGATAACAGTTTTTCTCTTTTACAAAATGCAAATTAATAAGTTAGTCGATCCCCCATGCCTAATTTACTGGTTTTGCTAAAAAATCGTGTGCAGTAATGGAAATCTCAACAGAAAGTGCAATCAATGCATGGGGTCTTGCATCTTAATTAGTCTCCCAACATCACTTTTCAAGTAGGAAAAGAAATTCTAGAATCTTGCACCATCATCCACATACTTGTATCCCTAGAACCTAGCCATGCAACATAATCTTTATATATATATATATATATATATATTCCAAGCTCATAATTGTGAGTGGAGAAATATATTAAAAACCAAGAAAAGATACGATGAAAGCCATGCTCCCACAAAGCCATGTCATCTACTAGCAATTAAATTCTAAAAAGCCAGATACATCAGCTGATAAAGGGAACCACTCAAAAACTATGCGGCTGTTATGGAAGCCACCCAAATCAAAGAAGAACATACAGTCGAGACACACTTGGGGTTGTCACCAAGGAGAGAGCCGACATGTATAAGTTGGCTAATGAGGTCTAGGTTCTGGCCCTGATTGTCTCCAACATTACTATCCGGTTGGGGGGTTACATTGGTCGTCAAGGCCTCTATTAAGTGTCTGTCAATCGTATCTGGTTTCACCTTCCTCCAGCTTGTTGATACTCATAGGAGGCTTCATATTCTTGGTGACACACCTCCAAGTGGACCTGACCACCGGATTGTGGACTACTTCTGCCTCAAGGTAGTTCCTAGCATAATGACCAATTTTGTGACATTTGTAGCAGGCATTGGGGTCCGGAACAAGGCAAAGGCCAAATCTTGCTGAAAGGCACCAGAACTTCCCATACTGAGACCAAGTATTTAGGGATGGGCTTACTCATGTTCCACAATATGCATATCTTTACGTACATCCAAGCCCAACCTAACTCACTGCAGCTTCACAATGAACAACACACGTCCCAATATAGAAGCAATGGAGTCCACATGGTCACGGAGCTAGAGAGGGAGGCTCTTGAGCATGATCCACACAGGACAATAGGCTAGTCCATAAACTCTTCATTCGGACAGAACTCGGGCGTTTACGACACTGCACATGCAAAGTAGGAAGCCCCCCAAATACCTCCTCTGATAACCAGACGTTGAACATTTTTCTCGGAGGTACACTCTGTCACATAGAAGCCTTTTCCACCGCTATGAAATAGCTAATTGCATTTTTGTTATTAGTCACTGCTGACGCCCACTTCCATAAGCCTTGGGTCGACATTTGACGGCCCGTAAAGTAGAGGACCACCGAGTGAGCACATTAGGCCTCTAAGCTCTGTATCGCTAGCTTAGGATTGAAGTCAGCTTGTATCACGTACCCATCCTCAAACTTGTTCTAGCTGAACATGATAACCCCATGCAAAATCTCCTCAACCAGGAGGGTATGAACGCCAAAACAAGAAGGTTTCAAAATTTTTTCAAGAATGGAAGCATTTGCATAGGCTTCATTGGCTCTTTTCTTGCCCGTCACTACGAACACGAACTCTGCGCCCATGCTGAGTAGAGTATTCCTACTAGACGGATCAAGTTCCTCCCCCGTAGAGCTCTCTTGAGCTTCAAGCATATCCCCATGTGGGTTCAGGTTGGAGGGAGAGGTGAGAACTCCCCTAAAGCGCTTATTATTCCAGGCTAGAGACAAAGTGAGCGTGCTTATTATGCTAGCACTCGCGTACTAGAAAACATGCTTATAATGTAAGGCTATGGTCACACGATGCTTAGTTTCCACATACAACACCTTACAACCTCGGACGACGGAGTAGTTTCCAGCGGCCCAAGGCAGAGTCAGTTGCCGTTTAGCTCAAACGTTCTCTCTCCTTCTTGTCCTTGCTGTCTCTCTCACTACCACTCGGAGCGTTCGTACCTGCCATGCTCAGACCTAGTCGAGGCTTACTGTCAACTTATAAGCCTTGCATCACCATGCCCTAGGCAAAAGCACAAAATACTGTACGCAAAGGAGGCAACCAACCAACCACACACCGCGATGCTCGTAGGCTGCAAAGGCTCGCGGATTCTGCTTCGCCAAAAGCTTAAGCCCTACACGAATGACGAGCAGAGTACTGCAACACACCCACAGCCTAGATGATTCACAAGATGCCTAGCTGCTGACGCACACTCCTCAAAAGCTAAGGTTCGCTCTTCATAACCATCGCGACATACCCGCAGACCCTCCTAACCTCTATTTTAAACGCCCTTTGCAGCAAGACATGTTGCCACCATGTATGCCCCATCCAGTTTTCCCTTGGGGGCCAACATGCCAAGAACACCATTGCAATGGCTGATATTGATTAGGATGCAAAAGTTGCCTTTGTGGAGAAAAAAATTGCACAAAACAAGCTGCATGCATTGCATAGCAGCAGACTATGCATCTCTTGCTTGGAATAAGTATGCGCCACTAAAAAACGAACAGACCACAAAGGATGAATTTGCTTGTGCATTATAGCGACTAATGGAAACCTAGACAAAAATGAGCCCACATCAAAAGCTTGAAGATATCCAGCTCTATGAGTGTTAGCACATGGGTTAACGGTTTACTGGTGTTCCCTACAGAATCTATGCTAGGGATAAGGATCAAGCTTTGGACCTAACCATAGGGGTAATGATTAGAACACTTCTCTTCACGAGCTATGAGAGGGATAAGGATCAAGCTTTGGAGGAGGTGATGATGAGAACACTTCTCTTCACTAGCTTATATATGCCGTGGTTTGTATGCCCACACTAGTTCGATCATTCGTAAATTGTGCACTCCATTGTGGGCATCCTTACCTACACACAAACACTCCACACACATGGATCTACATCAGATGCCCCCCCCGCCCCCCCCCAACAACACAAATCTCACAGAGGCTCCTTCAAAAGGGATCTACGACTCTTGTTATCGATACCCTCTCGCCACTATCTCACACAGGCCCCTTCAAAAGGGATCTACGGCTCTTGTTATCCGATGCGATGCTAGAATAATCTACACCATCGGATCATCGAGTACACTAGAGGTCACCTACACTAGAGGTCACCTAAGGATAGACTAGGGTCGAGGGGGACAAATGTGCAATTCACCCCTACTTCACAATCCGTCCCCCCTCAAGGATTCAAACCCATGACCCCCATGTTGTAGGGTGAGGGGCTCACCCTACAACATTACGCGAATCAGGCCATGGGAGGTGTGGCTTACCCAAATAAATTTTAGTTCGCTACCATCCCTAGTTTACCCGTGCACAAGAAGTTTTGGACAATAATTCCCACATTGTGACTTACTTCAACATCATGAGCTAATTCTGCGAGGGAGGCACCGCATACCTAGCTAGGTACGATTGGGGGCAGGGACCGCCGGCCCGGTGGCCGGGCCGGGGTCCCCTGTCCCCAATCGTACCTAGCTAGGTATGCGGTGCCTCTCGAGCAGAAACTCATGATGTTATGCATTGTATGTAAAACACCGGAAAAGACTTACATGAGAAAATTTCTAAATCTTCTTGTGCCGTAGTTGACCCCTAATTCACCCCTAAAAGATCCGACGGCCCAACTTTTCTCTGCTGTGTGTGAGTGTTGGTAGCCATAGATCCCCCCTTGGAAGGGACCCCTCCCTCCCTCTCTCTCTCTCTCTCTCTCTTAAAGCAGAGAAATTCACAATATGATCCTCCAGAGAGACTAGCGTCTTTGATCATCCACAGTAGCAAAAAACAAGTTCAATCGTACTCTTAACAAAACATGAGCAAAATATATAGACTCTGTCATGATTGATGCCTTCGTTAATCGTTGAGGTTATCCAAACTGGAAAGATACAGTACAAATAATCACGCATTTAATATGATGACAACATGAATTTATGACTATCTGATGCTCATAATCATGTCAATCCAGACATAGCTGAAGGCTTCCATGATCATGTGGTGGAGTTCAGCGGGGTTGAGAAGAAGGTAGCAGTTTAGAAGCTCCTCCATATCCTCCTCCACATCTCCCTTCTCGATCATCATCTCATACATGGACTCACTGAAGTCTACCTCCGGATTCGCGGACACCTTCTCGATTGCCACACTGTTTGCTGGCAACTCGGCTACTCCAAGGCGTGCGCCAATGCCTTTTGGTTCTGCCTCTGTCATTGACATGGTTTCTCCCTCCTTGCCATTAATCATGCAACCATTCAGAGAGCTGCAAGAGCTAGCTGCCTTGCTGGTGTAAAATGCATTTCCTGTACTAATCAGGCTGCTTGCTCTGAGTAGTTTGTCACAGAGTGCTTGTGACCCATATCTAGCTTCTTCCACTGCACTATTGACTATGGCTAGCTTCTCACCCCTTTCTACCTCTTTTCTATCCACAGAGGCCTTACCTAAATTGGTTATGGATACTTGATTGTCAGCAATATCCCTCTCCCCCAAATCTGAAGGTGGCGCAGCTTTAATGCACGAGTCACTGCCATGATGCCTGTGCTTGGAATCAAAAAGGCTTGCTTGCTCATCCATCTGCCCTACTGCATCCCGCAAGCTTGCTTCCGTCCAGCTAGACGTGCTGCTGCTACTTGTAGCATCTTCTGCTTTACCTTTGGAACCAAGATGAAAGGAGCTGCAGCCACTATCTACTCCTCTCTGCAAACCTGACAAAAACCCCTCGAAATCGCTTGCGTAGCTCGACATGGAGGAAAATTCACGGTCCCATAAATCCAAGCCTCTGTCAATCCGCTCGCTTAAGGTAGCAAGGCAAGGCTTGAAGGCAGTGAAAGAGATATCTTGGCTATTAGACCTCTTGATTGCAGTGGAGGGATCGGAGGATATCGCCGCAATATCCCTGTCTTTGCTCTGGGAGGCAATGCTGGTACAATTAGAGATGTTTGTGAGCATAACATCAATCCTCTTTGATAGCTCGCCATCTGCGGGGGGAGTCGGCTTTTCGAGGCCGTCGGCTCGGGAAGATTTGGCACGGGTATTTGCTCTCTGGAGGCTAAGAGCTCTTGCAAAAGCTGCTGGGCAGGCCAATTTTCCCATGGTACCAATTAAGGATTAGCATATACAGGCTAATTAATTAGAAAGGTTAGGGGCACCACCATAATGCTGTAGCAAAGGTAATACGATGTAATTGGTTGGTGACTATCTAGGAAAAGAAGATATAAAAGAGAGCACCAAATATTAATCTAAGAAGCACTAAGGTTAATAGAGTAGGCTATAAGATGTTTTAATTTAAATCACACAATCTTGTCATAAGGCTGTAAGGGCATTAGCTAATAATCATTGTTGTCTGGCAGTGCAAGCTGGTTTTATGAGAAGAGGGCTGAAGCTTGTGCCTGATAGGCGCAAGCTGCTTGGTAGAGTCTGAGGTTGTGAACCCAGCCTGTGCGTGCCCAGTCCTGTCGATGAGAGCAGGTGGAAGTACAGAGTCCAGAGCGGGAGTGCGAGAGCGGAATATTTGTGGCGACTACTCTGCAGCTGCATCATGCTTAAAACAGCAAGCGGCTCAGTGATGCCCTTTTTAGGAAAGTGAAAACAGAACGCACAAGACAAACAACTTAGTATCGGGCTTTAAAGAAGGGGAAAAGTGGTTTTGTGTGAGTGTGCACTGTGCGAGGCCCAAACGTGTGGCTCGTTTGATTTGAATTAAGTTTTTTTTTTTTTTTTTTTTATTTTTTTTTTTTGGGGTGTTTTGGGGGGGGGGGGGGGGGGGGGGGGTGTGTGTTTAAGACATAGCCTAGTTCCTAGTTTCTAGTAATGATCAAGACTTATCTTAAATGTTATTTTAGTTTTAAAATAGTAAATGGATCTTTTATTTCACCTTTCATTTCACCTATTCACATGTCTCTACTTTTCCAGCATTTTATTGTTTTAGAATGTTAAAGTGAAGGCACCCCTTGCATAATCTATACTATATATAATTGAGCTTAAAATTTTCAAGGAAAGACAGCCATCCATGTGTCACTCTCTCTTTCGTTTCAAGAACTTACTTTAAGAAACATTTGGTTTGAAATGTAAAGTAAAGGGTAAGTCAAAAATCATTTGGTTTGAAATGTAAAAGTGAAAGGTAAGTAGCAAGTACAACAATGATAGAATATACTATATATAATTGAGCTTAAAATTTTCAAGGAAAGAAAGGCCATCCATGTGTCACTCTCTACTTCTTTTCAAGAACTTACTTTAAGAAAGATTTGGTTTGAAATGTAAAAGTGAAGGGTAAGTCAAAAATCATTTGGTTTGAAACCTAAAAGTGAAGAGTAAGTAGCAAGTATAGTAGAAGACTTAGTTTCTATTACTTCTCTCAAATTAAATACTCTTGACTACTGGGTCTACTTTCAAAAAAGCTATTAATTAATTTTCAAGATTCGTAGATTCGCCTGGAATTAGTGAATTCTAAAGCAAAAAAAGGGCGCTGTCCCTGTCTTGTTCCTCGCCAAGCCCGCCTTTGCAAACGTCTCCTCGCCCTCAGACAGATAGTCTCTCTCTCTCTCTCTCTCTACGGCTTCCGTCTCCCTCTCGATGTTCATCCTTCAAACAAAGTAGGTATGTCTCTCTCTCTTTCTCTCCTGCACTCACCCTCTGTTGTTCCCTTCACCAATGCTAGGTGTCATGATAGCTTTCCTTCACCACACCACCGACGAGGTTGCTCTTGCAACGCCTCAGTGCACGGGCAGAAGAGGGAGAAGAAAGAGAGCATCGCCTGCGGCACAGTCCTCGTTGCCATCGCAGCTTCGACCTCCATTTCGCTTGAACGAGCTTATGCAATGCTAACTCCAACCGTTGGCAATCTCCCTCTCTCAATACAGCAGGATGATGCACGTGCATGACACCCTCCCACTCTTTCTATCTCTTGCAAGCGCTCCTCGTGATGACCATACATGTACTAGAAGACCTCTGCCTTTATCTATCTCCCTCCCTCTGTTCATTCCTACCAGCTTGTACCGGCTTACGGGCTCGAAGCAATGCATCAAACCAGGGCCGCTCTCTGTCTTCGGCTCGGAATGACAAATTTTTTTGGCAAAAAACTTCCCATGCTGCTCATTGCTTGTGCCACCTACTCGGTCCATCTCATACTCACCATGAGCTGTGACATTGCAGTTCAGCTTGCCAAGGCTCTTCACCTGCACATGCTTGAGCCCTCGTCTGCACGCGGAACTGCAATCATCAAAATCTCTCTCTCTCTCTCTCTCTCGCCCCCTCGCGTCTCCCTCCACCGACGTGCCGTGTGCACTTTTTCCTCCTTAGCTACGAGAACAAAAAATAATCTCCCTCTCTGTGCGTTTTCCCACACATCTGGCATCGACCTTTTTCCCTCCGCTCGATGTGTGTGCTCCCGAGTCCTTGCTTTTCATTTCAAAACTTGAGGGCATCTCCCAAGATTCGCTTTAATACAAATGAAACCAAAATTGGCACGGCCTACTTAGTACTGTATATATTTTATATTTTTAAAAGTCTTTAGCAAGGCCATGGAGTTCACCGAGTGAACTCCAGCTTTCAATTTTGAAGGGTGATTACTTTTGTTTTTGTAAAGGGTGACTCTACTTTGTAGCTTGGAAAAATAACGAGCAACGAACTGTGTCGCACGTCGATAAGTTGGTCCGCCTCGAATGTGCATGTGCATGCGTGCGTGCGTGTGTGTGTGTGTGTGTGTGTGTGTGTGAGAGAGAGAGAGAGAGAGAGAGAGAGAGAGAGAGAGAGAGAGAGAGAGAGAGAGAGAGATTAGGTTTCATTTTCTACGGCACTATCGTGTGTGTCGCAGGTCTGTGTGTGTGTGTGTGTGTGTGTGACAGAGAGAGAGAGAGAGAGAGAGAGAGAGAGAGAGAGAGAGAGAGAGAGAGAGAGGGCCAATCCCATGTAGTCCTACTGAGGAGTGTGTATGTCTATTTCTGTTTGAAAGAGAGAGAGAGTTCCATTGATTGGCCTTGGCGCTTGACAAGAATGCTCCCCTCCCCCTCCCCCCCCCTTAAACTTGACCATGAACACAACCTGCCATTTACTTCATGTATAACTTCTCAAATGTTGCTGCAATAGGCCTCATATAATCTCCTCTATCAACACCCCTGGTTGCCAACAGCTGATCCGCCACGAGCCCCACACCCTTATACAACCTCAATCCTTTGCTGGCCGGGACGCCAAGACTCTGGATCCAATACATGTCCCACTCGCCACAAGCGCTAGCTGAGCCACCTACTCCGCTACCATTGCCTGTCCGCCACCCTTGATCCCGACGAGCTCCATTTTTGCCTAGCTGTGACCCTCCACACTAGGGGAGAGAGAGAGAGAGAGAGAGAGAGAGAGAGAGAGAGAGAGAGAGAGAGAGAGAGTCCCCCATTCGTCTCCACACTTTCTTTGTCTTTTTTCGGCCATCAGCGGATGCTACAATGTTGAGAGCTCCAACGTGACCATCTAGGCTTTTTAGCTTTCCCAAGTTTTCACATCTCGAACTCCTGACATAGAAGAAAAAAGGGGTTTTGCAAAGGGGACAGGTGGCATTGCTTGCCGCAACAGTTCTCACGGCCACGGTCGTGCAAGGCGGGTCTTCCATTCAATGTTTGGGAAAAATGTATCTCATCTTAATATCATGCTGTTGACCGCTGGGTCAACAACACAACATAACTCAAGTTTCATACCAAAGTCTTATCTTTTGCAAGTTATGAAATGCTGCGGATTATGGATATAAACGTCATTTGTAATGAGTAGTTATTCTAGTTTCAGAAGCCGGGGTGCAATGGCACTTCCAGATTGTAAATACAAAGCCATTTGACCCTTTCAACCCCATTTTTGGTTAAACCTAAGGTAGCCTTAGTATATAAGGTACCTAGGTCATTTTGTAAAGAAGACTTTTATCATAATCAAGTTTTAGCATTGCCGTCTACTGTGTGTGAGAGAGAAAGAGAGTGAGCGTGAGCTTCATCCTCTCGCTACGCCTGGCTCGCTCAACACATTGGAGATCCGACTGCACCATTGCGGTAGGCTCGAGGAGAGCTACGCGACAACGCCAAGCATTCCACGCGAGACGAAGCGCACACGCCGATGCATCTACGAGCTATTTGTGGCCGTAAGTGTATCAAACGATGTCTGTTTTCTGCGTGCTAGTAGTAGTCTATAGAATCGTGGCGACATAAGCTATCCATAGGTACTCATAAATTTCATTTTTGGGCACTTTCAAAATTCGGCTCTGTCATCCTACGTGTTTTCCGCAGATGGGTTTTGAGTGAGGATTTTGAGTGTAGAAGCTTAGGGACAGGTGTATCCTAGTGAGGGGATGGTGTTCCTTAAGTTTCGTAGGAATCTGGCATGATTAGGTGAGTTACCTTTCGTATGTGTGTATGTGGCTAGCTGGTGTAGTTGAGGGCAGTGAGGTTCTTGATTGTGGTTTAGTTGGCCTTCCAGAGTGTTGTATGTGTAGGATGGTCTCAGCCTAACAAGCTTAAGAGATTTCCTCTGTGTGCCTATCGTGTCATCTGTGTCCTCGATTGACATTATGTTGATCTAGGTAGTGTTTGCATGCACTTTATGGGTGTGTGAGTAGCTTCCCGTCCAACATTGGCGCCGCTGCCGGGGACACAAGGACCTAAGTAGGTTTCCTACTAACACTTGTGTGATGGTTGCTTGATTTAGTTTGGGCTAAAAAAAGCATTTTTCTTAAGTGGATCCGGAAGAGGATATTCCGTGATCAAGTGGATAGCCAGGAAGCGTGTGTCTTGCCGAGGGTCTGCGACTAGATAGGTTTAGTTAGGATCTGTGGATTAGAGTAGTTGTCGGTGGTCGAGTAATTTGTGAGGTGATAAAAGCGTTTACTAGTCCGTGTGTGACAGTGAAGTGTTTTTCTACTCATAGATGCAAAACCCCATATGATTTGTAGGAGTAGCTTTAGGTAAGTGATCCGATTCTGATCTAGAGCTATTCAACACTGAATTATTTGCTAAAGTGCTTGATTGCATTTGAAATCACGGAAAAGTGTGCTTTTGAGGGTAAAAATGCAATAAACAAGCTTTTGTGGACATTTTTGTATGACTGACTTATGCTGTGTATATAAAACAACATTTGCAAGGGTTCTGTGAAGAAAACCTGCAATTCTGTAAACATAGACATCCTACGCGTAGGATGTCTCAAGGGGGTTCTGGAGAGCAAATTTGAAAATTTTGAGTGCACCAGTGGGTTCAGAGGGTAGGTTTTACCCTAGTAACATATTGACTTGGGTGTTTTTCCCTATTTTTGTTGACCAAAAGCCAAAAGGCGGAGTCATAAAACGTAAAATTTCAGAAAAGGCTTAAATTGAGTGTTTTTTGCATGTTTTTGCAATTGTGAAGCATACTTGTACTTGCTGAGAGCATAAGGAAGCATCAGGGACACTTTAGTCTCAAAAAATCAGCAGTAGACATCCTACGCGTAGGATGTCTACAGGGTGATCTGGTGGAAATTTTGAAATTCTGAGTTGACCAGTGTGTTCAGAAGGTAGGTTTTACCCTATTTTCACCTGGAAAGTGGAAATTTGACCAAATTTTGACAGATCAAAGCCAAAAGATGAGAATTGCCAGACATCCTACCTAAATTGTGTCCAAGGCATAATTTTTGAAACCAAGCCATAGGATGACTCCAAAGGCATGTTCTAAATGTTGTTTTGAGTGCATGTGATAAATTTCATCTCATTTGGGTCAGTGAAAGGGAAGATCGAGCGGACTTTAGCATTTTGACTGAAAAAGGCAAGAACAGCTAGTTTTGGGGTCTTTTGACATCCAAATCAAAATCTAAGCATACCACTGGGTTACTGACATCAAGGGGAAGCTGTGGGACAAGTCTGGGGTCAAACAGGCCAAAAAGACATCCTACGCGTAGTATGTCTTCTCTGTGATTTTGGACTTTAAACAAACTTCTGAGCATACCACAGTGATCAGCACCTTAAGGAGAGTCTGTGGTTCAAATTTGGGGCAATTCTGAGCAGTTAGACATCCTACGCGTAGGATGTCTAAGGCATAATTATGAAACCAAAGTTCTACTGTGACCATACTATGCTGTTGTATAGCCTTAGGCAAGCCTCCTAGTCAAATTTAGTCCAATTTGGAGTTGATTTGACTTGGGAATTCATCAGAACAGACATCAGGCTTCTGAAGCAGATTCTGGATCATTTGACCAACCTATAGGTGTTAGAATCAAAAAGTAAAAATAGCTGTGAGTTTAGCACATCAAGGGAAAGCTACAGTGCAAGTTTGAGCTGAAACAGAGCAAAAAGATATCCTACGCGTAGGATGTCTCTAGCTTGATTTATGACTCCAAACCAACTTATGAGCACACCACTGTGATCAGCACACCAAGGAGAAGCTGGGGTGAAAATTTCAAGTCATTCTGAGCAAAAAGACATCCTACGTGTAGGATGTCTCAAGGCCATTTTTAAATCCAAATAAAAATTTGAGCATACCATTGTGTTGCTGGACTTAAGGGGAGTCTCTGGACCAAATTTTGTTAAATTCTGAGCATATAGACATACTACGCGTAGGATGTCTCTAGGCCAGTTTTAGGGTCCAACTGTACTTTTGACCATACAAAAGTGTTCACAGTGTCACAGAGATCCCAAATATTTTTTCAAAATTGAATTTGGACTCATTTTGACCAGTCCAAACTGCATTTCACTGTTTTGGCCATAACTTTCACAAACGGTATCGGATCGGAAAAGTTTTTATATCAAAACGTAGCTTGAGAGCGGCCCTACAGATCTTAGAGAAAAACTTGAACTAAATGTATGCCAACGGCAACCATTTAGTTTAATTTTGAAAAAAAACATCGTTTGAGGCCTCAAAATTCATCCGGAAGTAGGGGTTGTCTAAAAGCAACAATTTGCGAGAATTGTGACGAAACGGTTGCGGTTTTGGACATAGTTTCGACTTTTTCCTAACCAAAGCACTTGTACACAGTGGACTAAGTCTACTTGAACCAAGAAAAAGCTCTTAAGCCTATAAATCATGTCTACCCTAGATTCAAACGCAGCTTACACAAGCTTGGAGATCCCGACGATAGAGGAATATCCTCCCACAATGGATCTTCCAAACTTGCAATTGATAAAGACCCATCTTGTTGAGAGAGTTTGGATGATTGGTCATGAGAGTGAAGGACTATATAGATACATTGACGACAATGAGGTCAATCTTTATAGGTGCTCAGATCCATACCTAGAAGAGATAACGGATTACAAGCTCTTATATGTCTACACATACGGAGTCGACGGTCAATGGAGATCTATAGTTGTCGACAAGTATGGACGAGAATACAGAGTTGTAGAAAGCACAAATCCACAGACTGTACTAGAAAGAGGTGGATATTTGGTCAATGAAGGACCACAAATGCCTCCACCAAACACGAGAATTCCTATAGGAGTTCCAAGAAGAGAGCCACCAGGATTCCCTTCAAGAGCGATAACGAGAGAAGGATTGGGAGAGTCTCTGGTTAGACTTGTAGACAATCGACAAGTTAGACCATCCTAAGTCCAGAAATGGGTAAACAGAAAATACTCCGGAGATGAAGATCCGAGAGATCACGTAGCGGCTTTTAGAAGAGTGATTAGAGCAGAGGAAGTTTCAGATTTTGCGACACAATTTGCGGGATTTGGATTGACTCTAGAAGATGATGCAGCTACATGGTTCGACTCGGTGGAAAAATGGGAATTTGAGACCCTAGATGAGCTGTTTGAGGAGTTTATTGAAGAATTCTTGCCAAAAGGCATTGCTCACAACACGGTCTCGCAAATCCATAGATTCAAACAGAAAGAGAATGAATCAGTACGCAAAGCACCATTACGACTCAAGAGATATGTTAAGCTCTGTCCGAGAGCGGAATTACCTACACAAGCACAACTGATGGTGATATTTATCCAGGGAATGAGACATGCGGGCCTTCAGAAGGATCTGCATATGATAAGGAGAATGACGCTAAACGAGTTGATCAAAGAAGCTCTTTATCTAGTGGATAACTGTGAGGCATACAAAGAAAAGGACTTAAAGAGTCCAGGAGATGACACATCCTCTCAGCACAGTGTTTCACAGATAAGTGAGTCCATTGCAAAGCCAACGACACCTATTGATCAAGAAAAGCTTATCGACGACTTGGTCAAGAGGTTGATTCCTCTTGTAAGGTCTGATTCGGGAGAGCCAAAGTGGTGTGAAATTGAGAGAAAATGGACGAACCATACGGGGGAAGAGTGCTATTATAGCATGAAAATGCTAGGGAGAGGTATGTACAAACTGTTCCAGAAGCACCTACTCCACCTAGATACATTACGGGGAATGCGCCAAGACCAGTAGGAGTTTTAAGGCCACAGCTTGTCTTAGGACAACAACCTCCGCTGCCAGGTGCTAGAATGCCGGTAGACATGAGATACATGCCAATGATGAAAGCATCAAATAAACCAACGCCAGTACCAGCTACAATGTGGTATAGCAACCAAAGTGAGTACTACCCTTCGGAGCAACAAAATGTGAGAGAAAAACAGGAAGTGATGAAGCCGGTACAACCTCCACCTCCTGGGTTTCAGTCGAAAGAAAGAAGGTATGAAATGGACGAAAGGACATTGCGATTCATTGCAAATAGCGGCTTATCTAGGTCAAAGCTTGCTTATAGACAAGAGGAAATGCTAAAAGAATCTCCTCAACCAGAGACAGATTGCCACAAAAGTCGTGACAACCACTTGGTCAAACAATGTCCTCATACGGAGATCACTGAAGTAAATGCTTATTGTCTTGAGTGTGGCATCACTCACTTGATCCTCGATTGCCCGAAAAAACCAAACCAAATCAGGAAAATCACGACAAATGTATCAGAGATTGTTCAGCTACCTAGTAGCTCAGAAAATGAAAATGTCGTACCAGTTCAAGTGGTTACGAGAGCGCAAGCTCAAAAGGAAGCCGATGTGAATCCAGAGACAAAGAACATGGAAAGTGACACGAGTCCAAAGACAGATGATGGACCAAAGACAGACGCACCTAGTGAGAAAACCAAGAGCAAACGAAATAGTTGGAAATCTAGAAAGACTAGGATGAAAGCTCGCAGGGAACGAGAGCAAAAATCCCTAGCTGAGAAGCTTACCGAAGCTGAGGAGAAGATAAAACAACATGAGGAAAAGGAGGCACCTTCTCTTACACAGATGGCTAAACCTCTAGAAGAACCATCCACGGATGAGAAATCGAGAAGTGCTAGTTCAGGAGGATCTGTGTTGGCAGAGAAGGTTAATGAGACATTAGTTGCCCTCTTGAAAGCCTATGATGCGAGGCTAAAAAAAAACCAAACCCAAGAATAGAGGTGGATGAAATATCCCTATACGGAACTAGAAAAGCAAAGGTTTGAAATGTGCCATAAAATGATTCAAACAACCCAAGCTTTACTAGAACCACCAGGTGCAAAACTTGAGGATGTGATCCGTGTCATGCCTACACAAGTAATCCCACCAAACCAGGAACTAAAAGAGCCAGATTCTAGTCATGAGCACATACCAAACCTCAAAGAACCAGCATTAGAACCAAGGATAGTACTGAATACCACGGATAACTCTTTCGAGGGATTTCACCAGGCTATAACTGAGGATTGTAAAGAGATAGATGGTCTTGATGAATTGTGGAAACAAGTCAGAGAGGCCAATGAAGCCGATGACCTAAGAAGACGAGTAGACAAGACTGGTGATGAACGAGGAGTGTTTCTACCACCAATAGAGGAATTTGAGACTGGATCTCAAATGAATCTAGATGTGCAATCATGTTGGGGCGACAAAGGATCTTTACAATCTATGGATAGTCAACCCCATTCGCTAAGAACACTACCGTCCTACATGGGAGAGTACGAAACCAAGTCAAATGTGGTTGCAGTCCCATCACAGAGACTGTCTCCCAACAAGGCCATCGATTCAAAGGGGCTAGTAGATATTCTATCTACCCCAGTCACCTATACAATAATGTTAGCCGAGTTGCTCAGAATAAGACCAAACATGTGGGCTAATGTGGGTAAATGTCTCGAGAAATTTGGTGTAAAAACCCCAATGACTCAAATCGAGGAAGGCATCAAAGAGCTTGAAATGCATCAACTAAATACTAGGCCAGTTCCATTAAACAAGGTAGGCGAGTATTACGAGGGAGAAGATGGAAACACCACCCTTCCTGTGGAATTCAATGGTGTAAAAACCATGGCAATCCTTGACAGTGGAGCTGGTGTGGCCATTGCAACCAAAGAGGTTTGGAAAAAATGGGAAAAACCTGCCTTGATATCCACACGAATGACCTTGCAGCTTGCAGACGGACACAAGGAAAAGCCCCTAGGACTGCTAGAAAAAGTACTTGTTACTTCTTATGGCATTGAATATGAACACACTTTTGCTGTTGTTGACTTTGGCAAGAAGAACAACTATGAAATCATTCTGGGAAGACCATTCATGCGACAATTGAAAATGGTCCAAGATTGGGGTTATGACCATATATACCTGAGACATATGGAAACCATAACAAAGGTAAACTTGAGGGACCATAGCTATAGGGATGTGACGAGAACACCGATTGAGGAGTTTGATTCCGCCACAGTAGCAGGATCAGAACTTCCAGCTTGGTTAGGTAAGCCTAAAGACCTGTGGATGTGTGGAGCTTCGCAATGTGGTAGCTTGAAACGTGAGGAATGTATCCTAGAACGGGTTATAGAGGATATGGACTATATCCCAGAACCATTTCCTGAAGAAGAGTTAGAGCCTTTTGGATGGGAACACATCTTGGCTGCTCTGGACGTGTGCGCCGTGGAGGATGCTCCCACAACAAAGTTTTGTGATGAAAATGGCTATGATGTCATTCCTTATTTTGCAGTGAGTGTAATCCAGGAAAACGAAGAGAACCAGACAACAACAAGCTCTCGAAATAAGGATCAAACAAAGAAATGTGGAGAATCAAAAGATGAAGAAGACGACGAGTTCTATGACTCTGTAGAACACTTCGAGCTTCAAGAAGATCAACGATCCAAGAATCAATGTCATTGCTACACGAAGAAAGTGCATCAAAAGTGGATTCCAAAGTCCTCAATGAAGACACAACAACCACAAGCATCCTCATACATGGCTCCTAATAAGGATGCAAAGACTCAGCTAGGAGGAATACGACCAGAGCAACGAGCTAACAATGCTCTAATCAATGGGCTAGAAAAGTCCTCCAAGAAACTACCACCCACGAGCAAACAGACAGTAACTTTCCACTACCAGCCAAAAAATCAAGGGAAAGTACAAGATGATAACCTTGCTGAGGATAGTAGCAATAGTGATGAATCTTATGACATCCCCTATCATCAACTCAGACCATCACTATCACCAACCCCTTCAACAACAACCATGACAGGTCAAAAGAAAAGGACAACAAGTCAGAGCCAAAAAGCTCGACAAATATGGATACCAAAAAGCAAGATCAGCCAAAAACAGATATGGATCAAGAAGACAATAATCTCTAATGACAAATTACAAGATCCAACACCAAAACAAAAAAAGGAAAGCGTGCACGAATGGGTAAGAATATCACAAAGTCGCAAGCTTTCACAACTCAGGTTTGGGCTCCAAAGAATTTGATTCAAGCACAAAAAAGTCAGGAATTCATTTGGATTCCAAAACAACCACAGTATCAACTTTCAAAGCCTGAATCCCGTCACCAACCAAGTGTACAAGGGCCGAAGCAAAGACCACTGTCAACTCACACAACAAAAAGGTGGATCCCAAAGAAGTCTCTTCAAACACAAACAAAGCACAAGTATGGGTTCCCAAACGAGAGCCGGCAACAAAACAACCAATAATCGCAAAGAAATGGGTCCCAAAGAAGAGCAACAAAACTGCTGTCAGTGCATCGCCGCTTGAATTCTTACAATTCTTCCTACGATTACAGTACAATTAGAAGAGAGCAAGTCGCTTCAATCAAGCAACGATATAGGAGCTTCAGAGACCATTACATTGCTTAGAATAGGAAGCCTCGCCAACAAATGCCAATAAGCAAATTGCTTATACCCACATCTTGCACAACATAAATCTTTTGCATGCATTGACTGTGTATGCATAATAGGGCTACATTACAAGGCCTGCATAGGCACAACTTTTTGCCCAAGCACAACACATACTCTTTGCGATACCCTGTCGTAAAGGATGACTCCAAATAGGAAGGGGGGAGGCATTCTGAATGCGGACCTAACATTATGACTATTAGAGGGCAATGTTTTGTGAGATGCATTGAATTTTTGCGTTCTATTGTGATAAATTTTTGACGAAATTTAGAGTATATGCCCTCATAGTAGAGTTACAGAGGAGTATGGGGACAAAATCCATATATGAGCCCCTAGGGACATGTGTATAGTGTACATAGCATTTAGATTTCCATTTGAATGATTTTTCTTTTGTTGAGTTGTTTTAAGATTTTCTTTGTTTATTATTAAGATTAAAGAAAAAAAAACCCATAATCCACATGAAGAAAAGACTGATGAGAGGCCTGAGCACTACAAAGAGAAGAAGGTACAGGGAAACGATGAAACTTCACGAAGTATGTCTCAGCAGCCACTACAACAGCCGAAGAACTTGTCACAAGCAGTGTCAACATGCAACCGACAAGTCATACAAGTTAGAGTCGAGTAGCTACGCCACAAGATGAGTGAGGTGTTAGTCCCAAAGCTTCAAGTAATATTCTCTGTGGTCTAAGCGTCTTAGCTATTCTAGGTACTGCTCAAGCTGGAAGAGTTGAGCATATTTACGTTGTGTCGCTCATGCTGGTATAGGTGAGCAAAAGAGTCGAAGTCTAAGTACTTAAGTCTGGTGAAGTGAAGGAGAAGGTCCAAAAGACACTCACGTACTGAGCACAGTGAGATACGAGTGGAGAAACTTCTACATCGAAAACCCTTCTTGGAAAGATGGAAGCTATCGAGACATCTTTTGATGTCACATGTGCTACATTTATTCCTCGAAACACCCATCATCTCCTTCTTTCACATTGCATGCTTTTGTTGACAAATTTCTCATATGCATACAGAGTGTCCCATAATTGGCACTTGCATCAGGCACTCTTTCCGTGTTTCACCCAAGCACTCACCTTTCATGAACATGTTTTTCACGTTCAACTACTCGACTCCAATAAGAGCGTATACCAAAGGCATTTTTTTTCCCACCGAGTTTTTTTTCCCTTTGGTCATCCAGGTTTTAGACCCTAATCTAAAGACACCTATCACCATCCTATTGTACATATTCCTTCTACATCAACAATAAGGAAATGCTACTTAAATCAATTGACAAATGAATTCGAGCACCAATTTCAGATCATAGCATACTTCTCCTCAATGGCGAGTCGAAGAATGGCCTACAATGACAAAGCTGCAGACAACACTAACAACATGATTGCACAGAACAAAGAAGTCACCAATGAAGAAGAGACATAAAAGTAATCAGAGGATCTCAAAAGATGAATGGTTATGATGATAGATGTCCGCTCTAATGGATCATAGTTCTTGTTGTGGTTCGACAAAGATACAAGCAGTGCAACAGATGAAGCCAAAACAACAACAAAGTGTTGACCGCTGGGTCAACATCACAACATAAATCATACAAAGTTGTCATTGCCTCACAAGATCAGAAAGCCAATCACTCAATTCTACAGATTGTAGAAGTTGTTTCTGAGAATCACAAATACTTTGAATTGACAGATTTGCTGGAGCAAATGATGGATGGAGCTTTCTCTATCTATGATGATAAGAGTCAAGTTAAACGACATTGGGATCTTTTTGAATTTAGATCTGGCAGTAGACCTATAATGACAGAAACAGATGTTGCAGCTCGGAGCGTGGATGTGAAAGACATAAAGTTCGTCATCAATTATGATTTTCCTGAATCATGTGAAGACTATGTACATCGGATTGGACGAACAAGACAAGCTACTGCAAAGGATATAGTCTATAATTCCTTTACAGCAACAAAACGACAGCCAACACCACATCGCCATCGACAATCAGGTCATGTCGGGGACGACATGAATGCGGAAGGGGGGAATGTTGACCGCTGGGTCAACAACACAACATAACTCAAGTTTCGTACCAAAGTCTTATCTTTTGCAAGTTATGAAATGCTGCGGATTATGGATATAAACGTCATTTGTAATGAGTAGTTATTCTAGTTTCAGAAGCCGGGGTGCAATGGCACTTCCAGATTGTAAATACAAAGCCATTTGACCCTTTCAACCCCATTTTTGGTTAAACCTAAGGTAGCCTTAGTATATAAGGTACCTAGGTCATTTTGTAAAGAAGACTTTTATCATAATCAAGTTTTAGCGCTGCCGTCTACTAAGTGTGAGAGAGAAAGAGAGTGAGCGTGAGCTTCATCCTCTCGCTACGCCTGGCTCGCTCAACACATTGGAGATCCGACTGCACCATTGCGGTAGGCTCGAGGAGAGCTACGCGACAACGCCAAGCATTCCACGCGAGACGAAGCGCACACGCCGATGCATCTACGAGCTATTTGTGGCCGTAAGTGTATCAAACAATGTCTGTTTTCTGCGTGCTAGTAGTCTATAGAATCGTGGCGACATAAGCTACGCATAGGTACTCATAAATTTTAGTTTCGGGCACTTTCAAAATTCGGCTCTGTCATCCTACACGTTTTCCGCAGATGGGTTTTGAGTGAGGATTTTAGGGACAGGTGTATCCTAGTGAGGGGATGGTGTTCCTTAAGTTTCGTAGGAATCTGGCATGATTAGGTGAGTTACCTTTCGTATGTGTGTATGTGGCTAGCTAGTGTAGTTGAGGGCAGTGAGGTTCTTGATTGTGGTTTAGTTGGCCTTCCAGAGTGTTGTATGTGTAGGATGGTCTCAGCCTGACAAGCTTAAGAGATTTCCTCTGTGTGCCTATTGTGTCATCTGTGTCCTCGATTGACATTATGTTGATCTAGGTAGTGTTTGCATGCACTTCATGGGTGTGTGAGTAGCTTCCCGTCCAACACATGCCGTTTTCAATTTCAAAAATGCCAGTTGAGGGCAAGGAAAAAAGGAGAAATCCCGCCCAAAATAGAGAAAAATAGTGTAAAAAACTGCAAAATAAACCTAATTTTTTAAATTTTCTCTCGGAAAATTAAGGAAAGCAATTTTGTACGTTTGAAAAAATGATTTTTCCAAAACACTGAGGTGATGCATTGGAGGATGATCATTACCAGTTGAGGGTATTAGCCTTGGTCTTGGAGTTAGCAATCGTTTGCTCATTTGGATCCTCCTTGGTGTTACATACCTAATGTGGCCTCCCCCTAGAAATGATGACTCCGGTCTCTTATTGTAGGGCTATCTCCATGCATGTGCCTCTATTATAGGACTGCCTCCATGTCATTTTACTTACATTTAGAGCCTGGTCACTTTGGAATGGCTAAATAGCCTTCCATCTTTGTTTGCAAGTCAAGAAAATTGGTGGCTTTTCGAAGATAAATGCTTGATTTGATTGAGTGATGAGACAGATCTTGAGCAGGTTCTTGCTAACAGAGAGGGCCTCAAAAGTCAACCATGTGAAAGGCTATGCCCATTTTGAGGCTCTTAACCACCACAATTAGATAGGTAGAGAGAAAAGAGCCGGCTCGTGACCGAGCAAAAAGTAGGATCGCTGGTACACACGACCAGGCTCTTCGCCTCTCACATGTTTCTTTTAATACTACAAACTACACACACACACATACACACATAGAGAGGCGTTTTTCTTCCTACTGACGTGGTTTGAGACCTGTTAATCTTGAGACCGACTAATCTCGACTCTCAGCTATTAAGTTTAGGCAAACCTTATCCAATCCAAACATTGTTAGCAACAATTCGTATGTTGCATAGCAAGTTAGAAGAGAGAGAGAGAGAGAGAGAGAGAGAGAGAGAGAGAGAGAGAGAGAGAGAGAGAGAGAGAGAGAGAGAGAGAGGAGAGGAGAGGAGAAGAAGAAGATCACAACATACCTAAAAATATTAGCCGATGAACATTGATTCTTGAACTCAAGGGCTTGCATGCTCACATACTTATACAAGGAGAGGGGGACACAGTGACCTCAAAGGTTAACGCACGCCTGCGCGCGTGAGAGTGAGAGAGAGAGAGAGAGAGAGAGAGAGAGAGAGAGAGAGAGAGAGAGAGAGAGAGAGAGAGAGAGAGAGAGAGAGAGAGAGAGAGAGAGAGAGAGAGAGAGAGAGAGAGAGAGAGATCATCCTTAAAGGTGAGATTGACCTATGGGACCGAGTACAACATGGAACATGCTCGAAGACTATGGATATAAGGGTGGCCACTGACAAGTTGAATCCATGAGGTGACTAGGAGAGAAAGGCATGTAGGCCATGGTATGGGCTAAAATGTGGGTAAAGCAAGTTTGATGTGATCAAAAGCAGAGCACTCATGTAGGGTATGATGATGTTACTCTCAAATTGTTAAGAAATATAATTTGCGTACAAAAAGATACTCTCCTCCATGTAGTGCCTCAATGCTCTGTCTCACATTTAAGGGAGTGGGAGCTAAGCCAATTGGTTGCTATGGTATAAAATATGGGTAAGGGCAACCATGTGAATGGTTGAATACAGTCTGCTCTCTCAAAGAAGAACATGCATGTGTGTATGTTTGTTTGTGTGTGTATTTTACAGCACGCCCTTTCTTTTAGCATGATGCCCAAAACTCTTGCAAAGAGAAATGATTGAGTGAACTTTTTTACTTTCATTGCACTCACATTTTAAGGTGCCAATGGTTCCCAAATGTACATTAAAAAATAGTATGCAACTATATTACTAACTTGCTTATGGTCAATTGCAAGAGACCTCAACATCCATGTGACGAGTCTGGTAGATGCAAGTGTACATGCTCGCTAGATAGAGTGAAATCCAGCCTGTAAATTTTGAAATTGACCCACATATAGAGACAAAGTTTCTATAGCTATGCAATCACCCCCAGGTCACACACCCATCATGAATACTGCCTTTGAGAAGCAAACGACACACTACTCACCAAATCAGTTGTGCATACCAATGGAAAAGTTTCTTCTACTACTATGTGGTGTAATGTTGGCATGTTGGGTCATGGCTGGTACATGCATCCTAAGTGCCAACAAATAGCAGTTGATGACTTAGTTGACTCTGATGCCCCAAATTCAAGACCAAAACTACACGAGAGACGCATGAGAGAGTTTCTATCATGACCAATGCCTTGATTGGTAAGGATGGTGAGAGGGGATGCTAATGCATCTAAAGAATTTTTCGTTCAATGCAAACACTATATCCAAAGAAGGATACCCGCTCTTTATTAGTCTATTTAGAGGGCCACTACCACTCACCAGGGTCCCATATCAATTGTGTGAGGGGGACGTCTCTAGCCTAATCGCAAATTCGTTGCCTCCTTAGAGAGAAACATAGGATGTTAAGACCAGACATCATGCAAAGGGAGCCCATTACTTAATTCACTCCCAAGAGACCTCAAATTGACTTGATAATTCTTGAACTCACACACACACACACACACACACACACACACACACACACACACACACACACACACACACACACACACACACACACACACACACACACACACATGGATAGAGAGGGGGGGGCGGGGGGGGGGGGGGGGGGGGACAAACTTGCCATGATTAGGAGGAGTATGTTGGACCTTGGCATGAACAACTAGAAGGATATTTGTTCTTGGTCAATCCACAAGAATATGGAGAGTAACAACACTTCATTTCTCTCTATTTAGAGGACCACTACCATTCACCAGGATCCCATATCAATTGTGTGAGGGGGACGTCTCTAGCCTAATCGCAAATTCGTTGCCTCCTTAGAGAGAAACATAGGATGTTAAGACAAGACATCATGCAAAGGGAGCCCATTACTTAACTCATTCCCAAGGGACCTCAAATTGACCTGGTAAATCTTGACTCAACACACACACACGGATAGAGAGAAGGAGGAGGAGGGACAAACTTGCCATGATTAGGAGGAGTATGTTGGAGCTTGGCATGACCAACTAGAAGGAGATTTGTCCTTGGTCAATCCACAAGAATGTGGAGAGTAACTACACTTTATTAGTTGTTCGATCTTACACTCGAAAACGTATACATAGTGTTGATCCAAAAGATAGATTTGTGCTTGGTTGGTGTGAATGTGGAGGGCACTTAGACCTTGTGTGCTGTGATACATTGTCATTTAGAAAGTAGTTATAGTGGTGGTTGATGCACAAGTGTATTAAAGAGCTATAAAAGCTCACATGAGAATCATAGGCATTTGCCCACATTTGCCCTCCCTATGAAGGGAAGGAGAACAATGGTTGCTTCCACTGACGTGAAGGGGATCGGGGAGCACCACAGACGGAGAGTGAGAGAGAGAGAAGGAGACACACACACCATGTGGGTGGGGAGACTCAAAAAGAGTGAGCAGCCCCCTATACACTTATGCTATGTATAAGGTATACAAGTCAGTGGGCGCCCAGACTCTGGGCGGCCGGGCAAGGCACAGATGCGTATACCCCAACAACCTCCCACTTAAAGGCGACTGTGCCTTTAAGCAAGGGAACCTAGTCTAAAGACTACAAAAGGTGAGAGAAAACGGCTCTCAACCGATGCCCACTGGTTGGCTGTGATCGTGTGCATCCGGCTGTCCTGGTCCCGTGTAAGTCCATACACCACCAGACGTACCGCACACGTACTGCAAGTATGTACGCAATACCTGCATATCTCCCTCGTGCACTATGCCATCATCAGTCAACAAACGACAGACAACCCCAACTGCAAATGCTCCCATTGCAGCTGCGATATCCGGTCTCAAGATCAACATCTCATACATGAGACCACCGAATGCCGATGCAATGCTAGCGGGCCCTGCTAGCTCTACAGAGCATGCATCAACATATATATCCCTGGCAATAGGCATCTCTGACTGACAAGGCGTGTCGGCCACATGCATCTCCTGACTGTCCGCAAAAGACGCATCAACCTGTCGTGCAACCTCAGAGCAAACCAGCTGTTCTAGGTGTCTGCTGGAAGACATATCCTGCACAACTATATCCCCATGCTCACTGTCGAGCATAGAAAGGAATGACTGCATAATACCTGACATCTTAGCCTCCTTTGCAATCATCCACTGCAAACATAACCACTCAATCTGCTGTGACTCACTAGAGCTCTCATGCTCTAACTCCATATGCATAGACTCTTGCACAACGTCCTCCTATCGTGACTCACTAGAGCAAGACCGCTCTACCTGTCTATTCTGCATAGAAGTATCTCACACAACTGACTCTCTGCTTTGCTCAGTCACTAGCAAAGCATGCATGTCTGACTCTGTCACCTCTCTGTGTGACTGCTCAAGTCGTGCCCCAACGTGCACAACAAGCTCACTACTCTGCACTCCATGCAAAGCATCCTGCAACCCACAAGCAAAAGAGACTTGCCTGCTCTCTCGCTCTCTACTTGGCTGCGTGATCACAGAGACAACACCGTCTCTCTCGTGATCCACATGCAATGGGTAACCTGTACCACTCCTGGCACCTCTCGCAATCACTAGCGAACCCAAATGCATCACAAAATCTCGCTCTCATAGCGAAATCTGACATCCACAATCTCTAAGCTGACCAATCGAGATCAAACTCAGTGTCAAATCTGGTACATAGCGCACATGTCGTAACAAGTAAGATGCACCACTCGGTAATGACAGTCTCACATCTCCTGCACCTGCTATCGCATGCACCGATCCATCGGTCAAACGTACACTGCGAAGCATCCCGCTAGAATAGCTACAAAACCATGCACGATGCGGCGTGACATGAAACATAGCATCTGCGTCTAGCAACCACTGCGAAGGGAGTGCACTATCCACATGTATAGCATCTCGTGCATAGCTCGAGGTAAAAGTGACATCCCCGTCACTAGTATACTCCGACACTACATCTGCCTCAACTGTCAAAGCAACTGAGTCCATGGCATCACTACATACATCTCTGAGACTGCCATGTCTCCTACGATGTCGCATACGACAAAAACAACGCCGTCTAACGTGTCCAGAATGACCACAATACCAACATATCACCTGTCGGCATACTCGTGAATGTACATGTCTCACACGAGTCCTTGATGACTCAGATCTATCATACATATCATGTAATCTGCGCCAAAGTGCTCTCGAAGTAGCCTCATACATAACAAGAGCATATACAGATTCCGCAAGGTGCAAAGAGAGCGTAGATAGTGCCATCTCCTCTAGCTCCTGCCACTGATCGTCAGACAAGCATGAAGGTCTACCTGCATCACCACTCAATGGTCCATGCAACCCTCGCTGTGTCAATGCGTCAAGCATACACTCTCTCCATGCCGCAAAGTTTGACCCATCAAATACGCGCATTTGTGAGAGGTCACAATCTGATCGATCACCTGTCTCTGCCATGAGCAAATGTAGCAAACTAGAAAGCAAAACCACCTCGCCAACAACACCTGGAAACTGTCTACAAATATGGCAAGAAACACAATGTAAAACCTGTGAGACACACTCCAAAATAGAGCTCCCGCAATGTCAATACAAGCCTCACCTGCTCTAGTATCACACTACAATCTGTCAGCTAATCACCAAGCCCACACTGTGCGGTATCGATGCATACACACACACAAATCTCCCACCTGCAGAGAACACCGCACGCAAATGCTGAGTGCAACCCGCAATCTCTACCTAGATCGCATAAATGATACGCATAAAACTCCTGGGAAAATTTCGCCAGAGTTTCGACGTACAATGGCTATCAACATAAATAACCATTGTCCTGCAAGCTCAATACAATGAGCAATCAATGCGCATCAAAATACACTCAACATACATCAACGGAGTGACCGCGCATAAGCAAGCGCCAAAAGATTTGCAATCCGGAAACTTGATCAATGCGAAAACAATGCTCTCAAGAGAGCTCACCGGCACTTGAAAGTGCTCGCCAAAATGCATGTATAATGGGCATCAACCATGCGCCATAACCATATGCAAACCATCTCCAAAGACCATGAATCCAAGCACAAAATCACTGCCAAAGTATCCTGTGAAAACCAGTGAAAGAAGCTCCACCTGTGTGCTCCAAAAACCTGCGCCTCTCAAGAGACCGCTTCGGTGGTGTGTAAACGCCTCCGTACTTCGTTGCCCAAGTCTACCAAAAAACCCTCAAACCACAAGCTTAACACAAGCTGCAATTGCATCTTCAGCTCAGAATTTATGCACTCAACTTCAAGCATCTCCTGTGCTTCCAAAAGTGCATCAAACTCGCACACAATGCGACAACAGAAAATCTGGAATTTCTGTATAGAGTCAGTGTGAGTTGAATATCAGCAAAACGGTGAGGAATTTGCAAAAAGTTTCTTCTGCAAAGTTGTAGACCACGTCGAAACGGATGGGCTTGACGAACAAAATTCTCAGATCTGCATTCTACAAGGAGAAAAACGAATCTGAAAACTGTGCTGCTGCGCACACAGTTTTAGGGTAGCACCTTCACTTATACGCAATCTTCCACACTCCTTTCTGAGCTTCCACAAGAGCATACATCACTCTCAACTGAGCTCACAAGCTCCCATTGCATTCTCACAAAGCTTCCAAGCTTTCTTAATCTCTCTATCGTCGAGAGCGAGCGAGCTATCGCCTCGAAGCTCTCAAAGCCGTCGTGCTCTCCGCGGTCACCATAGCTCTGATACCAATTGAAGGGGATCGGGGAGCACCATAGATGTTGAGTGAGAGAGAGAGAAGGAGACACACACATGATGTGGGTGGGGAGACTCAAAAAGAGTGAGCAGCCCCCTATACACTTATGCTATGTATAAGGTATACAAGTCAGTGGGCGCCCAGACTCTGGGCGGCCGGGCAAGGCACAAACGCCTATACCCCAACATGAGGCACATGTAGCCGCGGCAACGCGCGGGTCACATACTAGTTCTAGTAAATTGTATAGATACACACACACACACATACATACATACATACATACATACATATACATACATATACATATATATATATATATATATATATATATATACTAGCTTGCGCGATCCGTCTACCGACGGGTCTCGTTCGCTCTTACTATGACACAAATTAAATTAATGACACACATGTCACAACTTTGAGTGGCTCTCTCTTTGTATGGGTGTTGTCACACACACACACACACACACACACACAGAGTCCTGTATCCAATTCTCGTGGGTGGTCCTCTCATTCTCTCTCTCTCTCTCTCTCTCTCTCCATATCTGTCTAGCTCTTCGTTTTCTCGCTCATCGTTAGAGTCTCTCTCTCTCTCTCTCTCTCTCTCTCTCTCTCTCTCTCTCTCTCCAGTGTTAAAATCACTCGTGCACCTATGTACTCTCTTCAGTTAACATTGCAGAGCAAGAGGACATGTTACATCACGTTCAATGGCCAAAAAGAACTAAAAATACGTAGTAGTATATTTATAATTGACTTCTCACATTTCAACCTGCATTGGCACTAAACATGTTGAATTACACATTTTAGAACAATTATCATGTTGTTGATAGGCTGAATGAGTTCACCTTGATGGTTTTCATAGCAATGCAATCCATGTCACCGTGACTGATTTTCCCTAATTCTCTCATGTTTTTACTCGGGCTAGACTTGTAAAGACCTTGGATACATCCACTTCTTCGTCCTCCCATAATTTCTAACTATCACGCTTTTGCTTTGCAATTGCTTTTAAATTTTTCTTTTTAAATACATCATCTCATACAGGTGATAAGAGTATAGTTTTCTAGAATTTTTGAATAGATATAGTAGCTGGTTGTTAGACAAAGCGAAAAAGGTTTCATAGTCTTCTGTTAATGTGGTTATGTATTTACACAACCGTGTATGTAGGTGTGTTGGTTATAGGATTACGTGTTTTGCGGGGCATCTGTGTGTGTGTATCATTAACTTATATAACAATAGACCTAAGGTATGTGATGCCTTTGAAGCAAAAGTACAATAGGTATCAAGAGTACATCTTCTTACTTTGCAAAATGTCTAAAATATCATGTAGAACCTTTACCAAACTCTTTGCACTAATCATGCACTATAGATGCTTATATCATGTGAACACACTTGCATAAACATACATGCACATTCAAAACTAAATAGGGCCTGCTCACCAACGGATGCAAAAAGAGGACCTTCATGTGTAGAAGACGACTTCAATATCTTTTATGCGCCATGATTGAATGGAGCATGCATGCTAGAACATAATGAAAGGGGGTGTGTCACCAAAGCTATCAGTAAGGTGCATGGGCGTGTTGGGCCAGTAGTTTCCAATGCTTCCCTCTCTAAATTTTTTAATTGGCACATGCATAAAATAGGTGCATGTGTGCGTGCATACACACACACACACACACACACACACAATTGGATAAAGGTTCTCGCCACCATCCCCTGCATGCCTTCTGCTACAATGTCTGTTGTCCAAGTGTTGCCCTTGTCGACTTAGCGCGTGCATAATCATTCCACACATATTGCCTTTGCGAGCAACACACATTGAGGATGCTGCTAAATATTTGTTGTTAGATGGCATCAACTTTGAATAATCAGTTGCTATTGAGCGAAATTATGTTGCTATTGTATAGTATTCAAGTTTGCAACCTAGAGCAACTCGCAAGCATTCTTTGCACTAACGCACGACACTAATCATGTAGATCATCACCAACATCAACAATATTATAACACTTATCATCTTCCCTTAGAAAATGGGGCTCAAAATTTGCTTCTATTATAGCTACTACGTGAAGCACCTTTTGGGTTTGGTATGACACAATTTATGGGGTTGCCGCATTTAGTTGCAGTAGTTGTGTGCTGGAGTAATATAGTGCCTTTAGTGTATTTTTAAGGACAAAAATTCAGAATTCTCGACTGATTTGGAGGATCGCCATGACGGATATCAACTGTTGGAGGATTTTAGTGTAAAAACCGATAAAAATCCTAAAATTTTAACCAAAACCCGGGTGATTTTCAATGGGTTCCTTTTTCCATTGGTTCACATAAAGTTTTTGGTGAGCACTGGTTGCAATGTGTAGGGTTTTTGTTGCAGACAATACTTGTGATAATATCGCTGGGATGACTGTCGACGATGTCCCTATGATGCACAACTTCTTGTTCCTGAGCACGTCGTTTAGCTTTACTTATGTGTCTGCTGCTCATTCTACACAGTACTATAACTATTGTGCAGCCGCATGACGAAACAGTTATTACAGGCTTTGCCTCCACTAATTATCCCACCACCGTTTCTCCATCTCAGATGACCTTGGGACGATCATCCCACCTGCAAATGTGACCACCTCCTCGGCCCTTTTATCCTGATCGCCTCTTGCTGCTCTCCGCGACGTTTCACGTCGGGTTGCAAAACTGACGGGTATGATGTGCTTTCTTGGATTATCCAAGAAGCTAGGTCTCTCTCTCTCTCTCTCTCTCTCTCTCTCTCTCTCTCTCTCTCTCTCTCTCTCTCTCTCTCTCATATATACCAGAACTCACCGGTATATATATACCGGAACTCACCGGATGCAGCAAAGTTTGACACATGGCACTAGAAAACCAGACTCCTTAATAGTACAGATGACACAGGGCTTGTCGAAGTAGTTCAACTTCTAATTCCTATAATTAATAGGATATCACTTGCCCACCTCCTCAAGGTGTTGAATTAAGGCACTACATTCAGAGAGAGAGAGACCCTAGCTCATTCCAGGGTCTAGATTCTGTGCAAAGAATCTAGTGCTTCCTAGCCTTGCCTTGATTGATGACCATACCCTATGCTTTTTTGCCATGACCCAAACTTGGGGATGATACACCTTTGTCTCTCAAAAATGAGAAGTAATATGTCAGGCAATAGATATAATCAAATAGGTAACATAAGAAGACTGAGTGCAAGTAGACTCCTGAAGCACCCCACTCGTGTAATTACATATGTGTGACAAATCTTGTGGAAACACTTAGCGTTGTTCGATTTTAAAAAAAAGGTATTTTAGTCCACAACCAAAAGAACAATCTATACATAACAATCTGGAACATGTGTACAACTTCTGCAAAGTCCAAACTCGATATCCTCCAGCAACAACCCAATTCACAACTTGCTTCACATGGATCACGAACATGGACCTTGTAAGTGTGCGCACGTGTCTATAGTCACGACTTGCTACGTTTAGTGGCACTCACTGTGTGTGTGTGTGTGTGTGTGTGTGTGTGTGTGTGTGTGTGTGTGTCTCGCGCTCGCTGTTTGATTTAGTTTCTTTCACGTGGCCCGGAGGGTGCCGAAATCCCTCCCCCTAGTATCTATAGTATAGATATATATATATCAACTTCTCTATCTTTCTTAATTGGTCCTCTCTCTTTCTCTCTCTCTCTCTCTTCCTTCTCGAAACCATCAGAAAAGCTCACAAATCTACTAAAAGCATTATTATTTTTTCTAAAACCATTAACTTTTTTTTAAAACGATATAAATAGAGAGAGAGAGAGAGAGAGAGAGAGAGAGAGAGAGAGAGAGAGAGAGAGAGAGAGAGAGAGGAAACCTATGCGTATGATGATGTTGTTGATAACGATGATCTAGCTCTCTCTCTCTCTCTCTCACACACACACACACACACACACACACACACACACACACACACACACACATACACACACACACACACACACACACACACACACATCTGATTCACCAGTTTGCGTCTCATAGGTCATTTTGGCCTCTTAAAGATGTTAATATATTATTGGGAAAATTACCAAAATACCCCTCTAATTTGTGAAAATTCTTAAAATACCCCTAAAATTTCAAAAATTCACAAAACACCCCTGTATCTATTTTGGTTGGATTCATCAAGATTTTCTAATCATTATTCTTTTTTGACAATTGAGATTCTTTTTTGAGTGCGTAGCATGTAATTTGTCACAAATTATCTTGCAAAAACGGCAACTGGGTTCAAAAATAATGAAGCAATTCATCTCCAAAGCCTAGCTACATAACCAACTCAAATTCTTGTTATAACATCTTGTATTGATAGACAATCAATCTTCTTAGGAAAAGTTACAAAAGATTTTATCTTTGGAGAAATTTAATCTCACAACCACGGGTTTTTCAGAAATTTGGAAAATTTGAAAGGCATTTTGGGAATTTATGACAAAGAATTTTGGGAATTTATGAAATTTGACGGGTATTTTGGGAATTTCCACAAAATAGATTTTCGCTATATTATTTTGGCCTCGATCTTAATATATCTATTATCATGGCCTCAATCGTCAATTTCGGCTCGCTCTCTCTCTCTCTCTCTCTCTCTCTCTCTCTCTCTCTCTCTCTCTCTCTCCGGTGGGCAACGCCTTTAGGTTGCTGCACGCGACATATCCCTTGCCTTCACTTCCTGTATTTCGTGTCTGGTCTCCTTTCTGTATGCTCAGCATTGAACAGAGAGAGAGAGAGAGAGAGAGAGAGAGAGAGAGAGAGAGAGTGCAATAGAGCTAAACCGGGCCTGCAAATCTCATCGTAAGTGTCTCTCTCTTGAAGGTGGCGCTCACTGTGTGTGTGTGTCGCGCTCGCCAGAGCACACTCGCCGTCTCCCCTTACTCATGTAAACCGGAACTCACCAGATGCAGCAAACTTTGACACGTGGCACTGGAAAACCAGTCTCCTCAATATATAGTATAAATATATATATATATATATATATATATATATATATATATATATATATATATATATATATATATATATATATATAGATAGATAGATAGATAGATACATAGATATATATATATATATATATATATACATATATATATATATGTATATATATATGTATATATATTGATGAGTCTTTTTATTTCACATTTCATTTCACAGCTTCACATGGCTTGATTTTTTTTTCATTTGATAAAGTAATTTTAGTTAATATTCAAAAAAGTCTCTTTTATTGAGCGGTTGTCGCTCGAATTTCTTTCTCACAAAGACGCGAACCGGAAATACTAGCATGTTTCATCGCTTCTCTTCCTTTTACCATGATTTGCAACCGGGTACTCTCGATTTTTAATTGGCTTAAGGTTAAGCTGAGGCAATCCTTTCCCAAATACTGAATTTTCAGTAAAACTCAACCTAATGACTTTATCACTTTTTTATTTTTTTAGAAAGCCACCGTGACCCTTTCACTTGTTTTTTTTGGGGGTATATGGGATTCGCGAGTAGGAGCTAGCGTGTACAAGATGAACGAGAAGCTGAAAAGTATTAGGAGCAAGCTAATTCGGATACCATTTTTGGAGCTCTCATTGTAAAAACACTTATTATTTTTGATAAATCGGTAATATTGTAACTCCTATTTTTCGGATAAACTTTGTATTAGATGAGCCGGAGCTACAAGCTTCCATGTTATATAAACCTGTCATTACCTATCTTTAATTAGAGCTCCCAAATTATTAGTTTTGACCACCAAAAACCTTGGCTAAGGTATAAAAGCCAATTTTTGTAAGTTATTATTAAGTTTCTTTTGATAATAAAATACACAGCGTGAGCTAACGATGCTCACTTGTCTCCTTCTCGCGCTTCCTACTCCCTCCCCGGTTGTCACATTGCTGTCACGTTTGTTGCATTGCAAACGTAGATAAGAGCTCTACGTGTTGACATAAACACATCACGGTATTTTGTAGCTTTTGGCGTCACCGACCCGCGGCCTAATTTCATCATAAGTAGGAATTTACACTTCAAAATAAAAAACTAAGTATAGGCGGGGTATTGGGGCATCATTGCTAAGCATTTAGGTGCATTCTAGATCGAAAACATTTTAAGAGTTTACAAAAACTCAGATTATTTACTTTTTCTTGACATTTTAAGCCAGATTAATTTTTGACTTGATTCCTAAGCTTAAAAGAACTCATGAAAAGCCTGTCCATGAAAAAAGTACAAAAAATGGTTCATTTTAACACTAGTGTGATACCAAACAGGACACTTAAGTGCCTTTTTTTACAAATTTAAATTAAATGCTACTTGCATTAGACAGTTAATTTATAAAAATCCTATTACTATGTTAAAATATGCTAGCTAAAGGGTCTTTTAAAAATATAATGTTGCATTTTAGAATCTACCATGACCAAGCACTACACTCATCAAGTTGACCCTCGTAAGACTGCAATTGATGCTTTTAAGAAATCAACTTTATAAGCTTAAAAAAGAAGAAGTGACCTTGTAGAAAACTCTAGCTGAGTTCTCCACAATTGTGCTATAGATAATTGAAAGTTTCATGGGTGCAAAAAAAAAACACTTTAGAGTATATAAAATAATGGAAAGTTCTACGTGTTTGATATGGCCATTTTAAGCATATCGTTGTATACAAAGAAAATTATATTTTTGATGTATTTGTGAATTTTTAGAAAGTGATACATTGTTTAGCCTTTCCATTGAGGATTCAAGGTGG
The DNA here is from genome assembly GCF_014529385.1 of Adiantum capillus-veneris. Classification (NCBI taxonomy): domain Eukaryota; kingdom Viridiplantae; phylum Streptophyta; class Polypodiopsida; order Polypodiales; family Pteridaceae; genus Adiantum; species Adiantum capillus-veneris. Next base: position 40,444,649 of record NC_140934.1, read on the forward strand.
TAAAGAGAAGGGCTTTGGTATGCAACAATTATTGGTTCGTTTAAAATGTTCAAAACTACGTAAGAGAGTACTTTGAATTTTTCATTCGTGAGACAAGCATTCAAAACCTCAAATACTATCAAACTTTCCACATAGATAAACTAAATGTATCAAAGTACATAGTACATACACAATTGGGGCGCCTAAAATCTTGGTTTTAATGTTATTATGGAGAACTCAAGGTTTTCAAGAGTTTTTGCACATTAAAAAAATCAAGATAGAGTTCAAGCAACAAGATTTAAGTGAGTTAGGGAGCCAAAAAAATACGTAGTTTCTTGGTTTCAACATATAAAGTCATTTGTAGTTGTCAAACTACACTAGATGATAGTCCCAATTTTAGGAGGGAACCTTTGGAAGACCAAAATTATGCTCTTATTCAGCACATGCTCAAGTATCAAATTATGTCTATAACTTGCACATGACTTGGAAAATAGTCTTTGAAGAAGATTCCATTGTTTTGTAAAACTAATTACTAACACTTGGCTTTTAAAAGCATAAAAAAGATCATCTCTACAAAGAGATATATGAATTTTATGATTTTTTTTGACAAAATTTACTAAAATTTATGACATAGAACTTACCATAATTCTTTCCATAGGGATTGTATTTTGACATGGAGAAAAATTCAATATTTTCTTTTCCTCATAACCAATCTATGGTAGAAACAAGGTGTAAAAAACTTCTTTCTAGCTTGGCAAATATATTGCCGAAACTTGGTAGGAAAACAAGACACTTTAGTGTCTTCAGACACTTAAGTGTCTGACTACAGGGCTAGTGTAAGCCTGAAGTAAATAATCGCGATTATTTACTTTCAGCTCAAATTTGACAAAGGTTGATACCAGTGACTCATTACATGTGTACAAACAACTTTTGTGAAGGCACATTGGATTTGGATCACCAAACTGGCAAAAAACTGGATAAAAACTAAAGTTTGTATTGACTTTCGAGAACTTGAGTATAAATTGGGAAAAAAATTATCCAAACTTAATGAAGTTTGACTCATAGGCTTATATTGATGTGATAGACATATGTACATGCTCACTTGACCAAAAAGATGCAAAAATTTGCCAGAAGTAAATAATTGCTATTATTTACATCTGCTCTATTTTTCAGCTTTTTTGACTAAGTTAGCATACCACTAGTTTTACCATGTTGTAATAAGTCCACAAATAAAATTTGGATCATTCGATTGGAAATTGTGACCAAATTTGCAAAGTCAGTCTGCGGACAGAAAACTGATGACCATTTGACCAAAAATTGTCGAAACTTGATGAAACTTGGCTAGAGACCTTAAGTTGAAGTGCATAACAGATCTGTGTCAAGATTGGGAAAAAACTTGTAAAAAAATAGATGGAGTAAATAATCGCGATTATTTATAAAATCGACAATCTTGCATATTTGAGCATACCACAAGGTCAAGCATATGAAGTAGACCACACAAATCAATTTTGGTGGAATTTGGATCACAAAATTGAGATTTAAGCGAGATTGTTGAAATCAGAGTCTGCGGACACAAAACAATTGATAAACATGAACAAAATTTGTCCAAACTTGTTGACTTGTCCAGGGACCTTAACAGGTTGTGTACTTGGCAAATTAAGCTCAAAAGTGCAAAAAACTGACAAAAGTAAATAATCGCAATTATTTACTACTACAACAAAGAGACACCCAACATAATACAAGGCCAACATGAAATTTTGGGTTCAATCGGATCCAAATTGGTACATGTTCACTCAGTTTCCAGGTTGTAGAGATCAATCCTTTGATTTTTGCCAAAGTCGAGTCTGAAAATCTCAACTGCTGACTAAATTAGCTTGAATTGAAGTGATACACATAGAACAAACACAATAGCTAGCAAAAACTATACAGTCTGTGTGAAAGAATAGCTAAATTGATCAAAGTGTAAAGGAATCATGTTGCAAATGAGGAATCGGTAGCTTGACAAAAGTGCAATGAATTCAAGTTTTTTGAAAAAAATTGACAACAAGTCAAACCAAAGGTAAGTACTCTATCCAGGGCTTTGCAAGTCTTTATGACCTTAGATCTGGTCGTGTACTAGGAAATCAGGGCATATTTGGGGAAACCTCCAGTAGAGTATCCACCGAAGAAAGTGTGAATCAAGGAAATTCTTTACACATTATCCTTGAAGAAGTCTCAAATACTTTCTCAGATTCAACATCTAAAATGTCTTCTTATTCGACTCACTCGAAAATCGGAATGGCAGTGTGCTATAACCATATACTCTCTTTTTATAAGAGTAATCGCCATGGAGCTCAGGTTTACTGGATCCTAACGAAGAGTACGCTATTCGCATTGATAACCATGGTATTGAGTTCGAAGAAGAAACCAGGACAACCAAACAAGGAAAAATATACATAGATAGAAAAGAAACTCAGTATTTACAAGGCGAAAACCCTGGTGTGATAGACAAATGGGGTTTAGAAGTAAATACCATAATTCCAGATATGGCCGCAAAAGAAGGACCACCAACCTTAGAATTCGAGGGATACGATCAAGTTGATTTGAAGCCTTTGAAACGGCTTAGTACGGATAATCCTAGGATCGGAGTCTATTGTTGGGAGGATAGGAATGTAAAAAATCTTCTATGGACTTCTCATACCAAATCAGGACAACTAATATCCATGAAGATCATCTATATCTTCAAGATCAAGGATAAGGGATCAACATATCTACCAACCTACCTGTTTAGGGATTGTTATAACAAAAACTTTGTTATGATGACTCTTGAGGAGGTAGAACAAACCAAATATCAAGGATATTCAATAAGGGATTGGATATTGGGCCAAGGACTAGAAACTATTCCAAGAGATGAACACCGTGAGAGATCTTCTGAGAGTAATGTTAAGAAGCCAGAAACCACCTCATCATGAAAAAAACCGGTTGACACTAAGGACACTCCAAGGCTACATGAGTCACTATTTCCAACAGACTGGTTTGAAGGACTCGGAACAGGACCAACTGCCAAGAGACTGAGAGTTGAACCAAATAAACGTTTCATACCAGTTGATTTTAAAAAATGAGTCAAAAAATACAGTGGATCAGGGGATCCATACGACCACTTAGTAAGCTTTAAGCAAGTGCTAAGAGAGAAATGCATATTCGATTTCTATACTCAATTCGAGGGGTTTGGAATGACATTAGAAGGAAAAGCATTGACATGGTTTCAAAACATTCCACCAAGGTTAATCATGGACTTGAACACATTAGATCAAGGATTTGTAGCTGCTTGTTCCAAAACGGGGATCAAACACAATACAGTAGCTCAAATCTATAGCTTTAAGCAGAAACAAGGTGAGTCTATTAGGGATTGTGCAACTCGAATGCAACAATCCATTGCTAGATGCCCAGAGTTAGAGACACCTGGAGAAGAACGACTAGTATCATTGTTTTTAGAGGGATTGCTAAACAAAGAACTTCATGTTATATTGTATAGCAAGAAGCATACAACCCTAGAAGAGTGTGTGTCAAATGCTATTGACTTAACAAACAATTGTTGTTGGGGTATAAAGCCCAATGTGGTCGCCTAAGTAAGTGGGCGGGCCACCAGGTATGTACACATATTCTTTTGTTAAAACCTAATAATAACTCACTATGCTCTACACATTACAGTAGAGCGAGTTCACCATATCGTCGTGCTCTTCTTCTCGCACTCTCTCTCGCATCACACTTCCGCTCGTACTCCTTCAACTGGTATCAGAGCTCAGATCGAGGCTTGGGGCAGCATTTGCAGTTAGCTAGAGTCACCTGCTCAGATTGGAGTGAGATTCGACAGGCGAAGACATGACCCCAAATCATGTGGGCGAGCCCATAGCGCTCGGTGTTCTCAGAATTTCATTCTGAGATCATCTCGGCCACCGTTCGGCTTCGACAAAGTTCTGCGCAGGCCATTGTCGACTACGTGGTCTCGGCGGGTGCAGATTCGACTCTGCAAATTTGGGGTTTCGGCCTACGACTGCAGGTGCTAAGGATATATGTACTTCTAGAGTGCTGATTTGTGGCTGTCTACACAACGAAGGACGGCTCACAGTTCTTGGATGCGTGTCACATACGACACGGACGCACCTACACACAGACTGTAGGCGACATCCACTAGTTCATCAGGTAGCTTGTGTTTGCTACTTGATATTCTAGATTTCATCCTTACATTGCAGGTACTTCCACATGGGATGTATTGTTAGAGATGATGTATGTCTGTTGAGGGCTTGCTGGCTGTGAGTCACTCAGCAAACAACCGCCGCAGCGGTTACAACATACAGTGAGAAATTTGTGGATGTATGACTTTGTGGGAAGTCTAAGTATTGTCAGATTTACTGTAGCCTTTGTTGAGGGTCGAGTGCCAATCAATATTATCGATTATCGTAATGTGTGAAAGCTTTAAGCTTGAACTTTAGATAAATCGATATAGTGCAACGAATTATAGAATCGATTATCGTAACGTGTCAAAGCCAAAAGCTTGCACTTTAGATGAATCGATATAGTGCAATGTGATTGAAATGTTTTTTTGTTTGAAGTGATGAAGTTATTTAGTGCATCAAAATATAATTTGATTGATATGAGTTTATTGAAGAATGCAAAGACTATTATAGTCTATTATTAGTTGATAATGCAGCGCGATACTAATTGATAATGTGGACAAATTTTGATCACTATATTGATTGATGGAGCATTGCTTGTGCAGTTTGTTGCTTTGAATTAATTTTGACTTCAAAATTGACAAGTGGATTTGTTGATTTGGCAGCTTAAATTCACCTCTCAGTATGGTGAAAGGACATGAGTGGAATTATGTCCGCGAGTTGTGTGCTGGAAAGAATACATCTCGATTGAAGTGCAAGATATGCAGCCATGAGTTCAGTGGTAATGCGACCATAATCAAAGAGAATTTGTTTAAAGTCCCTGGTAATGTGTCCGAGTGTACGGCGCTGCCAAGAGATATTCATGCTAGATTGCCAAAGTACGCTCGCATTGCAGAGCAAATTCTTGCAGCTAAAAAGAAAACTGTGAATGCCAAACAAACTGCAATAGATGTTGAAATGTCATTTGTCAATGAGAGGACAGATCAGGTGCCTACGGAAGGAAATATTCAAACTCCCCAATCAACTCCTTTTCACAAACATGCTTCGACCTCCAATGACAAATCCTAGCTCAACTAAAGCTAGTAAAGCATCATCCAATGGCCAAACGCTGTATGAAGTGATAGATAAGCAACGGTTGCTTGAGTTGCCTTGAAATGGATGCAAGCTTTTGTGGCGTTTGGTATCCATTCAATGCTATGCGCAACCCCATATTTCAAGATGCTTTAATGATCACGGCCAAAAAGGGGTTTGTGCTTATTGATTATAATAAGATGCGCAAAGAGTATCTAGATAAAGTGAAAGACAGTACTGAAGCCATCCTCAAGCGCACGGTGGTGGATTTTGTTCCTGCATATGGTTGCACTACAACGTTGCATAGATGGACCAAATGTCAGAAGAAGCCACTCATCAATGTGATGCTTATCAATCCTAGAGGGTCTATGTTCGTGGAAGCCATTGACACCTCTTTAAAAGAGAAGACCAGTGATTATCTAGTAAGGATATATGAGCGTGCTATAGCAAAGGCACGTGGACCAAAGAATGTGACTACAATTGTCACAGATACTGCATCCAATTACAAGGCTGCAGGAAGGACTATCCAAGTTAAGTACCCAGAAATTACTTGGATGCTATGTGCTGCGCATACTCTTAATTTGCTATTAAAAGATATTGGAAAAATGGCCATCATAAAGCAAACACTCCTAGATGCTAATCATGTGGTGAAAATTATTAGAGAGCATCAATTTTCGTATGCTCTTTTTCAATTAAAATCACCCAACAAAACTTTGCAGATATTTTGTGCGATAAGATTTGCAACTGCATAGTATGTTCTTTCCACCTTGTAAGAAGTGAAGCCTACATTGATTCAAAATAGTAGTTGATAAACGTTGGGATGCGTGGCTCAGAAAGTATTCTAGCTACCAAGAGGTAGCTGCAAGATGTGTACAACTTGTGAACTCGCAAGTTTTTTGGCGCAATGTAGAGAGAATTGTCACCCTGGCCAAACCATTTATAGAACTTTTGCCAATAGTCGACAAATACTCCTTTACTTTTGGTCGAGTCTATTGGTATATGTCAAAGGCATTGCACAAAGTAAGAGAGCATGCTGGCTTTGGTGCAAAGGACAAAGCTTACATAATTACAGCTGCTAAGCGATGGGTGCAATTGCATACACTGTTGCATGGTGCTGCATTTGTATTACGTCCCAAATTTCAAATGCACCAACAATCAACAAATAAAGAAGTCATGAGTGACTTCAAAACAATGTGCTCTCAACTATTAGGACAAGATTATGGGAAGACTGCTTTTCATTAGCGAGTTGATTATGCTAATAGAACTAGCATGTTCTAGGATCCATGGCATATAGATGCCATTGCACACATAAGTGTGCCTCTATGGTGGAAGGAGTATGGTGTGGAGAAAGTGGAGTTGCAACACATTGTTGTCAGGGTTCTATCTATTGCAGCATCAAGTGGAAGCTGTGACAGGAGTTGGTCGACTTTTGACTTTATGCATACTAAGAAATGAAACCGGCTTCATCCTCAACGTGCTCCTGATTTAGTTTATGTATTCTGCAACATGAGACTCATTCATAAGCCGGTGAACATTACGAGAAGAGTAGCACAAAAGCACTAGGGTGTTTTTCAAATCCATGAAGCTATAGCTGTGGAAGTAGACGATGAGGATGACATGGAATGGAAGATAGCTTCAGAATGCAGTGATATGGATGAACTAGATGATATGGTTGGTGTGTTTGATGGAGACGAAGATGTATGACTTAAGGTCTATAAGTCTTTCTCGCTGTGAGTGTGAAAATTATGACACTACAACTTGTTCACCTCTCTCTCTCTCTCTCTCTCTCTCTCTCTCTCTCTCAAGTTACTTTTGCAATAAGAGTCATAATTATAGTTAGATACAATACAATACATTTTTGCCGATCGAGAATACAAAAATGGCCAACTGAGGGGATAAATGAAAAGTTGTGATTACAAAAACCTGTAGCCCTTTGCCCAAATAGACAAGGGGTAAAGTGAGCGAAGTTCTCAACCCAAAGATTGAGTCATCTCATTGATTAGTTCTTCTATGTCAAACTCAACATTTTCAGGCATAGGAGATGGGCCTAGAGGCCCTTGCTGCGAAGAACCAGCTTGATATGGCAATGGACCATAGAGTTTTCCATTCTGTTGCAGCTTAGCTTGGGCCTCTAATAGCTCTATCTCAAGCTCAAGGATTCTACTGAGCAAAATATCAGTTGTCTCTCCTTGACTTGCGAGATCTTGCCCTTGGCTTGCCAATGCAATGAGTGTGTCTGATTCTTTGGGAAGTAGAACTATGAGATGTTTTCATGGAGGCATTGGATTATTGGCATGACTTTTAGCAACTTTCTCTGCAATCCGACCATGCCCAACCCAGAGTTCTTGGGGCGGTGTGACCAATCATGCGTCTCCCAAGGATGTCGTGAACATAACATTGCTTTATAAAGTAGAGTGCCATTTGATTGTTGTTTGGAATAACTCTCTCTCGATGTATGAATCTTCGTAGCAACACTCATGATAGTCCTTTGTGTTGTTAATTTGATAGCTTTATAGGCGCTGATTCGTTGGCATTGCCCCGCTGATTCAAAATAAATGTTGACGCACAAAGTGGCTTGGGCATAGTTTCCTGCACTCCTTAAGGTTGAGAGGTTCGCCTTGCAACCTGGACTCATGCTCTTCGATCCGTGCAATATCTTTGAGATCTTTCTCATGATTATAACGCTCTCTCTCCTCTTTGTAGATGGCTTGTGCTTCGGCGTGGTTAAGTTATTCTTTCATATCTGTCAATCAAGCGAACATGTCATCATGAGAAAGATTTATCGAAAAGTTAACATGTTATCACTTCAAATCTTTAGAGAAATAGATAGGATATCTTAATGTTGCATCATTAAAGAGATATAATATTTATCACCGTGTCGTTATTAGAAAGAGACAAGATAATTTATCAATTATATAATTTAGAAGTGCAACTAAAGAGGACCACAAACAATTCATCACTTGGTCATAGACTAAAAATCGTTACAATGTCATAGCGCACTCTATGGGCAACGTTTAAACATAGGGTAAGATCAAAAGCATTAGGTCGAGCTAAGGGACTGTTTCGCTTGCCACTCTCAAGGTGGGTAAGTACATTGCCTAAAAAATACCTTTTGTTTTGCTCTTGTGGCACTTCCACGCACTTCAAGAGCCGTTTACAAGTATGGCACATGGAGTAAATATCCATGGCTTTATTCTAGGGAGCTGGGGGATTAGTAGATATGCATTCTGGGGTAGCCCATGGAAAATCTCTCTCGCTCTTCTTTCTAGTTTCTTTTTGCAAGTTGCGGAGAAGAGGAAAGCATGCCGTTGTGGGGGTCCATGATCCCCAATCCACGCTGCCTGCATAGACCCCCTTCTGTCCAAAGTGAAGCATCATGTTGTGGGAGTGAAGATCATTGTGGAGATAATCGTGCACATGTAGATACTTCAGGGTCTGAAGAAGAGCATTTATTATTTGCAAAATGTTATTTTGGAACAACTCTATTGTTCCTTGTGTGGTTACATAATTGTGAATGGCAAGTTGACTACCATCTGCAGTGCACTCTCTTATCCATTGCTCTACATGGCCGCCATTCCAAAAACGTGAAATGAACATTGGACGCTCTATATGGTGGACCATGGTAAGTGGATAAATGATGCCACGATGAGCGATGTCCAAAGCTATGACTTCGTCCTTGACTTGCTGATCCACTGTGGGTCCATGCAAGTGGACTTTGAAGATTTTCGCCGCATATATTGGCTCTTTAAAGGTAGGGTGTGTGACATCTACATGCTTCACATTTGCCCATCTCCCTTCTCCCAGCCACGGAGCTTGTATGTTAGAGACTACAATTTTTGGCAAAAGATATAACACAGGGGGGAGCTGAGACTATCGAGTGCTAGAGTGGCACTAGAAGGAGTCTCTACTCTAACCATAGTCTCTGGCTCTGCAGTAGCATCGGAAGAGCTGACTTCCACTCTCGTGCGCTTTGCTGCTCTTTCCAGTTTTCCCTTGCTCTTGAACTCAGTATACAACCGTTGCGCAAGTTGTACGCGAGTAGCTACGCCTGGCAAAGTGATTATTTTAGGGTTTTTTAGATCCTGAAAAATCTTTGCAATCTGTGTAATAGACTACTTGACCATGTTCGATAATGAACCTACGGTCACTAAAGATATGTCAAATGCATTCTGGGACGTAAATGCGTGCTGAAGCTGCTCAAAGACAGAATTTGATAAAGCCTCTATGAACTGGTAGTACTGTTCTAGAGACGAAGGATTTAGGCAACGACGAAGCTCAAGCTCTGACATGTGATGAAAGTGACATATATCAATTCAAAGACAAATTTTTGGTGATGTTTCGCCAGCTTAATATCTGCCATATTTGCAAGATATAATTTTATAACATAAATGTTCTCAGAGAAGAGAAAAACTATCAAATTCGTGTCATGTTTGTTAATCTAGATTTCATACACAATTTGACTTAATTCATAGCAAACGATGATATATTATGATTGCAATACATACATTGTACAATAGAGAGGAGAATACAAAAAGAGAGAAATGGAGAGAGGTGAACATGCCAGGAGTGTGAGGTACACTCATCACAAGAACTGGACCCTGTTATGTGCACTACATAATACATGTAAACGATCGGAGCGTGAATGTGAACAACCTAACTGGTGTGAGGTACACTCAACACAAGTCTTGGACGTTGTTGTGATGTCGACTGATAGTTTAATCAATCTAATCACTAATGAAGTGTGTGGAACGCACAACACAACCATCAGCCAGACAATTTTAAAATCTCGGATTGTGGTCAAACATCGTACATATTTACATCCAAGACAACACCAATTTAGCTACTGATAAGTGGCATATCTACGAATCTAAAAATACAAGGCGTGTCATGCTAAGATGAAGAGGGCATAAGTATGCATCTCTTCACTCTTAGGTAGACAAACATATCACTCATATTTCTATGTAGTAAGAACGATGATGTGACTTAATCCAATCCTTGATGAAGTGTATGGAACTCACAACACAAACATCAGCGGACAACTTAACAATCTTAGATGCAGGCCAAATATCGTATGTATTTACATCCAAGACAACACCAAGTCATCTAGAGATGAACAATGACGTGTTTTTGGAGTTCGAGACACAAGAGTAACTAGTGCGTCACACAAAGATGAAGAGGGCATAAACTATACATCTCTCCACTCTCTATTTGACGAACAGAAACTCGTGTGTACGTGAAACAAACGATAATTTGAGCTGATCTAAAATTGAGCAACCTATAAGACACTTTGGAGTGAGAGGTGTAGCATCATGCCTACTGCACACCACGAGTTGACCACTAAACCCTAAACTCAGTCCTGTGGTGATAGATAGACAACTGCACCACACAAGTGAGAATCTAAGTCTGTCCCAAAACCCTTCTTTGCAGTGAGCCAAGTGGCTGCACAACACGAGAAAAGTGACTAATTTCTACACACTTCTGGAGTGAGCCAGATGGCTACACACCACAAAGTGGCCTATAACCTGCAAGCCAACTCTGTGGTGAGAGTGAAACAACTGCACCACAGAGTCTGGCACAACACACAAAAACAAGTTAGAAAAGAGCAATACAAGTTGAAAAATTTACCTCAAGCTCTAGCTATCCCAAAATCCTCCTCAAACTCTGGTATTCTCAAGCTCTGTCTGTCTCAACAATCTCCTGAAGCTCTAGAACTGCTTTCGATCGAAACCGGCGACGGTTTCTTATATAAGATATTTTTCGATCAAAAGGCTTTTCGATTGAAATATCTTTGATCGAAAAAAAAATAAAACGGCAATACGGTGATTATACGGGATTTCGGCATATAATATCATTTTATACGTATAATTATTTTGGTACGGGCATATAAATGCAACAAAGATTCAATTTACCATCACGCAAAGTATGAACCAACCATTTTGGCTTACCTCTAGTTTGCTCATTCTCAGCGCTTTCATCATCAAGTGCATCATGTTCATTTGCATCAGTAATAGGCTGATCTGCAACATTTTTAGAAACCCCCATAGGCTATACATTTGCCTCATTGGAATTTACATTCGAACTTTCATCTCTGAAAAGAGGAAACAAAGTGTCATAAATGTCTTGTGAGCTTACATTATTGTCTCTAGTACATGAGAGCAAGGACTGAACAGAATCTTCCACAAACACAACATCCCATGAAACCAAGATACACTTTGTTTGTGGATGATACAACCTGTAGCCTTTGCTTGCAACACTATAACCAACAAAAATACATTTGATAGCCTTATCATCCAATTTTATGTGTTGCGTTTGTGGCACCAAAGCATATGCCAAACTACTAGAAACACGCATGTGCTCAATAGAAGGCTTTCTACCATGCCATGTTCCATATGGAGTCACACGCTGCAAATATTTTGTAGGACGCCTGTTTACATAAGTGGCATACATAATATCCTCAAGTCAAAACAAATGTGGTAAAGCTTGACTTTTGACCATACATCTTGCCATTTCTGTAAGAGGCTAGTTTTTCCTCTTAGCAACACCATTTTGCTGAGGTTTACACGAAACTGTACATTGGTGTTTTATCCACGACTAGCCAAAAATGCATTAAATCCATGAGACATATAGTCCACCCCCCCGATCGGAATGGAGGGTGTCCATAGTACATTTCGAGATATTTTTCAGCCATAGACAAAAATTGCTTGAAGCACAAAAACACGTCGAAATTTGCCTTTACACCCATGCATTCCTGAAGTAATCATCAAAGAAAGTCACAAAGTAAAGGTAATTTCCCAAGGACGGAGTTTGCATGGACCCACAAACATCACTATGCACAAGCTGCAACTTGCAATCGGTCCCAACTGAACCATCCTTTGGAAATTTCGAACGCTGTATTTTACCTAAAATACAATCTTCACAAACATGTTTGACATGTGCTTCAAGAGAGGACAAAGAAGCAACCATATCATATTTTTGCAAACACAGCAAACTAGAAAAATTCAGATGCCCAAAACGTGCATGCCAAAGTTTTGCATATGAAATAGCCTTAATTAGAATTCACAACTACATTTACAAAATTTTGCCCACACTTGTTGTACAAATTGAGCTTATACAGCCCATGAAATAAAATACCTAATGCAACAATGTCATTACCAAAACTGAGATCATGTAATGTATATCTGTCATCCATAAATTTGACTGCAAGATCAAGTCTAGCAAGTGCAGATACAGACAAAAGATTCTTCTTGATCCCAAGTACATTCAATGCATCAACAAGTGTGAAAGAACTGCCATTTGTAGTAGTAAGCACAATCTTTTCAACTCCCTGAGCCGGATAAGAGACATTGTTGGCACAAGTGACTAAATTCCCATGAGGGATCGACTCAAGAGAGGTAAACAAATTACGATGTGAGGTAATGTGCTTTATAAGACCACTGTCAAAATACCACAAATGTGAATCTGCAGCAACTGACATGCATGCATCATGGACAACAGGATCATAAGTACACTCTGCACTAAAATCCCACTTTGTATCTACATCAACATCACAATCTCCTTTCACAGAAGACTCCACAATAATTGCACTTGTATTGGACCCTGTAGTTGATTGAGCCTCTTTCTTCTTAGTCTCTTTTGCCTTCAATTTTGGACACTGCTAGATTAAGTGACCATTACCTTTACAATAATGGCAATGCATCTTCTTTTTTTCCTTATCACCAAAATTCCCATACAAATTTCTACCAGCAAGCAAAAGCATTAGGAACAGGTGATTTACCACTCGTAGAAAAACCATGAGAAGTAGCTACATTTTTGTTACCACCTTTTCTTTTAGCAGCAATAAAGGCGTGTTCAACTACACGCTGTCTAGTCCTGTTTTTTTTTGGAAAGTGACTCTTGTAATAGCAATGTGCATAAGGCATCAAACTTGACAACTTCTGGATTTTCTTGGGTCATAAGTCTTCAAGTACTAGAAAAAGTCTGGTACGAATCTGACAAAGCATCAAGAAGAGTCTGCACAAGGGAACTGTCAGAAATGACTTCACCCGCAGAAATTAGTTACTCATTTATATCCTTCACACCATCAACGAAAGTCTCCATTTCATCTTCCTCATGCATAATCTTCGACTCAGCCCTTTACGCAGCAAGGCAATTTTTGCCTCATTGCGACTTGCATAAAGACCAACCAGAATATCCCAAGCCTGTTTTGTAGATTTTGCTGAACGAATCTGAGGAGTAATAGTGCACTTCACAAACAACGCAATCAATGCATGAGCCTGTGCATCTTTTATATACCAACGAGCTTGCTTAGTTGTAGGCAAAATAGCTCTCGCAGTAGCAATCCTGTCACCAAAACCTGCAACATTGTCTACATCCTCAGAACCGGAACGCACATCAATGCCCTATACAATGTTGGCAAATGCCCTTTGACACTAGAACATGCTGCATCATATAAGCCCACATAGGGTCGTTGTCCCTATCCAACCTATCCTCAACAACAAACATCTTGAATACATCTGTGTTGTTGCCAGCCATGGTAAATGCTACACCTGATGTGAAAACTTCCTGAAAAGAGGAGAAACAAAGAGGGAACAACACGTGCTATATAGCACAAACCGTAGAAGATTGTAAAGGACCTGTTATGTAGCAAACACACTAACAAAATTTTGTACAAAATGACAAAATAGCCCATGCAGTGCTGTCTGTAGTGGAAACAAAGGCCGAAATGAGTCCAAATAAAAAATCTGAGCTCTCTCAAAATATTTGTCAACTTGCAGACGCTCGCCAAAGCTCACAAAAATTGGAGAAAGTGAGCAAGTGTGTGGTGGAGATGCTGGCGACTAAGCTCGGGAGGACGCAACCTGCTCTGATACCAATTGTTGGAATTAGGGTTTCAGGAAAACACACACAGCTTGGAGAAGTTGAAGGGAGCTCAAGGCACACAATAGAGAGTGTATTACTTAGTGTGCAATAGAAAGATATATAGCCCTAGAGTATATATACAATGCACAGGGGAAGAAACCTCGTAGTGAGGGAAAAAATGCCCCGGTGGTCATAAGTGTGTTCACACACATCACTACCACATGTATATGGTAACAAGATTGAAAATAGCTTATCTCCTCTGCTATGCCCTGTAGGGCAAAATGACATAATAAGGAGGTGTGTAGTGCATGGAAATCCAAGCATACAATAAGCCACACCTTATGCGTATCATCACTTAGAACATGACCATCTACAGGTTCCAAGCTACCCATGCCAATGGACAACAGCTTCAATGTTGAGCATTGTGTGCAATAGTACCTTCATTTATGTAAAGGAACTTGGCAACTTGCCAATAGAAGGGTGTGGTACAAACTCCATGCAGAGTGTTTGTGGGGTGTAAGTTGTTAGAGAAGAAGGGAACTAGTTCAGTGCCCCAAAATGGGAAGTTAATACTCAAGAAAACCTTCCCAATGTAGGTAGGTAATAACATGGAAAGGAAGTCCAAGGTATAATTCCCATGAGAAGAGAGCAAGCTACTTTCTTGAGGTTTGATACATAGTGGGTGTCAAGAATAGGGGGGGTTTCCCACAAAAAAGTCACCAAAGGACGCCAAATCTATATACGAGAAAGCCCATTCAAGAGGTAAGATGAGTACTAGTAGTATGCATGTGTGGAGTGTACCCATGGTTTTTGAAAATGTAACTCCAAGGATTCAATTCCACAGTGTGTTCACAAACATGGGTTATCAAGTGTTGCTAAAGGGTATAGTGTTATAAAGAAGGTTACTGATGAAAGTGAAGTAATGCTCAATTTCAAAGGATCGAGAGAAGCAATCTGGCTGATGAAGAGCTAATGAACCACATTACAAGGCTCGGCGGAGGAGATAGATTTACTAGTCCAAAAGTTCCTCAGAGCCTAAATCAAAGACCATATCATTTTGAAAATTGACAACGTTAGCCAAAACAATGTAAGACAGCTTCACTCGTTCTTAAAATATCTGATCCTCAATCAAAGAGAGAGTCTCTTAAACCTTTATCCTTCACGCATGGAAGAGAGAGGGAGAAGTGATTATCAGTAGCGCTCCAAACTGTAACAAATTAGATGGGAATCATAGAAAATGCAACGGATCAAGCAATGAACACTCGATCACAGACATCATGCAACAAATTAGATGGGAATTATAGCATTTTCAAGGGATCAAGCAATGAACAGTCGATCACATATTCAGCACGTACTGATCGCAAACAGAAGCGAAGTGACACAAAAACTAGAAGCTCAATTGAAAGGCATGTAAGATCATCACCACAATCTTAGAAGCATAGCAACCAGCAATGCACTAAAGATGCATGCAAGCATAAAACGTGTAATTTAAGTAGAATTAGACACTGAATAACAACATGCAAACGTTTGCAAAACCATAAACATGCTTATAATCTTTGATCTTTATGGGGTAGGGAATGGTCATTTAGTGACCATTCCCCATAATGTTGACGACCACGTGGTAACCGGCGGAGGCCGGGAGCCATGTGGGAATCAACATTATGGGAATGGTCACTAAATGACCATTCCCGGCCGTCAAGGTCCAGGGGAAGGGGGCCAAATGTGAAAGTCGTGAACTTAGGGTGCGAGGTTGGTTTACGCTCTACCTGTGTGTCGTGCACTAGCTTGAAGCAGAGGTATGCAATTTCTGTTTGCGCTCGTATGGGATCCAGGCGAGGCAAGAAGATGGTCGAGAGGGCTCACAAGTCGACTCCGCCAGACATACTAGGTGATGCAGGCTCCATTCCTTCGTTTTCTCTCCTGCCTGTTGATATGGAGTTAGCTACGCCAAGAAGCACAACGACTGTATGCTGTCGAGATTATAATGGGAAAGGGGTCAGGACCTGTGCCGATTTTGAACATCCAGGTGGTGGTGTTGTTGAAGTTGCAGGTGTGCATTCACAAAAATCTGCCGTACACCAAGTTACAGGCGGTCTTGATCATGTACAACATGGGGAAATGGGTTGCAATGCAGGCGGGTTTCTTGATGTTGATGTTGCATTGGAGGAGGAGATGCTAAATCTGGGAGAGAACTCAACCAAGCAGAAGAATAATTGGGCACGGAAGAAATTTGATGCATGGAGGGAATTCTCTGGGATAGATTCTAGCATAGCGTTGGAGAAGCTGGATTTACATACTTTGAACGATTTGCTTAGCAAGTTTTTCTTAGTTGTTTGCAAGAAGCGTGGTGAGTTGTTTCCCTCCGAAACGCTAATGGGAATGCTGAGATGTTTTGGTAGGCTTTTAAAGAAAGAACAAGACTTGAGGATCGCCAAAACGGGTGTGACTGAGGTGCCGTTTGATATTGCAAGGAATCCGATTTTTAAAGGAACTCAGAATTCAGTTATGGCTGCCATGCATAGATCAGTTGCGCAAGGGGTTTGCAAAGATAGAAAAAAGGCTTCTGTGATTGGGGTTAGTTTGGAGCAAGCAATCCTTGGCGACATCGACTTTAGCATCATGCATGGACGGGGTTGTCAGATGAGGTTCGCATTCTTTTGCATGTTGCATTTTTGCATTAGAGGTGGCTATGAGCTGTACAAACTAGAGCGAACGATGTTTTCGTCTGGGAAAGATGAGCTTGGGGCTTATGTCAGGTATTTTGCTGGTCTTATTGCTGTGATTTGGATCAATTTGTTTTGTGTCTGTTTCTTGTTGTAATACGCATGTGTGTTTCAGATTTTGTGAGAGATCAAGCAAAAACTACAAAGTTGATCTAAATCACTTTCAGCCGGAGCACTTTCGACCCCCTGTGACCGTGCGCGACGAGGATGTGCTGGCAACATATGAGCAACTAATGCGTCACATGCCGATATTTGTCTTGGGTGACAAGAATCTGGGTTTTATGTTTTTGCAACCCATTAATAATCCTCGAACACATGTGAGTTTAGGTTTTGTGTGTCAATGACTGTAGCAACTTTGTGTATTCTTTTCAATTGGATGTATTTTCTTGACTTTTTTTGTGTGTAGGTATGGTATAGTCGGAATAGGGTATCGGTGAAGGTATTGACAGGGCTTGTGAAGAATATTGGAGCAAGATCAGGACTTGCAGGGAATTTCAGCAACAAGTCGTTACGCAATACGTGTGTTACAAGAATGAGCCTTGGGCAGGTGCCACGTGAGGTGGGGATGTTAATTACTGATCACAAGCGTCTTACGTCGTATGAGAGGTATGATATGTCGAATGCAATTCGTATGGCTGTGGCGCAGGAGATTTTGTCTGATCCGTATGATGAATCTGGAAAGCTTAAAGTTTACCCGCAAGTTCTAGAGAAAAAATTCAGTAATTTTTGTGAGAACATAGAAGGTTCTTATCTTTGACTAAAAGAGTTTAAGATTACTTTCGTGTGATGTATATTTTGTAATACATATATACTTGTGCAGGGAATATATACGGCAAGGATTGCGCAAGTGGTAGCAGGCAATCGAAGGCTGGGAATATCATGTCCGTTGGCAACATGGAGTGTAGAGCTGCTGGTGACAGGGGACTCGGTATGAAGAATCCTAGTCTTCAAGGCATAGTCTTCAAGCCGTACAAGATTGGAGATGAAATTCCGTTTGATGAGGAGCTACTCAATCACCTTCCGGAGGAGACGACTCGTGTATTGAATGTGGCTGCCCAGAATTGTCCAAGTCGTGGATTCTCTCTTTTGTCAGCTGGCACATTCAACAACTGTGTGATCAATGTGTTCTCAGGAAAGGAGAATGTTCCTTCTAAACTAGGGGTTTAATCTGGCTCATGACATGTGTAAGTAATAGGTTTTGGAATCAGCACATACTGACGCTATTATTAAATTCTCAGCTTGGGACAGTGAACTTTTTTGGTTTGTGAAAGTTATCAACAATCTTATTTTGTGACAGTCAGCTTGTGACAGTCAGCTTCACTGAGCTTGTGACACACTGAGCTTGTGACAGTCAGCTTCTGAGTGAACTTTGATAAGATTGAGACAGTTTTAGTGACACACTGAGTTCTGACTGCACAGTAATTAGTGAGAAAATTTATGTGTCATCATTTTTTCTGAGTGCTGATGTGTCAGACTGTGGTTTAATTACAGATGCTGATGTGTTGTGTTGTGGATGGCAGAGCTAAATGAAGTGATATTTTTTATTACACATGCTGACTTGTCGCAGATCTAACGGTTGTTCATAAAATTACTGTTAGTCATATGGAGTAGATGAACAGCTCAGATTGCCTGCCCCCTGACCCTGGACCTTGACGGTTATGCAAACGATTGCAAATGCAAAAAAAAAAACCTTAAAGAAGCTACTAATCCTTGGCATTAATCCTTGCAAAGGCACTAACTCATATGATAAACAAGCTAACAAGGGTGCTAATCTGAGATCTCACAGGCTTTTTTAGACTCACCTATTTCCAAGGTAGTAGAAGCAGTGCACATAACACATAAAAGGTACAATATGCTTCAACATAACTAGCATCTCACTGGCATCTTGTCCATCTCCCACCTTGAGATGAAATCCGATGACAAGAAGCACTTGCTTGGCCACTATAATCTCACAAGATTATAATTCCCCAGATTCTTGCTTTGCTCTTGATCAAACAATAAATTAATAGGTATTGAAGACCAACAATTTAATTATAATCCTTTGGCAAAGGTGAGCATAGACAGAGTTACCCTGCAGTCTTGTCTTCAAGACATTATGCAAGATAAAGCTGGAGTGTACTGTGCTACAAAACAAATTTGTTCAAGCAAGAACAAAGTCTCCACTAGGAGCTAACTCTACCAAAACTTGGGTAGAGTTTCCAGAGGGTAGAGGTAGAGTTAACTATTCTTGGGCAAGTACAAGGATAGCACACAGATGCCCATCACAGTAGTGACTACCAGCAACTCGTTTGCAGGCATGTATCCACACGCAGACACACATTGCTTGGATTAGGAAGTGGGCTTTTCACATTACAGAAGCATCAATGTTGCATACTACAATACAAAAACACCTGTAATACATAATGGCGCTGCTTGTCAACATCAAGTTCAGGACCCTAGTGTGGAATATATCTTTCACAAAATCTACTCCTCTACCCAAATGCAAATAACACAATAAAAGTCACAGGTTAATTCCAGCTCTCATACTTCACAAGAAGATTTAGAAAATTTTTCATGTAGGAAAAGGGAGTTTTTTTCATTGTTTTCCATACAATGCATAACATCATGAGCTTCTGCTCGGGAGGCACCACATACCTAGCTAGGTACAATTGGTATCGTAGTAGCTAGCTAGATATGCCATGCCTCCCTCACAGAAGCTCACGATTTTAAGTTATAATGTGGGAATTATTGTGAGAATCTGTCCAAAACTTCTTGTGACCTTTCTAGGCAATCTTCTGCCAAAAAAGCTTGTAATGGTACAGGTTCCGATGCAGAGCAGCTGTCTCGTCACTTCCTGTGGAACAACAGAGCATGCAGGACATAGAAAAAGATAGCAGACGGGTAAAAACAAATGTTTTAAGCTTACTCAAGCTAGATTGCGCCCTCAGCCTCCTCCTGACTCTTACGTGCTGTCTCCAAGCTCTGTGTAAGAAATGTCATATGTTTAAGTTACCTTCTGCACATTTGAAAGCTCGTCTTGCAGGCTAGTGATTTCTGTCGATAATTGGGTAGAGTTTGTAGATTGTTTGATCTGAAAACAACAGATTAAGCAAGCCCAGTGTCACAAAAAGCCAAGAAGGCCATAAGCTAGAGCCCTTTGAAAGGATAAAAACTGTGCATGAACCAATATTAAAACTTCTAACCATGAAACACAGCAGTGGATGCGGTCAACAAGGACATCTACAACATAAAGTTTCCTTTGAACTACTTCAAAGAGCTCAAATTTCCAACTGTCTTGGCACCTCCATTCATCTATGTGCCACTCCCATGCTGTCCCTGCCTTGCTGATGATTGCCGATACTATCCCATCCTCACCATCTCAATCATTCTCAGCCTTGCCTAATTGCCCCCACCCTTTAGCATTCCCTAGCTAAAGGGAAGACTTGACCCGGTGATTAGTTGCTACATCCTCAGAGAGCTCGTGCAGTCCATTTAAATATGACCAAAGTTGCAGTCTCAGTATTGATTATGCTCCTTTTTGTTGGATGGTTGTTCCCATTCACTCTGAGAGTGAGGTGATATTCTTGTGGAATGTGTTGCAGAAAAACGAAGACCAGTACCTACCAGTTTTCACTCTCAATTCCCGTGAAGTTCTTTCAAATACAGTTTGCAATTCATCATTCTATATGGTGGTTGGTGCAGTTCTTTGATTCTTTGTCATCGGACAGTTGATTTCTCAGTAGCTTTGGTTGTCCTATTCTTTGGACTTCTCGTAGCAGCTTGGAGATTCTGGCGTGTGGTATATGACCGGAGGTTCAGGTTTCCGACTCTTTCCTCAAGGGTGGAGCACTTAAGAGTTGGAATGATCCGGATACCAGTTGTTTATACCTTTACCCTCATTTTTGATGCATTTTCTTGAAGCAGTTAGCAGCAGTACCTTGTGCAAATGCTGGTCGATTTAGGACAATATTCTACTTTTCGGACGTCTTTCGGCGGTAGCAACTGGATCGTATACTACATGATACATTTCAAACGAGGAAAATTGTTGCAAATATCCTCGTCCACAAAACCCTCTCTTCACAATTGTAGATTGTTCTCTCAAGCTCATTGGTCTGACTTCCTTTCCAGGAGCTGAGAGGGGGTGATAGAGTTCATGCATCTCTTTGAATTTGTCCATGTTTAGTCCCTAGGTTTTGGTTCTTTCCTAGCCATATAGCCTCCTGCATGCCCAAAGTATTTTCTTGCGAGAGCAGAAACATGACTCCAGCAAACAACCCCATGATGACATTGTGGCTTGGAATCTTTGTTTTCGTATTCCAACATAGGCCTTTTGTTCCCTCCAAAAACACCTGCCATGGATGCTTTGCTGCTTCGATGTCCTTGAATGTTGTGATGTAGGTGATAATCATCTTTGCGATCTTTACGAAATTACCAGCATCTGACATGTGAGATTCGGGACATTGCGCATTTGTGTTATCAGTGTCTGTAAGCTATGAACCATGTAGTGTTCTGAGGGCGGGAAATTGCTGGCCGACTTTGATATAATAGGGTAGTTCAGTACTGATGGCCTTCTACTTAGCCAATTGAAGTAGGCGTGCCAAGATTGCCTGCTTAGAATCGAGCAATAGGTTGGGTCGATCCTGAAATGTTGTGTTGCATTCCTGGACAAGGTCTCATTCTGTGGTCTTTTTTCAAACCACTTCTTGCGCCAAAGGGGTAGATTCTCTAAAATGGTTAGCTCATGGTCCACTTTCATAGATACGTCTTTGTAGTCCCCCTTTGCATTTGGTCAAGAGCAGGTAATAGTCTTCTTTTCCACAAGATGGACTCTTGCTTCATGAGCAGTAATGGAATCATGTCATGGACAAAAGTTGTCATGGCCATTGATTCCAGTACCTTTAGCTCGTATTGCAGGTACTCTCTATGAGAGGGATGCTGAACTTTTGATATCCATTTTTTGATTTCTCCTCTTGCATCGGGAGTCTCCTCTATAGCTTCAAAATCATTGAGATCTCCCTCAGTAGATGTGCTTGGAAGATCTACGGGGGGTAGGTATACCCTTGTGAATTATGTCTCTGGATCAGGTGGTTGGTGAACTAGAACAATAGCTCTTGCTTGGAGGGCACGGATTGCCAACTATTTCTGTTGTAACTCCAAAGCACTTTTCTCTACTCGGGCAGCTAATTTTTCCTATGCTCTTGCTTGCTGGTCCTTGAGCTACTGAAGTTCTTGATCTTTCTTGGCTCAGATAGCCCGATGACCTGTAGTCAGCGCGGTGAGATTGGTCCTATTTTTTATGTGATTCATTGTTGAGAGGTACCATCTTTCGGTTCTTTCTCTTTTAGTAACTCCTTTACTTCAGCCTTCTCTTTCTCTTCATGTGGAGTCTGCTCCGTCCTTGCAAGTTCCTTTTCCTCTGGGTTCTCTTGTTGCTTGTCAGACTCTCTGTGTTACAGATGAGTTTTCATTTGAGTGTTCTCTTGCTTTTGGGCAGATCTTAATATATGAACTTGTGGCCTTGAATCTTGACGAAGGCCTTGTCATTGTCAATTGCTTTTGCCTTCAATAGTAAATTGTGATTGACAGGAGGTAGATGGAGGGCTTGGTTTATAAGGTCAACATTGCCTCTCCATTATAATGTATGGAGCTCATTAGCTCATGGGCTCTTTGGAAGTATGTGTCCCAAGGAGGTAATCTGAAAAAGGTGTCCATTTGCAAGCACCTTGATCCCTTGATCACTTCTCTTTGTTGGTGCAAGGTCCATAGTTTTTTGGGAAATATGGTTGTCTTGACCTTGGTACCATCGGCCTCTTGGAACCTTCCAATGAAAATGTTGGCCAGAATCTTGGCTAGATGCTCCTCCAAGATGTGAGCCTTCTTGTTGAATGAGATGTCCACCACTTGGTAAGAGGGAGCCTCCCACTGATTTCTTGGTCTTTTGCGAGGCATCCTCACATCAGAAAATCATTCAATTAGCTCCTGAAGTTGGCCAAAAAGGTTCCAAGATAGTAAAAAATACACAAACTTGACCATTGAATGAAAAATAAGCATAACTCGATCAAAAGAAGTCCAAACTTGACCAAACTTCACCAATGCATCTAGGACAACTATAGGCACTAGGCCATGTGGTTATAGGTCAAATTTGGCTATGGGGGTCATGGATCACGATCCATGTTGGAACACAAATGGGAATTCTGGTGATAACGTCTGACCAAGCATGCTTTGGGGATATTATGGTTCAAATCTTTTTGAATTTGGATCACTGGTTGGAAATTTGGCTTTGGGAGTCATGGATTATGATCCATGTTGAAACACATATGGGAATTTTGGTGATACCATGTGATCAAGAATTTGTAGAAATGCCATTTTTGAAAACAATATGTCCCAAAATCTTACCTTGTCTTACCATAAAGACACATTTTTTAGGATTGAGGCAAATGGGATAAGTTTTGTACTTCTAAAAGATCTTGTTCAAGTGTTTGACATGTTTGTCTCTTTATAGAGAATGCAAACACAAGTCATTCATATAAATCTCTAAGAATTGTCTTAGATAGTTATGGAAAGGGTGACTCATTAGCCTCTGAAATATAGCAGGTGCATTGGTTAGACCAAATGGCATCACCCGATAAGCAGATATGCCCCATTGGATGGAAAATGTCATTTTATATTGATCCTTTGGCTTTATTGCGAGCTGATTGTAGTCCAAAAAGCCATGAAGAAAGCTGCAAGCTTCCTTTCCCATGACTCTCTCAATCACATAATTTGTGATAGGTAAGGGATAGTTGTCTCTGATCATAGCACATTCACCTGCTTGAGATTTACACACACTTGTAATTTACTGTTCTTTTTAGCCATTACCACAATAGGCGATACCTATTCCGTGTGCTCTATCTCATAGATGAACTCTGCTTCCTTAAATTTGTCTATCTTTTGTTTGATTTTCTTCGCAAATGTTTTTCTATATCTATATGGACATTCTCTATGTAGTTTAGCATCACTCTAAGGGGTATCGTATGCTGACATATGCTCGGGTCTATTCCTTTAAGATCCTTGTACCACCAAGCAAACACATCTCTATATTGCTTAAGAATAGGTATTATAAGTTTCTCTTTCTCTTTCATGAGATCTGTGGCTATGTAAGTCGGTCTCGACTCTTCCCCTGGTTCAGCAATATCAATTCTCTTTGCGTTCTCAAGCCCCTCATATGATGTTCTTGGTTCCTTAGGTTCTCTCATTGGTGCTCAATCAAAATAGGTTGGTCCTGAGTGGTGTACTTTTTATAGTGAAAGGGTGCATCAAATTTTTCCGTGTTGGAATCCCCTTCACTTTTCATTTCAATTGTCCAAACCTCTATAACTGTCCATTTTCACTTTTGTATTCACTCTTTTTTTCCGTTTTGGACATCTTGGTTGATGCTTCAGCTGTGTCCTTGGTTTTCTTTTTGCTTTGTTTCTTTGGATTTGCTTAAGAAGTTGTAAATTTCAATGGTTTCTGGTGATTAATCTTGGACACAGTCAGTTGCTCCCACAAGCATGAGACATTGCATTTTGGTCATCAATCTTGGCACTGGTTTCTATCGGTTTTGTCATTTTCTGGCTCATCGCATTTGATATCTCTTTTGTCTCCTCAATTTTTGGTTAGGAGACTCGTAGAAGGTTGGTTCATCTTGTTTTGACGCATTTTTTTTTTTGAGCCACTGGAGAGCTCGTCTTCAACATCGTTCCCTAAGTCCTCACTCTGTGAATCATGGAATTTGTCCTTGTCATGGTCACTAAAATCCCAAACAGAAACTTCATCCACGATTTGTTTACAATCAATTGTCTCGTTGGTTTTTCTCGCTTTGGTTTTCTCTTTTGGTTCAAAGATAGCATTCACCATCTGGAAGGGAATTATGTCATAACCATCTTCGTTGCAAAAGGTCGTGGTGTTTACCTCCTTTACACAAACATCTAGAGTTGCCATTATTTGCTCCCATCCAAAGGATTCAAATAACTCCATTGAAATGGATCTTTCACACATAGTAATTGTCTTCTATCGAGCGCTTAGGATGCAATTCTCCTTTTTTGGGCCTCTATACTTTGACAGTCCGCACATCCAAATATGTCCATCCTTCATCAACCAAGCATGCACTTGTGTTTCAGAATTTTTAGTTACACCAAAATTTTCCACTGGAGTTCAGTTTACGTCTTTGTAACTCTAGTCTTTTGTGTTGAACTTGGTTGTGATAACCCTTATTCCATAATTAGAGATGATCATAGTCCCAAAATTGAACCATTATGAGTTGACGCATGAATGGATGTCCCAAAATAACCTCAAAGTTGTTTCCTTTTTCAAAGTCAACTACAACAAAAGTGTGCTCGTACTCTATTTTGCAAGAGGATACAATAAATGGTTCCTCTTCCAAAGCCTCTCCATGTATCCGTTTGCTAGTTGCAACTTCATGCGTGCTTTCTTGAGAGTTGGTCTTCCCCATTTCTCCCAGATTTTGATTGTAGCAATGGCTACTCTAGCCCCATTGTCAAGTATTTCTATCGTCTTTACTCCCTTGTACTCTAGCAATAAGGTGAAGCTCATTTTCTCGCCTTCGCAATAGTCACCTACCTTATTCATCGGTACAGGCTCTACTTTTGGTCTCTCTGGTTGATTTGTTTCCATAATTTCATCTACAAGTTTATCCTATGAATGGATTTTTAGTCCCATTTTTTGAAGGTTTTTGCTCATTTGTTCTCACATATGTGGTCTAATTTTCAAAATTTTGGCAAGAGTAATGGTGCATCTTATAGAGGACGATATCAAATCATGCAAGCTTTTTGTGTCCGTCACTTGTGGACCCGGATTCCATGAGATGACACAATTCTCACTTTGTATTTTGTCTCGTGTTACCCTACAAAGGAAGGTAAAGTTCTTATGGTCACTAGTTTTGTCTCCACAGATACTATCGTCCCGGCATCTCCATACAATGACTTGTCTTCCATAATGATTGTGGCCATGGTTTGTCCACTTTAGGAATTGGCAACATCTCGTGAGATTTGGATTCATTTGTTATATTTGCAACAACCCTCGTATCCAATGGTCCTTCTTTTTCCACTCTTGTTTGTGTTGTTTAATTTGAGTACGCTTGCATTTTCCTTTTCTCGCACATGTACTACTTGCTCAAGGGTTTTCAATAGTTTTGGCTGCATTAGAGCTTAAGCTGTCTCTATGAGCCTTTTGCATATTTCCATTTGTTTGATTTTGATTTCAAAATGCAGATAGGTCAACAACATTTGTTCCAATGTTTGATTGATCTTCAACCTCACCTCGTAGGATTGTAACATAGCATCTAAATGCTTGTTCACCTTTTTAACCAACACTGCTTCACCTGATACAGTCTTTGACTCTTTCGCTCCCTTAGCATTTTCCTTATTCTCTTGTTCACGTTTGAGTTGTTCCCTTGTTTGGTTTCATTCAGTTTCTAAGGAGGTATATTCCCTTAGCCTCTTCGCTTTCATTCTGTCTCTTTTTTCTTTCCATGATTTTTGTTGGGTTCTCATTGACCCACTTTCCGACTATGTTTGAGCTCTGTTTGCTCTAGAAGTTTTAGCTTGTCTGCCACTAGCTTGTTTTTGGTTGCTTTCTAAGCTTGAGCTCTAGTCACTACTTTGACAGTAATTATCGGCTCTGACTCAGATTCGCTCAAACAAGGTAAAACTCCAACGACATTCACAATTGCTTTTCCATTGTTGTCTAGATTTTTAGCACAATGCTAGAGTAGGTGATCCCTTCCACAATCCTCATAGAATCCAAATATTTTGGTTTGAAGGCCTCATAGCATGGACCTTCTAATTGGGCGGCTGGTGGCGCTCAAATTGGCTGTCTTGTCCTAGGAGGACATCCTCTAAGCTTTTAATTTTGATTCGCTATGAACATGAGCATATTTTCATCCATTGTGAATTGGTTTCTCAATGTTTGAGCCACATGCAAATTTTTTGTAGCTTCATCTAGACTTACCCAAAATGGAATATCCTTAGTAGCATATGCTACACCCTTGGGTTCTCTCACATGAGTTTCTATAGGTTCCTCGTAATAAACTGTTGGTGGCATCATTGGCTGTCTTATGAGTGGTTCTGATGGCTATGTGTATCAAAAAATAGAACGATTTATCTAAGGCAAAGGAGGCTATTGGTTCAACACAGGTTGCCGTTTGTCTCCTCCTTGTGTTGCATTATTGGGTCCAATTTGGTACCTTAGAGGTGGTGGTAATTGTTGCACTGTTGGAGGTCTTTACAACCTTTCCCTCACATAATTTTGGTTGTAAAAGCACTAATTCGTATCATGAATGGTGTATTTCTACTCAATGACACACCACTTCAATAATCTTTGGGCATTTGCTACATGTGGCGGTTGTGGTCACAGATCGGGATTCTGTTTGTACGTTTGATTCATTCTTTTGATCACTTCTTCCACCACTTGATCCATGGTTTGTGTGATTGAAGTAGGAGCACTGCATTTTGTAGTTGACTCATTGACTGTATTAGAGTCACTTTTGGTGTTTGTGTCTACGTCCTCAGTCACCTCTCCATATGTCTTGCAATTGTCAACTAGATACAACGCTTCTCTAGTGACTTGTTCGAATGTGGTGCATGCCTTCAAGTGCAAGTCCTTCTTAAGAGTTTTGTTTCTTAGGACTTCTATGAAGATAATTTATAGTCGATCGTCTTGAAGTACCTCTCATAATGGACATCTCTCAATGTACTGTTTGAAGCAAAGCAAATCTTCCTTTACCTTTTCATTATCCTTTTGCTTAAAAGCATAGATTTGGGAAACCATGTTGTGCTTGATTCCTCATTTGGAGAATTCCTCGGAAAAATCTGACAAGAGTTGATCAATGTTTAGGAAATCTCAAATATTCAGTGGTTGAAACCAAGTCAACGATGTTCCTTCCAATGTCAACCCAAATATCCTTGTATTGCGTAGAGAAATCTGCAACTTGTTCGATCTTAAGACTTGCTTAAATATGGAAAAATGCACGTATGGATCTCTGATATGCTATACATTTTGTACACACTTTTCACCACTTGAGAAAGTTGTACTCTTTGCACTTTTGCTACCATTCTCATCATTCTAGGCTCTCCTAGTACAACATCTCTTTCCTTTGGAGGGAGTCGAATGAGTAATTCTCACCTCAGTTCGCATATCTCTCCCCTCAATTCTAGTATCAAGAACCCTTCAACTTAAAATTGTGTCTGGGGCATCACTGCCCCAATGCCATGGTCATTGGAACCCTTGAACCCAAGGATCCCATCGGTCTAGGTTCTGAAAAAATGTGGTTGACTAAAAGAGTCTTCCACTCTTGTTCTCACAGGACTCGCTCTTGTAGTTTCTGGCCTTGTTTCAAAGACTGTTGGTCTATGCATGCTGGAGGTGACATAGTACTAGTGGAGTGGCCCTCCAAAGTACATATATCCCTCAAGATCTTTGCGGCTTATAGCAGAGTATCTCCAATCATACTTATCCAACATGATCACCTCAGTGTCTCTCTCCACTTCATATTTGAACACATATAAGCATTTTTGTTCCATCATCTCCCTTACATTGGGTTCATCGCATCTATAATAGAGCATTCGCACTCCATTCTTGTACTTCTACAAACCCACATGAGAGATGTCCACATTGACACGAGTACCCACATTCACTTGCCTAATCCTCACATTAGGAGCATCCAGCTTTGGTGGCTTCTCTTCAGGCTTGACATCAACCTTTTCCTTTGTTCTTGTCAATGTCTACTTGTCCACAATAAAGAGATTGTGCACAACGAAATACATGTTTCCTTCCTAATCAAAGTATCAATTGCCACTATAATCTAAGGGCACTATGAGCTAGAGCTCACTAGGTCTCTCTTCTATTTTCACACAATAACTATCCATACCGTCTTTGTAGATTTTGGCACTCTGTTCATTTTCAATTGGTATTGCAGGTGCAAAAGTTTTGTGTTTGGTGCTGGTTGTGACGGTCCTGCTCCCAATTTGATTTTTTCCTTGAAACTTACACTGTTGAATCCCTCGGCCATATAGGTGTCAGATCTTTCTGAAGAGGTATCATAAAGACTTTCCCCTAAATTAGGCTCTAGGGTCAGCAAAGTTCCGTGGTTTTGACACTTCCTTCTGTGAAAATATGACTTGACTGGTCTCTAACAACAGGATTTCTATTCAGTGCTTTAATCTCACCTTTAGATGATTGAAGGGGTCATAGATCTCAATCCATGTTTAACCATATGTTAGAATGAAATTTGGTGAACTATATGCTTGCACTTTGCAGATTTCATATCTTCACTTGTTTTTGGATTTGGATATCAAAAAGTTGAAACTGCTAAAGTGTAAACAAAATGGAAATCAAAATCAAAGGTCTCTAAAATAAAAGCTACGACTAGGTCACTCACCACCGCAGACCCCATCAACGACGCCAATGTTAGCGGGTCGTCGTGATGAACTTTTGTAGCATAGCTATCTGGCACTAACATAATGTCAATAGCCAAGGAAGCGACTCGAATGGGGTACGGAGACTCTTTGAGGTGTCAACCTTAAGAAGTGAACCTATTGAATGAAGACATCTCTAACACTAGCAAATCTATTACTCTCAAATAAGGAAAACTGCTTATGTCTTATGTCACCGCACTTGATCGTCACGCCATTTTGGCATGCAAACGAAGTCCAAATGCAACAAAACTTTAGGAGGAGGTCCAAGAAAACTAGGGAAACTATCCTACAAAGTTTGTTTGCAATCCAACAAGGTAGAAAAATCACAATCCATCATGATGGTTTGATTCACAATTTAAGTTTCACAGGTTTAGTATAGAGACAAGAGGGGACAAAACTGCTCAAATACAATGTCTATGACAAAAGGGAGAAAAATTGCTCAGATACAATGTCTATGACTTTAAGAGGTCTCTCTCTCATAACTCAACATAACTCCCTATGTCTATATAGCACTCTCTGTCTAAGCAAATATCTTATGTTTCATCTAGGAGGTCCTCCGCATGCATCCCTCTTTCAAAATTAGTTTTGGGCTTGTTTGGTGCCACATCCATGGCTTCTTGTTTGTTTTCCTCTCCAATCTTCTCCACCAATGCCAAGGTGACTAGCAACAAAAGTGGATCATTGACTTAGGTGCCAGTTTTCATGTTACTCCCCATAGGGAATGGTTCTCTAGTTATGCTCCTATGCATGGTTCAATCAAGCTAGGTGACTCATATCAACTTGACATTTGTGGCGTTGGAGATATGAAGCTATGTATGCATAACAACAATAAGTTTATGCTTTGAGGTGTCAGACATGTTCCAAAGTTGACTAAGAGCTTAGTGTCAGCCGACGATCATCAAGGTGTCAGCAGCCGGCGATCAGCTTGATGATTTGGGCTATACTACAACGGAAATGGTTCCTGTATGATTGGCAAGGTAAATTTGGTTATCTTGAAGGGACAAAATTATAGCTCTTTGTAATCGTTGTATGTCTCTTCTATGAAAAAGATTTCCATTGTGTTGTCGAGATACCTTCTACTATGTTGTGGCATAGTTGGCTTGGTCTTATGAGTCAAAAAGGAATGAAACAACTTCCGCATTTGGGCTACTAAGCTTTCTTAAACTATTATTATTTTAGCTTGTGTGAGCATTGCATTTATAACAAACAGAATAATATTATCTCTTTGCCATTGAATATAGAGCTAGGGAATTTTTTGCATAGTGACCTATGTGGACCTATGCTGCATAAATCTCTAGGGGGGCAATATATTTCCTAACATTCATAGATGATGTGTGGGTCAACCTCTTGAAGAGGAAAGATGAAATATTTTCTACATTTCAAAAATTCCTTGCAATGGTAGAGAATCGGCTAGGCAAGAAGCTGAAGGCTTTGCACATAGACAATGGGAGAGTATGTCTCCACTGAGCTCAAAACTTTATATAGAAAAAGAGGCATTAGATGATAGTTTACAAGAGAGGCTAAGTATATGAATATGACAATCCAACAGAGAGTCACATCCATGTTGTCTATGAAACACTTGCCTCCATAATTTTGGGGAGTGACAACATTTTACATCATCAACTGATTGCTTAGTATGCCGTTGGACTTTTATATTTTGTAGGAGATGTGACTGGAAAGAAGATGAACTATGATAGATTATGTGTACTTGGGTGTGAGGTGTTCTCACATGTCCCTAAAGATGTATGGAAGAAGCTAGACCCCAAATGACACAAATGCATCTTCACTGGATATGGTGCAGATGGGAGAGATGGCCTATTATCTCTCGCACCCAAAATTAAGAAAGTTCATTCATAGTAGCTCACAAGTTTTCAATGAGTCATTCTAACTCATGAGAAACTCTGAGGGTTGGCAATTAGAATTCCATTGGCAATATATCATCAAGTCCATAGACCAAGTTAAAGGGAGTGGCATTCAAGCCGTTTTGAATGACACTCTATAAACCCACAAAGATAAATGAAGATTCATTTCTCAATCAATCCTTCTCAAGCTTACAATCTTAGTAAGCATTGAGATCAAGATTTTGTTTGTATGTTCGGCTTGACCATTAGCTTGATGATGATAGGGTGTAGATTTGTTATGGATTACCATAAACTCATTCAGCAAATTTTCTATCACCTCGTTGAGAAAATGTGTTCCTTAATCACTTACAAGCTCAATAGGAATTTGGTACTATGT
Source organism: Adiantum capillus-veneris (assembly GCF_014529385.1). Lineage (NCBI taxonomy): Eukaryota > Viridiplantae > Streptophyta > Polypodiopsida > Polypodiales > Pteridaceae > Adiantum > Adiantum capillus-veneris. Next base: position 40,476,107 of record NC_140934.1, read on the forward strand.
AATATGCACTCATATAGGAATGTTGCAATGGTTTGAGCATCGTTCTTCCTAGTGGCTTTCGCTTCATTCCATTTGGTCAAGTAACCTATGGCCATAATAATGCATGTCACCTGAGTCTTATATGAAGGTGATTGTATTGGACCAACAAAGTTGATACCCCACTTAGAAAATGCACATGCTCCCATCATGGTTCACAATGGCATACTATCAGTTCTAGGTGGCATTTTCGCTCATTTTCTACAAGAGTTGCATCGTCAAACAAATTTCTTAGCATCAACAACAAGAAAACTTGACTCACAGACAACAGTCTTGTGGGGTTGTATAAGTACAATACTAGAGAGAAAATTCTCCATTACAAGTGCAATGAGCCCTACAGTGGAGAATTATCAAAGAAAAATGCTTGTATATTTTCACATACATAGAAGGCAGGGATACCCATGTAATCATGCTTGATAAATATGGATAAAAATACTTTGCAGTAGGATGTAAGGATCTAGAAAGATATACATACTTTGGAGGCCCACTCCATCAGTAATATGTCACTCCAAGCATGTTCAGACGTACTATATCAGAGATGAGACCAGAAACAAAAAGAGTGAGTCCTGATAGAACGAGTGTTGAAGACTCATTTAGTTGACCACAATTTTTTGTATAGAGACCAATAGGATCTTTGAGTTCAAGGGTTCCAAGGACTCCACATAGGGCCATTGAGGTTCTAAGCACAATCTATATGACAAGAGTTCTAGAACCTTGGATAGAAGCGAGAGATGTGCAACCTGATGAGAGGGACACATAACAAACTCCAACTAGAGTTTCTAGTGGGGTTTATGAGGCAAGAGATGTTCTTATAAGAGAACTTGGATTTTTGAGAACGATCATTGAAACACATTGTATGCTACCATCTTAAGTGGCAAAGTGTGTTTCCAAAAAGTACAATGAGTTAGGGGATCCTTATGCACATGTTTCATTGTTTAAGCAAGTTTTGAGAGTTGAATAAGTTGCGGAGTTCCATACTCAATACTAGTGATTTGGGCTGACATTGGAAGGAAGAGATTTCCCAACCATTGCATAATAGAGATTTCCCAAATATAGAAAAACTTCTCCGAGAGTTTGCTAAGGAATTCTTAAAAAGAGGAATCAAGCATAATACAATTTTCCAAATCTATGCTTCTAAGCAAAAAGAGAACGAAAAAGTGAAGAAAGCTTCCCTTCTCTTCAGACAATGCATAGAGAGATGTCCTGTTAGAGAGCTACTACAAGATGAGAGATTATCAGTTCTATTTATACAAGGCTTGAGAATAAAACTCTCAAAAAGGATCTGTACTTGAATGCGTGCACCACATTTAAGCAAGTCACTAGAGATGACAATTGTAAGGTTTATGGAGAGGTAATGGAAGATGTATATAATATAGACATCAGTGCCTCTTCTATCACAAGTGAATCCACAACAAAATGGAGCATTCAAACTCAAAATGTACCAAATGTTGATTAAATACTCAAAGAAATGATCAAAAGGATGAACCAGAGCTATCAACAAAATCCAAATATACAACAATCACCAATACAAAAAAATATACCACCAGTCTTGAAGTGGTGTGCTATCAAGCAGAAGTATACCAATCACAAGACGAGTGAGTGCTTTTATATCAAGAATTATGTGAGGAAAAGACCATATGGACTACCGAGGATGCAACCTTTACAAATATTGCCGAGGTAATAGGCCCAAATAACAAAGCTCAAGGGGGAGACAAGACTCATTGACTAGGGTTGGGACAACAACCTCCTTTACCTCAAGAGAACTGAGAGACTGTCAAATACATACAACTAGTAGAAACATTCACAAACCAAAAAATGTTGCCACCAAATTCATATTACAGAAAGAACTTGCTAAGATTTATGAGAGAGAACCAAAGGATATTGCATATGCTGACGAAGGTTATCCTTCTTGGGTAAGCTCAAATAAAGCTGCAGAGCCAACATATATTGCATAGCCAACAAAAGATCTCTATACAATGGAAAAAAATACACTCATAATCATAGCAAATCAAAACTAAAAACCTAGAGGATGAGTCTTCCTGGGATTGAATAGACAATGGGGGCTTAACAAGCATCCCAATAGGCAGATAGTTGCTATGAATATGGAGGTAGTCATTGGGCAAGATTTTTCTTGCACAAGGGTGAGCGTAAAAATATTTTTGAATTTTGTGATAGTTGTGGGATATATCATTTACTTCCAAACTATCCCAAAAATCCTAAAAAAACAAGGGTAAATGAGTGGATCTAAAATCGAGCTAGAAATTTAAAATCCTAAAAAAAAGGGAAAAGCAACGATGAATGTCATTGGGGTTTTTCCATGTTGGAGTGGATCTAAAATCAAGACAAAAATTCCAATCAAAATTTAAGCTAACAATTCCAATCAATGTGGTGACTAGAGCACAAGCTCAAGAAGTTGCAAAAAAAACACCTGTCACCGGTTGAGGACAAATAAAAATTATCAATTCATACTAAATTTGAGAGTCTGATATTAAGGACATAGAGAAAATCATGGAAATAAGAAAGAGACAAAACAAAAGAAAATAGGCTAAAAGATAAAATTGCCTTGGAAATAGAGCTACAACAAACAGAAGAGCAGCTTCAAAATGAAATAGAAAACAAGCAACGGGTAGAAGGAGCAGTGTCTTCCAAAATATCATCGGGTGGTTTAGTCTTTGTGTATAAAATGATAGAAAATTTAGAGGCTCTATTTACGGCTTATGAGGCTAGACTAAATACTAACCAGACATTGGAACAAAGATGGTTGACATAATCGCATCCTGAGTTTAAGAAAGAGAGATTAGAAATGTCCAAATGGCTCATAGAGACTGCCCACGCTCTAGTGGAGCCAGAAAATCTAAACATCCCTAGATAGGAATTATTAATCCACCAAAGGGGTAGGGAAATTGAAAACAAGGGAGACATAATAATGGATCAAACAAACACATACTGAGGCGGTCCGGGGCGGGCAAGAAGAAGAGCAACCTCTAGACACCCTTCAAGGCTCCCGTGCTGCTCAATGGGGCTGGGGCACAACACAACACAAACCAAAACAACAAACCCACAACCAAATCCCAACTACACAAGGGGCACCACCTAGTTTAAGAGCAAATTAGGACGCAAAAGAGGAGAATCGTTAGAGTAACCCACAAACAAGCAAGGAATTTACACTAACACTAACACCAATGGAACACTCTCACACACTAAAACACGAGAGAGAGAGAGAGAGAGAGAGAGAGAGAGAGAGAGAGAGAGAGAGAGAGAGAGAGAGAGAGAGAGAGAGAGGGAGAGAGATAGTGCTCGGGCTGCTTTGAAACGTATCGGCAATGATCAAGCAGATACAACTATATATTTAAGAAAGAGAGAGAAAGGGGGAGGGGGTGCTTGTTGCATTAATACCTTCTTACAAATCTGTCATGACAAATCAAAGTGAGATTAGTATTTGTTCAACATAGCTTGCGTAAATTTCACCACAACACATCACAAGAAAAGCCACCCCCAATCACTGTCTTAAAGCCAGGGGAGTCCTCTCCACCCTGTCGCCCTCTTACAGTATGTGGGATTTATGGCTAGATTGATGACAACACCAGAGACAAGCTATCAAGAACTTAACAAAAAACACCAAGACACTTACGCATCATTGTTGTCCATTACTTCACGTTGGAAGGGAGACAAAGTATCCAAGCTTAGTCCAAATCCACCCTCCTTGATTCAGCAAATGTTGGGCTTACACTAGTAGGAGAAATGATAGATTTCCTACTCTCAATTGAATGATCACTCTCTCTCTTACAATGGCTTAGAGTTCCCTTGCTAATCCCCTATTACAACACATGCACATGCATAAGACAATGAGCTTACACTCAAGAGCTCCTTCTAGAGAGGTTGAGCTTGGCTTCTCAAGCTATAGCATAGTGCTCTTGCTTATGGCTCCCCCTTTTGTGCTAGCTACACCCTCCTTTTATAGCAATTTTGAAGGCTAGGGTTACTCCTCTAACCATGGTTGGGTTAGATTTTCAGCAATTTATCTAATTTCTTTTGCTTGGAATTATCAAGAAGTTGGTGGGGAAAGAGAGAGGAGAGAAATGGAGGTGATAGGACTTTTCATAGTGGGTTAGTGTTAGTAGAGTTAGTATTAATTTACAAATGGAATTGGATATTTATAATGGGAGTATCCATGTAGGATACAAATAAGGAATAAAAACTCTTAAGAGGTAAGAAAAGGTGGATTTCTTACAAGGTTGATGCTCCAAGTGTCTTGAGTAGGGCCAATTTTGACGCTTGTTGACGGTCCACTAGCTTTGACGGTACATTTTTTCTCCACTCTTGACCTTCCTTGAGAGACAAGGTAATTGAAGCTGAGTAATCAACCACCATGATGCTGTCTTTTAAGAGAAGAGGCTGAATTTTGCAGTTTTTTTGATAGATATGGGTAATTTGGAGGAGGAAAAATGAGACTAGGTGGTCAATTTTGGAATGGAATTGTGTGTGGGAGGTATGAGTTCACCATGGTTTCTCTTATTCTTCAAGGTTGAGGAGAAGGTGAGTAGGGTGCAGAGAGGAGTGGTGAGAGAGGTGGGGATGATGAGTGGAGAAGTGTGTGTGAAAGAGGAAAATGATAAAGTGGAAGAGAGAGTGTGGCTGCATAGCATGGGAAAACTGGGGTCCACTAATAAAATCATAGCTCACAACTCGTAGCTCAAAAAAATATGACAAAATTTGAGGCAAAAGTTCAGCCCACGAGCTACAACTTTTGTTTGTATCACCTTTTCAAATTCGGAGAGCAAGTGAACTTTAAAAATTCAGCAAAACCGCTGTTTTTTTCCACTACACAAGGTCCTTGTGGGGTCCTTCTTTGGATGATTCTTTTGAATATCTCCAAGAGTGAGCCCTCCATAGTGCATGTATGCATGCCACCTACCCTTGACCTTATTTGGTAGGTCTATAATTGAAGATATTGTTGAGATCATGATATAAGTGAATAGTACAACTAAGAAAATCAAATATTGAGGGGTCTAAAAAATATGTACATGTCAAATATAAATAATATAAGTGGAAAAAATATAAAGGGGTCAAAAGAAATCTCTCTCATTATGAGGCTACCATAAAAAGATAAATATTTTTGGTGTTCTAATTTTTTAGAAAAAAAACAAAATAGATGTAAGAAGGGAAAAATCACAATAGAGAAAAAATATACACATAAATAAAACTAGTTTTTTTGGATTTTTGTTGGGGTGGAGTTACACCAAATATAAGAGAATCTTACATGAAAATATTTCTACATGGAATAAAGAGTATGAAAAATGGTAAGAAAAATTGTGGTAATGGTGAGGCAATGTACAGAGCATAAATAACACACACCTAGGTAGAAATATTTAAATAAATACCAAAATAATTATGAAAAAAATCTTTTATTTAGGCCCTATATACAAAGAAATATTTACACACAAAGAGGCCATAATAAACTTTTATTTTTTATTTTTTTTATTTTTTTGGCTCAACTAGCCAGTGACTAGCTAGCTAAGGGTTTTTAAGAAGATATGGGAAAAGCCCCCTAACTCACACACGCCTATGTATAGTGAAATGGTAGGGATAGGCATAGCGTTTGGGTGAATTTGGTAGGGTGGAGTCACTTACTATGGAAATTATGGAGAGCCGAAAAACGGCTATCAATACATTGAGACATCATTGGACACAAGGATAGTGGCTAATAGCAATGATGATGCCAAGTCACAAGTGATGTGGCTATCCCAAAACTAGAATCACCATGACCACAAGCCTTATGTTGGAAGATTTGATTGAACCTTTTGGCTAGGACGAGATACTGGCTACTCTCAATGTATGCATGAAAAAAACAACCCAGCAAAACTCTATGATGAAGAAGGCTTTGACATAGCACCCGTCAATATGGTGAGTGTCATCTTGGAATCAGGATCTGGAGTGCAAACTCATAGTTGACAAGATTTCCATAAGAGATCTAAATGAAAAAACCAATGAAGAATTCCAAGATTCATGAGATGATGTGCAAGAAATTGATGATGAGGACAAGCAATTGAATAGCTCAAAAAACGATACAAAACCAGACGATGAAGAGGTGGTCTTCTAAGATTTTTGTTACCAAAAATCCAAGAGACAAGAATGACATCAAGCCAAACAAGCGAGAAAACAAAAATAAATGCAGGGAAAACTTATGCCTCTTTTGAAGAGCGAAACACAATAGTGATGCTTGTAGGAGTAAATGACTGTGTCAAGGACAACATTATACAAGAATATGCAAAGTTAGCTTCAACAAAGCCCAATCCTAAGAAACAAAGCAAAGGAAAATCCAAAGACACAAGTGAACCTCATCTAGGATGGCCAAAACTGAGCGCAAACAAGAATATCAAAAATTGAAGCAAACTTTGAAGGAGGTTTGGACGACAAAAATGGAGTTTGAAGAGGGATTAGACACGGACAAATTTGTCACACTTTCACTACAAAAAGTACACAATACAAGATCAAAATATTGTGGTTTAGTAATTGATGAGAGAACTTAAGGAACCAGGGACATCTTATGATGGACATGAAAATGCCAAGCGCATTGACCTAGCTAAACCTGGAGAGGAACCAAAGCCGACATATATTGCCATTGATCTCATTAAGGAGGAAGAGAAGCTATTGATAACTACACTCAAACAATATAAAGATGTGTTTGCATGGTCATACAAGGACCTTAAGGGAGTATATCCAAGCATTTGTCAACATACCATGCCCCTTTAGAGTGATACAAAGCATCAAAACCAACGTCCCTATACATACAATGAGACTTTTGCCACAAAGATTAACGAGGAGATAGATAAGCTTAAGGAAGCAGAGTTTATCTATGATATCAAACACATAGATTGGGTTTCACCAATTGTGTTAGTGGGTGAAAGCATGTTGACGTGTCGCGCTTTTTGTGCTAGTTAACATATGCCAACAAGCACATATTTTTAGCATAACACATGGATAGGACAGTCATGTTTTTTCAAGTGTGTGGGCCACCATCATGAACTATACAAAGTGTAATACTTGGACTTCAAAAAAATGAATCGTAATATTTAAAAAATCTCTAATAGTTAAGCTCAGTCGTTACGTTGAGGTAGTGTAGTCATGAAGCATGGAGGGAAGCACAGTGCAGGGGCCACAGGTCAGAGAGATGGAAGAAAGCGATTGCGAGCTGCAAGTAGGTCTGAAGTCAGAGGCCAACAGCCAGCCCAAGTGGACGATAGCTCACCATTGGAACCAGCCACCTCCAACAGCAATCTTGACAGTACTCCACCGAGAAGGAAGTCAAGGGACAAAGGTTCTATTGCTTCTCCTCCGCCCTGCAAAAGATTGATTATAATTCCCACGGATCCCCAATTTCAAAGTACATGCATGCAAGGAAGGGGAAGCAAGACTCAGGTACTCTCTCTCTCTCTCTCTATCTCTCTCTTCAATGAGGGGGCCACATTTGGACGTTGTAAATCAAGAAAAGCATGACACATTTCTCCAGCATGCCCCGACTACTAATCTGTTAGTGAATCCTCTCACCCATGAGAAAATTGTGTTGGTAAGCATATGTTGCAATCAACAAACAGGACTATGCATTCAGCTTATATGCTTGTTTTTATAGTAGCCCCTGGCTGCAATCTAGTTGTGGATTCTCTCACACTAATCAGGTGCTTGTTCATTGCCTTAAGCATTCAAGGTGCATGCTTAGATGATTGCATCTAAGGAGAGCCCGCGCAATTGCCTGTGTATAAATTACTTGATAGCCCTATTCTAGTGGGGTTTTGTAAGGTTTTAATCTTATAATCCTGTGTGATGTGTAGGCCGATGGAAAGCTCCCAAGCTAAACATCCCACTGCAGAAAAAGTTTTGTGTAACAGCAGAAGAGTTTAATGTTGTCCATGGCCTCTCCATGGACGGTGACGACCCCAGATTGGTGAAGTGGGAGCAGATTACAGATTTGGAGTGGTTCAGTGTATTCAGAGAGGCAAAGGATCACAAAAAATATCACTTCAAATGCAGTAGCATTTGTGGCAACATGTATGACCAAGTACTTCAGATGCACTACAGGGTGTACCAAAAGCCCCCCACCAACATGGAAATTAATTCGGCTTTTGCGAAGGGTTTTGTAAAACAATTCAGTCCAGTGGAAATTGCAAGTGGCTCAATCATGCAGTTCAATTGGGCTGAGTTTGCTATCCAGCATTTGCAGGACCTTCGAGAAAAAGGATACTACAATGCCCATGTTGAAAAGTGGAGGGTGCATAATACCCACCCCTCAAGTCAAAAAACAGAGGAGGGCTCCACGGAAACAAAGGACGATTGCGATGGCCAAGTAGCTCTGAGCGTTGTTTCTGCTTCCAGGGCAACACCCCTCTCTATTAACAGCTCTCACAAAGTGACATCAAGCATGTCATATTTCAGGCTCTCTGATTTGCAGCACATCATGAGTGCAAATGACCATCTTCGAAATCGACTGCAGGATGCTAAACAACAGCTCAAGAATGCGGGTCAGGAGCTTGAAGTTGCAAGGGTTCTGAAAGCAAGCCATGATATGGTCAGCCCTGTAGTACTTGCTATGAGATATAAGCTTCATGATGCTGAGAATGAATTGCGGTGTTTAGGCCTCAATGACAGTGTGGATGCAGGGAGAGAAATAGAGCTCAAGGTAAAGATCGAGACACTGAAGGAGACATTGGATGGTTTGAGGTTTCCTCACCGTGAGGACACCCCCACTGTTGTTGATATTGACATAACATGTCTTCATGTAAGTGCCGATGGTTTTTGTGATTGAACCTTATGTTTTGAATATGTGCACAACTATCCTATGTACTTCCCATGCCTCTGTTTTGATTGGTTTGTAGATTAATGTGGAGGTGCAGGAAGCGAAAGTGCACGCCTGCGATAGTCAATTGTAGCTGCTCATGCAGATAAGTAGGATGATACAAGGCTCCTTCATCCCCACTGCCCTATGCAAGATAGCTATGGACACTTTTACAGAGTGTATAGGAGGGGAACGCGATAGGACAACAAGAAACGTGTGTACTGGCTGTGGTCTGCCACTAGAAGTACACGAAATCAGTGCAATGGTCAAAATGCCATGTGAGCATACCTATCACCTAATCTGCTTTGTTGCTGCATGCTCCCTGGTGACCGAAAGTAGAGCTTCCACCTGCTAGGAGAGGATACCAGCTGAATGGTGTGGAAAGGTCATAGGGCAAGGACCTCCAATCACACAGAGTTTTGGTAAGATAATGTTAAGGAATAGTTACCCATCCTTGATTCCTACACTAGCTCTGTGTATGCTAGTTAGCATAGAAGGTATGCTAGTTAGCTTAGTGGGTATGGTGTCTAGCATATTGTGTATGGTAGTTGTCAAACCTATTTATGCTAGTTAGCATAGAAGGTATGCTAGTTAGCACAGAAGGTATGCTAGTTAGCTTAGTGGGTATGGTGTATAGCATATTGTGTATGGTAGTTGTCAAACCTAGTTATGCTAGTAAGCATACTATGAGATATAGCTAGCATACATTGTCATGGTGGTAAGCATACTGTGTATGCTAGCTAGCACAGATAGTAATCCTAGCTAACATATTGTGAATACTAGTTGGCATTTTTTGTATGCTAGTTGGTATACTGTGTATGCTAATAAGCATACCTTCTATGGTAGTTAACAAAATATGCATGCTAACTAGCATAGAGAGTTTCCCAGTTAGACACAAAGTATGCTAATTAGCATACCCTGTATGTTAGTTAGAATTGTGAATACTATTTGGAATTTTTTGTATGCTAGTTAGCATACTGTGTATGCTAATAAGCATACCTTCTATTCTAGTTAACAAACTATGCATGCTAACTAGCATAGAGAGTTTCCCAGTTAGACACAAAGTATGTTAATTAGCATACCCTGTGCGCTAACTAACATACATGGCATGCAAATTAGCACACATAGTGTGCTAACTAACATACAGGGTATGCTAATTAGCATAATTTTTATGCTAATTAAAATACTATATGATGGCTAGCATGCAAGTATGCTAATTAGGAAAAAGGTATGCTAATCAACATGCATAAGCATACCTTTTCTTATAGTTATCATACTTGCATGCTAGTCATCATACAGAATGTTCTAATTAGCATAAAAAGTATGCTAATTAGCATATTTTATATGCTAATTAGCATACCTTGTTAGCTAGCTAGCACACATGGCTAAACACAATGTTCTAATTAGCATAAAAAGTATGCTAATTAGCATACTATATATGCTAATTAGCATACCTTGTTAGCCGTGTGTGCTAACTAGCTAACAAGATATGCTAATTAGCATATTATATATGCTAATTAGCATACCTCTTATGCTAATTAGAACATTTAGTATGATGGCTAGCATGCAAGTATGATAACTATAAAAAAAGGTATGATAATTAGTATACTCTATGCTAGCTAGCATTTGGTTCATGCTAACAAGCATTCAAAGTTTAGTTAGCATACCTTCTTTGCTAGCTAGAAAAATGTGTATGCTTGTTAGCATACATTTTGAGCTAGCTAGCATAATTTGTGTTATAGTTAGCATACCTTTTTGCTAGTTATCGTAATGTGTATTTTAGTTAGCATGCACAATATGCTAACCAAAAAAAATGGTATGCTAATTAGCAAAGACGTTATGTTTATTAGCATAACTTATCCTCTAGTTAGCATACCATCTATGCTAGCATACATTGTATGCGAATTAGCATACCATTTATGCTAATTAACATAGCATGTATGCTAATTAGCACACTATCAAACATAAGCATACCATTAACATACACACAATTTTGCTTATTAACATTTTATATATGCTAATTAGCATACATTCTCTGCTAACTAGCATACACACTATATTCACACTTCCTTGTTAGCATATTTTGTATGCTAGCATATTAATCATGGTGGTTAGCACACTTTGTATACTAGTTAGCATAGTTATCATAGACAATATGAATGTCTATAGGATATAGATGCCTACCATACATGGAATGCTACTTGTCACATTATGCATACAAGTAATCATAATGGTATCGATGAAAATTAACGGGTGAATGGAATACACAGGTATCAATGATGTAGGATATGAGCCTGACAAGACACCTGTCAAGCAAAGGAAAGAAGAGAAGCTCTGTAATGATGAATCTGATGAGCTGGATAGACAACAAGAAAGGGTAGATGTAATGCCACAGCATGCGACAGTGCACGAGGCTGCTGCAAATGGTAAAGGAACAAATGATGATGATGATGAAGATTTATCATGATTACTCATCCCAAACCCAAGCCCCCTACAAATGATCAAACAAGCGTCTCAAAGGAAACAGCTAGGAGTGTACAGGATGAAGGTAGGAGTGCTCAAGAGGAAGATTTCAGTACTGACAGTTGGCTGACTGTGCAAGACACTGGTGATGATAGCCCCCTACAGGGTTTTGTAAACAAAGTGAAATTAAAGAGAAAAGGTGGCTTGGAACAGATTCTGGAAGAACCTGGGGATGAGAAATGTGTTGTCCCTCCGAGCACCCTGGATGACATAAACAACCACAACAGAGGTGAAAACAAAGCCATTCACTCACGTGCTTGAAAGAAATTATGCTGAATCTGTTCCCTATTGTGTCCAAGTTATGTAGTGTTAGCAAGCTCCACACACTGTGGCATGTCTCTCTCTAGATATTTGTAATGGAAAAACTCTTTTCAATATTATTTTATTGTGCAACAGTTCAGTAGTTTTTGTTTGTCCTTTATGATGTCTTTATTCGATACATTTCTGTGTCATAGGGCAAGAGAAATTGCAGTTAGTTGCCCTGCATGATTTGAAATATGCCATTGCATGCAAAACCATACGAAAGCGGCGTATTGCCAAGGCTAGACAGCTACAAAAAGAAAAAGCCGAGATTGAGAAGCGCCTGGCTAGCAATCTTAAACGCTTAACGAAAATAAATGAGTACTTCAGTTATGTTCATCCCTCGGGGGAAGTTATTTATGTTGAGTGGTATGCACTGCTAGACCCAATATGCGTGCCAAAGCCATTGCCAGATGAGGGGCGCTCTTTGGTTCTTGATTTGAATGGACTGCTTGTTCAAGTTGTAGAGCCAATGCACGGTGACATTCCCCCTAAACATGCAGGGGAAAATGATAAAGTACAATGTGCAAGATAGGAGGTTGGTATTTTGTCGCAAAGACAGCCACAATTTTTTGGATTGTGCCTCCGTTTTTTCCATGTGTATATATGGAGCACGAGCATGGCACCTAAAGTGAATGCAATATTAGAAAAAATTTTCAAAGAGCAGCGGGATAAGCTGTGTTTTTACACAGGGTCATTGTACTGGCCAGCCTTGGCAGATATATAATAAGCCTATATTCTTGAAGGATTTGAGATTGTTTTGGAAGAACTGCAACTTTGGGCCACAAAATAGTCTAATTATTGACGATAGTATATACAAAGTGTGCCTGAACCCTGAAGGAAGTTGGCTTGTTACTCCTAAGATAGAGGACCAGACCAAAGAACAACGGAAAAACTTCCTGATAGATACTTTGAGCAACTGACTCTTCCTATGGCTGCAATCAGAGGATCGTGCAGCGTATACAACTGAAAATGCGTTTGATACTGCCCCAGATTTTTTTTCACATCAAGTGATGAGGAAGCTGGAATCAGAAATGCACTGGCATACAATAGCCTAGCATAATGAAGCCATGCATAGGAGACAAAGGGAGGCTGATGAAGAAGCTGAAAGACATAAGAGAGAGAGGCTATAGAGGGAAAAATTAGAGAAGTAGTAGCAAGAAGAAGAAGAAAGAGAGTTGCAAGAACCAAAAGCTCAGCAAGAAGAAGAATTCCAGCAAGACCCAAAAGCTCAGCAAACAAAGAAGCAAACGGACACTGGGCAAAAGCGAGTGTACAAGCGCGCTAAACCACGATCTTATCTAGAGTAGGAGGCTCTCTGTAGTTTTGTAATGATAGCCGTTTTTCGGCTCTCTGTGATTGACATAGTGAGTTATCCCCCCCTATCAAATCACTCAAACACTGTGGTTACCCTCACCCTTTCACTGTATATAGGTGCGTGTGAGTTAGGGGACTTTTCCCATATCTCCTTACTGAAATAAAAAACCCTCAATTAGCTAGGCATTGGGCTAGTTGAGCCAAAAAAATATAAAATATAAAAAATATAAGTATATTATGGCCCATGCGTATGTAAATATTTCTTTTTATATAGGGCCTAAATAAAATATTTTTTCATAATTATTTTGGTATTTATTTAAATATTTCTACCTAGGTGTGTGTTATTTATGCTCTGTACATTGCCTCACCATTACCACAATTTTTCTTACCTTTTTTCATACTCTTTATTCCATATAGAAATATTTTCATGTAAGCTTCTCTTATATTTGGTGTAACTCCACCCCAACAAAAATCCAAAAAAACTAGTTTTATTTATGTGTATATTTTTTCTCTATTGTGATTTTTCCCTTCCTACATCTATTTTGTTTTTTTTTCTAAAAAATTAGAACACCAAAAATATTTATCTTTTTATGGTAGCCTCATAATGAGAGAGATTTCTTTTGACCCCTTTATATTTTTTCCACTTATATTATTTATATTTGACATGTACATATTTTTTAGACCCCTCAATATTTGATTTTCTAAGTTGTACTATTCACTTATATCATGATCTCAACAATATCTTCAATTATAGACCTACCAAATAAGGTCAAGGGTAGGTGGCATGCATACATGCACTATGGAGGGCTCACTCTTGGAGGTATTCAAAAGAATCATCCAAAGAAGGACCCCACAAGGACCTTGCGCAGTGGAAAAAAACGGTCGGTTTTGCTGAATGTTTAAAGTTCACTTGCTCTCCGAATTTGAAAAGGTGATACAAACAAAAGTTGTAGCTCGTGGGCTGAACTTTTGCCTCAAATTTTGTCATATTTTTTTGAGCTACGAGTTGTGAGCTATGATTTTATTAGTGGACCCCAGTTTTCCCATGCTATGCAGCCACACTCTCTCTTCCACTTTATCATTTTCCTCTTTCACACACACTTCTCCACTCATCATCCCCACCTCTCTCACCACTCCTCTCTGCACCCTACTCACCTTCTCCTCAACCTTGAAGAATAAAAGAAACCATGGTGAACTCATACCTCCCACACACAATTCCATTCCAAAATTGACCACATAGTCTCATTTTTCCTCCTCCAAATTACCCATATCTATCAAAAAAACCACAAAATTCAGCCTCTTCTCTTAAAAGACAGCATCATGGTGGTTGATTACTCAGCTTCAATTACCTTGTCTCTAAAGGAAGGTCAAGAGTGGAGAAAAAATGTACCGTCAAAGCTAGTGGACCGTCAACAAGCGTCAAAATTGGCCCTACTCAAGACACTTGGAGCATCAACCTTGTAAGAAATCCACCTTTTCTTACCTCTTAAGAGTTTTTCTTCCTTATTTGTATCCTACATGGATACTCCCATTGTAAATATCCAATTCCATTTGTAAATTAATACTAACTCTACTAACACTAACCCACTATGAAAAGTCCTATCACCTCCATTTCTCTCCTCTCTCTTTCCCCACCAACTTCTTGATAATTCCAAGCAAAAGAAATTAGATAAATTGCTGAAAATTTAACCCAACCATGGTTAGAGGAGTAACCCTAGCCTTCAAAATTGCTATAAAAAGAGGGTGTAGCTAGCACAGAAAAGGGGGAGAAGAAAGAGCACTATGCTATAGCTTGAGAAGTCAAGCTCAACCTCTTGAGAAGGATCTCTTGAGTGGAATCTCATTGGAATTAGGCATATGTATGTGTTGTATTAGGGGTGATTAGCAAGGTAACTCTATGCCATTGTAAGAGAGAGTGATCATTAAATTGATGGTAGGAAATCTATCAATTCTCCTACTAGTGTAAGCCCAACATTTGCTGAATCAAGGAGGGTGAATTTGGACTAAGCATGGATACCTTGTCTCCCTTCCAACGTGAAGTCATGGACAATAATGATGTGTAAGTGTCTTGGTGTTTTACTTAAGTTCTTGATAGCTTGTCTCCGGGTATTGTTATCAATTTAGCCATAAATCCCACATGCTGTAAGAGGGCAACAGGGTGGAGGGACCCCCCTGGCCTTAAGACAGTGATTGGGGTGGCTTTTTTCTTGTGATGTGTTGTGGTGTAATTTACTCAGGCTATGTTGAACAAATACTAATCTCACTTTGATTGGTCATGACAGATTTGTAAGAAGGCATTAGTGCAACAAGCATCCCCTTCCCCCTTCTCTCTCTTTCTCACATATATATATATTTATGTTTGCTTGATCATTAACGATACACTTCAAAGCAGCCCGAGCACCATCTCTCTCTCTCTCTCTCTCTCTCTCTCTCTCTCTCTCTCTCTCTCTCTCTCTCTCGTGTTTTAGTGTGTGAGAGTGTTCCATTGGTGTTAGGGTTAATGTAAATTCCTTGCTTGTTTGTGGGTTGCTCTAACGATTCTCCTCTTTTGCGTCCTAGTTCGCTCTTAAACTAGGTGGTACCCCTTGTGTAGTTGGGATTTGTCTATGGGTTTGTTATTTTGGTTTGTGGTCTGTTGTGCCCTAGCCCCATTGAGCAGCACGGGAGCCTTGAAGGGTGTCTAGAGGTTGCTCTTCTTGTTGCCTGCCCCGGACCGCCTCAAATTGGTGCCCCCACTGAGGACAGGCTTGTGTATGTTTTGTGAAGGCTCAACCTTTAGCATAATCAAGTAGCTTGCATGAATCACGAGAATTTGTATGATCCCTTCATTCCCATTGCAAGGCAAAAGGTACACATAATTGTTAGTACTAAGTTGCAATTTCAACGAGTAATTCGTAGAATTTTAGGTCCTCTTAGGTTGGTAGAGATAAATGCATCAGTAAATCCTTTTATTTTGCCTCTCATTAAGTACGACCTTTGTTTGGACGTCTATATTTTTGTTTTGTTTTAAGAATTAGGTCATGCATAGACCATGGATAATGGCCCAGGAATACAGGTTTTTCCCTTTCATTTCACTCCACACATTAGAGTAAACATTGCAATTAGTAGAAAAATCCATTTTCAACAACGTATGGTATTCATGTTTGGTGCCCAAAGAGTAGGAGAAATTCTCGCGTCACCAAACCCTGTCATTCTACCTCTTATTGATTATCATAGGTCATTTGATGTGAATATTTTTATTTTGTTGTAGAATAGATTGCAATTTAGAAAATATTATTGTGTAAATCTTTTAAAGAAAGAAAAAACAAAAACGCGTCACTTTGAAATCAATTCAATGGAGAGCCAACGCCAAATGTCTGGATATCCTCTTTTCTTTGGAGAGCCTGGAGAGGATGCATAATTATTTCTAGCGAATTTCAAGATGTCTTGCCGTATCAAGAGGATAGTAACTGATCAAGAACGTGTAGAAATGTTTGAGGTGGTCCTTAGGAAAGATGCTAGCACTTGGTTTGACTCTTTGCCTGAGGAAGTTAAAGGAATTACACGGAAGTTTTGAATCGTTTCAAGAAATACTTCTTTGATCCCCAAAACACTCAGAAATTATGGCAAGACATTGTTTCTCATAAGCAAAAAGACTTAGATGACTACTACTTGTACAAGCAAGAGTTCCTACGTCTTTGGGCTCTATGGATACGAAATGTTGCTAACCCTGGTGATGGTGCAGAATTTCTAAAGAAGGAGAGGTTCATAGCCGGACTCTTTCCTAACCTTAAGGTAAAAGTTGAGGCGGGTGCACCTGCTACTTTTGATGCAGCTGAAACTAGGGCTGCTGAGAAGTATAGGAAACTCAAGTGCTTAAGGGGAGAGGTTCCAATAGAAGGTCTTAGACCCAAAGGTAAGTCACAAGCATCAACATCTAGGGAGCTTCTTGAGGTAATGGCTGAAGTGATTGAGAAGTTAAATGAATCTTTAAGCAGCCTGTCAATTCACCTTGCACAAGCTGTAGGTCCAAAGGGACAAGCAAAGAAGTCAGAAGAGAGAGAGCCACGAACTAGGAGAGTCTTGCAATGTTGGAATTGCGGAGAGTCTGGACATGGGATGTATAATTGTCCTTGGCCCCGTGGAGAGCCAGAGAGACCTAACTTGAATTACCCAGTGATGAATGCAGGAGAAGGAGCTGGTCAACAACCAAGGCTTCTACAAAGGCCAAATGGACCAAGACCACCTCCACAAGGGGTAGAAGGAGTTCCACCTTTGCCAGATCCAAATGTGCATGTGGTAGAGGTGAAAAATTCAAATGAGGTTGACATGGAAGCCAATGGCATTAAGCGTGGCCGAGCAAAAGGTAAAGAGAAAGATAGAGTCACATCACAGAGTGACCATGGACAAGTCAAGAAGGCAAAGGAAACCAAGGAAACCAAGAGGACTCGACGTCGTATCAACCTCCAAGACTTCCCTCTTGGACATGGTATGGCTCCGTACAACTTGTTGGAAGACATGAGAGGTAAGGGTCCTGATATTTCATGGCCTCAATTTCTTGCATTATGTCCACAAGTTAGGAGGGATTTAACAAGGGCAGCTAGCACTAGGAGAAAGGTAAAAGAGAGTGTGCCTGTTGTAAAAATTGCACAAGCTGAAATGAATGAGGACATTACACCGGTGCTAGACTGTTACATAAAAGGAAGATTGGTTAGGAAAGGTCTAGTGGATGGGGGTGCACAAATTTGCATCATGACAGAGGGACTCATGCAAAGACTAGGCATGCACATCCATGAGACACCTGAAATCAAAGTCAGGATGGCAAACAATAGCAAGGCTAGGTGTGTAGGCATTTGTAAAAATGTCTTTGTAGAGGCCTTTGGCATTAAGAAAGCGGTGGATTTTTATGTTATGTCGACCAAGGGAAGTGGTTATCCATTTATCCTAGGAAGACCATGGCTAATGAAAATGCGAGCTTTGCAGGATTGGGAGAGTGGGAAATTAATTTACAGGAATGACAATCATAAGAAGGTTGTCTTTGACATGAAGGAGCAACGCCAAGAGGAGCTCCATGAAGAATCATCTCAAAGTGAGACGGAAGAAGGTTGGACCGATAGCACTTCAGAAGAAGAAAGTAGCGGCAGCATTACTGAAGAGGAGTCTTCCATCAAAGTCATGGGGGTAAGGTTTAAGCCAAGCAACCAAGAGACCTCTTGTCAAGGCTTGGAGGAGGTAGGTCCTCAAGAGAACGAAGGTGTTCAAGATGAAGGGATGCTGGAAGGTATGCTATCAACAACACTTACAAAGGATGAAAGAGAGGAGTTCAAATGTGTGCTAAGGAAGTTTCCTAGGCTTTTTGCTAAGGACTACACCGACGTGCGTGGGGTAGATGTTGTTCAACACAAGATTGAGTTAAAGCCTGAAGCCGCACCTAAAGCTCAGAAGCTACGAAGGCTAGGAGTTATAAAGGAGCAGGCTCTACTCAAGGAGGTAAGAAAGCTTCTAGCAGCAGGTTTCATTTATCTAGTGGAGAATTCAGAGTGGGTCTCTCCTGTTGTTGTCACTCCTAAGAAAAATGGCAAGTGGACGGTGTGTGTGGATTACCGTCCCCTCAATGAGGCAACAAAAAGAGATCACTTTCCCCTCCCATTCCAGGATGAGATACTAAATGAGGTAGCTGGTCATGAGAAGTACACTGTGTGCGATGGTTACTCAGGTTACTTTCAAATAGGGATTGCATTGGAGGATCAATTGAAAATAACCTTTATCACTCCTTGGGGTTGTTATGCTTTTAGAGTCATGCCATTTGGTCTGACAAATGCTCCTGCAACATTCCAACGTTTCATGAATATGGTGTTTCAAGCATTCTTTGGAAAGTCAATTAGGGTGTTCATTGATGATTTCTGTATTTATAGCTCAAAATCATTTCATCTATAAAGGGTAGAAGAAGGTTTAAAGAAGCTCTACGACATGGGAGGTCAACTCAACCCCGACAAGTGCCATATAGGTGAGGATGAAGTAATCTTGCTTGGTCATAAAGTTTCTTACAAAGGCATTGAAGTGGATCCTTCAAAGGCAAAGGCTCTTATTGAGCTACCATCACCCAAGAATCTTAAGGAGGTCATCTCATTCATTCAAAAGGTGAAGTATATGTCACGCTTCATTCACTTAGCCTCGGGGTTACTTCACCCTTTGCAAAAGCTGACACAACAAGTAGAATTTGCATGGTATGATGAGCTTGAAGAGTACTTTTGTAACATTAAAGCCATTTTGTCAGAGCTACCAACACTCATGCCTCCTTGTTGGGAGTACACATTCTTTGTTAGCTCTAGTGTTGGAAGGGAAACAATTGGTGTTGTGTTGCTACAACAAGATCCCCACAGTACAAGGATGCGACCCATCTACTTTGCTAGTAGGGTCATGAATGCTTTGGAGAGAGACTACACAGAAGCAGAACTCATGATGCTTTCTCTCATGTTTGCAGTGAGAAAGTTTAGATCCTACCTGCTACCAAAACCTTTTGTAATTCTCACTGCAGAAAATTTGTTCCCTTGGGTGTCATCTCAAATGAATCTTAGTACTAGGATCTCAAAGTGGATTATGGAGTTGCAAGATTTTCAATACTCTTTCAAGGTAGAAGATAGTGTGCGTGCACAATTGGCAGGGATTCTCACCTATAGGGTGCATGAAAAGGAGATTAAGGTGCCTGAATTAAAGACCCTACCATTGCCACCACCAAAAATTATTCCTAATGCTTTTACCTTGTTCTTTGATGGAGCTTTTCGTCGAGCCACAGGAAAAGCAGGGGGAGGGCTAGTGTTGCTCAACCCAAGTGGAGAGGTGGTCATGAAAGAGAAGTTCAATCTACCAAGTTCAGCAAGCAACAATGAAGCTGAATATGACACACTACTTCATGGTTTAAAAATATGCATTGGCCATGGTATACAACGTCTCATGGTAAAAGGGGATACACTTCTCATTGTGAAGCAGATTTTAGGCATTTGGGCATGCAAAAATGAAAGACTAAGGGCCAAAGTTCATACCATCCGTAGGCTATTTAATCAATTTGAGGAGGTGCAATTATATCATATTCCTAGGAAACAAAATGAAGATGCTGATTTACTTGCACAACAAGCCGTTGCATGTGTAAAGAAAGAAGTGCAGGTCATCATGGTGGCGGCTGCTGTGAAGCAACCGAGGTACCAGGGATTGGAGTCATTGGCTCCCATCATTGGCTACATTTTGGAGGGTGAGTTTCCACCAGACTTCACAAAAGCTCAGAAGAGGAGACTCATGAAGAAGGCAAGCATGTATCTCTTCCTAGAAGGCTCCCTCTATCAAAGAGGGAAGGATAAAGTGTGCAGAAGAGTACCAACTATCGCGGAAATTCCAGCCATTCTAAAAGGTTTGCATGAAGAGGCATGTGGTGGTCATTTTTCCCAGGAATTAATTGTGAGGAAGATTTTGCTTGCGGGGTATGTTTGGCCAAGTCTGCATGTGGATGTCCAACATTGGTGTAAAAGTTGTCACAATTGTCAGGTAAATGGGAATAGAAGATTGATTCATGGTCCAAGGAAAATCGTGCTTGCAAATGGACCCTTTGAAAAGTGGGGCATTGATGCTATGGATCCTCTGCCTAGGACAAAAAATGGTAAACTCTACATTCTAGTGGATGTAGACTATATGACTAGGTGGGTGGAAGCACAAAGTGTGGCAAAGGTAAATGAGAGGACAGTGAGCAAATTCGTCTACACTCACATTTGTTGTAGATTTGGCACACCTTTGGAGATTGTTTCTGATAATGGTCCAGGGTTTAGAAAGGGATTGCTCACAGAAGTCTGTGAAGAACTTCACATTCTACATCGTCACAGTACACCCTACTATCCCCAATCAAATGGTTTGGTAGAAAAAGCTAATGGTGTCATTGCAGGCATCATTAGAAAGATGGTGAAAAACAAGACAAAGTTGTGGGATGACTTCTTGGATGGTGCCTTGTGGGCGTATCGAACCACATATAGGGAAGCCACGGAGTTCACACCATTTCACTTGGTCTATGGTCAAGAGGCTTTACAGCCAATTGAACTAAACATTCCAACAATGCGACTTCATGGCAAATCAGCACAAGATGATCAAGAAGCATGGATGGATCAACTTCTTACCTTAGCTGAGCTTGAGTGGAAAAGAGAAGCAGCTTACGAGTGCTATAAGAGGAAAGCTACACAGACAAAGGAGAAGCTTGACAAGAAACTGAAGGACAAAGGCATCAATGAAGGAGATCTTGTGCTAAGGTATGACAATCGACTCGATAATCGTTTTGATGCCAAATTTGAAACAAGATGGCAGGGGCCATACATAGTCAAGAAGGCTTTCAATTCAAGTTACTATCAACTTATGGACTTGAATGGGAAAGATCACTCCAGGAAGGTAAACGGCTATCGCTTGAAGCCTTACTTGAGTCGCCTTCTACCAAAGGATCTACCAGAGCAAAAGGCAACTATCCCATGTAAGTATTGTTCCATGAAGCATGAGTGTAACACAAACCAAAATTCCAAGGGGTCAAACAATGAAGATCTTGTCAAGAACTCTGAAGCACTCTCTTTGGAAAAGATTCTTTATGATGGTACATGAATATACCATTATCCTGGGGGAGGGCTAATGATAGCCGTTTTTCGGCTCTCTGTGATTGCCATAGTGAGTTATCCCCCCCTATCAAATCACTCAAACACTGTGGTTACCCTCACCCTTTCACTGTATATAGGTGAGTGTGAGTTAGGGGACTTTTCCCATATCTCCCTACTGAAATAAAAAATCCTCAATTAGCTAGGCATTGGGCTAGTTGAGCCAAAAAAATATAAAATATAAAAAATATAAGTATCTTATGGCCCATGCGTATGTAAATATTTCTTTGTATATAGGACCTAAATAAAATATTTTTTCATAATTATTTTGGTATTTATTTAAATATTTCTACCTAGGTGTGTGTTATTTATGCTCTGTACATTGCCTCACCATTATCACAATTTTTCTTACCATTTTTTATACTCTTTATTCCATATAGAAATATTTTCATGTAAGCTTCTCTTATATTTGGTGTAACTCCACCCCAACAAAAATCCAAAAAAACTAGTTTTATTTATGTGTATATTTTTTCAGTATTGTGATTTTTCCCTTCCTACATCTATTTTGTTTTTTCTCTAAAAAATTAGAACACCAAAAATATTTATCTTTTTATGGTAGCCTCATAATGAGAGAGATTTCTTTTGACCCCTTTATATTTTTTCCACTTATATTATTTATATTTGACATGTACATATTTTTTAGACCCCTCAATATTTGATTTTTTTAGTTGTACTATTCACTTATATCATGATCTCAACAATATCTTCAATTATAGACCTACCAAATAAGGTCAAGGGTAGGTGGCATGCATACATGCACTATGGAGGGCTCACTCTTGGAGGTATTCAAAAGAATCATCCAAAGAAGGACCCCACAAGGACTTGTGCAGTGGAAAAAAACGATCGGTTTTGCTGAATTTTTAAAGTTCACTTGCTCTCCGAATTTGAAAAGATGATACAAGCAAAAGTTGTAGCTTGTGAGCTGAACTTCTGCCTCAAATTTTGTCTTTTTTTTTTAAGCTACGAGCTGTGAGCTATGATTTTATTAGTAGACCGCAGTTTTCCCATGCTATGCAGACACACTCTCTCTTCCACTTTATCATTTTCCTCTTTCACACACACTTCTCCACTCATCATCCCCACCTCTCTCACCACTCCTCTCTGCACCCTACTCACCTTCTCCTCAACCTTGAAGAATAAGAGAAACCATGGTGAACTCATACCTCCCACACACAATTCCATTCCAAAATTGACCACGTAGTCTCATTTTTCCTCCTCCAAATTACCCATATCTATCAAAAAAACCACAAAATTCAGCCTCTTCTCTTAAAAGACAGCATCATGGTGGTTGATTACTCAGCTTCAATTACCTTGTCTCTCAAGGAAGGTCAAGAGTGGAGAAAAAATGTACCGTCAAAGCTAGTGGACCGTCAACAAGAGTCAAAATTGGCCCTACTCAAGACACTTGGAGCATCAACCTTGTAAGAAATCCACCTTTTCTTACCTCTTAAGAGTTTTTCTTCCTTATTTGTATCCTACATGGATACTCCCATTGTAAATATCCAATTCCATTTGTAAATTAATACTAACTCTACTAACACTAACCCACTATGAAAAGTCCTATCACCTCCATTTCTCTCCTCTCTCTTTCCCCACCAACTTCTTGATAATTCCAAGCAAAAGAAATTAGATAAATTGCTGAAAATCTAACCCAACCATGGTTAGAGGAGTAACCCTAGCCTTGAAAATTGCTATAAAAGGAGGGTGTAGCTAGCATAAAAAGGGGGAGAAGAAAGAGCACTATGCTATAGCTTGAGAAGCCAAGCTCAACCTCTTGAGAAGGAGCTCTTGAGTGGAATCTCATTGGCATTAGGCATATGTATGTGTTGTATTAGGGGTGATTAGCAAGGGAACTCTATGCCATTGTAAGAGAGAGTGATCATTAAATTGAGGGTAGGAAATCTATCAATTCTCCTACTAGTGTAAGCCCAACATTTGCTGAATCAAGGAGGGTGAATTTGGACTAAGCATGGATACCTTGTCTCCCTTCCAACGTGAAGTCATGGACAATAATGATGTGTAAGTGTCTTGGTGTTTTATTTAAGTTTTTCATAGCTTGTCTCCGGGTATTGTTATCAATTTAGCCATAAATCCCACATGCTGTAAGAGGGCGGCAGGGTGGAGAGGACTCCCCTGGCCTTAAGACAGTGATTGGGGTGGATTTTTTCTTGTGATGTGTTGTGGTGTAGTTTACTCAGGCTATGTTGAACAAATACTAATCTCACTTTGATTGGTCATGACAGATTTGTAAGAAGGCATTAGTGCAACAAGCACCCCCTTCCCCCTTCTCTCTCTTTCTCACATATATATATTTATGTTTGCTTGATCATTAACAATACACTTCAAAGCAGCCCGAGCACCATCTCTCTCTCTCTCTCTCTCTCCCTCTCTCTCTCTCTCTCTCTCTCTCTCGTGTTTTAGTGTGTGAGAGTGTTCCATTGGTGTTAGGGTTAGTGTAAATTCCTTGCTTATTTGTGGGTTGCTCTAACGATTCTCCTCTTTTGCGTCCTAGTTTGCTCTTAAACTAGGTGGTGCCCCTTGTGTAGTTGGGATTTGGCTGTGGGTTTGTTGTTTTGGTTTGTGTTGTGTTGTGCCCCAGCCCCATTGAGCAGCACGGGAGCCTTGAAGGGTGTCTAGAGGTTGCTCTTCTTGTTGCCTGCCCCGCACCGCCTCAGTAACATTATGAAGGAAATTTGTAAATTGCCTTTCCAATGTTTGTATCTATTTCGACTGTCACTTCACATAGTAATGACCAAATCCTATACTATTCTTGTTTTGAAGACAATAATATGTGTACTATTGGCATCTTGAAAACATTGAATTTGTATACATTCTCATTGGAAATCAGCAAAGGTATGCTAATTAGCATAATGTTTATGCTAGTTAGTAGATTGTTTATGCTAACACAACCAAAATAGTATGCTAATTAGCATGCCATGTATGCTAATTAGCATACTCAAAGTAGCTAATTAGTTAGAAAACATTCTAATTAGCATACTGAGCTTTTTTTTTGTGCTAACTTCCACTCACAGCATACCATAGTATGCTAATTAGCATACACAGTATATAGAAACTGCCATGTTTTCTCCTTGAAACCAGCAATGGTAAGCTGATCAACATACTGTCTATGCCAACTGGCATAAAAAATATGCTAATTATCATGCTTGGTATGCTAATTACCATTCCTCGAATTAGCATGCTGTGGATTTTTGTTTTTGCTAACTCCCACTCACAGCATAGTATGCTAATTAGCATACATAGTATATAGAAATTTGCCATCCCTTCTTGAAACCAGCATACAATATGCTAATCAGCATACATGAAATGCTTATTGGCATACACAATATACAGAGAGTTGTTATCTCTTCTCCTTGAAACTAGCAACCTATGCTAATTAGCATACTGTTAATGGTGTAAACTATGCTAATTAGCATACCCACAGAATGCGAATTCCACTCACAACTTAGTATACTAATCAACATACATAGTATACAGAAAGCTTCCATCTCTTCTCCTTGAAAACCAGCAAAGTTATGCTAATTAGCATATTGTTTATGTTAACTAGCACATATAAGTTTATGCTAATCATCATAAACAATATCCTAATTAGCATTAGCATACACAGTATACAAGAAGCTGCCATCTCTTCTCCTTGAAAACCAGCAAAAGGTATGCTAATTAGAACATTTTGTATGCTAACTAGCATTAACATTATGCTAATTAGCATACCATTTATGCTAATTAGCATACCCACAGAACACAATGAGACAAGTTGTACAAATGATCTCTCTTAAACTGAGACCCCTCTGTGATAGACACCAAAGCCATGTATACACAAAGCACACAAGAGACACAAGATACCCAAGTTTTTGATTAAACTGCATTATATCCGAGCAAGAAGTATATTGAAGATGCAGTGATTACAACTTAAAAGCTGAAGGGCATGCTATTATAGATTGCTTCATAGCTTTTTGGGTTGATTGTGTACACCTGCCATCTCCTTGGGATGTGCTCCATGGGTATTTTGATACATCGTACCAAATGTGAAATTACGTGGACGATGGGCTCTGCTTGTGGTCTAGCTTGAAGGTGTATGCATCCAATTGCTCGTGATACAGACCTTGCACAACATATGAGCCTCTATCAATTGCATTGCCCCACTCATCGAGGTACCCAATCTCCACCTTCTCCTTTGCTGCAACAAACTTGACCAGGTAGAAATCCACATCCTCGACGTTTGTCGAAGCATCGAATTTACAGCAAATGTGTTGCTAGCACATAGAGTGCTACTCAACACATCATGATGACCTTCGTATGTGAAGTCATCGTAGGCGGATACTTCATCTTCCGAATCTGAAACAGCTTCATCAGGTAATGGCAGTAGAGTATGATAATACCAAGGCTGCACATGAGCTTTATTGACGCAACGATTCCATCTTCCGTGCATGCATGCATCACAGAAGCATGCCAAGGCTCTTGTTGCAAGGGCAGTTGGATCCCCAGGGTTGTGGCCACAAAAAGCATATGCACGAACAACGTGTCATGCACCTTGTCATATGATATGAAGAAGTAGATGGTTTTGACTACCTCCCTTGCCTTGCGGTAGTATGTTATGTGTACAAAAATGGTTACTTGACTAGAGTGCCAATGCATTGACTGAATCTCATTTTGTTCCTTGAAGGCATAATTCTCTGCAAAATCAACAACTGACACGACGACATCGTCCCGAAACCAAAGAAGGAAATCCTTGAATTGTTGTCCTTGCCATCAAGCCACATAGTTATGAGTGATAAAGAGCTCCAACTTGGTCTTCAAGAGTTGAAGAAACTCCCAGCACTGCATTTCTTTGTGCAAAAGATCTTTTCTTTTGTTACTATTTCCATGCTTGTCTTGAGCTTGTACATATGCAAATACTTTCACATTAATACTATTACCTGGATTTGCTGTCTCCAAGCAGCATAATTCCAATGTTTCACTCCACATGTCAAACACTCCTACAATTGGTATCAGAGCCTCAAAGGCTTGTGCTCAATTGGCATTGTGGGAGCAACCGCTTACAAAGGAGAGACGAGGGTGGTTGACCTGTGTAGATTCGAGAAAAAAATTACATGAGCATGGTTGCCCTTGCCTGGGAGAAAACTTTTGACATAGTAGGTGCTCTTGATTTTGCTTCTATAGCCCGCTCATAGCAACTTCTAGCCATCAATACTATTGTCTACGTTGTTTTCCCATTACAAAGTTTTTTTTTTCACTCTACTTATTAAATTGTCCACCTTATTTGAGTCCTTTGAATTTAATCAAAAGCCCAATTACACCCTCGGTGCTCGGTGCTCAGTCGTAGATCGACAAGTGGTCTTGAAGGCTTACTTTCAAGCTCAAAAATTGTAAATTCCAGATTTGTAGCATATCAACAAGCCTTTGCGGAGAGTTTAAAAGCCACAATTTGAACATCATCAAACAAAAAAGTATCCTAAAAATGACTCGCGTTATTTTCTAGCAGTAGTGTGGAAAATCCAATTGTATCAATAGTGGTCTCCAACATCAAGCTCTTTTGCCGATTCACTATGGCATCAAAAGTCGACAATTTTAATGGGTCCGGCTTTCATATTTGGAAAATTAAAGTGAAGGGCTATTTGATGTGCAAGAATCTTTGGAGCGTGGTCAAGCCCCTTTCAACGAATGAAGTAGGCACATCTATTGCAATTACGAGAGTGTTATCTTTTGAGAAACAACACATGGATGAGCAAGCATTAGGTATTATTCTCACATCTCTCAAATATGACTTTATTCATTATTTGGATGATGTGCAATTTTCAAATGCTGCTTGGATGGTATTAGAGAAAATTTTTGGTCCCAAAGCCAAGTACTGAAAAATGAGCCTTAAAATGGAGTTCTACTCTCTTACCATGCGTTGTCGTACTGTGACACGTACATAGTGGGAACGCATGCTACAAGATCTATCTTGTAACTTTTTAGATACATAATTATCTTTCCTATAATGTACATATGCATATTTAAGTATAATAATAAGCCTTCTATCTCATCCTATCATTTTTCTCAAGGGTAACCTATCCTTACTTTACCATTAAAAAACACTATGGGAAAAGCTCAATAGCTCCGCCTCTTTAACTTAGGGCAAAAAGCATTGATTCTTTATTTCTACTATCTCATTAATCCATGTTGTTCTCTTCAGCCTATGCTAAAATGCATCCGGTTGCATAGGTTGATGCATCGACATGGAAATCGAAGATCTTTGTCCAATTAAAAACTTTCAAAATTGGACCAAAAGTCAATTTCTGCTTCAATAACTCAAATGCTTCTTCATATTCGTTGATCCACTAAAATTTTATGATAAGATTGTAGAGAGATATGGCAATGATTGCATATATTTAGATGAATCTTCTATAGTAAATGCAATGGCCAATGATGGCTTGTACCTCCCTAGATTTTGTTGGTCTTGGCAGGGAAAAAATCACTTGAATCTTTTGAAGATAAGCGAAAATGCAGTTCTTAGATACAATGTGTCCTAAAATTTTACCTTGCCTTACCATGAAGACACATTTCTCTAGGTTCAAACACACATGGTAGGTCTTTAACTTCTCAAATTTCTTCTCCAAATGTTATATGTGCTTGTTTCCTGGGAGAGAATGCATGCATAAGTCATCCAGATAAATCTGTAAGCATTGTCTTAAGCACTCTTTGAATGCACGACTCACCAGCCTTTGGAATTCGGCAAAGGCAATGGTCGAGGCATCGGTCAAGACAAATGGAATCACTCAATAGATAAATATATACCATTCTATAACAAAGATTATCTTATTACTATCCTTTGGCTTCATCGTAAGATGGTTGTAGCTTGAAAAGAAATCAAGAAAGCTTTAAGCTTGCTTGCCTGCAACTTGCTCAATTGCATGATCAATAATCGGGAGGGGATAGTTATCTCGGATAGTAGTAGCATTTACCTATTTGAGATTTACACAAACTCACAATTTTTTGCTCCTTTTGGGTACTAGGGTAGAAGCATGTTAACGTGTCACTGAATATGTTGTCCCGAACAGTGCTAGTTACTTGTGCTTGTTAGCATATACTGAAAACGGATGGGCAAGTCCTTTGAATTTCAAATGTTCCATAAAAAATTAAATTTCCCTCCTCAAATTAATTTTCCCTCCTCATGTGCTTCTGTTTTCAGCTAATGAAGACGACGTGGGGAGTCTCTCTTTATCTATCTCTCTCTCTCTCTCTCTCTCTCTCTCTCTCTCTCTCTCTCTCTCTCTCTCTCTCTCTCTCTCGTTCGTTCCTTGCATCGAGAATCCTGCCTGAGAGGTTAGTTGTCAAAGCTAATCTCTTTCTCTCGTTTTGACACATACCTACTACAAAAATGGAGAACCAGCAGCCAACATTATTGCCACTAGCTCCAATGCTGGAAATGGAGCCGTACTGTAATCTGATGGTAAGCAAATCTTATGTGTAGCCCACCCACTCCAAATGAAGTCATTGGTTTTTTTGGTCACATCTTTAGTTTTGTGAGGGCATTTGTTCATAGTATGTGTGTATTACAACATCAATTGTTGACAGCTATACATTTAAGTGATTTTAAGTAAGTAACATATTATGCACGTCTACAGTTCTCAGGAAAAAACAGAAGAGAGCCACTACAAGCAATGAATTACAACTCCCAAGATCCAGCTCTTTATGTAATCAGGGAATATGAGAGAGTAAGAAAGAGGAAACAATGGGAGCAAAAACAAATGAAATTTGAGCGACAACATCATGCCCTCAACGATGAGGAGAAAAAGAAAATCTGCTCTGAGATTGTGAGAGCTTTCAAGAGTAGGACTGAAGGTTTTAGTACAGAAGCAAAGTGGGAAATCTTGAATCTTGTTGCTCAGCATTTGCATGTTCAGGTGATCCATGATGGGTCTTTCCAGGAGGAGGCTGTTGTACAGACCGCAATTGTCTGCAATGTTCGCAGCACACTGGCTACCGTCAAGCAGCCAGGTTCCAATGAGGAGTTTTTTTTGAAGAATGCAGCATTGTAGGTGATGTTGAATTCAAAGGAAAACATGCCTATTGTAAAAATTTCCAGGGTCCTAAATGTCAATCATCGCACCTTGCACAAGGCGAAATCATGACAAACGAAGCCCGATGTTGATGGTCGATTGTTTTCATTGGTTGCATGTCACAAGCAACACCATCATAGCCCTATCACAGATGAAATTAAGGAATTGGTCTACACATTTTGGAAAGTGGAGACTGGTGTTTCACCGAACAAGAAGGATGTTTGTCGAAAGAGGATGGGGAGGAACAGGTACATAGAACACCCAGTGCACCTCCTAGACGAGCCTTAGGTGATCAATCAAATACTTGTACCATAACTTATGCATTTTATGCATTGCATCTCTAGTGTTTAGTAACTTGTATATGCTGATCAATAGCATACTGATCTGTAGACTTTTGCTAGTTAGCATATGGACTGTGTTGGTTAGCATATTGACTATGCTAGTTAGCATATGGAGTATGATTGTTAGCATGTCTTGGGTTCTAAATAGCATACAGAGCTAGTTGGTTAACACAATATGTATGCTAATTAACATACCTGGTATGCTAGTTACATACCTAGTATGCTCAATTGCATGATAAGTACGTTGTCTAATAGAAAGTGATTATGCTAGTTAGCATATGGAGTTTGCTAGGTAGCATACGGAGTATGCTAGCTAGCAGGCCTTCAGTTCTAAATAGCATACAGAGTTAGTTGGTCAACACAAAAGGTATGCAAGTTAACACCACTTATGCTAGTTAACACCTAGTATGCTCACTAGCATGATGGGTATGCTATTTAAGACAAGGGTTTTGCCGGTTAGCTATAACTAGCAGTTGGGTTGGGTATGCTAGTAAGCATATGGAGTATGTTGGTTGGCATAAGAAGTATGCTAGTTAGAATGCCTTGTGTTCTACCTAGCATATAAAGTTAGCTAGTCAGCACAAGATGTATGCTAATTAACATCATTTATGCTAGTTAGCACCTAGTATGCTCAATAGCATGATGGGTGTCCTAATGCGTATACTAGTTAGCATAGTGAGTATGATAGCTAGCATATGGAGTATGCTAGTTAGCATATAGACTGTGCTAGTTAGCATATGGACTCTGCTAGTTAGCATGCCTTGGGTCCTAAATAGCATACAGAGCTAGTTGGTTAACACAATATGTATGCTAATTAACATACTTGCTATGCTAGTTAACATACCTAGTATGCTAGTTATAATATGGAGTATGCTAGTTAGAACTAGCAGTTGGGCTGGGTATGCTAGTTAGAACTAGCAGCCGGGCTGGATATGCTAGTTAGAACTAGAAGTTGGGCTGGGTATGCTAGTTAGCATATGGAGTATGCTAGCTAGCATGCCTTGTGTTCTACCTAGCATACAGAGCTAGCTAGACAGCACAAGATGTATGCTAATTAACATAATTTCTGCTAGTTAACACCTACTATGCTCAACAGCATGATGGGTGTCCTAATGAGTATGCTAGCTAGCATATGGTATGTGCTAGTTAGCATGCCTTGTTCTCTACCTAGCATACAGAGCTACCTGGTAAACACAAGATATATGCTAGCTAACACTCTTTATGCTAGTTAACATACGTTGTTGCATGCACATTAGGATGTTGATTTTGTCACTATGATTTGTTTCCATGAAATTGCTGGATGTCCTAGTTAGCAATCTGAATATTGATCATCATTTGGATGTTGCAGGTTGAGTTCTTTCATAGATTCAAGGAAAAACATCCAGATTGCAAGATTGGCATGAGATGTTTGAGATGTTGAAGCCATTCTTTTGTAGGTGGCTGAAGGATAGATACACATGTTGTTGCGAATACCATGTGCAGATGTCTTTTTTGAAGGACACACTGAACCACATGCACTCTCGTGCTTTTGGGCTACATAGAGCAGGTTGTGACTGTATATGCAGTATCTGTGCCCCAGGTGAGAACATTAGCAAGGGTTTCTTGGCTTCACATCACACTTTCAAAGGTGTCACACATATGTGGGAGTCTATTCTCTGTCCAAAGCCCGCAGATGGAGTTTTCCATAGAAGGGAATGCCTGATGGGAAGAGAGAGACTCGACACCAATAGAAAAGAGCATGCTTTTTTTTATTAATTCAAAATCTTACATATAGTTAAAACTTTCCATGCACACAGAGTGTGTTAGTTGCATGCTTTAGAGACGTTCCCACAAGCACAACTTTACTAGATGAGACTTGGGCTTGGAACCCAACAACATGTACACTCCACCTTGGCACCATTTCAATACTAAAAATAGGTTGATAGGTCATCATCAACTCCCTTTAGTGCTTCTAGCTCCTTGAGTCAATCTAAGCAAATGATGTGTGGTTCCTTTTTTTACTACTACGATGAAATGAAACTCAAACAATGTGATAAACCATCAAACAATACATCAATTTATTGCAAGGTTTGTTCATTGTGCTTGATGATCCACAAAGAACACAAACTTGTTTGCGAGAAGGTAGTGTTTGAACTTTTTTACAGCATAGATCATTCATAACCCTTCTCTCTTTGTGGTTGTGGAATTTGTTTTGGCACTAATCACCTCTTCATAAGCCTCACAAATGTTTAACTAGATATAGAGCTTCTCTAGTGACCTGCTCAAAGGTTGTGCATCCTTTTAAGTGTAGATATTTTTTGAGAGTTTCATTTTTTAATCCCTCTATAAAGAGAACTGGCAATCTTTTCTCCCATGGTAACTCTTGTATTGGACATCTCTCAAGGTATTGTTTGAAGTAAAGCAAAGCTTCCTTCACTTTCTTGCTTCCTTTTTGTTTGAAAGCGTAGATATGGGACATCATATTGTGCTTAATTCTCCTTTTACATAATTCCTTAAAAATTTACATAAGAATTATTCTATGTGTGGAAAATCATCTCTTTTCACTAGTTAGGACCACATCAATGATATCCCCTCCACGGTTAAGACAAATCCTCATAATGAGTATGGAGATTCGCCACTTTCTTAGCTCTTAAAAATTGTTTGAAGAGTGAGACGTGTGCATATGGATCCCCTGACCCATTGTGATTTGTCTTTTCACATTTGGCCACTTCAGATGGTCTCATTTTTCATGATTCAGTCACCAATGTGACCAACTCGAGGTCTCTTGCAAAGACATCTCTTGCTTTTCTTCTCATCCAGGAGAAGATCCCGGTGTAATCCCCTCTAATATATTATACTCTCGTTCATACTTATCTACCATCAAAATTTTCACTCCGTAGACATCTATATATATGAATTTATAGAGGTTCTTATAGAATGTCAGATCTCCAGCAATGGATTCTACACACTTGTAGAAGGTCTTTGTTGACTCTCGCTCTTGAAGGTGCTGCAACATTTCTTTCGGTTTGCATATCTCTGATTTGAGTACAAAACACTTGTGGTGGATGATTTTACATGGTTAAGGCTCACTTAAAAATCTCTAGATAGTCTTTGATAAGCCCACCTTGGCTTAGTGAAACTTATCCCTTTTCGACCCTAGCTAGATCTCTCAAAGGTCAGGTATTTGTGACCATTTGGTCTCTAGAAACTGATCTAACTTGATCACTGGGTATCTTGTTGCACTCTATGTCTACAAGATGTATCTCAAATCTTTCTAGATCTGGACTTGTTTTGACAGGTCAAATGACCAACCCTAGGTTTGTTTTGTAGTTTTGAGCCTGTCTTCTATTTTGATTCCTTTTGACCAAAATTTTTCTTAAGTGTTTTTCAAAATTGGACTTGGGGATATGTTTCCTTGTTTATTCACTACCGTATGGAAAAGTTTCAGGTCACGTTGTCACCATAGGTACCTGGATCCCAATCCATGTTTGAAGGCCAAATGGACTTTTCTTGATACCATTAGGATCAACACGACTAGTAGATGCTATGGTAGAAAACCTTTTGGGTTTGGACCTTTGGATTGGAAATTAGGTCAATGTTTGCACTTGCTCAAAGTACCTGGAAATTTTGGAATCTTGACTTGGGTTTGATGTCCAAATGAAATAAAACTTTGAGATTAGGCTAGAGATAGCATGTAGATCACAATGGCTAGGTTCTGGTTTAAAAATTTAGAAAAGATACATGGATTGCGATCCATGTTTGGAAAGCTTTTGACCCCAAATTTGAACCACTTATATATGCAGGTATTTCTAGATTATCCGCAAAATCATTTTTGATTTGGACAAGTTTTGGTCAACCAAAAGAGAAACCCTAGGTTTGTGTTAGCACCTTTTATCCTAGGAGTGTTTTTGGCCCTTTTGACCCACTTTTTGAAAAATTTTGACAACCTTTCTTTGGGAAGTATTTGTCACAATGGCCTATGCTATAGGTTGGGATACATTCTATCCCCAAACTCAAATGAGGCACATGAATCACGATTCATGTTTGGTCACTTCTAGAATTAAAGTTTTGTGAGCTGATAGCTTATGATGTTTGTAGCATGCTCCCAAAATATTTTTGAATTTGGATCAGTTTTGGCCAATCAAAAGTGAAATCTTGAGTCTTCTTTGGTGGTTTTTGACTATCTTCTATTTTGGTTGTTTTGACCACTTTTTTCAACTTTTTTGCGAATGCTTTTGTTTGCGAAAAGTGTTTGTCTAGGTCTCAACTACCGACTGCTCAAATATCAGCCAAACATCATGATGAGGTACATGCATTGCAATCCATGTTTAACCTCCTTTTGACATGAAACTTGATTAGCTTTTGATGTTTGGTAATTTTGATCAACTTTTTGATAATGTTCCAAATGGTATCGGCTATCTACCGCTCAAATCCTAGCGCCAAATGATGAAAAGGTGCATGGATTGTGATCCATGTTTGACATTATTTTGGCATGAAAGTTGGTCAATTGGTTACATATACCCTAAAGATGCTAATGCCCTATTTTTTTAAAATTTGGATCACAAAATATCAAGATATGTCCAATTTTGTGTTTAAAACCCCTATTTCTTGCTATTTTTTCCCTATCAGCAGCCAAGTTTGATATCATTTTTGAATTTTTCTTGCAGTAATACTTTATCAGAGCAATGTCCTACTAATACAAAGAGTCATTGACAAATTTTTTTGTAAAAATGGCCTCTAAGGTACATGGATGGCAATCCATGTTCCTCTATAGATTTTGCTTAATCATTCTAGATTGCCTCTTTTGAGTTTTCTTAAGTCTTGGATCACCAACTTTTTGAGTTTTGATTAGCATTGAGGTCTCTATCATCAAATTGTTACCATAAATATGTGGTAGTGATGTGTGTTAACACACTTAGGACTGCCAAAGCACTTTTTTCTCACTAGGAGGTTTTTCTCCCCATGCATTGTAGAGAAGCCCATCACTCTAGGGATACCTTATCTTTCATTTTGTACACTAACCAATAGACCCTTTGTTGTGTGCCTTGAGATTCTTTGTCTTCTCCAAGTTGTGTATGTTTCCATGCAACCCTATTTCCAATAATTGGTATCAGAGCAGGTTGCATCCTCCCGGGCTTACTCCCTAGCATTGCTAGTGCACGCCTTCTCACTTTCTTATATTTTGGTGAGCTTTGGTGAGTGTGAGTAGGTTCATGAATACTTTGGGAGGGTTTGTAGAGCTTGGTCTACTCAGAATCTCCATTTGAGCTCATTTTGGTCTTTGTTTCCACTACAAAAAGCACTACGCAAGCACTTTTATCCCTTTGTGCAATTTTTTTTCAGTGCCATTTTCTACATAACAGGTCTCTTATATTCTTCTTTGGGTTTGTTGTGCTATATAGCACGTGTTGGTCTTGCTTATTTTCTTCTCTTTTTGGGTAGTTTTTAGACTAGGTACATGAACTCACCATGGAGGACAACAACACATGTGTGTTCAAGATGTTTACTACTGAGGATAAATCTGATGGTGAGAGTAGCTATCAAAAGCTGCTCTTCGTCTTATGTGAGATATGTGTCTATGTAGTCTGGTCTTGATTCTTTCCTTGGTTTAGCTAGATTAATTTTCTTGGCATTCTCAGGACCATGATATGATGTAGACAGAGAGAGAGAGAGAGAGAGAGAGAGAGAGAGAGAGAGAGAGAGAGAGAGAGAGAGAGAGAGAGAGAGAGAGAGAGAGAGAGAGAGAGAGAGAGAGAGAGAGAGAGAGAGAGAGAGAGAGAGAGAGAGAGAGTGGTGCAAATTTGGCGAGGACTACATGGTGGCTAAAAGGCAATAACATGAGAGACCAAGGGGAGAGAGATGACTGAACACTAGTGGTTGGTGAGAGAAAGAACAAGAGATAGAGAGAGCGACAGGTATTGCAGTGTCATGAGGTGGTAATCAGGGACCACATGGCGTTGCAGCGAGAGAGAAAGAATTTGGTAGGCTTGCCAATATTAGGATGCAAGAGAACTACAAAGAATCTATCACAAAGTGCTAGTTGCATTACAGTGGCAACTGCTAGTCAGGGTGGTTGAGCAAGTGGTAGGCAGCAAATGCATGCAAGAGGCCGCTATGGTTGGTGAGAGGGAGTCAAGAGCGAGGACTATGTGTGGCGTTGCAAGTTGGAGGAAAAAAGAAATAGTTTTTTCTTGGGTTGGTAAATGAAGCACAAAGTCAAGAAAGGATGGTATGTGTGATGTGTAATTATAGGGTGACACTTAGAGACCAATTACAAGATGCATGGGTGGGGGGGGGGGGGGATGTGGCCAAAACATGCACTCTTAGTCTCTTACAGATGTGGGTGGTTGCCACTGCTGTTGCCTCCATGCCTCCACACTTTGCTTCCAGGAAGCATTCACCTTGCATGCACAATACTAGGAGTCAAGCTTGGTGACACACACCTCCAGTGAGTGAGGGTAGGTCAGATGAATGGCATCGTTGTCACCTTGCATGCAAATTGTGTAGGCATCTTTACTAGTATTGCTGATGGTATGAAAAGAATAGCTGTTGTTGTCCAATAGTATTTTTTCCACCAAACATCACGGAATTGCATACTTGCTGCCAGCTCCAGTAAAACTCCTCAATAGTGATGATAATTGTAATGAAAAAAAAAGTAATGGTCAGCTAATGTTCCCGAGGAAACAAAAAATTTCAATTGCTTCTCCTTCTTCCTCATTGTATTTCATACCTATTTAATAATTATTTCTTTGTCTCTTTGACTAATTCCTAACGTACACGTGGTGCTTATTTGCACAATCTCTATATGCTTCTAAGTCATATCGATATGCCAATAATTTATGCACTTTTTTGATATCTTCACCAAGAGAGAACCATACTAGACAACAAAGTGGAGGCAGACATCAAAAGCATCTCTAATTAAGATCTTAAAGAAATTATTCATAGTATTCTTCTTCATCACTTGGTTTTGTTCCTACGACGCAAAGCTTCTCTTATTCTTTTCTCCATGCTAATTTGTATAATTAAACTCCTAATCAAGCTAATCTTATTTAATTGAATCACATAACCATTTTATGCGCCTATGGGAATAAAACAGTCATATTAAGCATCATGATAATAAAATAAGTAGAGTAAGAAAACTTAGCTTTGAGATTTGATTCCTCACCATGCTCATCGTGAGCATGCTTCTAGCACTGCCAAGAGCATTTTTGCAAGCTCTAATACCATTGCTACAAATAGAGGCGTGGTGTCCCTACGAAATACCAAAAAACAACATATTGCAATCCATGAACACACAAATCTGATTACCTAGAAAATCCCGTAGCACATAATCAACGTCATATGCAAACATAGAGAGACAGAGAGCGAGAAAGAGTTAGCAA
Organism: Adiantum capillus-veneris; assembly: GCF_014529385.1. Lineage (NCBI taxonomy): Eukaryota > Viridiplantae > Streptophyta > Polypodiopsida > Polypodiales > Pteridaceae > Adiantum > Adiantum capillus-veneris. The sequence continues at coordinate 40,513,532 of NC_140934.1, forward strand.
GAACATGCAGGGGCAACTCCTAGAGCGGAGTGCTAGTCGGCATGACAAGAGAGGAGGAATGTGAGGAGAGAACAAAGACGTAGACACTAGGTGCAATCTCCTCCCGTGCAAGAGTGAGCCTTTTTCTCTTGCCATATCTACTTATAGATTTCTTGAATGCTCAAAATGAGTATAAACATGCACGCCGATCATAAATGACCAAATCCCATAAAGAGCACCTGAATAATAAAATATACATAAAATGCCATATCCTTTCACATAGTCCATTAGTTGCTAATTCTTTTTCCACTTGTCAGATGCAATGAATATTAAATATCAATTCCATTACAGTACTAAAATCATGATACTGTAATGGATATTTTAATATTCATTGCAGCTTTCAACCATATGAGAGTGTTCCTAAATCCTAAGGAAAGCTGCAATGAATATTAAAATATTATTGAGTCGAGTGGGCTCAGTTATCACTCGGCTCATTAATCAAAGTTTTTCATATTCACAAAGCTTTTCTCAAAAATTAGTGGGAGTACAAAATTGATGGCTTTATGAAGAGTGTTCGACTAGGAGGGTGCACGCATAGTTCATTTGCCAATAGTTTGGGATCTAAAAATGTTACCATATACATGTGGTAGTGATGTGTGTGAACACACTAGGACCATCGGGGCATTTTTTCCCTCTTTAGGAGGTTTTTTCCCCCGTGCATTGTATATACGCCCATCACTCTAGGGCTATCTATCTTTCCATTGCGCACTAAGTTATACACTCTCTATTGTGTGCCTTGATCTTCCTTCGTCTTCTCCAAGATGTGTGTGTTTGTCTTCAACCCTAATTCCAACAATTGGTATCAGAGCAGGTCACGTCCTCCCGAGATAAGTCGCCAGCTGCTCCAGCACACACCTGCTCAATTTCTCTGATTTCAGTGAGCTTTGGCGAGCATTCACAGGTCGACAAATACTTTGGGCTCATTTCAGCCTCCATTTCCACTACAGGCAGTACTGCACAGGCTATTTTGTCATTTTGTTTTGCTGCTGTTGTTCAAGATGTTTGCTGCTGAGGACAGGTTGGATGGGGACAACTACCCTGTGTGGGCTTATATGATGCAACATGTTCTTGTGTCAAAGGGTGTCTGGAACATTGTGCAGGGCATTGATGTACGTCCTGGTTCTGAGGATGTAGGCGATGTTGAGGATGTTGCAGGTCTTGCTGCAAGGATTGCTGTTGTTAGAGTTGTTTTGCCTACGGCAAAACAAGCTCGTTGGGATGTTAAGAATGTGCAAGCTCATGCATTGATTGCGTTGTCTGTGAAGCGCACCATTGTTCCTCACATCCGTTCAACGAAATCTGCAAAACAGGCTTGGGATATTCTAGCAGGTCTTTATGCAAGCCGCAATGAGGCTAAAATTGCTTTGCTGCGTAAAGAGCTGGAGTCGAAGATTATGCATGAGGAAGATGAAATGGACACTTTCCTTGCTAGTGTTAAGGATATCAATGAGCAACTTGTTTCTGCAGGTGAAGTCATTTTAGACAATTCCCTTGTGCAGACTGTTCTTGATGCCTTACCAGATTCCTACCAGACTTTTGCTAGTACTTGGAGACTGATGACCCAAGGAAATCCTGAAGTTGTCAAGTTGGATGCATTATGCACATTGCTGTTGCAAGAGTCACTTTCTAGAAAAAATCGGACTAGACAGCGTGCGGTTGAACAGGCTTTTATTGCTTCTCAAAGAAAGGGTGGTAACAGCAATGCAGCCACTTCTTATGGTTCTGCTGCGAGTGGCAAAAATTCTGTTCCTAATGCTTTTGCTGGCAGCAATTCGTTTGGAAATTCTGGTGATAAGGGCAAAAAGAAGATGTGTTGCCATTATTATAAAGCTAATGATCACTTGATCAAGCAGTGTCCTAAGTTGAAGGCAAAAGAGGCTAAGAAGAAAGAGGGTGGTTCCACTGCAAATGCTGGTTCCACTATAAATGCAGCCATTGTTGAGTCTTCTGTAAAAGAAGATTGTAATGCTGATGTTGATGTAGAATGGGCTTTTAGCGCAAAGTGCACTTACAATCCTGCTGTCCATGATGTATGCTTGTCAGTGCTGTAGATTCACATGTGTGGTATTTCGACAGTGGTGCTACAAAGCACATTACCTCACATCATGAATTGTTGACCTCTCTCGAGTCTGTCCCTCATGGGAATTCAATCACTTGTGCCAACAATGCCTCTTATCTAGTTCAGGGAGTTGGAAGGATTGTGCTTGCTACTGCCAATGGTAGTTCTTTCACACTTGTTGATGCACATTATATACCTGGGATCAAGAAGAATCTCTTGTCTGTATCCGCACTTGCTAGACTTGGACTTCTAGTCAAATTTGTGGATGCTAGATGTACAGTTCATGATCTGAGTTTTGGTGATGAAATTGTTGCATCTGGCCTTTTGTGCCGTGGGCTGTATAAGCTCACTTTGTATGACAAGTGTGGACAAAATTTTGCAAATGCTATTGCAGATTCAAGGGCTATTTCAGATGCAAAACTTTGGCATGCACGCTTTGGTCATCTGAAGTTTTCCAGTTTGTTGCATTTGCAGAAATCTAATATGGTTGCTTCTTTGCCACCTCTTGAAGCACCTGTCAAACATGTTTGTGAAGGCTATATTTTGGGTAAGATGCAACGTTCTAAATTTCCAAAGGATGGTTCAGTTCAGGCCACATGCAGGTTGTAGCTTGTGCATAGTGATGTTTGTGGGCCCATACAAACTCCGTCCTTGGGCAATTGCCTGTACTTAGTGACTTTCATTGATGATTACTCCAGGCATGCATGGGTATTTCCGCTTCAAACAATTTTTGGCTATGGCTGAAAATGTCTCGAAATATACTATGGGCACCCTCTGTTTCGATCAAGGGGGGGAGTATATGTCTCATGAATTTAATGCATTTCTGGCTAGTCTTGGGATAAAACACCAATGTACAGTGCCTTATACACCTCAACAAAATGGTGTTGCTGAGAGGAAAAACAGGTCACTGACGGAAATGGCACGATGTATGGTCAAAAGTCAAGCTTTACTGCATTCTTTTTGGCTTGAGGCCATCATGTGTGCCACTTATGTACTAAACAGGTGTCCTACAAAGGCTTTGCAGTCTATTACTCCATATGAAGCATGGCATGATAGAAAGCCTTCTATTGAGCACATGCGTGTTTTTGGTTGTTTGGCATATGCTTTGGTGCCACAAGTGCAGCGCAAAAAATTGGATGATAAGGCTGTCAAATGTATTTTTGTTGGTTATAGTGTTGAAAGCAAAGGTTACAGGTTGTATCATCCACAAAAAAAACGTATTCTGGTTTCCCGAGATGTAGTGTTTGTGGAAGATTCTGTTCAGCCCTTGTTGTCATGTACTAGAGACAGTAATGTAAGCTCACAGGACTTTTATGACACTTTGTTGCCTCTTTTTAGTAATGGAAATACGAATGTAAGTTCCAATGAGGAAAATGTTCAGCCTATGGGGGTTTCTGAAAATGTTCTAGATCAGCCTATTAATGATGCAGATGTACATGATGTACTTGATGAGGAAAGGGCTGAAAATGAGCAAGCTAGAGGTATGCAAAAATGGCTGGTGCACACTTTGCATGACAGTAAATTGGATGCACCTTCGTCTAGTCATACTCGTTCAGGCTCTCACCATGCATCTTATGCATGAGATTGTTATGCTTTGGCTGTGTCTAGCTTACATGATGTTGAGGAGCCTCTGTCTTTTGATGAAGCACAGAATTCAAAAAATTGGATGGCTGCCATGCAATCAAAATATGATGCACTCATAGAAAATGACACATGGACTTTATGTGATTTGCCTCCTGGCAAAAAGGCCATTGGTACGAAGTGGGTTTACAAGTTGAAACGCAAGCCGGATGGTGAGATTGATCGCCATAAGGCTCGACTTGTTGCAAAGGGTTATGCACAACAAAAAGGCATAGATTATGAAGAGACTTTTGCTCCCACTTGTGGTATGACTACTGTACGTTTTCTATGTGCATTGATAGCTCATTTTGGTTGGGATGTACATCAATCAGACATTGTTACTGCTTTCTTGAATGGTGACATATTTGAGGAAGTTTATGTAACGCAGCCTCGCGGTTTTTTCATAAAAGGACAAGAGGACAAAGTGTGCAGATGTAAGAAGGCTTTGTATGGGTTGAAGCAATCTCCTCGTGCTTGGTATGAGAAAGTTGACACTCATTTGGTTAAACAAGGCTTTCGTAACAGTCCAACAGAAAGCACATTGTATGTAAAGCGTGAGGGTGATGTACTTCTGATTGTGGTTCTTTATGTTGATGATTTACTGATCACTAGACCAAATGAGAGACATATTGCTGAATTTAAGGCTGATTTGAATGCTACTTTCAAGATGAAAGATTTGGGGTTGTTGCATCATTACTTGGGTATACAGTTTAAGCAGTGTGATGGTGGTATTGCCTTGTGTCAGAAAAGCTACATAGAGACATTACTATGTAAGTTTGGACTTGAGGATTGCAAACCTATTGCCACTCCCATGGAAACAGGTTTGAAATTGAGTCTACATGATGCTGGCGATCCTGCTGATGTCACTCTTTACCAAACTGCTAATGGCTGCCTCATTTATGTATGCAACACGAGGCCGGATATTCAGTTTGCAGTCTCACAAGTCAACAGATTTATGCATAGCCCAGGGTCTAAGAATTGGCAGGCTGTCAAGAGGATTTTCTGCTACCTTAGTGGCACTTTACATCTTGGCTTGTTTTATCCCAAGGGGGGATCATTGCCGCCAGACTTACATGCTTTTTCGGACTCAGATTGGGCTGGTTGTTTTGACACGCGAGTGTCCACAAGTGGTTTTTGTTTCATGCTTGGCAGTTCATGTATATCATGTTTGAGCAATAAGCAACCTATTGTGGCCACTTCGAGTTGTGAGGCTGAGTAAAGGGCAGTCTTCACAGCTACGGTTGAGTGTGTATGGCTCAAACGCCTTATGGGCTGATTTGAGTGTTGGACGGGACACTGCCAACACTATCTACACTGACAGTCAGAGCGAGGAACCCAGTTTTTCATGCTCGCACAAAGCACATTGAGGTGCATTACCACTATGTCAGGGAGAGGCTCTCAGCAGGAGAGATCAGCTTGGCTTATGTGCCAACACAGGACAACCTTGCAGATCTTTTCACAAAGGCATTGTCTCGTGAGAAGCTTGAATCTTTCCGCAAAGCTTTGGGCTTACTCCCCTTTGTGGACTGATCATGTCCTCAGGGCATGGCACTTCCCTTTACTCATGTGCCAGCTCTCGTTCACCGCATCACTCCAGGGGGGATTTGTTACCATATACATGTGGTAGTGATGTGTGTGAACACACTAGGACCACCGGGGCATTTTTTCCCTCTTTAGGAGTTTTTTTCCCCCGTGCATTGTATATACGCCCATCACTCTAGGGCTATCTATCTTTTCATTGCACACTAAGTTATACACTCTCTATTGTGTGCCTTGAGCTTCCTTCGTCTTCTCCAAGATGTGTGTGTTTCTTTGCAACCCTAATTCCAACAGAAAACTAATTTTTTTCTCTATTTCTCACAAGCTTTTATCCTAGCTAAACCTAACTCAGTTTGGAGTTGTGTAGCAAAAGCTAGAGCAGTTTTGGTAAACTGCACTATAAACATCACTCATTATAGTCTCAAGACAAGGAAACTGAAACTTTTTCTTGTATCTTGGTCTCCAAAGGATATATTTGCTCAAACTTGAGATATAAGATATAATCAAATATATCTACAAGCTCATCAAGTCAAATATCCCCACTATGAAGAGGTACATGGATCGCGATCCATGACCCTTAGTTTGTCAAATTTTGACTTCAAATTTTAAGAGTAGCTAGACAAAATCATCTATAGGCTTTGTACCAATTTTCACCAATTTTTAAGGTTGGGGCCCTCTTGTGCCGTCCACAAAAATATGTCAGGGATGCTCTACTGCCTCTATATCATTGAAATCCGTTATGTAGGTAATTAGCATCTTGTCAATTTTCTGTAGCATCTCGCTTGCGAGATCTGGGATCTCCTTGATCATGTTAATGACCCCTTTGAGAGTCTAAACCATATAATTCTCGGACGGTGGGTTGTTATTTATTGGCTTTGTGATAACTGGGTAGTTCAGCACCGCCGGCCTTTTGCTTTGCCAAGAGTAAAAGTTGTCCCAAGATCGTCGTCTATTGATGTGACAGTAAGTGGGGTCGATCCTGAGGTGCTGTGGAGAGTTCCTATAGTAGGTTTCATATGTTGGTCTTTGCTCGAACCACTTCTTTTTCCAGAGGGGTTGATTGTCAATGATGGTATGAATCTGAATTGCAGTGATAGGAACATCCTTGTAATCCCCTCGGCTGTTTGGTTCAAGGTCTAGTAGCATTCTTTTCTACCATAATCTAGCCTCCTGCCACATTAGTGGCACGCGATCATTTCATGCCCGAGGTTTTTTACCACCTCATCTGGAGTGATCATAAGGAGGGTAGACGGTTACAACACTTTTAATTTCATACTGCAGATATATGCTTTGTGAAGGGGTCTTTGGCTTATGACATCCAGCACTAAATTTCCTCCTTGGCCAAATCCAAAATGCATGTTGTGGCTGGATCTACAGATTCTTGCGTCGCTTTTCCAGTGCTTGTAGTTGGCATATATGTTTGGTGAGTGTCAAATGTGGAGTGCTCAAACCATCCTTCTTGCTCAAAGTCTATTGGGGCTGTTTTGTGAGGCTTTGCTTGATTTTCCCTCAGAGTCTCCAAGTCCCCCCGTGCCTTTGCCACCTGCTTCCTCAATTCTTTGATTTCCTCGTCTTTGTCTCTTTGCAGGGCCCTATTTCCTGCTGTCATGATTTGTCTATCATAATTTTCTTGAGCAAGGGTCTCTTTTAGATCTTTCACCTCCTGGTTCAGAGAGGTCGATCTAGCAGTCATGGTTGAGGAGGTGGGAGTGTCTTGTATGGAAAAAGCTGGATCAGGGTTCTGCTGACCACCACGTATGTCTCTTGCAGCTTTTTGTTATATTCCCTTTCTTTGTTTAGTTCCTCATTGTTAGCGGGTACGCCGCGACGGACGATGGAGCACAACAAGAACACAAATCAACAACAAACTGTCAATCCGAGGACGTAGCTGACCTGACTAGGGCATGGGGGCAATCTCTGGGTTGTCAACCCTGAGCTAGACACGAACAACACTCTACAGTCACTAATCCTACCACAACACTACCAGAAAGCAAAGAAACAAACAACGCATCCTACGAAACACTACAAGCTCGAAACAGTCTCAAATCATATTGTAATGACTCGAAATCGGAAGGTAAGACTCACAAGGACATATCCTATGTGGCCAAACACCTAAACCCTGAAAACCATAACTGTAAGACCTCTAATCACTGTTGCGATAGACTCATTTCCAAAGTGTCCGGAACTGATCTACAAAGACATCAACACGAAGAGCTTCTCGCCCTGATTCTAACGACTACTCGATCATTCAGAACGGATGTCGTTTGAGGTACTTATGACCAAATATAGCTCGTAGAAGGCGGGCTCGCAATGTGGTCCTGGGCTTGCATTGCTTGCGTCGACGCGGAGAGCTCCTCGATGCTAACACGCTCCTACTCTCATATCTGCAATGTGATTAGTGTGCGCGACGTTGTGTGTGCGTGAAGCTCACTACTGTGTGCTGCAGAACCCACGATTGTATATTAATTGAGATAACGTAATGTGTCTTTTACAAAGCCTTAGGTTTTAGCTTATATACCAAGCCTTCAAACCTAATGTCCAGCCAAATGACCTGAATTGTCCCTAGGCTTCTACAGAGCTTAATTACAAGAAACTGAGTTGGATTTACTCATTATACAAGCATCTGTGGCCAAAATACAAGTGCCGACTTAAAATGTGAGGTTCCCGTAAACATTACAAAAGTGGCCGTAATGGCTCCAAATAATAATAACGGGATATTCGATGACGTCCATGAACTCGTATCTTCATGTTGCAGCATCCATCTTTATCTTCATTACTTCATCACCATCTTCATGTGGAATCTTAACAAAATCTTTGAGGAATCTTTATGGAAACGTTGTTGAAAGGGCGTCCTTTCAACACTCTCCACCTCCGAATTCTTATCGTCCCTGACAAGACCCTATGTCTTTGCTGGCCTTGACGAGTTCTTGATGTCTTGGTGTTGGTTGAACTTGTTGTGGCAGCCTCTTCTGCAATTGGTTGCTTTGTGTGATGTTAAAGCTGCCTTGAAGTTGTACCTGTAGTGTATCTGAAGCCTGGAACTCTCCCCCTCCGATTGGTTGTTGTATCTTGAATTGCATGAGGTTGTATCGACTTGTTGGTGCAGCAGTTCGTTGTCGTTGTAGCTCGAGTTTGCTTTTCCTGTGGTTGTTATCTGGAAGTCGTACCTGTAAGTTGACTTGAAGCTTTGTCAAGCTGTTATTTGGCCTCTCCCTTTTGACTTGTCAGTAGATTTTCAATTAGTAGTGTGGGGATATCGTGGTTCTTCTTGTTTTTGTTGTTATAAAAAATAAAAGAGTAAAAGTAAAATGTAGCGTATATACAAAATGAAGTTCTTGGATACCTGGATAAGACTAAAGGGAAAAACCCAGTGGGAAAAAATGTCTTTAGTCATAATTAAATGCGAGGCTATACGTACTTAGGTTCTGATGTTATAGAGTTATGTTGAGTTAAAGTACATATGGCCATATGGCTACTAGTATGGGCTTGATATACATGGATAATTGTTAGTAGCTTGAAGTCAGAGTCATTGTTGTTGATCAAAGACTCATAAAACCCGTTTCCGCTTGGTCATCGTCATTTGTTTGTGTAAGTGCATGGGTGGAATAAAAAAGAGTTCCTAATGCATATGTCCAATGATATGCTTGCACGAAGTTATGCATGTTAAACAAGATGCGGTGCGAGAGAAGAGTATTGATGGGTTCTTCATGGAGTTAGTGTAGCAAGCAAAACATATAGCATGAGTGCTTCAAAAGCTTTCACTACTCACAAGAAGGGTTTTTGCTGTCGAGGTTTCTCCACTCTTCCTCACTGTGTCAAGTGCGTGAGTGTTTTTGTTTTGGACTACTCCGTCTTCTCCACCTTATATATTATATGGAATTTGACTCTTATGCTCACCTCTTCCAGCCTGAGCGACATGACTTTATGTATGCTCAACTCTCCAGCTTGAGCTTATACCTATTAGCTAGACTCATAGACCAGAGAAAAATATTAACTTGAAGCTTGGGTCTGACACTTTGCTCATTTAGTGGCTTAGCTACCCGACTCTAGACTCTTATGCCATGTAGGTTTAATGGCGACTTGGACTTACCTGATCGCGGCCTGAAATCCAATTCCATATGCTTTTGATGTTTAGGCCTTTCTCGTTAGTTTCTGTTTGAGATGCCATGTTGTCCAATACATTGGCATATATCTGCTCTTCATTCCTTGGTAGCAAATTGTGGTTGCTTGATGAGACAGGTATTGATGTTGAAGCAATGGTTGATGAAGTCTTCTTCTTCCAGATAGTGTTCTTCAAAACTGTGACCTCGCATTTACCGTTGCTTTCTTTTTGTTGTTAGGAGGCTGTAAAGGAGTTGTGTATCTTTCTTGTTGTTGAGCCTCAATCGCGGATTTTGGAACCCACGTTGTTCTTGGGCCTGGTGTGATGTCCTTTGCCACTTGCCTTGTTTCTTCTTTGACTTGATGGTACCTTTTCTTTAATTTCCAAATATGGCTCTTACTTTTGTAAAAGCCTTGCTCTTGTAGTAATTGACGAGGGATCCATCTATAGGTTGTAGTACTCTTGGGTGTAGCGGGTGGCTGCTCTTCATTTCTTGATGTTTCTTGCTTTTCCTTGGTGATTCCTTGATAAGCTACTACCTTAGGTAACTAGATTTGAAAGTTACCCTCATAGAATCCTTGTGCTTCGAGTAACTCGACTGGAATGAATCTTTGGACTTGCTTGGAGGTGATCTTCACTTGACTTTGTTGGGTAGTATGGTAGAATTCTGATTCCATTACCCAGACTTGTCGTATGGTTTGTCCAGTGGAAGACCTTCTCTTTTGCTTTTTGTACCTGTCCTTTCTCTTGGTTGAGTTATGTGATTGACGTTGATGGCTTTGTTGATTCCTAAGTGAGTGGTTGTCATGGGATGGATATCGCCAGGCTGTTATCTTGGGCTTGTTGACCCAAACAACTGAATTTCCTTTCTTGTAGCCTTGTGCAATAATTGACTCATTTGATGTGATCCATCCTCTTACCTTTGCTTGTTGAGGTTGTTCCTGTGATTGTATCCAAATTGGATCATTAACTTTAATCTGTGCCTTGGATACTAGCACTTGGTTGACCTGTTTTGACTTCCTTTGGAGACTTTCGGGCAATGGAAACTTTGGTTGATAGACTTTGTGCTTGAGTTTCCATTGTTTTGTTGATGGTTTGGCTTTTGATGTAGAGGCTTTGTCTTGCACTTGCATTGGCTGGGCTAGAGACTGTGGGCTTACTTTAGCTTTGCCTTTTTCAATAGCCAAGAATCTTTGAACCGTTGTAGGCTTGACCTCTGTTGCCACTTGATAGCTTGTTGTGATGACCATTGTTGAAGATTTAGGCTCGTTTTCAAAGACTTGTGCCCATGGCTTTCACAAAATCAAGCGTGTTCCCATTTGTCGAGAATCTACCACCAAGAATTTTTCTTTGACATTCTGTGAGTGTAGTTGGAGAGTAGCTTCTGCAATTCCCATACTTATAACATCTACTTCAGGTGAGAGATTTACCTTTATCTGAATATCATAAAGTTGTGGCTTACCTAGAAGTAACCACATGCCATATGACATGACATTAGTCGTGGAATTTGTATCAATTTCTGCCATAAAATTCATCTTGACTCCGTCTTGTGCACTTAGAAAAAAGTTGATCTTCTTTGGTACTAGATTGCCTGTGTTTTCTTGAGTGACTTGAGCAATCTTTGGCCTGGACTCCTTGTCGTCTTCTTCTTCATTGTTCACACTTTTGAGATCATCTGTGTGTTCTAGCTCCTGCTTGACCACCATTTCCTCTGATATGTCTTTTGGAGAGACAAAATCAGCATTGGTTCCTGTAGAGTCATAGGCTCTTCTTCCTTGACTTCAGCTGTTGAAATGTCACCAATAGTGTCTGAACTTCCTGTCACTTCTTGCACCTCTTCTTTGATTGATTCCAAGTATTCATATTGCTCGTTTGTAGGCGCTGGACCTGAAGCATCTTCTTTGGATCTTAGCCCTTCTTCCTGCAACTTTGCTTCGTTGACTTGCGGCTCCTCCTTTGTACTATGCATTCGAGTTGGACAGTTTGTAATCAAGTGTGTTATTGCACACTGATCGTTAAGAGCACCTATTTCTATATGACCAGTATTCGGGCTAGGTATCTGGTTTTGTGTTATCCCCATAGCTGATAACCCTTTTTTGAACTCATACTCAGATTCTTCATCTGTCTCACACATAACCCTTAGCATGTAGTAGGGGAATATGTCATACCCATTCTCATCACAAAATTTTGTTGGTGTGGTCTCATTAACACAGACATCCAAAGTAGCCAATATCTGAGTCCACTCTAGCGGTTCTAACGCCTCTTCCGGAAAAGGTTCTCTTATGTAAGCATCATCTTCTAAGACCCTCTCTAAGGCATTCTCATTTCTCCCAAAGTCACTACACTCCGATGCTCCGCACATCCAGATTTCTTTCTTTTTGCCCATCCACGGATGGTCTGTTGATCCACTTTGTGTTGCAGAATCAAAATCTTCCACGGGCGTTCTAGTTACATCTTGGTAACTATGATTTATCATATTAACACGTGTTGTGGTTTCATCATGTCTCAAGTATCGATAATCATAACCCCAATCTTGTACCATCTTGAGTTGTCTCATGAATGGTCTTCCAAGGATGATTTCATAGTTATTTTTCTTGCCAAAGTCAACTATGGTAAAAGTATGCGCATACTCTATACCACAAGAAGACACCACTATGGCTTCTAGCAATCCCATGGGTCTTTCCACATGCCCATCAGCTAACTGTTATTTTATTCTGGTTGTTCTAAAGGCGGGCCTACCCCATTTCTCCCATATTCGTTTTGTTGCTATGGCAATTCCTGCTCCGTTGTCAAGTATAGCTTTCGTTTCAATCCCATTATATTCGACAGGTAAAGTGGCATTACCATCTTCTCCTTCACAGTACTCTCCTACTTTGTTCAGAGGTACCGGTCTTACATTTGATCTAGGCTTCTCGATCTCATCTAGCTTTTTTTCCAGGAACCTTAACAGGCTTTTGATCCCAATTTTTTCCAAGCATTTTCCTATATCCGTCCACATACTTGGCGTGATTTTCAAAAGTTCTCCCAATGTAATTGTGCACTTCACTGGCGTTGATAGCAAGTCAGTCAAAAGTTTTGTGTCCAATTCTTTTGTCCCTCCTAGCCTCTGTGATGGAACTCTCACAATCTCAGAATTTGCCTCAAAATCTCCCATGTACTGTGGCAAAGTTCTTAACGATGCAGGTCTACTGTCTTCAGAGGCTATCGATCCTACGTCACTATGATATGACCTCACATCAACAGTCATTTGTGGTCTATCTAATGTGATTTCAAGAAATGGTGTTGGTTCAGCAACCTCTTCTCTTTTTTGGGCATCTCGGACAACCTTCCATAACTCCTCTGGCCACTGCTCCTCAACTATAGGAACAAAGGGTGGGAAATCCCTCATTGATTCATCTTTTGTATTTTGGACTACCCTCGAGTCTTGCGACCTTGGCAGTGGTTCTTACCAATGATCTACCTCTTCTCTAGGCAATTCTTCTACTTTAATGCTCTGATCTTTGTGCACTGGTGGAGGTGGTTCTAGCAATGTTTGAGCAGTTTCAATGAGCTTCTTACACATTGATAGCCTCTGCTTCTCTAGTTCAGGATAAGGATAAGTCATCCATCTTTGTTCTAACGTCTGTCTGTTTGCCAATCTAGCCTCATAAGCTTGTAAAATCGCGTCTAAAGGCTCATTCACTTTGTCCACTGGGACAGATCCTCTTGAACTAGCACTCTTTGGTGCTTCAGCTGGTTTAAGGGTTTCAACTTCCCTTTGCTGTGTCTGTTGCTCTTGAGTTGTTTCCAACTCAGCTGTAACAGCCTTTTCTTCTCCTTTCTCCCTTTCTAGTCTCACTTTCATTTTAGTCCTTCTTGCTCGTCTAGAGTTTCTACGGCTTTTGGAACTCTTACTAGTCTCTCCATCTGTAGGCTTCTGCTCTTGCACTTTTGCTTGTGCTCTTGTGACAACATTTACTGGAGCAACTTGCTTACTTTCATCTTCTTGTTGTTTAAGCACCTGTTCTTTTGCAATTTTTTCTTGCTCTATTGTTGTTGTCGTCTCTCCTTTTGTTGCGGCTCGTTCTTTCTCTGATTTGCTGGTAGAAGGAAAGGTAACATGTGGTTGCATTTTACCTTTCTTTCTTGGATTCTTAGGACAATCCAAAATCATATGTGTGACTGCACACTCATTACAATATACATTTATCATGATATCATGGTGTGGACAATCCTTAATCAAGTGATCACTACTACCACATCTGTCACATGGACGTATTGGTTGTTGTGGCAATACTTGATATTGACCTTGAAGTGGCCTCTGATCTACCACATATCTTTCTATTTGAAGCTCATGACTCTCATATGCATTTCTAGCAGCTATGGGTCTTTCACTTAAGAACACTTGTTCCGCTATAGGATGATATCTAGGAGGTTGAGACATAACATGCTCAAACCCTGGTGGAGTCTTAGGTCTATAGTCAGGAAAATGTTGCGTCGGATGGTCCCCTCCACATGTCATGCATCTTCGTTGTTGAGGAACTCTATAGGTTGGTACTCTGTCGGAGTGGTTGATGCGTTGCATCACATTCTCTATGATTTTCTCCTCAACATTTACTTGGTTTTGTCCTAGATTCCCTCTTTGACCCTCAAGATCAGCGGTTTTCTTTTTCTCACTCGCATCATTCATCTTCTTCTGACCATCTTCATAGAATTTGCAATTGTCAACCAGGTCAACTGCCGCTTTGGTCACCTCTTCCAAGGTTTGGTATCTTTTCATGTATAGGTCCTTTTGGAGATTCTCATTCCTAAGTCCTCTGATGAAGCATAGGATCTGAAGTTCTGGCGTGGGTAACTCTTGGGTAGGACATCTAGCAACATATTTCTTGAAACGCAGTATTGCATGTCGTAATGTTTCTGTTTCGCCTTGTTTAAATTCCTGAATCTTAGGAAGGGTGTTATGTTTTATTCCCCTCTTGGTGAATTATTGAACAAATTCATCCAACATTTTCTCAATGATTGTGAACTCTCTCCGGTTCAATAGTTCAAACCATGCTTGTGTATTGTCCTCCAATGTAAGTCCAAAACCCTTATACTGCCTGTGGAAGTCCTCTACTCGTTCTTCTCGTAGGACTTGCTTGAAAGTCGAGACATGGGCGTATGGGTCTCCTATGCCATTGTACTTTCTATTTACCCATTTTCTTAGCTGAGATGGTCTTATACTTTGGGGTGCAAAGTATGGAACCATACTCCTCTCTGGTATCGTTTCATCTCTCATTATCGCTCTAGGAGGAAATCCAGGTGGTGGTCCCCTCTTTGGAATTCTCTTAGAGGTTCCTGTGTTTGGTGGATGTATCTGAGGTCCTTCATTGACCAAATATCCACTCATCTCTAATTTGGTTCGCGGATTTGTGCTTTCTACAGCTCCATATTCTTGTCCATACTTGTCAACAAATAAAGATGTCCATTGTCGGTCGACCTCGTATGTATAGACATATAAGAGCTTGTATTCTGTCAGTTCATCTGGGTAGAGCTCTAAGCAACTGTAAAGGTTGACTTGATTTCCATTAATATACCTATATAGTCCTTCACTTTCATGGTTATACATCCAAACTCTCTCCACAAAATTGGTCTTTATGTGCTGTAGGTTTGGAAGATCTATTCTGGGCGGGTGCTCATCTATCCCTGCAATCCATGTGCTTGTATAAGCTGAGTCTGAGTTTGAGTCTGATGTAGACATGAATTCCAGGCTTAATAGATCTAGCTTGCTGTAGTAACACCTCTCTCAGTGTGTTCAAGTGTTTTGGTCAGGGAAAATCCAAAACTATGTCCAAAACCGTGAGCGTTTTCTCACAATTCTCTCAAATTGTCGGTTTTAGACACCCCAGACTTTCGGATGCATTTTGAGGCCTTAAACAACGTTTTTTTCAAAACTGACCAAAATGCATGCCATTGGCAACCATTTTGGTCAATTTACTCAAAGATATGTAGTGCTTCTCTCAAGCTACGTTTTGATTAAAAAAAGTTTTGGAATCGGAGTCCGTATGTGAAAGTTATGACCAAAACAGTGAGATGTAATTTGGAAAGTTGCTCTATCTGATGTTTTTGCAAGTGATCAGTTTGAGCCCAAAATTGGTGTGTGCACTCCTTAGGCAATGATAAACCCAGTGGTATACTTGGTTTCAAAAATTTTCTCAAAATCTTTTCCTCAGTTGTCTATCGCGATAGACTCACCAAGTACCCCTTGCAGATGTCCAAATGCACTCAAACTTTGTGTACAGGGTATAATGGGCCTTCTGAACCCAAATATGAAGTTAGATTTGAATTTTAAATTTTCTATAGTGAATTCCTAAGTCTATCGTGATAGACTCACCAGAGTGTTACTGGGATACAGTTTTTCAACTGTTTTTACAGATTTGAGTTCCCCCTTCTCTTGAGATACTACTCACCAAGTTTCAAGCAATTTAGAATACTTTTCCTTTGTAACTTGCATCAAACAACAGTCTCTTTTCTCATCTTGTGAAGTAATCCACTTAGATGCTTTTACAATGCTCCCACTTAGATGCACAAGCACTGATGCAAATGCTTTGAAATTTCACATACAAGCTCTAGAGCATATGCAAAACAAGGTCTTGAGGTCAAACTTTTTTTTGAAAATTGCAGATTTGGTTTCATATTTTTGTTTTTTTTGGAATTTTTATAGTTTTTTTTTTTGGTGGATTGGATCAAATCCGTGTTTTCCCCCTACCTTAATGTCTCCAATGCAAAAACAAACACTCAAATCGGCTTTCAAACGACCATTTTAGAGCACTTTTACCATAATCAACACAATTCCGCCTTTTGTGTTTTCAAGCATATTTTCCTGTCAAAATTTCTCTAGATCAACATCAGATGTCCTACACTACCTAAAGTCATAATATGGATGGTTGAATGGTTGTTTTTTATTTCTGGCAAGCAAACAGCCTCTTGCTTACCTTTTGCGTTTTTTCTCTTTCAAGTTCTTCACAACCATAAGTCACAACCAAACACACAAACCATAAAACCTAATCTAAACACAAAACAAAATAATATAACCATACCTCAACCTCGTGGTGGACCACCTCGGCGAGACGCAGGCTCCGTGGCTATCCCTCAGTCAAGAGATCCGCTCTCTGACTTCCCACTAAGAACTCAAATGGTGACAACACTCTAGAAAACTCTAGAGAAACGTTATACTATCAAACACGAGTGATGCGGTCTACGCTAGTTTAGGCGCTTCGTCCCCGACAACGGCGCCAATGTTAGCGGGTACGCTGCGACGGACGATGGAGCACAGCGAGAACACAGACCAACAAACTGTCAATCCGAGGACGTAGCTGACCCGACTAGGGCATGGAGGCAATCTCTGGGTTGTCAACCCTGAGCTAAACACGAATAACACTCTACAGTCACTAATCCTACCACAACACTACCATAAAGCAAAGAAACAGACAATGCATCGTACAAAACACTACAAGCTCGAAACAGTCTCAAATCATATCGGAATGACTCGAAATCGGAGGGTAAGACTCACAAGGACATATCCTATGTGGCCAAACACCTAAACCCTGAAAACCATAACTGTAAGATCTCTAATCGTTGTCGCGATAGACTCAAAACAACAATTTCCAAAGTGTCCGGAGCTGATCTACAAAGACATCAACACGAAGAGCTTCTTGCCTTGATTCTAACGACTACTCGATCATTCAGAACGGATGTCGTTTGAGGTACTTACGACCAAATATAGCTCGTAGCAGGAGGGCTCGCGATGTGGTCCTCGGTTTGCATTGCTTGCGTCGACGCGGAGAGCTTCTCGATGCTAACACGCTCCTACTCTCATATCTGCAATGTGATTAGTGTGCGTGACGGTGTGTGTGCGTGAAGCTCACTACTGTGTGCTGCAGAACCCACGACTGTATATTAATTGAGATAACGTAATGTGTCTTTTACAAAGCCTTAGGTTTTAGCTTATATACCAAGCCTTCAAACCTAATGTCCGGCCAAATGACCTGAATTGTCCCTAGGCTTCTACAGAGCTTAATTACAAGAAACTGAGTTGGCTTTACTCATTATACAAGCATCTGTGGCCAAAATACAAGTGCCGACTTAAAATGTGAGGTTCCCGTAAACATTACAAAAGTGGTCGTAATGGCTCAAAATAATAATACTGGGATATTCGATGACGTCCATGAACTCGTATCTTCATGTTGCAACATCCATCTTCATCTTCATTACTTCATCACCATCTTCATGTGGAATCTTTACAAAATCTTTCAGGAATCTTTATGGAAACGTTGTTGAAAGGGCGTCCTTTCAACACTCATTGAGGCGTTGTTGCTCGACTTGCAGTGAAGAGTTTGCCTCATTAAATTGTAGCACCTCTTTGTAATAGTAGGTTGCATTTTCCTGTTCTCTTTGGAACTCAGATTGGACTTGTAGCTGTGCTTTCTCCGATTCCTCTATTCTGTGTTTTAGCTGCAAAGAGTTTTTAGCTACCTTACACGCGTCTCTTTTAGTATCTTCCAGTTCTAGCTCGCGCAGGTTGTAGAGAGCCCTTTGGCATTGAAAGTGGAGCTTGATCTGCTCTAAGTGAGCATCAATGTCGAATGACTTGACCATTTCTACTCCCTCCTCTATTATAGCTTCCACTCTTGGTTTTTGCTGGATTTCTTGACCTTGATGTGATGTCCCACTCTCATCAATTGTTTTTTTCCTTCAGTTTCAGTTCTTCTGTAGTAGCTGTTGAAATTGTGGTAGGCTTTGTTTGTGTTTCCTTTGTCTCTTGATCGGTCTTTTGGTTTGACTGCATCCTCTCTGTTCCGTGCACTGGGAGGTCTAAAACTTTTTCTTTCTTTTTCGTTGCAGTCTCTGAAGGTACCTCAGTGTCCTTGGAAGAATCAAATTCTTGACCCTGCTGGTCAGGCGTGTGTTGCTCTTCCTTCGCCTGTGAGTTATCTTCCTCAATTTTTCTTTGAGTGGATTCATCAGATGATTTGATATCATCAACATGTGGTCTCTTTGCCTCTTCTTTCTCTCTTAGCTCCATCTTTTCTTTGAGCTCATTATGGATCCGTTACTGCATGGTGTTGGCAATCTCTTGATTTTCCTCAGCTTCTTGTATGTTTCGCTGCTTGATCCGTTCCAGGACTGCTATCTGCCTACATAGCAATGGAATGGTTTCTTCTTCTTCTTCACGAACGCAGGGCCAATGCTGACGTAGATTGTCTATCAAGCATTAGGGATGATTGATGATCTACCACCCGTAGAGGTGCAGATAGATCTAATTCACAAAATCTAAAAGAGCAGTAAGATCCACAAGGACAAAACCAAAAGCTAAACAAACAAGGCAAAGTGCAACCATAAAGGACTCTGATAGCAAAAAGACAGAGTCGAATGCTCGGAGTATCCAGGAAGTTGGGCCCCAACAAAGACATACCCCTTCGGAGTATGTCTGTATTGTAGCAGATGTATTCTGGTAAAAAGGTACATGGATCACGATCCATGTTGGGAGGAATTTTGAAAATCCTGGGGGAGGTTGTTCCTAGGCATATGGAGATGATATTGTGCAAATTTCTCTGGATTCAGGGTTTGAGGTACATGGATCGTGATCCATGTTGGACAACATTTTGAGAATCTGATGATACCATCTGGTAGGGTTCATCTAAATGGTGACTTGGTCCAAAAAATTTGGGATTTTGATCATTGGTCTGGCACTTAGGCTAATTTTTGGAAGTTCTCTATAGAGTTAGAGAATTTTGGCATTTTGAAGTGGATCTTGGAATTCAAATGTCTTGAAACTTCATGGCTTCGCTTTTTTAAACATACTGGGTTAGATGGCATGGGTTTACCTTTGATTGGGGAAAAGTACATGGATCATGATCCATGTTCAGAGAAATTTTGATACAGTTTCTTTGCACATATGTTCCCAAAGGTTTTCCTAGTACACTGGTGAAAGTTTTTTAGATTTGGACATGTTTTTCCTTATTTTGCCTCATTTTTTAGTTTATGGACATGTTTTTTCCGTCTCGACCATATCTATTTCTTGGAACCATTTTTGGGCACATGCTTTGCCTGATATCTGTTATTCCTCGATACCCGATGATTTGTGCCTGTAGTTCACAACTTTGCCTAGATCCCTATCAAATTCCGCTAGAATCTGAATAAATTTGAGGAAACAAATTGATCTCGGCAAATTTTACCATTTTGCAGGTAGTCTTTTGCTTGGTTTTGATACTAAAAACATCCTTAAGTTACAATTTCTTGTTGATAGGCTTTGAGGAGAGTGTGAAGTTTCCCAATTGGTTTAAGCAGCAATTGAAAAATCCTCAAGAAATCTGCTTTTAGCCCTACTCCATGAGTTTTGCTAGCATCCTACCATTTGTCCTTTCCATGAATTTTTGTTGGACTCCTACCATTTTTCCTATGAAAATGGCCAAAAGACCATTTGTAGATTCAAGGTAGCAGGCCGGGAGGGTTTGATGAGTTTAAGAGCATTTTTTATGATTTAGTTTTGCAGCATCAGTCATATTGTTGCATTTCGCAGCTAGTGAACCAGTCTTGCCCTGAATTTGGCAAAAAGGTACATGTATGGATCGCGATCCATGTTGGGGAGCATTTTGCAATTCCAGCTAGGGGAGGTTGTTCCTGGCCACCTGTGGATGCTTCTGTACAAATTTTTTTGGTTTTAGGGTTTGAGGAACATGGATTTTTGCAGTTGTTTTTGCCCTACCTGATTTTGCTAGCTACTTGGGGTCTACTGATGAAAGGTTTTTGGTTTTTGATGAGTTTTGAAGTCCCTCATTGGCCTTGTTAGTTTACAAATTTTGTGATTTTGTATTGCTCTGATCTATTGTTTTGGCAATGATGCAATATGAGGCATACATACATGTTCTTGTAGGGTTAATGATCATACCTGTTGAATTCGGTGTAGTAAGAGCTACCAAGGTAGTCGCACCGGATAGAAAACAAGGCTGAAAACCCTATGCTTTTGTCGCTCTCTCTGTCTCCCTCTCTAAAGGAAAATGAGCTTATGCTGCCCCATTTGACTATATGTTCCTAGTCTACCCGGAATGCCCCATTCATACTTACCTCCATTGATCATATCATGTTGTTCATATCACTTGCAGTTCGAACTGTTCTTCATTCTGATATTTGATCGACAAATGACGTTCGATCTGCAATTTTGATCGTTTTGAAGTGGGCTCAAAATCCATCTTGTGCCGAATCTTTTCATATTTGCCATTGATAGTCAAATGTGACATGCCATATGGGGTGGCCTCTACACCACATATAGCCTGAACATCCCCAAGCATCAACTCAAGGTAGGAGTAATCCTATAACTAGAGAGGGGGTAGCACCTAGCATAAGTGCGGCTAGGACGCAGACATACATGACCTAGGGTAGCAAAAGTGGGATGCCCTCTAGGTAACCAACATGAGATGGTGATACGAAAAACATCCACATGTGGAAAATTCCTAGTCAACAGTCAAGAGTGTGTGTACGAGAGAGGTATGTGACAAGGTCAGAATGGAGCGTATTGACTGACTGGAGAGGCCGCACATGATGGAGCACAAGTAGAGTGATATAAAAGAGATGAAACATCCCGCAAATGTGGGAAAAAAAAACTAAGGAGAGCAAGGAATGGACCCCAAAGATCAACACAGAATTGCACACTTTTATTGGTGATGATGATACTTACAAAGGGTGGTCTTCACTATTACAAACTTGGATTTTGGAACTAGGGATGCATGATGGAATGCAAGTGCCATATGGTGCATGGCGAAGTTGAAGTTAGCGGGAGGTTAGTACATTAGCGGGATGTTAGTCGAGGAAAACATCAAGACGATGTAGCCACACTGACGACATCAATCACCAGCATTGAAAGGTGCCTTGGGTAGCATGGTGTCGGTGCATTCAATCCTAGCATGCTCATGTTGCCTTGCGGGGGAATAGTGACTGCCTTATTTGCATGTAGTGGTCCTGACTAGTAATTCAACCATGGTGTAGTGGAGAATGGGGAAAATGGTGATGTTGCCAATGCTAAAATGCCCACGCTTGCAACAAAACATGATGACATGAGCCCCCTAGCTTGGGAGGTGCATTATGTGCTTAGTGGTGCTTAAAATGTAGAGTGCATGGAGCTAGTGTGTTCCTCCTTCACTTGTGGCCTCTTTTTTCTTAGCAGAGGCCTCTTTATATAGGCTTGAGAGGTGGTCCTTACCTAATGGTCCTTGCAAATATCCACTGGTCACTCTAGGGATCATAGATGCCTCTCTAGTAAGAGAGATAGAGAGGGAGAGAAGGTAGAGATAGAGAGAGAGGAAAGAGTGGGATGGGGAGAGTTGTTTTTACAATCCACTAGCCACTGGTTAGGTTATTAGGGAAGAGTGGAGTTTGGGGCATTTACAAGGGGTTTTGTTGATGGTTCGGGTGGTTGGTGTGAGGTTTAAGGCTACCAAAATTGGTATTGGTTGCGGGAAGCCGAGATGCTAAGTGTCACTTCCTCTCCGTGCCGGCCGGAGAGTGCCTTCGACACCTTTTCTTGTTTCGGTACCGATTCCTCGTGCTTTTGGCGTTTCTCCTTTGTTGATGTTGAGTTCTTCTAGCTTTTCTACTTTGTGTCTCCGTATATACGTGCAGTGTTCGTTTGTATAGGTGAGTTGGTGTAGGCATGTGTGTGTAATAACTATTGCTCGCA
Source organism: Adiantum capillus-veneris (assembly GCF_014529385.1). NCBI lineage: Eukaryota > Viridiplantae > Streptophyta > Polypodiopsida > Polypodiales > Pteridaceae > Adiantum > Adiantum capillus-veneris. Next base: position 40,535,585 of record NC_140934.1, read on the forward strand.
CAGAAGCAATAGGCATTACGGGAATGATTACTCGCAACTACATTATATGAACATCAACACATAGAATGACGATAGAAGACACTACACAGTACACAGCCACAGAACACCGATTGCTTCATTCATGTGTGATCCAGACACAGAGTTACAACAATAGATGCCATGAATATCATAGATTTTGGTTGGGTTACATCAAAAGACAGGTATGCCCCTCCATATACAACCGCTGCTCGAGCGTAGATCGGGAACGGTGCACATGCTCCTGTCCCATGATATCCTGTGAAGAACTCCCGCCGCATACCGCATGACTTCTGATCCGCAATGTCCAGACCTCCCCAAGACCGCAGGACCACATGTGCGGCTAATGCCGTAACACCTGGCATGCTTGGTGGACTGCGCAAACCCACACAGCCCCTCAGGTTGGAAGGTTCCGGTTGCTGCTCTTCGACGTGTTCTGGCAAAGAGGAAATATCAATGTATCCAAAGCCTCTAAAATCTGCAGTATGTGCCCGATAGACCTCATCCAGAAGATGTGAATCTATCTCAGTATGTTCTGGCCAAGGAGCACGAGGAATAAACTGCATTGGCAAAGAAATAGATTGTGGCACCTGTGGCAAAGGAGCAAGAGGCGTATGTAAAGGGTAATAGCAAGAAAGGTATCGATTAAGAGCAGACCAAAATGGAGGGCAAGGGGGTAGACTGAGAGAGAAAGAATGAGCCAAGGTCTCCACCCAAAAACAGACCCTGCGCCGCTCCTTACGAAATCGACGAATCATTTTCTGCAAACGAGATACATGAGCCTAGGCTTCAGCACAATCCTCTGTAGCTTGCGCCCAATCAGCAACATCAAAACCCTCGGGAATAACACTCTTACCTTTGTCAGTGTTGGATGACTCAGGTTGCTGCACCGTAACCTACTGAGTGGGTGGCTGCGCTCTCACCTCAGCAGATAAGCGTGTGCTCCAGCTTTGTAGTTGATTGTCCAAAAAGACACGGAGATCCTGTTGCATCTCCACTGCCAATGCATCCAAATCATTCATATTGATCATTACATCACCAGGGTGAGAGGCTAAGTATGAGGCAAGGCTATGCTGCATTCTCAATTGAAGGAGTTTCTCTTGAATAGAAGCCACAAACGCAGCATTAGCCCCCCGAAGCATTTGTATTTCTGCATCCTGCTGTCGAGCTCTTGCAGTCAGATCTTTATTTTGGTTGGTCAACTCGGCAATGCGAGTCTACAAGGCCGCTACCTGCGCTTCCAGCTCATTAACTCTTCCCTCTGTGGTGGGGGCTAGCCAGGCCGCACAAATAGACTCTGCAGGTCTGCTCAAAAAAGTGCCGCACGCCTGTATTTGGTCAGCAGGGTTTGCTGCCGTAGCCTCCCAGGGATAGCACTGCGGGAAGAGTACCTCCCGTCGAGGCAGCCGCATTGGTAGTTCCAGAAGTTTTCGGTTGCGAGGGAACGTCCGTAGCCGGAGAGCCCGTCCTCAGCGGAGTAGCACTTGCCACTCTCTCCTGCATTTGGAGGCGCCAGCGTGCCACCGCAGAATCCTCCGACCCAGGAGATGCAGTCGCCGGAGGTGGTGTAGAAAATTGCTGCTCCTCCCTACCACGCTTGCGGGTTGCTGATCTTGCACCTGCAGTGGCCATCTCTTGGGCTCGAGAGGATACCACTGCCGTCGAAGGACCCGGCAAATCCCCAGTGCCAACATTCTACTGCTGTGTTTCCCCCCCAACAGGAACTGCCAAACTTTGCGTTTGCGACAGAGGAGCAACAGTCCCTTGGACCACCAATCGATCATCTTAAAAGTGGCATAGAGGATGCAGGGCGAGAGGAAAAACTTCCCTTAAGGGAAAAATTAGTGTGAGCAGTTGGCCAACTTGTGTATTGGTTGGGGTATTTCGCCCCAACTGTGCCATCACTCTTTGGCATTCCGCCAGCAGTCTTTCTCTAAAAACTGCTGCCCAAGCCACTAGCCAAAAGTTGACTGAATGCAAAACATTTCTTGCTCTGGTCGAGATGGTATAGGTTTTGGCTTGTAGCCAAATCGCCTCGAGAAACCATCGATACGCATCCCTGGTTGCTACATCTGACAACCCTGAAAGCTTATATTCACCTTTTACTTTCAAACCAAACTCTTGCTCGACATCTGCAGCAGCAGGAATCATATGAGACATGCGCACCACGCCATCATTGGGTAAATAGCAACACCTGGAGATCCTTTCGGCTGTCAGCTGAATCTGTTGATTATTCAGCACCACAATATCTCGAGTAGCCAGTTGCTCAATCAAACCTACTCACTATGGGTGAATAGTTATCCCTTGCCAGTCCAAGTTGGCGAACACGCATAGCCGCAAGTCTTGCAACCAGGCGTCCACTCGTCAAAGTGCGAGCTGCTATACGGGAGTGAAGGGGATACATTGCAGGAGAGAAGCCGTCATGGCGACGATGAGATGCAAGAGCAGAGAATATAGAGCTAAGGACGTGCGATACACAAAACAGGAGAAGCACAACAATAATCGTCTGCATGTAGTAACCCTCTCACAATGAGTTCCCAAAATAGGGCGATCCACAGTGTCGCAACCATCATAGCTCCTTTCCCGCTTTCCAAGATTGCATGCAAAAGAATCCCCAATCATGATTAGGGCAGATTCCGGCTCTTGTAACGCAGCAAAGGGGCACTGAATCGTGGTAGGTGAAACATAATGGCGCAGTCTGAAACCATTGACCGGCACAGAAATAACCTCCCCCCGCAAATCTGCCAAATAAAAAGAGATGGGCCCGCATGCTTGAAAAATCCAGAATGGTTCTGACCACCGTAATTTAAGCTTCCCTGGCATCTTCCCGAGGCGAGAATTAAAGACAAGGACTAGCTGTCCTCGAACAAATTGCGGTGCTTTCGGGCGATCCAGCTATTTTTTTTGCCTAGACTGCAGATCTTGCAGCACCGCAAAGCTATTCAACCGCTCTTCGTCCAGTTCCTGCAAAACATCCAAACGATAAATCACAGAATCCTCCGAAAGAAGCCGATCCGCAATCAGCATCCGCATACTCGGAATCACATGCTCCACCGGGGTGATTGCCTCCATGGAAAATGCCAACTTAAAAGGAGTCAATCCTGTTGCCACTTTATAAGTTGTCCGATAGGCGCATAAGGTGGAAGAAAGTTTCACATCCCAGTCTGTTCGATGCATATTCACTAACTTTGTTAAAATCCGAATCAATTGCTTATTAGTTGATTCTGCTTGCCCATTTTCCTGAGGATAATAAGGAGAATATTTCTTGTGCAATACAAAATAAAACCGTAGCATTCTCTCCATCACCTTATTCAAAAAATGACTTCCCCTGTCACTAACCAGCTCAATAGGGAAGCCATATCTAGAAAAGATATCCTTATATAAGCATCCAGCCACAGAAACTGCAGTATTATCTCTCAAAGGCGATGCCTCCACCCATTTGGTGGCGTAATCCGTGCCTGTCAAAATATACTTATTACTTGTGTTAGCTACAACTGGTTTAAAAGGTCCAACAAAATCCAAACCCCACTTTTGAAAAGGCTCCAAGGGCAAAACCGGCTGAAAAGGCATTCTGGACCGTTTGGTAGGTTGCCCCAACCTCTGACACACATCACACTGTTGCACATAATTTCTCACATCCTGAAACCATGTGGGCCACCATAATCCTGATTGGAGAACCTTTCGAGCTGTGATTAATGCTGCAAAGTGACCTCCCGCAATACCGGTATGGACTTCCTCCAATACTGCTTCCTGCTCCTGTGGCAGCACACATTTGAGTAATACATCCGCCACCGTACGATAATAGAGCTTCCCCATAATAATCTCAATATTCCTGCTTCTGATAGCCATACGTTTCCTCTGATGGCTGGACAAGAAGGAAGGCATTTCGCCGCTGTCGAGAAAATGAAACATCTCCTCATACCATGTCCATGGGATGCTAGGGATGACCCTTGTCTGTTGCGGAACTGCTATATCCTCTACAACTACTCCTGTTAGAAACAGAGACGCATCCGGAAATTCATCAGCTACCCCCATCGGCGGCTCACCAGAATCTAACCTGGATAGGTAGTCAGCCATCGCATGCTGAGCCCCTAACTGATGTATGACCTCAAAGTCAAATTCCTGTAGCAAAAGCACCCATCTGGCCAATCTTCTCGTCAAATTCTGTTGCCTTACCAGGTATAAAAGAGCCGAATGGTCCACATGGAAAAAAAAACGTCGGCCCAACAGATAGTGCCGGAATTTCTTCACTGAATAAATCATTCCTAAACATTCCCGTTCGGTTACTGAATAATTTCTTTCTGCGGAGGATAATCGTCTACTAGCATAATACACAGGTCGGAACCATCCTTGACTTGGTTTTTGCATCAGCACACTGCCAATAGCTCGATCCGAAGCATCCACAAACACATGAAAATCCTGACCCCAATTCGGAGCAAGCATAATCGAAGCTTCGGATGGCTGAAGTTTTAATTTCTGAAAAGCCAAGTCACATTCCTGTGTCCATTCAAAATCTATAGCATGCGCTGCCTGAGTAATCGGGATTGCCAAATGCGCAACAAACCACAAATGCGTCCCATGCCAACGGGCTTGACCCAGGAAAATCTGACACTGTTTCTGGTTCCGCGGTGGAGGCGCTTCCATAATTTCGGCAATTTTATTTGGATCCACGGAAATATCATCTTCAGAAAATTATATGCCCCAATAGCCTGCCACTGTGAACAGCAAATGCACACTTTAAAGGATTCAAACTGAATTTTACCTCTCTGCATTTCATAAAGCATAATCGTAATTGCTTCAAATGCTCCAATTGCGCTCCAAAAACACTGAGATCATCCAAAATCATAAAATCCATCAAAAAATAAGGACCAAAAATTTGGAACATATCCCTTTGAAAAGTTGAAGGCGCATTCCGCAATCCGAACCACATCACTGTGCAGGCAAACACACCCCATGCGGTAATAAAAGCTGTTTTTGGCTGATCCCGTAATGCCATTCGGATTTGGTTATATCCACTAAACCCATCCAAAAAAGTATACATCTCATGTCCTGCAACATCATCCAAAATGGAATCCAAGAATGGAAGAGGAAAAGGATCTGGAACAGTCGCCGCATTCAGTTTCCGGTAATCCACACAAATTCGGATTTTCTTGTTTTTCTTTGGTACAACCACAATTGGAGAAACACTCTGGATTATCAATAGGGGTAATAAAACCCACTTCCAAAAGACGATCAATTTCCATCTTAAATTGATTTGCCACATTCGAATTCATCCTGTATAAGTGCTGCTTCACTGGCACCGCATCCGGTTTCAGATTTATCGTATGCTGATAAAACTTAGGATCCAATCCCTGCATATCCGCATATTCCCATGCGAAAACATCCTTAAATTTTGTCAGTAACTTGATCAAATCATCTCAAAAATTTTCCTCAAGCTGCTTATTAATGTATATGGGTTGCGACTCCGCTTACTCCCCAAGAAAGACCTTCTCTAATTCATCTTCTTTAACCCTTGTAATTTTTTTCATTTGCACCTCAAACGCATGTTATTGCTGAATAGCGTCCTCTAATGATTCAAGACTTGGAAGCACCTTGTGTTGCTCCCCTATTCCTGCTCGAGTTCCTGAAACCCCCACCGAGTTTCCTTTCGGAACGAGAGAAATATCCGCAAGATATAAAGAGACCAAATCCGGATTAGCTTTCAGAAATTGCTCCTCTTCATCCTCTTCTAATCCTTCCACCATATTTACTGTTTCTGCTATCACTGGCCATGCTGCTTGAACTGGTTGTCTGCATGTTCTCAACATCACCCGCACTTTTCTTCTACCCTTCTTTACTGTAAGCATATTTGCTTCCCAATTATGCTTTATCCTCGCTTGTTGTAACCAGGGTCTCCCCAAGATAATGTGATAATCCTGATTATGATCTTCAATATTCAAGACTACTAAGGAAACAACAAAGGATAAGCTCGCCACATTCAAGACAATTCCCCGAAGTAAACCCACTGGTTGCACTCTTCTTTGATATGCCATGCGGACTACAAAGGGTGAAGGCTCCCAATCATTGAGGCCAAAACGCTCACAAGCTGCTTGAGTAATAATGTTTACTCCTGCTCCTCCATCCAATAGTACCTTGTCAATGTATGTTCCATGGTATCTAATTGAAAGCTCCGGAATGCGGGTATGTCAGCAACGGGGCTGAATCATCCTCCTCACTTTCAACTTTCCCGATGGCGGCTTCCCTCAGCTCTGTGGACGTTTTTCGCAGCAATGCATTATGAAAATTAGGGACCTATTTCAGCAATGAACCCAGAGGTACTTGTATTGGCAACGTGAGGACCTCTTTCCAAACTAAATTCCAATCCTCTTCGTCTCTAAGATCATCCTTATTTCCAGATTTTCCTTCCTTTATTTCCAGGCCCATAGTTGATGGTCCTGATAACTTCACTGGTGGTACGGATTGTGGCAACCAGGACACAGTCTTTTTCCGCACTTCTTCATGAGCCGTCCAATCCGGAATCTTTACATCGGGTGTTGGAACCACATTTTTACCCGATCGTGTGATTAATGAAACCACTGGATCAGACTCCTCCAATCCTTCAATCTGAACCATAGCCACACTAGGATGTTTCTCTCTAGCGCGTTCCTGCTTCTTCCTATCGTATTCCATAGCTTCAGTACACTCGGATCGCCAGTGTCCATCCCCCAAACAGAAAATTCATGTCTTGGGGAAATTAGGATCTCGGCCACCTCTTTCGCGACCTCGTCCTCCCCCTTGACCCCGTCCTCCTGCTTGACCTTGCAAAGGCGTCTCTCATGTATGAGCATGAGCCATCGCCACAGTAGGCTCTTGTCCCTGCCCTATCTATGGTTGTTGCCAGGTAGAAGAGTCTCCGCGACTCCGACGACCCCGGCCATTGAAATAACATTCCACTGTATTATGAGTATTGGTCGTGCAAATCGCACACCACTTCTGATTCATTGCACACTCCTGAGCAGCATGGCTCGGATTCTGACATTGGGTACACCATAGTTCCTTCAGACTTTTAGCCACCGCAACCGATTCCGACAATCCGGATGAAACACCTTTCCCGTGACGCTGGGATTTTTTCCGAGGTGTCTCTTCCGATTCTTTCCCCGAATCGCTGTTGCCTGAGTCTGAGGAATCTGATACTGCGGATTCCGACTCCGAACTATTACTGCCACTATCTTGCGACTTCTGATGAGATTTCTTCCTGTCTTTTTTCTTTAATTTCTTTGGAGATTCCGTATCCTCTAAAGCTTCTCCTGCTACTACAGCCCTAGCAATTACATTATCCAGTGGAGTAGTTACCTTATCCACTGTTGCCATAGCCGTTCTGACATCCTTGTTGAGCCCCCGCAAAAAATAATCATTCAGTACTTCAGCTGCCGGCCTTTGTGCCTGAGGTACCCTCTGCAAAAGCATCCGAAATTTTGCAGCATAATTCTCCACTAGCAATGACTTCTGCCACAGCGTTCGAAGCTTTTCCAAATGTTGAGGGACTGTCTTTTCCGTTCGAAACCTTCGTAGAAACGCTGTGGATCCGTCAACATACGTCTGAAAATGATCATTAGGGTATTCAGATAACCATTTCGGAGCTTTCCCCGAAACTGTAGATTCAAACACTGATTGTTGATGGAGAGGAATCACCACCCCAGGATGATTCAATCCATAAGCTTTATTGAATTGGCCCAAATGTGCATCAGGATCTTCGCTCGAAAGACCTCGAAATCCACTACACTTAATCTGAGGATGAGCCATCACCCCTTGCCCAACTATACCTCCTCCTGGAAAAAGATGACGAGCACTAGGAGGTGGAGATAGTGGTGGCGGAGATACCCCCGGACTGCTTACCGGAGATGGTGGTGGAGCGACCTGTGTGGGTGAGGATGAACGTATGACAGGAGGACATGACTGAGTGCGTGGAGTACGCCTTGCCCGCCGCAACCGCCTACCATGCACCGGGTTTGGTGATGGAGATACAGATTCCTCAATTTGCGGTGAAGAAAAAACAAATTCATCCGAACCGCCTCTCCTCCGACGTCTTCCTACAATTGGAACCACAGGGTCAGGTGGACCCTACGACCAAGTGTGCATGCATATTCATCGCAGGTCTTCCATCACACATCGTGGTCGCCAGATGTAATGGCTATTGCACGCACAGGAGCAATAGGCGTTACGAGAATGATTACCCGCAACTACATTATATGAACATCAACACATAGAATGACGATAGAAGGCAGTACACAATACACAGGCACAGAACACCGCTTGCTTCATTCATGTGTGATCCAGACACAGAGTTACAACAATAGATGCCATGAATATCATATATTTTGGTTGGGTTACATCAAAAGACAGGTATGCCCCTCCATATACAACCGCTGCTCGAGCGTAGATCGGGAACGGTGCACATGCTCCTGTCCCATGATATCATGTGAAGAACTGCCGCCACGGCCGCCGCATACCGCATAACTCCTAATCCGCAGTGTCCAGACCTCCGCATGACCGCAGGACCGGCTAATGCCGTAACAGTGTGTATATACGTGAGTGGGTGAGTGTGAGTATGTGTTTATGTGTTTTGTGTGCGTGCATAAATGTATGTATGTAGGGATAGTGTGTGTAAATGAGTGTGTGTGTGTGTGGTAACTGAGAAAGAGGGGGGGTGTAATTTTGTAAAATATGTGTATATAATATATATATATATTTTTAATTTTTTTTTAACGTGCTTGGTGCATAGGGAAACAGAGTGAGAGAACGAGAGTGAGAGAGCGCGGGCTCCCTAGGGAGAGAGGGGGGGGTGAAGTGTGTGTGTGTGTAGGTGTAGGAGGGGGAAATGTGTGTGTATTATGAGAGAGAGAGAGAGAGAGAGAGAGAGAGAGAGAGAGAGAGAGAGAGAGAGAGAGAGAGAGAGAGAGAGAGAGAGAGAGAGAGAGAGAGAGAGAGAGAGAGAGAGAGAGAGAGAGAACGGCCCTGTATGGCACCTTCGGGCTTGTTGAGAATGCGAGAGAGAGAGATGGTGTTGGTGAGCGAGAGCCAGAGAAGGAGTGTGTGAGGGTGTGTATGTGTATGTGTGCATATGTGAATGAGAGAGAGAGAGAGAGAGAGAGAGAGAGAGAGAGAGAGAGAGAGAGAGAGAGAGAGAGAGAGCATTGTACTGCGCGCCCGCATGGGCTGACAGAGGCGAGAGAGAGAGAGAGAGAGAGAGAGAGAGAGAGAGAGAGAGAGAGAGAGAGAGAGAGAGAGAGAGAGAGAGAGAGAGAGAGAGAGAGAGAGAGAGAGAGAGAGAGAGAGAGATCGGCATTGTACTGCGCGCCCGCATGGGCTAACAGAGGCGAGAGAGAGAGAGAGAGAGAGAGAGAGAGAGAGAGAGAGAGAGAGAGAGAGAGAGAGAGAGAGAGAGAGAGAGAGAGAGAGAGAGAGAGAGAGAGAGAGAGAGAGAGAGAGAGAGAGAGAGAGAGAGAGAGAGGAGGCTCAAATGGTCTGGCTGACAACGAGCAAGAGGGGGGGGGAGGAGGTCAACAGAAGGGGGGGGGAGGTGGCTGAGGGAGCATCAGGCTAGGGGTGAGGGGTTTTGTGTGTAATGAGAGAAAGACAGAGATGATTCGCGGGGCGGTTCACACATGGAGGGAGAGAGGGTGTCAGAACAAGGGAGGGAGAGAGAGACTAGGTCCAAGGGAATGAGGGAAGAGAGAGTGCCTTTCAAATAATGGAAGAGAGAGAGGAAGAGCTATTTGTCCAATATGGCGGCCCGCCAATGGGAAAAAGAAAAATAATGTAGGCTTGTTTTATTAGCTAGGTGGTACAGAAGCAAGGTAAGAGATAGAGAGATGGTGGTTTGTAGAGCCAAGTAGGAGAGATAGCTTGTCTTTGGTGATAATGGAGGAGAGGTAGGGGGTAGTGCTTAAAAGAGGAAAACACGGCGGCCTATTGCACACGCATGAGCAAGGAAGGGAAAATTGGTGGCAGATGTAAGAAAAAAAAGTTTTATTTTATTGTTCTTTTTACCTCATGCTCCCGAATGCGGTTTATTCCTGCGGCCTCGGCTTCAAAAGCTGAGAAACTTTAAACTCTTAGGCCGGCGGGCTAGAGGGCGGTGTGGCTAACCCGATATCATTAGCCCCCCCCCTAAGGTCAGGGGCATTCATGCCTCTAACTCATCTATTTGATCATTGTCATCGGAGGTGGAGGTTGATGGTGTATCCTCATCAAGAATGTCGATAGGTGGAGTCTGATCAAATTGTAGAAAATAAGGTTTGAGTTACCAACCATTTACTCTTGTCTTATGAAGCTTACCATCAGCTTCCATAAGCTAGTAACTTCCATTGGCATACTTTTTCCTGATGTGATGAAAGGGCCCTCCCATCGGAGTAGGAGCTTCTTATCTTTGCGTGTGTCGAAGCGATTGTCGTAATGGAGCACCAACATGCCTTTCTTTAAATCTTTGCACCGAAGATGCTGGTTGAAACTAAGCCGTCTGTGCTCTGCATGTGCTGCATAATAATTGATTGCTTCTTCTCTGTCCAGTTGTAGTCGTTCCAAGTCAAGGATGTGATCTCTCAAATGCATGTTGGGTCGTTGAAGCTGGCTTGCCGTCACTATGAGACTTTCTTTTTGCACCTCAATAGGTAAGATTGCCTCCTTGCCAAATACCAAATGATAATGGGGTGAACCCCAAAGATGTACGGAATAAGGTTTTGTAGGCCCACAAAGCTGGGAATAGATACTTATTCCAATCTCCAGGATGATTGTTAACCTACTTGGTGATAATTTTACAAAACATTCCATTCACTTTCTCAACTAGGCCATTACATTGAGGGTAATATGGTGAGGAGCGTCTCCTTGTAATGCCAAGTTTTTGCATTAACTCTCCTACCAAGTGTGCTCTGAAACCTGACCCTCTATCAGAGATGATTTCTAAAGGTGTGCCAAACTTGCAACATATGTGCTCATAGACAAACTTAGCTACCTCTACAGATGTGATCCTAGTTGTGGTTGTAGCTTCCGCCCATCTAGTCATATAGTCGACTCCCATGATGATGTAGAACTTTCCTAAGTTGGCCCTAGGAAATGGTCCTATGGAGTCTATATCCCACTTTTCAAATGGTCCATATGAAAGGATAGGTATCTGTGGTTCAAGCATGAGTGATCTGGTGCCGGCCTTTTGACACAACTTACATGTCTTACACCAGTGGTGTACATCACGGTTGAGGCTACTCCATACAAAACCAGCCTGCAATATTTTCCTACTGGTCATATCTAGGGCAAAGTGACCACCACAAACACCATCATGACAACTGGAAATTAACTCCGTAATTTCATTATAGAGAGGGACCTTCCTGAGTATTTGGTCCTTACCCTTACAATACAAACCATCATTGATAAGCCGATGCCTTGTGGCCTTCCGGGTAAGCCATTGCTTATGTCCTTTTGTTAAATCTAATGGACATTCCCCTATTTCCAAAAAATGCATGATGTCAGGTAAGGCATCACTACCTTGAAATAGAGGGAGCTTTAGCTTTATAGCCCCAACCACCACTTCCTGTAGTCTTTCCCTTGCTAAGGCATCAGCTGCATGGTTTTGAGCCCTTAGGATATGGTGTAATTGAACTTCTTCAAACTTAGCCAACAAAGTTTTACACAGCTTAAGTGAGTCCTCAAGCTAGGATTCTTGCATGTCCATACTCCATTCACTTGCCTTACCAAAAGTAGAGCATCCCCAAATACGTTAAGGCATTCTACCCCTTGTGACATGCACCATTGTAACCCCTTGGTTAGTGCTGCATACTCAGCTTCATTGTTAGAATGTGATTCCAACAAATGGCCAAGTGAAAATACCTTGATACCTTTGTCATCAAAGACCACTATGCCTGCAGTAGCTGCTTTGTCGGATGCTCGCTTGTAGGCTCCATCAAAGTAGAGAGAGTGTGCTCTTTCTACCACCGGTGGCTCTGGAAGTGATTGAATTCCTTCCCCTTTATATTTCTTTACCTTTCTCTCAAAGTTTTGGTAGGTCATGAATCCCCCCAAGCTTTCCCTTGTCGTGCTTTCTACCTATACCGTGTAGTCAAACTCTTGCATATGAACTATCCATTTAGTAATCCTAGCAGAAACATCCATGTGTTGTACAACATAGGGAAACATCTCATCCATGGTTAAAATCACAAATTGCCTAGGTAGCAAATATGACCTAAACTTTGTAGTTGCAAATCTAAGAGCTATGACTAGGTGTTCCACATGGGTGAAACCTTTTTCTGTTGTTGTCATGATTCGACTGGAGAAGTAGATTGGCCTCATGAAAGATGTTGTTGTATCCTTCTGAAGTAGCACAACTCCCAAGGAGTCATCACCCACACTTGAGGTGACATAGAATTTCTCATCCCACTTAGGTGGTGAGGTAGTTGGTAGGGTGGCTAAGACCTCCTTTACCTTGTTGTAGTGATGTTCGCTCTCTTGGTCCCAGGTGAAAGTTGATCGTTGTGTGAGTTGTTGTAGTGGTAGAACAAGTTGTGATAGTATATGTATGAATCTCCTCAAGTACCTCACCTTTTGTAAAAAAGAGACCAGTTGACGTGTGGTTGTTGGTGAAGGTAGGGCTATGAGTGCGGACACCTTACTTGGATCGGCATTGATACCTTTTGCTGAAACTTCATGACCTAAAAGAATGAATCTACTTTCCCCAATGTGGCACTTGTCTACATTTAATTGCCCACCTAGGCTTGCAACCTTGCCAAACCCTCAGTTACCTTTTCTAAGTGTGAAATGCAAGGGCTATATATACAAAAATCATCAATGAACACTCTTATGGATGTTCCAAAGAACGGTTGAAAGACATATGTGACATATCTTTGGAATGTAGCAGGTGTATTTGTGAGACCAAATGGCATAACTCTGTATGCAAAACAACCCCATGGCATAATGAAAGTGCTTTTTAGCTGATCTTCCAAGGCTATGCGTATTTGAAAATACCCGGAATAACCATCACACATGGTGTAGCATTCAAAACCCTCCACTTCATTCAGAATTTCATCCAAGAAAGGGAGACGCATGTAGTGGTTTTTAGTCAACGCAGACCCTCCACTTACCATTCTTCTTAGACGTCACTACAATGGGTGACACCCACTCTGAGTTTTCCACATGATAGATGAACCCTGCTTCTAGTAGCTTCCTTACCTTGGTAGGAGTGCCTTTTCTTGTATGACCCCCAATCGTCGTAGCTTTTGCACAGCTGGTTTTGCCCCTTCCTTCAGCTTAATATGATGTTCCACTATTGTAATACCTGTGATTCTTTCATAGTTGTCAATGAAAAGGTCAGGAAATCCCATCAACATTTGCAAAAAATTATCTTTCTCTTCAATTGTTAATTCCATAGACAGCATACCCTTCAACCTACTTTCTCCTAGGCCAGGTGATTTACTTTCCTCTTCGTTGCTTTGCCCTTCTTGTGGAAGGGTCGCCAGTTGTGCTTACCCTTTGTAGATCCTTCATGATGATACCCATCACATCGATGGAACTGTCGCTTTTGTCGGTGGATGTGGTCTCCTCCTCAGAAGTGGAAGACTCACTAATGGTTTCATCTACTGATGTCTCTAGGTCCATTTGCTTCTGCTTGCCAGTCTTCATGTCGTAGTAGATTGTCTCCCCTTTCTAACAGTCATGCGTAGAAGGCCAGTGCCCCAGTCTTGATTTGCCTTCATGGCCATTAGCCATCACCTTCCCAAGATTAATGAATAGCCCTCCCCCTTAGTAGGCATTACAAAAACATCTACTTCTACCTCAGTGTTGAAATCTTTTATCTTTATAGCACTTACCACACCTGCACGTTTTACTTTTGCGTTGTTTTCCATCTTTGCCTTGCATGGAGAAGGCATGTCAACCTCGAGCCCTAGCCCAAGCATCATAGCTTCACTCATCACACAAATTTGTGCACCTCCATCAATGTAGGTGTTTCCAACCCTCTTACCCTTTATGTTGACATTGACAATTGGAAGGATGTCATCCATGTTGCAACCCAAAATTGCTCCGGCTACCTTTACATTGGAGCGCCTTGTACTTACCATTTTGGACCATTGCCGCCTTACATTTGGTGTGAGATGTAGCAGCTGTGGCCATGTAATCTTTGGTCCTTGCTCTGCGACATCTAATGTTAGATCATAGGGCCTAGAACTCTCCCCTAACTGGAATTCAATGATGCCTATTTTCTGTCGTGGCCTTGAAGGCCTCTTGCTAGTCTCTCCTTTAATGCTCCTCTCAGATTGTGTATCTTTCTCCCTCCTAGCTCTCTTTATAGTCATGGCTTCAAATGGTTCTACAAAGGTTACCTTCTCCTTACCCTTATCCCTCTCCTTTACTCTGGGTGGATCCACTACTACGGCCTTTCCTTTCTCTTATAACCTTATGATGTTTACAAGGTGATCAGGTGGTGGTGCCGGTGGAAGAGGTGGAATGGATGCTTGTGGTGGTGCCTATGGTGGACGTAGAATTTTTGTTGGTGAGGCTGGTGCTTGGAGTGGGGTTGTTCTCTCTCTAGGGGGTGACAAATGGTTTCTCCTACCTCCTCTATTATAGTTTTGTCGCAGTTTGGGACAGTAGTACATACCGTGACCATCTTCTCCTTAGTTGTAGCAATGCTACTCCCTATTTTGTCATCGTGCTCTTCTCGGGTCTTGATCTCTTGGTCAGTAATGTGGGCCAACATATCTTGTTGGTCATTTCTTACCCCAAGAGCTGGTGGTGGTGGAGGAATGGTGGTTGTCGTGGTTGTTGGTCAACATGATGTTCCTACTTCTATTGACTCAGTTTCTTTAGCTTTCATCCGCAGTTTCTTGTCCTTAAGGCGAGCAATCTCGACGGCTAATTCGTACGTAGCCGGGAATCTACTCTTCACCTTCTCCTTGAGAAGCGGCCATAAGCCATGCGTGAACCGGTCCTTTTTGAGGAAATTGGGTGTAGCTTCCCCTCTTGCCAGTGACTCAACCCACAATTCCCACAAATCCACAAACTTGGACTCATAGGTGGCATATTCTAAAAGACCCTCCTGCTTCAAGTCTCTCAACTTGTCCCACAACTTCTTTGAAGTGGTACCTCCCCCAAAGCGCCTCTTAAAAGCAGTTTATAAGGGCTCCCAGTCATCCTTAGTTGCTTGTGGAAGTGCGTTTTACCACAACCTAGCTTCTAGCTTCATGAGATGCTTAAAGATTCTAACCAGGGATTCATATGTATCTTTGTTGCTTACTACATATGCTACTTCAAAGTCATCTAGGAAATATGTTACCAAATCCTTTCCCTTCTTTCCTTTAAATGTTGGAAATGCTACACTTTCCATGATTACTGAGAGAGAGATCTAGAAAGATACACTGCTTAGCTTGCAATCAAAAGTTTTTTTTTTTTTTACAAGGGACGTGTATGCCCTTTTTATACTAAAACATAGATTAAAATTTCAGACGGTACATTGCCTTGTACCAAAGGTAAGACAAATGGCTGATCTGATGCCAACACCACAAAGAAGCGCTCCCCACCCAGCATGGTGTTGATGACGTGCTGGTAGTGAGCCTTCCAGTCCACTATTACCTTGATTGAGCGTACTCGTATTGGAATGTGTGATCTTCTTTGAGGTAAGTTGTACTGATTCATGTGAATCTTAGAGGTGCTTAGTCACTATCCAAGCTTGTGGGAGAGGGTGGTGTTCTTTCCTGAAACAAGCTCAATAGATCCCTAATCTCTCTAGTGAGAGCGTGAGCATGTGCTTCCGTTATCTGTGCTGCAGCATCAGGTGCAACTTGAAAACTGACTATGATAATTACCTCGGTGACTTGAGTTAGCCGATTCTTGAAGTAGAATAGTGTTGATTCTCTATTGTGTAGAGCTCCTATGTATATCCACTGAGTCTGGCTTATTGGTTGACTCTCCCACTGCAAATCGATTACCGTGATGCCTGGCACTTGAGCTTCGATGGGGATGCAAAGTTCTTCTAATTGTGCTTGGGGATCTTCTTCTTCTGTTGTCCGGTTAGTGAACCCTGCTAACCATTCATCCATCCACAAAAGTTTAGGGGTTTCAGTCTTGTAAACTAGAGGGTTTCATGAAAGGATCCTCGATGGGGGCACCAAGAAAATGATAGTCAAAAATGACATGCCATATGGAGTGGCCTCTACACCACCTATAGCCTGAACATCCCCAAGCATCATCTCAAGGTAGGAGTAATCATATAACTAGAGAGGGGGCACCACCTAGCATAAGTGCGGCTAGGACATACATGACCTAGGGTATCAAAAGTGATATGCCCTCTAAGTAACCAACATGAGATGGTGATATGGAAAACATCCACATGTAGAAAATGCCTAGTCAACAGTCAGGAGTGTGTGTATGAGAGAGGTATGTGACAAGGTTGTAATGCAGCATATTGACTGACTGGAGAGGCCGCACGTGATGGAGCACAAGCAGAGTGATATACAAGAGATGAAACATCCCACAAATGTGGGAAAACAAAACTAAGGAGAACAGAGAATGGACCCCAAAATCAAGACAGCATTGCACACTTTTAATGGTGATGATGATAATTACAAACGGTGGTCTTGATTGTTACAAACCTTGCTCTTGGCACTAGGATGCATGATGGAATGCGATCACTATATGGTGCATGGTAAAGTTGGAGTTAGCGGGAGGTTAGTTGAGGGAAAATATCAAGACGATGCAACCATCGATGACATCAATCAACAGCATCGAAAGCGGCCCAGGGTAGCATGATGTCGGTGCATTCAATCCTAGCGTGCTCATGCTGCCTTGCGGGGAAATAGTGACTCCCTTATGCGCATGGAGTGGTCGTGACTAGTAATTCAACCATGGTGTGGTGGAGAATGGTAAAAATGGTGATGTTTCCAATGCTAAAATGCCCAATCTTGCAACAAAACACGATGCCATGAGCTCCCTAGCTTGGGAGATGCATTATGTGCTTAGTGGTGCTTAAAAGTTAGAGTGCATGCAGCTAGTGTGTTCCTCCTTCACGTGTGGCCTCTTTGTGCTTAGCGGAGGCCTCTTTATATAGGCTTGAGAGGTGGTCCTTACTTAATGGTCCTAGAAAATATCCACTGGTCGCTGTAGGGAGCCTAGATGCCTCTCTAGTAAGAGAGATAAAGAGGGAGAGAAGGTAGAGATAGAGAGAGAGGAAAGAGTGGGATGGGGAGATTTTTTTCTACAATCCACTAGCCAGTGGCTAGGTTATTAGGGAAGAGTGGAGCTCAGAGCATTTACAAGGGGTTTTGTTTATGGTGCGGGTGGTCGGTGTGAGGTTTAAGGCTGCCAGAATTGGTATTGGTTGCGGGAAGCAGAGATGCTATGTGTCACTTCCTCTCGGTGCCGGCCCGGGGCGTGTCTTCGGCATCATTTCCTGTTTCGGTGTTGGTTCCTCGTGCTTTTGGCATTTCTCCTTCTTTGATGTTGAGTTCTTTTGGCTTTTCTACTTTGTGTGTTTGTATATACGTGCAGTGTTCATTTGTATAGGTGAGTTTGTGTAGACGTGTGTTTATATGCGGGAGTGCATGAGTGTGAGTATGTGTTTATGTGTTGTGTGTGCGTGCATATATGTAGGTATGTAGGGATAGTGTGTGTAAACAAGTGTGTGTGTGTGGGAATGAGAGAGAGGGGGGTGTAACATTTTGAAATATGTGTATAATATATATATATATATTTTTATTTATTTATTATTATTATTATTTTACGTGCTTGGTGCGGAGGGAAATAGAGCGAGAGAACGAGAGTGAGAGAGGGAGAGTGCGCGGGCTCGCTGGGGAGAGAAGGGGGGGGGGGTGAAGAGTGTGTGTGTGTGTGTGTGTGTGTGTGTATGTAGGTGTAGAAGGGAAATGTGTGTGTATTATGAGAGAGAGAGAGAGAGAGAGAGAGAGAGAGAGAGAGAGAGAGAGAGAGAGAGAGAGAGAGAGAGAGAGAGAGAGAGGCACTGTACTGGCGCGCCCACATGGGCTAATAGAGGCGTGAGAGAGAGAGAGAGAGAGAGAGAGAGAGAGAGAGAGAGAGAGAGAGAGAGAGAGAGAGAGAGAGAGAGAGAGCTCGGATGGTCTAGCCAACAACGAGCGAGAGGGGGGGGGGAGGAGGTCAACGGAAGAGGGGGGGGGGGTGGCTGAGGGAGCAGCGGCCAGGGGTGAGGGGTGTTGTGTGTAATGAGAGAAAGAGAGAGATGATTCGCAGGGCCATTCACACATGGAGGGAGAGAGGGTGTTAGAACGAAAGAGGGAAAGAGAGAGACTAGGTCCAAGGGAATGAGGGAAGAGAGCGTGCTTTGTGAATAATGGAAGAGAGAGAGGGAGAGCTCTTTGTCCAATATGGCGGCTCGCCAATGGGAAAAAGAAAAACAATGTAGGCTTGTTTTATTGGCTAGGTGGTAGAGAAGCAAGGTAAGAGATAGAGAGATGGTGGTTTGTGGAGCCAAGTAGGAGAGAGAGCTTGTCTTTGGTGATAATGGAGGAGAGGTAAGGGGTGGTGCTTAAAAGGGGAAAACGCGGCGGCCTATTGCACACACGCGAGCAAGGAAGGGAAGATTGGTGGCGGAAATAATAAGAAAAAAAACAATTTTTTTTGTTGTTCTTTTTACCTCATGCTCCCGAATGCGGTTTATTCATGCGGCCTTGGCTTCGAACTTTAAACTCTCAGGCCCGGGCTAGAGGGCGGTGCGGCTAGCCCGGTATCACCATGTTCAAAGTCCTTGCTTTGAAGTTTCGGCGTTTGCTTTAAAAAGTCAATTCCAGCTTTCCTGCCTCGACTTATCAGTTTTTGTTGATTATTTGTCATCTTTTGCTTTTTAGTAAAAGAAAATTATTTACAACAATTATTAGTTGGCCAAAAATTATCCAAAATTAGTGTAACCTCTCATACATACATATTCTTAACCCGACATTAGATGGTGTTGGTATGGCTCATGATTATGTCGGCTAAGAGTTTATAAGGCTCTGAAAAGCTTGTTTTAAAGAAAAAGAAAAGAAAAGAAAAAAAAGAAATAATATGATACTAATATCTACAAAATGATAATCCTACTATATACAAAATGGTAGTCTTGTTATATTTTCTCCCCTTCCTAGAGTGAGTCGTCCCAGACGAACATGTGTTAGAGTGCATGGGAACAAAGTATGTGCCTATGTATAGCCGTATAGTGTGGCTCTATGATGCCGATGGAGGATATGCATAGGGAAACAAAATGTTTTGCAAGACAAGGGTGCTAAACAGTATGTTCAGTGGCTGTTGATGTTGAGGTCACATTGAAGCTGCATGGTTCAAACAATAGTAATAGGAGACGACGCGCCCTGTGTTTGACAGTGACCTGCAAAATTTGTGATGCTGCTTGTTGTTTTGATTAAGGGCTTTGTTTGGGTCGCCATTGAAATTGCTTTCTTGTGGATTCCCTTGAAAAGGCATCTTGTGAGTGAATTTGTTGTGGTTTTCATACCCACTTGATATCTTTTGGTTGTGGAGATTGATGTTGGATTGGCCTAGGTCGTTCGACAAAATCCGTGGGCAATTTAGCGAGGTCGAATTTCTGTTGAGGCAATGTAGACTAAATTGTATTGCTTTGTCTTTTGGGTATCCACAATGTCCTCATATTGGTTCACATGATAGATTTCTTAATCCATACTTTCCTAACCACGGTTGGAGAATATCTCTGAATTGGAGCAGGTGGTGTTTCTAAAGGTTCCCATACATGGTATGATGGTACAAACGGTGTGGAAAAAGATTCGTCCTCTTTTTTGAGTTGCAAGGTATTGTCCTGCTAGTTTGGCATGGCCTGATAAGTGCGCATCCACGGCACTCCCAGAATAACTGCTTTGTTAAGATCCTGATCTTCGACCACATGAAATTGATGCGGATAAATTGTTCCATCAATAGTGATTGGTAAATTTATGAGTCCTAGCCTGTCCATTGTGCCTTTGTTTGCTACTTTGAACCCCATCGTGTTTGGCATTAGAGGTTCCCTTGTGAGTTTTCTGAAAGTGGCGTAGTTAACAACATTAGCTCTTGCCCTGGTGTCCACTAATGCTCGCTCAGTGGTGCCATCAGCAAGTTGTGAATTAATGCATAGATCCATTCCACCTAACCATGTAGACGCCATTTGTATGGATGCTATCAGAGTAGTATCAATACAATTGTTCTGTTGTGCTTATCTCTGAAATTTTGTTTGCTCCTTGCACTTTATTATTTTTGGAACTTCTTGCTAATCACATGTTGATCGTGGTAAGCCTTCATTTGTTTTTTTTGAGTATATATCCCAGCTATCGCTCTAATTCGGGTTTCATCTAATTGTTATAGGGTGTCTAGTCTCTCCGATAGCTCATGGCCCGTCCATCCTAATTGTGTTGCCACTCGTAGGGTTTTGATTAAGAATTCCATGGGTAGGATCGCATTAATCCCAAACATCAGGTTAAAGGGAGTCATTCCGATGGAAGTTTTAAAAGCTACTCTGTAAGCCCATAATGTTGTGTGTAGATTTTGATTCCAATCATTTCTTGAGTCACTCACTATTTTGGTGAGTACAGTGCATAAGGTTTTGTTGGTACTCTTTGCTTGCCCGTTAGCTTGCGGGTGATATGGTGCTGATTTGCAATGGACCACCATGAATTCGTCAAGTAGGATTTCAATGACATTGTTTGGAAAATGTGTGCCCCTATCACTAACTATTTCTATGGGTAGAAGATATCTTGTAAAGATGTGTTCAAAA
This sequence comes from Adiantum capillus-veneris, assembly GCF_014529385.1. Lineage (NCBI taxonomy): Eukaryota > Viridiplantae > Streptophyta > Polypodiopsida > Polypodiales > Pteridaceae > Adiantum > Adiantum capillus-veneris. Next base: position 40,556,340 of record NC_140934.1, read on the forward strand.
AGAAACTGAGCTATAGTACGTGCATCATTTTTTTGGGTTACCTTTGCTTCTGTCCATTTCGTCATGTAGTATGTTGCTACTATGATGTATTGTGCATGTGACTTGTATCCCGGAGGTATGATGGGACCAATAAATTCAATGCCCCATTTGGCAAAAGCACGTACCCCCATCATTGGCCTTAATGGAATTTCATCTCTTTGTCGGGGTGGTTTTCCGCGTTGACATTTATCACATTTTTTGACATGGGTCTCTGAATCAATAAACGAGGTTGGCCACCATATGCCTGAGTATAGCACGAGCTTTGCCGTTTTATCAGTAGGGAAATGTGCCCCTGGCTATCCTGAGTGTGCTTGTTCTAGGATAACATAATATTCTCTTTCCGTAGCACACAGTTGTAGTTGTTTGTCTTTTCCCCACCTATACACTTGGTTGTCAATGAGCATATATTGTTTGGCCTCTTCTTCTACAGTTTTCATTCTTGACTTGCCCCATCCCTCAGGGAATGTATTGTTTCTTAAGTACTCAGCTATGTGAGTACTCCATTTGGGTGCTTGTACTACTTGAAACAGGGTGGCATCACAAGAGGTTGTTTTGTACAGATATCACATGATTTTACATATGTATGGACGTTGTGTTCCATATTTTGCCAGTAGACTCCCAGTCTCTTTAGCCGTAAGCATGTTTGTATTTCTCCATTGTGAAACCGTGTATTTTGTATATGAGCCTATTTGAGGTAGTAGTCAGATTCTTTGAGCTGCACACATAGTCTCAAAATCCCATCCTTACCGTGCTTGTACAATCGTCCTGCTAAAATCTGGAGATTTTGTGTTCGATGTATAATTGATGGTTGTCTTTCTACATGTAATGACCCAATTGTGAGTAGAGGAATGACCTCTTTGCTCCACCTTGGAACCATTTTAATGTTGAACAGATCCGGATCGAGTAGATGCTCACAAATACCCTCAAGTGCTTTCCCATGGAACAGGCGTGAAAGATGACCTGCTTGTGTTTGTGTATTCCCCTCTTTTACGACTACCGTGAAGTCACACTCAAGCAATAGTATAAACCATCGAGCAATTTTTCCAATGTTGCAAGGTTTGTTTACTAGATATAGGAGTGCTTGGTGATCCATAAAGAAACAAAACTTGTTTGCAAGGTAGTGTTTAAACTTTTTGACAGCATATATCACTCCCAAACCTTCTCTTTCCGTAGTGGTATAATTTTTCTATGTGTTGTTTAGTTGTCGGCTAGAGTAGCAAATGGAAAAAATCCATTTTCTTCTCTCCTGGCTAGGCTAGAATGCATACTATGGCATAGGCTAATGCATCAACATGAACATGAAAGATTTTGCTCCAATCAGGTGCTTGCAAAATTGGAGCAAAAATTAGTTGTTGCTTCAATTTATGGAAAGCCTGCTTGTATTCTTCTATCCATTCAAACTTAGCAATGAGGGCGTACAACAGCTTAGCTATTACAACATACATATATATGAAACGCATGTAGTACCCACAATGCCCCATAAATGCTTGCACTTCCTTCGTTTTCATCGGTCTCAGTAGTGCGGCAATTATTTGTACCTTTTCTTGATCAGTGGAAATTCCATTTTTGGACAAAATGTGGCCCAAAATTTTACCTTGTCTTACCATGCAGATTATTTTCCAGGGTTTAAGCAAATACGACATGTTCTTCACTTTTTGAAGACTTTCCCTAGATACTTGATGTGGTCACTTCTCCGATGAGAATGAACACAAAGATCATCCATGTATATCCCTAGAAATTCTCTGAGATATCCCTTGAATGCATGACTCATTAGTCTCTGGAAAGTAGCAGGGGCATTGGTCAGGCCAAAAGGAATTACCCTGTATGCAAATATGCCCCACTCTGTTGCAAAAGCTATGTTATGTTAATATTCTGCTTTAATTGTCAACTGGTTGTACCCTAAAAATCCATCTAAGAAACTATAGGCTTCTTTCCTTACTACCCTCTCAATAACATGATTTGTTATTGGTAGTGGATAGTTGTCTCTGATGGTGGCAACATTTACCTGTTTGAGGTTTACACAGACACACAATTTTCCATTCTTCTTGGGTACTACTACAATAGGCAACACCCAATTGGTGTGTTCAATCTCGTAGATAAAATCTACATCTTTTAGTTTGTCTATCTCTTCCTTAATTTTCTTGGCAAAAGTCTCATTGTATGTGTAAGGACGTTGTCTACGTGGTCGGGAATCACTTTTAAGGGGTATTGTGTGCTGACAGATCTCAAGATCTATCTCTTTTAGATCTTTGTATGACCGTGCAAAGACATCTTTGTATTGTCTGAGCGTATCGACCAAAAGTCGTTCTTCTTCATCAGAGTGAGGTCCGTGGCAATGTATGCCGGTTTAGGCTTCTCGCCTAGTTCTGCTAAGTTTATGCATTTGCCTTTCAAGCCCATCATATGAAGTTCTTGTTTCTTTGGGATCTCGTTTGGGTTTTTGCACCACAATATTCCTATCTTAAATAGTATACTTCTTATAGTGTGAAGGTGCATGGAATTTATCATCGTGTGATTCCTTGTCAGTTTCCATTTTTGTTGTCCAAACTTCCTTCAAAGCTCGTTTCAGTTCATTGTATTTGTTTTTTCACTCCATTTTGGACAACTTCATTGATTTCTCGGAATTCCTCTCCTTTTTTGTTTTTTTTGTGTTCTTTGTTTTGGTTGAGTCAGGTTTCATGTACCTCTTTGATATCCTATCTTTGAGGCAATTAGTTGCTTCTACTAACCTTAAGTATTGCATTTTGTCAGTTAACAGAGGTACTGAGTCTTATTTTGTCTTGTTTTGTTTGTTTATGCATTTATCCCAATATCTACGCTGTCTTCGAGGATTTTGGTTTGGAAAATCATAGTAGATCACCCTTCGATCCTTCCATTTGATGTTCTGACTTGAGCTACTAGAAAGCTCATCATCTGCGTTGTCCTCTAACATCTTATCCATCAAGTCTTGGAAAGCTTATTTGACTGTTTGGTCAAGGTCTCTTACTGAGATTTCATCTACTATGCATCAACAGTCAATAACCCCCTCCTCGTCAAGGACTTCCAATTCTAATTTTGGATCTAGACTGACACCCAACATCTGGAATGGAATGACACTCATATCCTTCCTCATTGCAAAATTTGGTGAGGGTCACCTTGTTTACACAAACATCAAGAGTGGCTAGTATTTGTTGCCATCCAAAAGGTTCAAAACATCTCTTTTGGAAAAGGCTCTAGTACATATGCCTCGTCTTGTGTAGTCCTATCAAGAATGCAATCTTCCTTTTTAAAACTACCACCCTTGGAAGCTTCTCATGTCCAATAGTGAGCTTTGTTCTACAGCCAAGCCGGTATTCCCCCTTCTTGTTCAGTTGTGGAGTTTAGTTCTTCTCCTGGGGTTCGGTCTACATCTCTATAACTATGGTATGTGACACTAATTTTTGTAGTGACCTCCTTGTTTCTTGGATAGATATAGTCATATCCCCAACCTTGTACTATTTTGAGCTGACGCATGAATGGTCTGCTCAATATGATATCACAATTGCTACTCTCATCAAAATTCATAATCGCAAACGTGTGTTCATATGCAATTCCGCAAGAGGTTACCACAATCTGCTCCAGGATGCCAATTGGTCTTTCCAAATATCCATCTGCTAATTGAAGTTTTATTCTAGTATTTAGGAGAGTTGGTTTCCCCCATTTTTCCCACATTGCTTTGGTGGCTATGGCTATTCTGGCCCCACTATCCAATATTTCTACCGACTTAACCTCTTTGTACTCCACTGGAACGGTAGTATTTCCTTCTTCACCTTCACAATAATCTCCTACCTTGTTCATTGGTACTGGCTCATGTTTAGTTTGTTTTGAGGGTTGTGTCTTTAGTGTTTTTAGAGAATCATTGGGTGGCAGAATTACCACCCTATTTTTTCCAATTTTTTTCCGACCTCCTCCCAAGGATGTGGTCTTCTCTGTAGTAGCTGACAGAGTTAGCGTACAATGGATAGGGGATGGCATCAGCTCATGAAGAGTTTTGGTATCCATCATCTTAGGATTGGCCTTCCACTCAGATGGTACTTTCTTCACCTTCGATGGGGTTTCATGGTTACCAATAAATGAAGGTAAAGTCTTCAATGACTGCAGTTTGATGTCCTCCTACATCACCATATAGGGATTGGATATCATTTGGGTAGAGCTCATGTTCTAGGTGGATATCCATGATAGGGGCTGACAGAAGTGTAGCACTTCCATCTTTTCTATCCCTAATCTGCTCCCATAGCTCCTGAGGCCATTTTTCTTCCACTTCCAAAATTGGCAAAGGTACTTGCGAATACATTCCATGTGTCGTAGTGGCTGCCACCCTTGTATCCAATGGTGTTTCATTTACAAAATTTGGTTGGTATTCCTTTTCAATTCCCCGCTCCTCTAACTCTTGAATTTTTTCACCAATTAATACCTCAGTTTTTGGAACAATCGAAACTGATGGTTCCATAAGCGCTTGAGCGGCTTGGATGAGCTCTTTGCACATCTTTAGCCTCTCTTTTTCATAGCCCGAATGAGGGTACGTTAACCACCTATCCTCTTGGGTTTGGCTAGGCTTTAGCCTTGCATCGTAAGCTTTTAAAATCGCGTCCAAAGGTTCAAAAACCTTGTCCACCAAGACAGATTCTTTCGATGGTATAGTCGATGGTTTTCCTACCTCACTCTTTTTCTTAAGGTCTTGTTCCCTTCTCAATTGTTCCTTTGTTTGCAATAATTTGGTTTCCAAAGCTATTTTTCCTTTCTCTCTTTTGGGTTTTATCTTGTCTTGTTTTGCCTTCCAGGATTTCCTAGCGGTTCGGACAAATAAATTTTCTATCTTAGTTTGACTAGCTGGGGCAATTCTTGCAGCCTCATGAGCTTGGGCTCTCATTACCACATTTATCGGAATGGCTAGTTCTGTTTCTGATGCACTTGAGCTTGGCACAATCCCAATCTTATTCATGGTTGCTTTCCCTTTGTTGTCAGGGTTTTTTGAACAGTGTGGAATGAGATGGTCAGTTGTACATCCTTCACAGAACCCAAAAAGTTTAATCTTTTCTCCTTTGTTTGAACAAAACCTTGCCCAATGATCACCACCGTATTCATAGCATGGTCTTACAGGTGGTGGAGAAGCTTGTGGAGGTCCCATTAGTTGTCTTACTCTAGGAGGATACCCCCTAGGTTTGTATTTCTGGTTTGCCATGAACATAAGCATATTTTCATCGACCAAATAATGGTTTTTAGTTGGTTGTGCTATGTATGAGGGCTCAAGCATCTCTTTAGGAATGATCCATGGAATTTGTCCTTGCAGAGCATATGCATTCCCATCAAATCTCCTCTCGTAGGTATTGTCTAAATCTTCCCGATATAAGACTACCTAGACCATACTCTGATCAGAGGGTGTTTCTATGGGTTGAGAAATCCTTTCCATGGACCTATTTTTGTGGGGTAAACAAGGTTGATGCCCCAACACAGGTTGAGGTTTTTCCTACCCTTGGATAGTGTTATTTGGTCCTACTTGGCATCTTGGAGGGGGTGGAAATTGTTTCCCTCCATGTGGTCTATATTTTCTCTCTCTAACATAGTTCTGATAATAGAAACATTTGTGGGTTTCATGGTTTGTCCATTTTTGTTCGGTAGCACCACACCATTTTAGGACTCACGGTGCATTTACTCCTGGCCTTTGTTGAAGGTTGCACCACTAGGTTAGATGATCTCCTCCACAAGTATCGCATTTTTGGGTGGGTTGTTGTCGTGTGTTTGGGTTCATCCTGTTTCCTTGGTTTATCCTTCTGATCACTTCCTTCATCATTTGATCTACGTCCGGCACAGTTGGGTTTTGCCTGCCCAATTTCATTGTGGACTCACTAGTGGTTGAAGAGGTACTACTCGTTTCCTGATTTGTGTCTTTAATCACCTCTCCATATGCCTTGCAATTATCTACTAGATACAACACCTCTTTCGTGACTTGCTCAAAAGTTACACATGCCTTTAAGTGCAAGTCCTTTTTGAGTGTGTCATTTTGCAATCATTCTATGAAAAGGACTGATAGTCTCTCATCCAGAGGTAGTTCTCCAGCAGGGCATATTTCTATAGATTGCTTGAAATGAAACGATGATTCCTTCACCTTTTCTTTCTCCTTTTGTCTAAATGCATAGATTTGGGAGACATTGTTATGCTTGATTCCTCTCTTTGAGAATTCCTCAGCGAATTCTTAGAGAAGCTACTCAATATTTTGGAATTCCAAGCTGTTTAGTGGTTGGAACCAAGTCAAAGCAGTCCCTTCTAACTTCAACCCAAATCCTTCATTTTGAGTGTGGAAATCAGTTACCTTTTTTGCTCTCAACACTTGTTTGAAGATCAAAACATGAGCACACGGATCTCCTGATCCACTCTACTTTTTGGGTACACATTTTGCCACTTGAGATGGCCGCATACTTCTAGCCTCCCCAATTATTCTTACAACACCTAGTCCTCCTGGTGTGGTTTCTCTACGTTCATAATCTACTCTTGGCACTACTAGTGGTATCCTATCTGCTATACGTTCATCAAGTCGATCTCATGTAATAGCCGGAGGGATTCTAGTGGTCTAAGTCACTTTAGGAGCAGTAATGCCCCTATGTGTGTTCATGGAAGCACTAGACCCCGTTGATCCTAAGGGCCCTGTGTTTGGGACTCGTTCATGTCCAAAAGAATCTTCCACCCTGGTTCTCACTGGACTCACATGTGCAGTCTCCAGTCTCATGTGAGTAGTCGTGGTTTTTACCTCTTTCGGGTTTGCATAGTATTGGTGGAGTGGTCTCCCAAAATATGTATATGTCTTTAACTCCTTATGATCCATAGGAGAGTACTTTACGCCATACTTGTCTATTATGACCACCTGAATACTTCTCTCTTCCATGTACATAAAAACATATAGTTTTTTACGGTCAGTCAATTCCTTAATGCGGGGTTCGTCATATCTATAATAGAGTGTTTGTTCTCCATTGTTAAACTTATATAGCCCCACATATGTGTTGTCTGTATTAAGATGCTCTGTCTCCTTGGTGCATCTGAGCACTGCATTTTTCTTATCCATCTTGGGTGGCTCATCTGCCAGCTTGTGATCTACCTTGTCCTTGGTGCTTGTCATCCCCCATTTATCCATAATAAAGGGATTATGAACCACTAGGTACATCATTCCTTCTCTGTCACTCGGCTTATTTTCCAACTTAACACAGTAGTGGTCCATTCCATCCTTATAGATTTTGGCCTTAAGCACATTTTCAGATTGAAACTTCAAATACAACAATTTTACATCAGATGCAAGTTGAGAAGGACCTGCCCCATTGAAGTTGTTCCCTTAGGATTCAACTTGTTATAATCTTCAGTCATGAGGCTGAATCATCTTTCTGACGAAGTGTCAAGGAAGCTCTCCTCTAAAATGTGTTCTAAGGGCTACTATGGTCTTTGATTCACGCTTCCCACAATCCATGTACCTTAGTGTTAGAATGTACTGAAACTTGACCCACAGCTAGTCCTTGGCCTATTAATGCTGGCCATATGGTTTTTGAATGTTTTGGAGTTTGTTAGGTCAATCAAAAGTCAGTTTTAGGGTCTGTTTCAGTGGTTCTTCCCTTGATTTGATTTTTGCCCCTTTTGCCCTCTTTTTGAACTTTTTTGATAAGGGTTCCTTGGGAGAAAGTACTTCAAATGTTATCACTTTCCTACTTGCCCAACATCAGCTCAAAATTACAAAAAGGTACATGGATCGCGATCCATGTTTGACAAGATTTTGGACTGATACTTTGTGACTTTGTGACAAAAGCTCTGGTGATGCTATTCTCCAAAACTTTTTGGATTTGATCAACAAGTCAAAGGCAAGATTTTGTGTCTGTTTTGCGGTTTTTTGTACACAACTCCTTTTTTGGTATTTTGATCAGGTTTTTTCACTTTTTGTCTATGTCTCCTTTTGGAAAAGTTGGTCCCTTAGTAATCAGGGATGTACTTGTCAAATTTCACTGTCAGATGTCTACCTGGTACATGGATCGCGATCCATGATGGGAAGCATCTGGTCATGATGCTAGTTCCCTACTTCTAGTTGATCCCAATTCTCTTCCCTTTTTGAATTTGGACAAGTATAAGTTCAGTTTTTTCCTATTTTTCTCAATTTCCAAGGTTTTGCTCTACTCAACCCAATTTCTTGATTTAATTGATCTTTTAGCACTCTCTTTTTTACCAAACTCGAGGTGCTGGTGCGTGAGAGCCTATTCTAAGCAAAGAAAATAGTTTTAGCCCATTTTTCTAGAAAGGTGTACATGGGTCACGATCCATGTTGGACAGACAAATTGGAATTTTTTTGCACAGTCTGTTTTTAGCAAGTGTTTCTATCCTCTGAAGGTTTTGCTGCGTTTGGTTCAGTTTTGAGGCTCTGACCATCAATTTTTCAACTTTTTAGAGCTATGGTCTTCAACACCAAAATAAGGTTTTCGTCAATTTTTTCCTCGATCATTTTGGCCCCAAATGATGGTGTAAAAATTTACCTAACCTACTCCTATAAACTGAAATAGATCCACAAACATAAACGAATTTAATAGTACAAAAACGACAACAAAGTGTGTGGTGGAACAGTCTTTCCAAGCATGGGAAAATCAAAGAATAAATTACTCTTTTGGACTTCACTCACAGCTCTCTTTGGTCATAAGGAGTAGCACTGGCTAGTCTCAGACTCAATTCTCTACTAAGCACTAAACCTATGTCAAGCTGTTTTATTGTCTATGTGTAAGCAGAATGGGTGTCAAAAGCATTGGAATGGATTTTTTTGTACACTGAGTCACTCACCACCTAAGGATCGGTTTCCCCGGTAGCGGCACCAGTGTTAGCAGGTCACCATGACGGACGTCTGCAACATAGCTTTTTGTACTAACATAATGTCAATATTCAAGGAAGCGACTTGGGATGGGGCACAAAGACTTAATGAGAGTGTCAATCTCACCAAAGTGAACTCAGACTCATACTACGACAAAAGCAAATCAACCAGTCAGAAAATCAGTATGCGTCCAATCTCACCGCTCTAGGTCATCATGCCTTCCGACATCTAAATGAGTTCGGAATGCAACAAAACTTAAGAGAAGTATTACAACACCTAGGAGCACCATCCTACCAAGTTTTACAACCATCTGGAAGGTACATAAATCACGATCCATCACAAAAAATGTGCAAAAAATTGAAACAGAACTATACAAAAAGGTCCCCCTTAAGCATAGAAACACTTATCCATGATCAAAACATCAAAAAACAACCATTTTAACCTTCAAATCAATGCAGTTAGCTCACAAGCAATGCGTCGCAAACCACAACAAAATTGAGAATGGCTATACTTAAATTGTAGAGCAAGAGACAAGGAACTCAATGTGCTATTGGGAAATGAGTTCTGATTAGCAGTCCAGGAGAACAACTTGTAGCAGCAAGAAGCTTCTCACAGTACATGTTCAAAACTCTCCTTAGCTAATGATATCCTTTAGTCTAAAACTAAGGGTTTTGACTTAAAGGTTAAGGGAACTTTACCACAGCCATTCGGCCACTTACAAGGGTATGGACTCAGAGAGGCTGAGAGGGTGTGCCAAAATTTATTACAATTACAAATCTTCATGATCTGAATTACACGGCTTCGATTGAGCGAGTGTTACAGGGTTTGGTGTATATCCTCCTATCATGTGTCAGATTAATGTATCCAGCAAACAATCATTGGTGAAAAATTTTATGATTTGAACTTCATTTGACCCCCCTAATGACCTCTGACAGTTTGCTAGAAATTCAAACTTGATTTGATTTTTATAGTTATCCGTTTTTTTTGTGTGCATTATAGAGCACATGCATATGTCAAGGGGTGGCATACTTGTAGAATCTCGTGCCATGTGTTGGCTTGGAATGCCCGTAGAGCAAGCAAGGAAGTGGCGGTAGCTCTAGGTCATAAAAGAATCTCTCTCTCTCTCTCTCTCTCTCTCTCTCTCTCTCTCTCTCTCTCTCTCTCTCTCTCTCTCTCTCTCTCTCTCTCTCTCTCTCTGACTCTAGCAAGTAAAAAAGAATCTTGAATTGCCCTAACTTGCCTATATGCGTCTAACTTACATGGAGTCCCAAGTGCATACTTACCTTTCCAAAAAAATGGCATGTACCAAATCTTTCCAAATTTGACATGATTGAAGCTCTTGCTTTGTGACCCAACATTTGCTTTCAAAACTTGATTTTGGCTCTCCTTGCTAGTGTTATTAAATTTTTATATTTACTAGCTAATTATTAAATAAAATTACTAAAATTTATTATTATCTAGCCAAAAGTTAGCCAAAATTATTCCACATACTCATATATATTGATTGTCAAGCTGGTTGCTTTGGTCTTTATTGTGCCAATTTTTCTTTGTAGGTTAGGGTTAGGAGGACTTTTTGCACTTTGATCAATTGATACTTTGGTGAGCTTACTTTGGATTTTGCCGGTGGTTTGGGCTACCATTTCGAAGTATAAGTGTGTCGACATTGTTGAGATTTTATTGGTGGGTTTTGTTGTTGTTTTATGTTGCTAACCACTTGAAATGTTGTTGGATGTGGTAGCCAAATTTTCTTTGGCTTGTTCACCACGATAAATTTCTTCACCCATATCTACCTTGTGTGGATTGTTGAGCAGGCTTAGGCTGCAGCACTTGCTACGGTTTTGTATTAATGAGTTGTACTTCCCAAATATGATCATTTGTGCCAAAGGGATAGCATAAGATGTGTCATTAAGTTTAAACCTTAAAATATCCTTGGCATGGGTTTGCTTCCTGCTTTCAACTACATGATGAATTTTTTTTGGCATTTTCATGGTTAGTTGTAGATGATATTTTTTTAACATACAACCACTAATCCAATTGGACATTGGTGAAACCAAAGTGTGTTGAACCTAATAGAGGGAATAGGCAGTGATGTGTATGCTTATAGATGCATGATAGAGGGCTAGAGCAGATGGGAAGGACTTGGGAAGGAAAGTGGCAACACAAATGTATGCATTATGTGGCTTTATAGGCCAAAAGGGCTCCACGAAAGGCCTAACAGAGTGACAAGGGAAGGAGGTTCATGGTGCTATTTTTTGACTTGGGAGTATAGATCTTGAAGTGTTGAAGGAGCTAGTCCAGACGGCGCGTCAAACCGAGCCACGGTGTGCAAGATACGGAGCTTTGAAGTTAAAGGTGTTTGGAGATGTGAGATGAAAAAGGCAAATGATGCCAGGTGGTGAGATCAAATTTGAAGTTATGGATGTGTAATTCTTGAATTATGGAGCTTGTCAATATTTTTAGATCATCAATAGGAGCTAGGGTGTGAAAGATATGAGCTGTCAAAGTTTTCAGGCGGGCTAGCTGTGTGCCAGATTGATCACCTCGATTGCCATCTGGTGTTTTTTGAAGCTTCGCAAGGTTTATAGAGGTAGTGGATGATCTGTAAAGCTAGCAAGAGTCAATCCATGTTAAATAGAGTCTAGATAGGCAAATTATAGCAGTTTGAAATCTGCAACGTTTACCAGCCGGGAGGATCTGATGGTTTTTTGCCAAGTGGACGTACATCGTACAAGGTCCTAGAAAATTCAAAAAGTGCCAAGAGTCACACGGGTGAAAGTTGGGAACTGGGATTTTGGATGGCAATTGACAACTCAGCAACAACCGGGCTTGTGAGCACCAAGTGGCAGGGAATTAAATGGGGTGGGAAAAAAAAATTGGTAATTTTTTGAAGATTTTTGGAACTCAAGAGCTTGGACCCTTGTGGAGGCACCACGTGGAAGTATATCTATCCCACATGGGATTCTAATGGTAAGAACTTGGTGGTATATTGCTTGCATCGGTGCCCCACTTAGGGGATGATGCATGTCGTATTTGGGCCCCACTACAAAGTAGGGGCCACTCACAAGGGGCCCTATATGCAAGGATTGGAGTGGAGGTCAAGGAGCCAAAAAAGCATGGTTGACAAAATTAGAAGGGGATCTCACCCATCCCCATAAGGACCATACATTTTTAGGCTCGAGGGGCTATTCTTTTGGAGAAGAGAGAGGCCACAGAGGGAGCTTGAGAGACCCCTTGGTGGATTTCTTTTCTTACTAGCTTGCAAAGAAACTCCTGGTAGCGCTGGAGAAGGAGAAGTTGGGGATTATTTTGGCGCCAGCGAGGGCACCAACATCGATTTTTTTCTTGCCCGCTCTTATCAAGGAGAGCCGTGCAGCGGCGGTGAAACCAGAAATTGCCCCAATTTTGTTGCTCGATGTTGCCATGCCGAGCCGATGGTAGAAGCAAGTTTCAAGGTTGTGTAGCAGGTGGTTTTGGCCATAATTGAAGCAAACTGTATCAGATTTTGGTGACGTTTATTCCCCCTTTCTACCATTCTTCTCTTTGCTCTATTCCAATCCTCTAGTGCCGATGTTTGAGATATGTGGGCCTCCTTGGGCCTCTATGTGTGTGTGTGTGTGTGTGTGTGTGTGTGAGAGAGAGAGAGAGAGAGAGAGAGAGAGAGAGAGAGAGAGAGAGAGAGAGAGAGCTGTGTGTGTTGTGGCACAATTGTAAACATGAAAAATTTGGTGTCGCATGCTATTAGTTGTGTGAGTTTTGAAAGTGAACTCTAGTGGATTGGGGTGCAAGGATTATCATGGGCTATAGAGAGGCACATTGTTTGGGTTTTGGGTGTGTTCCCTTTTCCCCTATTTATCTTTTGGGGTCCCCACTGAGGAATGTGTTGATGCTCCTATTTGAAGTTGAAAGTAGCATTTTAAGATAGGCGAGATGGTGGAGCTGAGATTTGGCCCCATATTTACAGGTGTTAAAGACCTTGAGGATTGGTTAGCAGATTTTGAATTATGGATGCTATCAATGCATATGTTGACGGATGCAAAAAAGTTACAAACAACATCACTATTGATGCGCGGACGTGCAAAATTGGATTCAATGATTGAAGCATGTTGATCAAGGTTCGTGGCAAGAGCTTCAAGATCAATTTTTAAAGCGGTCTTGAAAGGTCATTACTCCGACGGAGGCTACTGCAAATATGAAAGTGTTACTCCAAGATGCAGGTCAAGATTTTTTCATTTCTATTAAGCAGTTTCACGCATTTTCAAAGCAGTTAGAGGTTGATACAAGGGTGAAAGGCAATCAATACTCGAAGATGTCAAAGTGGCTAGAGTGCCTACATCCGAAGATCAGAGAAAAGGTGGATTTTGGTGGGATACCTATGATGATACTCTCTGTTTAGCCAAAGTGAAGATCAGAAAAGTGAAACAAAATCTAGAGTTGGGCTGCTAAAGTTCCTAGATTACATGCATGTTGCGATGATAGCGGGGTGTTCTATGGTTCAATTCGAAGGTGGTGCCAGTTGCTTGAAGTGAAAAACATGTTGCGGTAAGGCCAACGGTCAATTTTTACCTTGGAGGTTTCCAATTTGTAGAGTACATGTGCCATTGGTGAGTGAGCTTGTGAACGAGGATAAGCCCATTGTTGAAGAGAACTTGTGTGCAAAAGAGGTAGCTAATATCGAGTACCAAGAAAAGGTTGAAGAGGTAAAGCCTGTCTTTTTGAAGCAAGTGCATGAAGAGGTAGCCAAATGCAATGGAGTTGCACATGCCAAGGACTTGGAAGTGGATAAAGAAAGTGTGCAAAGCCATGGAGATGGTCAAGATTTTGGGGAGCAGCAAGCAAATGAGGATGTTGATATATGGCCAATATGTGGTGTTGATAGTGATGAAGATACAAGCTTGAGCTTCTAGGAAACAAGCAAGGAAGATAGAGCGAATGAGTCCAAATCCTATGGCGAGGAGATCAAATCTGATAATCCTGTGCTGGTAAGGGTAAAACTACCTTGCTGTTTGTCTTATAACATGGTGATAGCCAATGTTCAAGAAGAGTAGGTTGAAGAGCCAAAGCGAATGAAAGAAGATATGCTATCAAACAGGGCATGCAATGCTATGTTGAAAGCCAAAAGTAGATATGCTATCAAACAGGGCATGCCCTGTTCGTCTCCCATCCGCAATGCTATATGGAGGAGGTTTCTTGTATGGAGAGACTCTCTGTATCTGGATGCGAGGGAGGGTTAGGATAAGTTTTTTCATGTGTTGATTTATAGGATGAGGTTGTGGTTGAAGGCGGTTGGAGAAAGCAGGTTGATGATTGGGAGAAGCACTATGGTGAGATGTTGCAGGTGAAGGGTGAGGATCAGATTGTCCTATTTGACCCAGGAGATGTTGGTGGTTATTTGTGCGGTGTAGCAAGTGGCTAGCCATTTGATCTAAGCAGAGACTATGTGATGCAGGGGGTGGGGCAACCCACTTGAGGTTTGGTAGCAACAGGCAGGAGTAGGGCTTTGTACATATGGTAGGGTTTTTTGGTTTGCTAATTAGTGTTTGCCAATTTTTTCTATTGGTAGAAGAATAAAACAGTTTTTTGGTTGAACATGAATGTTCAACAAGGGGGTTGGGCAATGATGGTGCAGCCAAAGTGTGTCAACCCTAGCAAAGGACTCATGCACTAATGTGTATGCTTATAGATGCATGGAAAGGGGCTAGAGTAGATGGGAAGGATCTGGGTAGGCAAGTGGCACTAGAGATGTATGCATTATGTGGTTATATAGACATGGAAGGGCCTGACACTATGACAGTTGAAGGAGGTTTAAGGTGCTTGTTTTGTCCACATAGTGTAGAGCTTGAAGTGCTAAAGGAGGTGGTCAAAACGGCTCATCAAATGGAGCCATAATGTGCAAAATATGGAGCTTTGAAGTTAAAGGTGTTTGCAGATTGGAGACAAACAGGGCAGGTGATGTAAGGTGGTGAGAGCCAATCTGATGTTCTGGATGTGCAGTGCTTGAATTATCGAGCTTGTCAATCTTTTCATATCATCAATTGGAGCTTGAGTGTGAAAGATATGACCCGTCAAAGTTTTTAGGGGGCTAGTTGTGTGCCAGATTGATCACCTTTGTCGATGTTCTATATAGTGTTTTTGGAATCCTGGAAAGGTTTACAGAGGTAGTGGATGATGTATGAATCGAGTCGAAAGTCACTATACATCAAAGACAGTCTAGATGGGCAAGTTTTAGCACTTTAAAATTCAGAACGGTTGCTAGCCTAGAGGGACTATAATGGGCGTACATCGCTCAAGGGCCTAGCAAAGTCAAAAAGTGCCGAGACAAACACGGGTGAAAGCCGAGAACCGGTAGTTTTGGTGGCAGCTGACAGCTCGGCAACCGGGCTTATGAGCACAAAGTAGTAGGGAATTAAAAGGGGTGGGAAAAAAATTACTTGGGGATT
This sequence comes from Adiantum capillus-veneris, assembly GCF_014529385.1. Lineage (NCBI taxonomy): Eukaryota > Viridiplantae > Streptophyta > Polypodiopsida > Polypodiales > Pteridaceae > Adiantum > Adiantum capillus-veneris. The sequence continues at coordinate 40,571,661 of NC_140934.1, forward strand.
TTTTGAAGGTTTTTTGGAACTCAAGAGCTTGGACCCCTGTGGAGTCACCACGTAGTAGTAGAACTATGCCACATGGATTCTAATGGTAAGAAATTGATGGTAAATAGCTTGCATTGATGCCCCATTTAGGGGATGATGCATGTGGTACTTTGGCCTCAAGGCAAAGTAGGGGCCCTACATGCGATGGATTGGAGTGGAGGTCAAGGAAGATGAAAATACCATGGTTGTAAAAAATTAGAAGGGGATCTCACCCACGCCGATAAGGACTGAACAATTTTGGGCTTGGAGAGGTTGTCCTTTTGGAGTAGAGAGACGCCACCAAAGGAAGCTCGAGAGAGCCCTTGGTGGAGTTCTTTTTTGACAAGATTTTGGAGAAAAACTCTTGCCAACATTGGAGAAGGAGAAGTTGGGGATTTTTTTTGCACCAACGAGGGCAACAACACACAGATTTTTTCTTTCCCACTCTCAGCAAGGAGAGCTGTGCAACGGTGAACCAAAAATTGCCTCAATTTCGTTGCTCAATGTTGTTATGCCAAGTGGATCGTAGAAGAAAGTTTCAAGGTTATTGTAGTAGGTGTTTTTTTCCATAATTGAAGCAAACCATATTAGAATTTGGTGCCGTTTCTTTCCCCCCTTCTTCCCTTTGCTCTATTCCAATTCTTTGATTCTGGTGTTTGAGATGTGCATGCCTCCCTGGGCCTGTGTGTGTGTGTGTGTGTGTGTGTGTGTGTGTGTGTGTGTGTGTGTGTGTGAGAGAGAGAGAGACAGAGAGAGAGAGAGAGAGAATGGTGTGTTTTTTTTTCCATAATTGAAGCAAACCATATCAGAATTTGGTGCCATTTCTTTCCCCCTTCTTCCCTTTGCTCTATTCCAATCCTTTGATTCTGGTGTTTGAGATGTTCGTGCATCCTTGAGTCTCTGTGTGTGAGTGAGAGAGAGAGAGAGACAGAATGGTGTGTGTTGTGGAACGATTGTAAACATGCAAAATTTGGTGTGATGTGCTATCATTTGTGTGCATTTTGAAGGTTAACTCTAGTGGACTAGGGTACAGTGATTATCCTGGGCTATAGAGAGGCAGACTGTTTGGGTTTTGGATGTGTTCCCCTTCCCCCTATCCAATTTCTCTTCTCCCTCTAATGTTGCAAGTTGTACGGTACCACTTGATGATATATCGTTAATAAAAAATGGGCCATTGCCTTTCTTTTTCAACTTTTTTGAGTGTTTTTTTAATGTCTAAATTAATACATAGTCACCCTTTTCAAACTCTTTGTTGATCACATGTTGATCATGAAACTCCATGCATTGTTTTTTTTCATAGATGCTTGCAATAGCTCTTAAGTATATTTCATTTAGCTTTTCTAACTTGTTTACACTTTTTGACAGCTCATGGCCTATCCACTCTAAGTTCTTGGCTACTCAAAGTATAGGAATCAAGAATTCCATGGGCAGTATGGCATTGAGCCCAAACACCATTTTAAAAGGTTGTATCAATTTTTGTTTTGTAAGCAACTCAATATGCGCAAAGATCTAAATGTAGCTTTTGTTCCAAGTCTGCTCTTCACTCATTCACTATCTTTTGAGCACTGTACATAATTTTTGTTCATGAATCAAGATATTTTCTTGTCCATTATCTTGAGAGTGATATGGTGCTAATTTGCAATGAATTACCATGAATTCATCAAGAAGGAATTCAACCACTTTTTTTAGTAAGTGAGTCCCTCTATCACTCGCTATCTCAATCGGTATCTCATATCTTGTTAAGACATTTTTATACAAAAAAATTGTTGTCATTTTGCATCCGTTTTGTATGTCACTTTGGATTCAACCCATTTGGTTATATAGTCTATGGCCACTATAATATATGTGAGAAAGTGTGCAATATGTGGGAGGTGCTATAGGTTTGACAAAGTCTATGTCCCACTTCGCAAAAGCTCTTGTCCCCATCATAGGATGTAAACACATTTTTTCTATCTGCATCGGTACTCTTTTTCATCGTTGACATTTGTCACATATTTTCAAATATGCTTCAGCATCCATGAACAAGGTTTGGCCACCAAATTCCTGCAACGAGGATTGCTTTTCTGGTTTTATTTGTAGGAAAAATGTCCGCCTGCTTGTCTAGCATGAGCTTGCTCAAGAATTAGAATGTATTCATCTTGCATGGCACACATCTGCAATTGATTGTCCTTTCCTCTCTTGTAAAGGTGACCCTCACTCAGCACGTAACTTTCCTCTTTGGTTTGAATGGATTTTTTTCCGCAAAATATGTCGAGAAATTTGCGGTCTTGCCAGGAAAGCACCGGGCTTATGACTGTGAGAGTTTGTGAGAGAACTCAACAAAAACTATATGAAGGAGTTAAACCATAGATGCCATGAAGACTAGGGTTTGGAAAGAAGTGCAATCAAAGAAGACTCACTCTTTCTCTCTTGCACTCACACACACAAAGAAAGAACACAAAAGAGAATGTCAAAACAATACGAAAATGAAAACATCAAGGCTATGGTCATATCGTATCATGGGTAATATGAAAGGGTTAATAGATGAGTTAATGGCATTCAATCTTGGCTGACCAAATAGGCTACGAATTGTTCTTTGGAATTGTAGTTTTGTGCTTACCATAATATATATATTTTGTCTAGTGATTGGGATTAATTGTGTGTACAAATCCTCTTGGTTCATAGAAAGATAACTACGCTTACGTCAAAAGAAAAGTTATAGTCTATGAGAGGTAGTATGATGGGATCCGGTGATAGAAGTATCTCATTAAGCCTTTCTGGGCCAAAGAGAAACACTATACGTTGTTGAAAGTGTATTTTTTGGCTAATCCATACGTTAATTCTAATAGATCGTACAGAGTGAAAGCGATAGAAATGATCATCATGTGGGTTATTCATCTAAGATAGTATGTGAGATATGTAGATATGAGAGAAGTGAAGAGATGAGAAGTTTCCTTCCCAAGCCCTATTCTTGCCCGTAGGCAATAAGGATACTACGGGGAGAGATGTACCTGTAGCAAAGAGAACCTAGAGAGGATGAATTAGTAAGAATGAGAGAGATAGGTTTGGTTAAGGAGATGAGATTAGATACATATATATATGTTGGATTAGAGATGAAAATGAAAACAACAAGAAATCAAGAAAACATCAATGTAGAACACATCTTACTTGAAACCCTTCGACACCATTATTGATGGGAGAGAGAAGAAGAGGAGAGAATTCAACGTTGATTGATACGCCAAGTACAACACCTTCTTTGATAAGAGTTGATCTTCCAAGGATAGCGTGCAAGAATGGCTAGTCTTCCTCTAGGAGAAAGTGTAGGCTTGGGCTTATGTTAATGGAGCTAAGTACAATTAGGCATTACTACTCACTCCCTCAAGAATTCCTCTCATCAATGGCTTGAATGCTTGAGTTCCTTTTCAAAGAAGAAGTGGTCCCCTTTTATAGGTGAAGGGAACCTCCAAGGGTTTACACAAGAAGAGAGGAGCCAGTGTGAATAGGAATTGGAAAAGTTGGAAATGAGTTGTCCCTGCATGATGTGGGCAGACTGGGGTCCAGTATTTTGATCATATCTCCTAAACCGTGGCTCCAAATAAAAAAGTAAAAATATGGGCAGAAACTTCATCTCATTAGCTACGATTTTAATTTTAAAATCATTTTCCAATTCGGATTGGAACCTTGTGTAAAACATTCATCAAAATAGGGTCCATTTCTGGCAGCAAAAGTCTTCCCGTGTTCCCCTTAGCTTAGACTTTCATTTAATTCCAAAGGACACCTCATTCCATATGAAAGCATGACGTTGCTCCTTGATAAATTTTTGTAATCATGCTTGCAATAATGCATTAAAATAAGTGTATCTTTGAAATCATGCCACCTAGTGTCCCACTAGGATTTGATTCCCTCCTAGTAGCTATTTAAAAAGAAATATAAGAAAAGTATAAAAAATACATAGAATATATATATATAGGAGTTTACCCTAGATATAGGATCTAGCTAGGGTGTGAGATGATAATGAGATAGTAGAAATAAAGAATCAATGCTTTTTGCCCCAAGTTAAAGAGCCGGAGCTATTGAGCTTTTCTCATAGTATTTTCTGATGGTAAAGTAAGGATAGGTTACCCTTGAGAAAAATAATAGGATGAGATAGAAGGCTTATTATTATACTTAAATATGCATATGTACATTATAGGAAAGATAATTATGTATCTAAAAAGTTACAAGATAGATCTTGTAGCATGCGTTCCCGCTATGTACGTATCACAGTACGACATCCACCCCCTCTAAACCTGCACATCCTCCGGTATGTGCCACATTATTTCTTTGTAAGATCAGCCCTCTTGTACATCTTCCTTGATTTCTTCTTCACTGGATGATTCCAAATCGTCACTTTGATCTTTACCTGTGGTTTTCCCTTCTTCCTCATCAACATCTTCTGGATCATTGTCTCCTCTTCTGTTAAACATTTTGATCCTTTTTCCTGCAATGGGAATCTTTACTTTTGTACCATCTAGTTCAGACAAGTTGTAAGTAGCATTTTCTTGCACATGCTTTACAACATACGGTCCAAACCATCTTTTTGAAAACTTACGCATGACTGTGTGCTGGTTATCAAGGCTACTATCATACACTAAAACCCAATCACCTTTGTCAATTGCTTTGCCCCTGAGTTGATGTCGCTTATCAAAGTAGTCCTTGTTTTTCAACCTTGCATTTTTGAGTCGTTCTTTTGCAGCTTCAATGTCTCCTGGTCTTCTCTGTAGTTGCCTTATACGCAGTGCAAGGAGATCTTCCCTGTTAAGCCCCTCTTGCCAAGGTAGTACATTCCATGTGGGAATTGTATATTCAATCGGCATCACTGGCTTTTGACCATACATTATCTCCGCAGGCATGTAGCCAGTTACTGAACTATGTGTTGTACGATCAGCCCATAAAGCATATGGTAACAGTTTTGGCCACTCACCAACTCTTCCTTCACAAGCCTTGGCCAAAGCTTTGATGATAGGAGGATGCCCTCTTTCACTCTTTCCATTGCCTTCAGAGTTGTAAACTGTGGTAAGAGAAAGCATGATTCCTAATCTAGAAAAGAACTCCCTTGCTTCTTTGGCATCCATCTCACCTCCATCTGCAGTGATCTTTCCCACACAACCATAACGGCAAATCACCTCATCAAGAAGGAATCTACACACAGCTTCTGTGGTTTTAGCTCTTAATGCTCTTTCTTCAACCTGATTAGTTAGGTCTTCTCGTGCAAGAACCAAGTATCTCATCTGCCAAAGTCCTAAAGGCATTGTGACTAGATCCACAACCCATTTATAGTGCATGGCTAGTGGATATGTAGGGTGCAATCCATCACGATCTCGAACATTTGAATACATTTGACAAGTTACACATGACTCTACAAACTGAGATACATCTTTATACATACCCTTCCACCAGTATTTCTCTTTCAACTTGGAGAAGGTTGCCCACACACCCCTGTGTCCAGCCCATAGACTCTCATGAAACTCTTGCATGAGCTTTCCTTGAGTCTCTTTTTTGCATATAACCCGTTGTGGTGTAGCACCCTTTTGTTTAGGATGCTTCCACAAGTAACCATCCCTCAAAAAGTACCCATATTCTTTCCCGCGTATCCTCTTGAATTCTTGTTCAGTCCAATCATCTTGTTTTGTTAGAGTACTCAAGTAGCTTCCAATAAGAAGCCAATCACCTTCATAAAGCTCTTTCAAGAATGATTCAAGTAGATTAGTCATGCAGACATTGTTACCTTTGACATGAGAGATAGAATAGAACTTTGTACCTACATCATCTCCCTCATCAATCATTTGTGACTCATCTTCATACCTTGCCCTTGATAGCATATCTGCCACTGTATTGTCTTTACCTGCAATGTGCTTAAACTCGGGATTTAAGGACTTAATGTAGGCAATCCACCGCAACATAGCAATGTCTGGTGTTGAGCAGCTTGTAATCATCCCAAGAAGTGGTAGACAATCTGTTTCTACAACCACACATGCACCAATTAGGTACTCTTTCCCACTTTTCAAGGCTGTAACCATACCCCATAACTCTCTCTTTATCTGTGGATAGTTTCTTTGGCGAGCACTTAGTACCTTTGCTCCAAATCTTACCACATACCTGTGTCCTTCTTTGCCATCTTGCCCTATTGCCCATCCAATCCCTGTAGGACTGGTATCTACTGTCACAATCACTGGCCTTTGACACTCATAGTCTACCTTTCTCAAAGTCGTTGTTGACTGGAGTAACTCCTTTAGCTTTTTCATGGATTTTACATGTGCTTCTGTCCATTTAAACTTCTGATTCTTTCTAAGCAGCTGATAAAGAGGATCAGCTACATGTGCATAATGTGGAATCCAAATAACATAGAAGACACATGCTCCCAGAAACCTTCTAACCTCAGTGATGCTAGTGCACGTTTCTTTCATTCTTTGGATGGCATCTACCTTTGTTGGACAAGGTTTCCTACCATATGGCCCGCACATGGGCCCCACAATAAGCACTTCATTGACACCAAACATAGACTTTTTCCCTGACAATGTAAGATTCACTTCTTCCAACCTAGAAATTTTTTTTCACAATCATTTATGTGATTTACCACAAACCTGCGACATCCCTTGAGATCCAAAGCTTCATCTTTGTCACTTTCTTCACATCCTTTGATAGGCAAATCATCAATGAAAGGCATTGTGATTTGAGGAATAAAGTCACATAAGACCTTATTCATCCCATTCATCATATGTGCAACCGAGTTGGTTGCTCCCTGTGGCAAGGTACACATCCTTACCAAACCCAAAGGTGTCCTCATGGTTGTCAAGTCTCTGCTTTCGATTGCAAGCTGAAATTGATCATACCCTGAGTAGAGATCCCCCATTGAGTAGATTGCCCTCCCTGCAAATGCCTCTGCAAACTCATCCACAATTGGACCTGTACCTACATTTCTAATTATCACCTTGTTCACTGGTTGCATATCTTGGATGAAGCATAGAGAACCATTCTTCTTCGGAACTGTGAACCACATGTTTGAGTATGGAGCACAAGAAGGCTCCAAGATTCCCATTTTGATTTTCTCATTCAGTAGCTCTACTAACTTTGGCAAATGAGCCTTTGGAACCGGAATAGGCCGCAGATTCCAAGGCACATGAGGTATTGTGAAAATTACCATAGGAGCTACAATAGAAGGATCAACACATCCTATCTCATGTGGCTCAAATGCAAAAGCCTTACCATGCTTTGAAAGCATTTCTTTGAAGCACTTTGTCTCCTTCTGTGTTAGAAACTCCTTGCGACCGATCTGCAAGTCTTGGAAAGACTCCTTTGTGAAGGTATGCCCAATCTTTTTAGGATTCCTCAACCTTGGTTGTAAAGAAGCCTGCTCAATCTTTTCCCTGTTGTTGGGTGGTAAGGGTGAAGCTACTGGTTTCACCTTCTTTGCTACACTCTTGTATTTAGTTTCAACATGGACTTCTGGGCCAACTGTTTGGCTTTCTTTAAAGGCTTCTATTACTTGATACATTTCCATAGAGCAAACTTCCACAACTTCATTTTCAAGATGCAAATTAGACCCCATTATAGCATCAAGCTCACCCATAGTATCTAGAAAAGAAACTTGTTCACACAAACCCAAAACATTTTCAGTGGGCTCTAACAACCCACTCTTTTTCATGCCTATTTGTACATTATGCACATATTTCCTCTCACATCTCTTCAAATCTTCAAGTTTTGTAAAACATACTGATCCATTCTTTGTTGCCAAGGAGCTCGTTGAAAACGCTTCACCTATTTTTGGATCAGGCGAGACCCTTTTTCTTTTTGTACCACTGCAATCCCGCTTTACAATGGTACTTGGCCAAAACCCATCATTTCTCTATGATCATGAAACTCTTTGCTCACCTTTGGTAGAGGATGTTCTCTGAGGTTGTCACGATTTCTTTCATGGTTCACACAAACTGTGAGAAATTGGACAGCTCGTTTACCATCTTTGCTACGTATCCTAGCATATGCTGAACCATCATCCATTACCTTTGTTTCCATTAGAACTCCCACAATGTAGGGCTGTCCAAGGATGAGATGATATGAAGATGTGTCCTATACAAAGAAGTTTTGGTCAATATTTACATCACCTATCGTTACCTTCACACCTGGACATGTTGCATACAATTCACCGGATGAATTGTTTTCCACTTTTACCATCCAGCCATGATCTGTGTCCATCGGCCATTTGCACTTGTTGTAGAGACTCTTTGACATTATGTTTATTTCTGAACCATGGTCAATCAAGGCAAAAAATTGCTCTTCAAGATCACCTACCTTGACCAAAGTTTCTGTAGTAGCCCTTGCCCAGTGACTTCGTGAATAGTAGCTCCTAGGAATATCTTCAACTTCTTCATCATCATTTGAGAAATGCACTTGCTTCACTCTCCCACTAGATTGGTAGCATCCTACCACAGCTCCATCATTCTCCTTATTTTGCAGTTGCATCCCTTGTGTCTTTGAGGTTTCCCCTTCAACCTGTGGACGAGAAACTTCAGCAAGGGTTTGCCTCTTCCTCTTGATGATGTCAATGATCTCCTCATGGAATTCACGCTTTGCAATGCAAAGAACTTCTCCCAGAGTAAACTCAATCTTGCTATTCAAGATCCTTTCCTCCAAGACTTTCTTTAAATCTGTAGCAACCTCAATATCAGATTGTAGTTTATAAGTTGGGCCTTTTGTCTTACCTTTTGTTGGCTCTTTCTTCTTTCCTGTTGTAGACTCCTCCATGAGTACTTCAGGTGGAGATGCTCCTTGTGTTGAGTGTGTTTGAGAAGTCATTGAGTCGCTTCTTCCCCCACTTCTAGAAGCTCTTTTTGATGGTCCTTCATCAGCATTCTCACGTCTGCGCTTCTCTTCTATAATTGCCTCATTTTGTTGGCATTTTGTAATGTAGGCATGCACTGACAATGAGTCCACTGGATCATTCCATCTTGTTTCTAGACGTATGCAATCACCTCCTTCATGTAGAATATCTTTTGTAAGCTTTCCCTTTTTAGCTAATTGCATGAAATTTGGCCAAATTTGACCATGATGGTCACTCACCTCTTCATCACAAAAATGTTCAATTTTTACTCCATAAGTAGCTGCCTCAACTGAAGAGGTGGCATGCTTGGTTTCCATATCTTCAACTAAGGTTTGCATTCCCCCCTTCCCAAAGTTAGTTCTCAAGGGTAGACCTGTCTCTCTTAAGTGGATTTTACCATCCTTAAAAAAGATAACATCTTTTGACAAAGCATCACTAAAATCATCACAATCCCTTCTTACATGGTCTGTACTATCACACCAAATACATCTATTAACAAACCCTTCTTTGGGCTGTTGTCTTTGCCTAGGAAGTGGCCCTGATGGTTGGCCTTTTTCTTCAAGCTTTGCAAACTTCACCTTCAAGTCACGCATTCCCTTCACAAGCTCATCTAGCATGGACTCATCAAACTTAGGAGCGATAAAAGTAGGCTTTACCATTTTGTCAGAAGTTGAGGTGGAAGGACTTGTAGTGTTTACTACCATCTTGTCCCTTCTTCTTTGTCGTTTGGCAAGCAGTGAGACAGCACCTTCAACCTCATTCTAGTCGGTCTTTAGTCCTTGCTCAGCATCTTTATCTTCAAGAAGAAGCTCCAAATTTTCTTGAAACTCTTTACCTGTAGCTTGTAAGAAAAGATATGTCTTCTCTGCATCTAGTGTGGCCCTTTCTGTCCTGGTGAGTTGTGCATAGCGCCGCTCAAATTCCCTAAGTAGCTCTGTTATTGATAGTCCTTGCTTTGGATTGACTACCCATTCTAAGAATGTCCTTTTGGTCACTCTCTCAGAGTCCTCCATGAAATATTCCTCCTTTAAAGCTACTTTGAGTTCTTCCCAATTTCTCCCATGCCCATCTTTAATTACCCTAACATGCTCTCTAATTTCTGGAGCAACAACTAGCTCAAAGCTTTGAATCATCTCACCTTCTGACACGCGATGCGTAAGTACTTGGTTACATCTTTGCCATTGAACTGATCCATTCTATTGACGACTACTTGTATGGCCTTCGTTGCTGAAATCTACCTTCTTTCAGTGGCATGTTGTTGTTGCATGAACATTGCAAATTCTTGAAACATTTGCATTGTTGCTGGGTCAAAATGCGTACTCTATTGCTCAACATGATCACCCATGGTTACCCACAAAATCTCACCCTGGCAGTTTCGCGTCGGGTTCACCAAAAATATGTCGAGAAATTTGCAGTCTTGCCAGGAAAGCACCGGGCTTATGACTGTGAGAGTTTGTGAGAGAACTCAACAAAAACTATATGAAGGAGTTAAACCATAGATGCCATGAAGACTAGGGTTTGGAAAGAAGTGCAATCAAAGAAGACTCACTCTTTCTCTCTTGCACTCACACACACAAAGAAAGAACACAAAAGAGAATGTCAAAACAATACGAAAATGAAAACATCAAGGCTATGGTCATATCGTATCATGGGTAATATGAAAGGGTTAATAGATGAGTTAATGGCATTCAATCTTGGCTGACCAAATAGGCTACGAATTGTTCTTTGGAATTGTAGTTTTGTGCTTACCATAATATATATATTTTGTCTAGTGATTGGGATTAATTGTGTGTACAAATCCTCTTGGTTCATAGCAAGATAACTACGCTTACGTCAAAAGAAAAGTTATAGTCTATGAGAGGTAGTATGATGGGATCCGGTGATAGTGTATTTTTCGGCTAATCCATACGTTAATTCTAATAGATCGTACAAAGTGAAAGCGATAGAAATGATCATCATGTGGGTTATTCATCTAGGATAGTATGTGAGAAATGTAGATATGAGAGAAGTAAAGAGATGAGAAGTTTCCCTCCCAAGCCCTATTATTGCCCGTAGGCAATAAGGATACTACGGGGAGAGATGTACCTGTAGCAAAGAGAACCTAGAGAGGATGAATTAGTAAGAATGAGAGAGATAGGTTTGGTTAAGGAGATGAGATTAGATACATATATATATGTTGGATTAGAGATGAAAATGAAAACAACAAGAAATCAAGAAAACATCAATGTAGAACACATCTTACTTGAAACCCTTTGACACCATTATTGATGGGAAGGAGAAGAAGAGTGGAGAATTGAACGTTGATTGATACGCCAAGTACAACACCTTCTTTGATTAGAGTTGATCTTCCAAGGATAGCGTGCAAGAATGGCTAGTCTTCCTCTAGGAGAAAGTGTAGGCATTACTACTCTCTCCCTCAAGAATTCCTCTCATCAATGGCTTGAATGCTTGAGTTCCTTTTCAAGGAAGAAGTGGTCCCCTTTTATAGGTGAAGGGAACCCCCAAGGGTTTACACAAGAAGAGAGGAGCCAGTGTGAATAGGAATTGGAAAAGTTTGAAATGAGCTGTCCCTGCATGATGTGGGCAGACTAGGGTCCAGTATTTTGATCATATCTCCTCAGCCGTGGCTCCAAATAAAAAAGTAAAAATATGGGCAAAAACGTCAGCTCATTATCTACGATTTTCATTTTAAAATCATTTTTCAATTCAGATTGGAACCTTGTGTAAAAAATTCATCAAAATAGGGTCCATTTCTAACAGCAAAAGTCTTCCCGTGGTCCTCTTAGCCTAGACTTTCATTTAATTCCAAAGGACACCTCATGCCATATGAAAGCATGACATTGCTCCTTGATAAATTTTTGTAATCATGCTTGCAATAATGCATTAAAATAAGTGTATCTTTGAAATCATGCCACCTAGTGTCCCACTAGGATTTGATTCCCTCCTAGTAGCTATTTAAAAATAAATATAAGAAAAGTATAAAAAATACATAGAATATATATATATATATAGGAGTTTACCCTAGATATAGGATCTATTTAGGGTGTTCCTGATCTTGAACCATTTTGAACTGACGCATGAATGGTCTGCCCATAATGATGTCGAAATTGCTGCTCTCATCGAAATTCATAATAGCGAAGGTGTGTTCATATGCAATTCCACAAGAGGTTACTACAATCTGCTCCAAGATGCCAATAGGTCTCTCCAGGTACCCATCCGCTAGTTGAAGTTTCATTCTAGTTTTTCTTAGAGCAGGTTTTCCCCATTTTTCCACATTGCTTTGGTGGCTATGGCAATTCCGGCTCCACTATCCAATATCGCTACCAATTTTACATCCTTGTACTCTACTAGTAGGGTAGTATTTCCTTCTTCACCTTCACATTAGTACCCTACCTTGTTTACTGGCACTGGCTCATGTTTAGTTTGCTTTGAGGGTTGTGTCTTTAGCGTGTTTTGAGAGGCTTCGGGTGAAGGAATTACAAGCCCTATTTTTTCCAATTTTTTTGCGACCTCATCCCAAAGATGCGGTCTAACATTCAGCAATTCTGACAAAGTCAGTGTACAACAAATAGATGATGACATCAGCTCGTGAAGAGTTTTAGTATCCATCATCTTAGGATTGGCTTTCCATTGAGATGGAACTTTCCTTACCTCAGATTGAGTTTCAGGGTTACCAATAAATGAAGGTAAAGTCTTCAACGACTGTTGTGGTTTATTGTCTTCCGATATTGATGTGCCTGCATCTCCATACAATGATTGGATGTCATTTGGGTAGAGCTCAGGCTCCAGGTGGATTTTTGGGGTAGGAGCTGACACAAGTGTGGCACTTCCATCTTTCCTATTCCCAATCTGTTCCCATAGCTCTTTAGGCCATTGTTCTTCTACCTCTGGAATTGGTAGTGGCACCTGAGAATGCGTTCCATCTGTTGTATTGGCTACAAACCTCGTGTCCAAAGGTGTTTTGTCGACCACATTGGGTAGGTTATTCACTTCAATTCCCCTCTCATCTAACTCCTGAGTCTTCTCTCATATGAGTGCCTCGGTTTTTGGGGTTGTAGGAACTGATGGTTCCATAAGCGCTTGAGCGGCTTGGATGAGCTCCTTGCATATCTTTAGCCTCTCTTTCTCATAGCCTGGATGAGGTACGTTAACCACCTATCCTCTTGGGTTTGGTTAGGCTTTAGCCTTGCCTTGTAAGCTTTCAGAATTGCATCCAAAGGTTCAACCACCTTGTCTACTAAGACTGACCCTCCTGATGGCAGTTTTGGCAGTTTCTTTGTCTCGTTGTTGCTCTTAAGGTCTCTTTCCCTTTGTAGTTGTTCCTCTGTTTTCTGCAATTTGGTTTCCAATGCCGTTTTTTCCTTTTCTCTTTTGGCTTTCATCTTGTTTCATTTAGCCTTCCAGGATTTCCTAGGGGTTCGCACGGACAAGTTGTCTATCTCTGTTTGACTGGCCGGGACATTCTTTGCTACCTCATTTACTTGAGCTCTAGTGAACGCTTTTATTGGAATGTTCCGTTATGTTTCTGATCCACTTGAGCTTGGTACAATCCCTATTTTGTTCATGGTTGCTTTTCCTTTGTTTTTGGGGTTTTTGGGCACTGTGGAATAAGATGGTCGGTTGTGCATCCATCACAGAATCCAAAAATTTCACCCTCCCTCCTTTGTTTGGACACACTCTAGCCCAGTGATCACCGCCACATTCATAGCATGGTCCTACAGGTGGTGGAGAAGCTTGTGGAGCTCCCATCGGTTGTCCTGTTCTAGGAGGATAGCCTCTAGGTTTGTAGCCCTGATTTTCCATAAACATGAGCATATTCTCATCGACCAAGTAATGATTTCTGGTTGGTTGTGCTATGTATGAGGGCTCGGGCATTTTTTCTGGAATTATCCATGGATTATATACCTCTGGAGAATATGCATTCCTATCAATTTCACTTTCGTAAGTATTGTTTGAATCTTCTCGGTATGAGACTACCTGGGTCATACTCTGATAAGAAGGTGGTTCAATGGGTTGTGAGATCCTTACCATAGCCCTATTTTCCTAGGGTAAAGGAGGTTGATGTCCCAATAGTGGCGACTGAGCTTTTTCCTGACCCAAGATTGCGTTATTTGGCCCCACTTGGTACCTTGGAGGGGGCGGAAGTGGTTGTCCCCCATGTGGTCCATATTTTCTCTCTCTAACATAGTTCGTAGAAACATTCATGATTTTCCTGGTTTGTCCATTTTTGTTCTGTAGCACACCACTTCAATATCCATTGTGAGTTCACGTCTGGCCTTGGTTGAAGGTTGCACCACTGGGTTAGATGGTCACCTCCACAAGTATCGCATTTTCGGTTGGCGGTTGTCGTGTGTTTGGGTTTGTCTTGTTTCCTTGGTTCATCTTCCTAATCACTTCATCTATCATTGGATCAACGTTCAGCAAAATAGTGTTTTGCCCTCCCAATTTTGTCGTGGACTCACTCGTGGTTGAAGAGGTGCTACTAGTCCCCTGATCTGTGTCTTCAGTCACCTCCCCATATGCTTTGCAGTTATCTACAAGATACAACGTCTCTTTTTTCGTGGACTCACTCGTGGTTGAAGAGGTGCTACTAGTCCCCTAATCTGTGTCTTCAGTCACCTCCCCATATGCTTTGCAGTTATCTACAAGATACAACGTCTCTTTTGTCACTTGCTCAAAGGTTACACACGCTTTCAGGTGCAAGTCCTTTTTGAGCGTGTCATTTCGTAGTCCCTCTATGAAGAGGACTGATAGTATTTCATCCTGAGGTAGTTCTCGAGCAGGGCATCTTTCTATGTATTGCTTGAAATGAAGCGATGCTTCCTTCACTTTTTCATTTTTCTTTTGTCTAAATGCATAGACCTGGGAGACAGTGTTATGCTTGATCCCTCTTTTTGAGAACTCCTCAACGAATTCTCGGAGAAGTTTCTCAATACTTGGGAATTCTAAGCTGTTTAATGGTTGAAACCAAGTCAGGGCAGTGCCTTCCAATGTCAACCCAAATCCTTCATATTGAGTGTGGAAATCAGTTACCTGTTCTGCTCTCAATACTTGATTGAAGATTGAAACATAGGCATACAGATCACTAGATCCATTATTCTTTTTGGGTAAGCATTTTGCCACCTAAGATGGTCTCATACGCCTAGCCTCTGCAACCATTCTAACAACTCCTGGTCCCCCTGGGATGGCTTCTCTTGGTTCATAATCTCCTCTTGGTACTAGAAATGGTATCCTATCCGCTCTTCATTCATCAAGGCGATCTCGTGTGATATGGTAGGAGGGATTCTAGTGGTGTAAGTGAATTCAGGAATAGAGCTGCCCCTATGTGTGTTCATGGAAACCCTAGTTGTCCTCAACCCTAAGGGTTCTGTTCTCGAAACTCTTTCATGTCCATAAGAATCCTCCACTATGGTTCTCAAGGGACTCTCACTTACACCACTCTGATTCTAGTGGTGTAAGTGAATTCAGGAACAGAGCTGCCCCTATGTGTGTTCATGGAAACCCTAGTCATCATCGACCCTAAGGGTTCTGTTCTCGGAACTCTTTCATGTCCATAAGAATCCTCCACTCTGGTTCTCAAGGGACTCTCAAGTACAATCTCATGTCCGATGTGAGTAGTCGTGGTTTTTTCAGCTTCCGGATTTACATAGTATTGGTGGAGTGGTCCTCCAAAATATGTATATCTCTCTAACTCCTTCTGATCCATTGGGGAGTACTTTCAGCCATACTTGTCCATGATGACCACCTAAATACTTCTACCCTCCGTGTACGTATAAACATACAAGTTTTTTCGGTCTGTTAATTCTTTGATGCGGGACTCGTCACATTTGTAATAGAGTGTTTGGTCTCTATTATTGAACTTATAAAGCCCCACATATGTGTTGTCCGTGTTAAGGCGCTCTGTCTCATTGGTGTGTCTGAGTACCGCATTTTGTTTCTCCATTTTGGGTGGTGTATCGGCCGGTTCATTATCTACCTTGTCCTTGGTGCCAGTCATTCCCCATTTATCCACAATATAAGGGTTATGAACCACTAGGTACATCATTCCCTCTTGGTCAAAATATCTATCCCCATCATAATCAACATCTACAAGGTCTCTGAACTCGCTCAGTTTATTTTCCAACTTAACATAGTAGCGGTCCATTCCATCCTTATAGATTTTGGCTTTAAGCACATTTTCAAATTGAAACTTCAAATACAAAAACATCACATCAGATGTAAGTTGAGAAGGACCTGCACCCATCGAAGGTGTTCCCTTAGGGTTTGACTTGTTAAAATCTTCACTCATGAGTCCGTATGATCTCTCAGACGAAGTGTTAGAGAAACTCTCCTCTAAAATGGGTTCCAAAGGCGATAGTGGTCTCTGATTCACACTTTATTTCGTTGAGTGATTACTCCCTTGATCAAAGATGTTGTGGTTCCTATTCTGGTACAATCTTCTTGATCGTAGATTCATGAAGAATTGGTAACAAGAAAAATCCAAACCGTATTACCTCATTAAATAGTTTGAATCTCCCGTTTGCTCTTGCTTGTTGGGTAGTATCTTCTGGTACCTGCAATCTGTCGAAAATGTGCTTGATAGCTATAAGCTTACAGTTGCTCTTGTTAGTTATTTCTTTTGTTCGACAAAACTTAGCACACACTTCCCTACACAACCTCAACAATTTTGATCCAAATTCAATTTTGAAAGAAGCACCTGGTTGTTATGGCCTAGCTCCTTGTGTGGTAAGTTTCTATCTCTGTTCTGGCTCAGAGATACATGGATCGCGATCCATGTTGAAAAGCCATTTTAACTTTTGGTGATACCATCAACTTCAGCATGATTAAGGGATCTTATGGTATCAAAAATTTTAGAAAGGAATCTCTGGATTGGAGGCTAAGTTGAGTTTGTCACTTTGCCTGAGCTTCTATAAGTTCTAAGCTGTTGGAAGGGTTTCTTGCATCCAATTTCTACTTTGGAAGGACCACTAGACTCTATGTGATACCCTCTAGCTATGGTACTAGTTTGGTGTCAATTTGTGTCAGGGGAACATGGATCGCGATCCATGTTCCTTTGTGTCAAAATACACTGAATTTTGTCCCACAGCTAGTCCTTGGCCTAGTGATGCTGACTATATGGTTTTTCAATGCTTTAAAGCTTTTTAGGACAGAAAAAAGTCAGTTTTAGGGTTTATGTCGGTGGTTTCCCCCCTTGACTAGATTTTTGCCACCTTTTGCCCTCTTTTGAAATTTCTTGATAAGGGTCCTTTAGGAGAAAGTGCTCCAATTGTCATCAATTCCATGCTTGTCTTTTATCAGCTCAAACTTCCAAAAAGGTATATGGATTGCGATCCATGTTTGGAAAGATTTTGGAATGACACTTTGTGAGCTGATCACACAAGGTATGATGATGCTATTCCCCAAGTCTTTTTGGATTTGGTCAATTTTTTCCAAGTGAGAAGCAGAGTTTTGTGTCTGTTTTGCGGTTTTTTACAAACCACTTTTTTTCTGGTATTTTGACCAGCTTTTTTCACTTTTTTTCTATGGATTCTTTTGGAAAAGTTGTTCAACTAGTAATCAGGAGTACACTGGTAAAATCTTGATTTCAGATGTCTACCTGGAACATGGATCGCGATCCATGTTGGAAAGCACCTGGGCATGAAATTTGGTTCTATGGAATCCTCGCTTCTAGTTTGTCCCAATTCCCATCTCTTTTTGGATTTGGGCAATTAAAAGTTAAATTTTTCCTTTTTTCCAAGGTTTTGGTATGCTCACTCCAATCTTTTGACTTTTATGATATTCTAGCCCTCTTTTTCTTACCAAACTCAAGGTTCTGATGCTTGAGAGCCTGTTCTAAGCAAAGGAAATAATTTTAGCACATTTTGCCAAAAAGGTACACGGATCGCGATCCATGTTTGGCAAGATTTTTGACAAGTTTTTGCACAGTCCTTTTCAACAAGTGTTTTTATCCCCTTCTTGAAATTTTTACTAGGTTTGGTCTAGTTTTGAAGCTCTGACCATCACTTCTTCAATTATTCCGAGTTATGGTCTTCAATACCAAAATAGGTTTTTGACAGTTTTTCCCTCGATCCTTTTGGCCATAAATGATGGTGTAATTTGTTACCTAACCTACCCTACAACTGAAATGAATATGCAAACACAACTGAACTTAACAGTACATGCAGAAATAATAATAATGTGTGTGGTGGAACAACCCTTCCAAGCATGTGAAAAAGTCAAAGAACGAAATGCTATCTTGTATTCACTCACAACTTTCTTTGCTCTTAAGGAATAGCATTGGCTAGTCTCGGAATCCAGTCTCTATTAAGCACTAAACCTATGTCTAGTTGCTTCACTGTCTATGGGTAAGCAGAATGGGTATCAAAAGCTTGAAGGGAGATTTTTTTTTTTTTTTTTACACTGAGTCACTCACCACCTAACAATCGGTTTCCCCGGCAGCGGCGCCAATGTTAGCGGGTCGTCGTGTGATAGACGTCTGCAGCATAGCTCTTTTGTATTAACATAATGTCAATATGCAAGGAAGCAACTCGGGGTGGGGCACGGAGACTTAATGAGAGTGTCAATCTCACCAAAGTGAACTCAAGGACTACCCGTTCTTACGACAAAAGCAAATCAACCACTTCCTAGTCAGACAATCAATATGCGTCCATTCTCAACACTCAACGTAATCACACCTTTTCGGTATCCAAACGAATCCGGAATGTCACAAAACTTAAGGAGAGGTATCACAACACTTATGAGCTTAATCCTATCAAGTTCTGTCACCATCTGGCAAGGTCCATAAATCACGATCCATCACAAAAAGTGTGCAGAAAACTGAAACAGAAGTACTTGGAAAGATCCACCTTAAGCATAGAAACAGTTATCCTTGGTCAAAACATCAAAAAACAACCATTTTAACTCCCAAATCAATGCATTTAGCTCACAAACGATACGTCGCAAACCACAACAGAATTGGAAATGATTACACTTAGATTGTAGAGCAAGAGATAAGAAACGCAATGTGCTAGTCGGAATAGAATTCTGATTACCCGTTTAGGAGAAAAGATGATTACAAGTTGTAGTCACAAGAAGCCTCCACACTGCACGTTTTCTTCTTCTAGCTACTGATAATCTCCCCTTTAAAACTAAGGGTTTTTGACTTTAAAATTTAGGGGGCTTTCCCATGGCCATCCAGCCTCTTACAAGGGGTAGACTCAGAGAAAATAAAAAAGGGTATGGTCTAATCTCATCATGATTACAACTCATCTTAGGCTGAATTACAGGGTTTTTTTCGAAAAAATAGAGTGTCCACCGGGTTTGGTGTGCATACACCTGTATGCGCCCGTATCCCCCAAACACACACACACACACACACACACACACACACACACACACACACACACACACACACACACACACACAATGGGGCACCACTCCGCCTACACAACCCACCTGGCCGAGACAGGGAACACACCGATAGAGTGAGAGGAGAGAGACTATCCATTTGCCCACTCAACACAGAGACACACACAAACACACGCACCCAAAAAATGCAGCTCAAAAGAGGAATATTTTTTATGTTTAGATACAATTGAGCTTGAGCCAACACCAATGGGGCAAATAGCTCACACAATATGGAGGAAGTATTCCAGATACAATTACAAATTTGAGCATGAGAACTCACAAGAGAAAATTACACAACCAAAACAGAAAAAAAATAGTGAAGAATTTGGCAAAATAGACAGTACCATTGCGTCCGGAACTGCCTAAAACCCTAGTCTACAACATCAAAGTGGTCAAATTCGACTTCAGATGAGCAGTTTATGGCCAAAACAGGCTCCAAAAATAGTAAAAATTGAGTTGCAGTTGTTCCTCCTCTTCTCTCGATGTTTTTCTAGTTGTTTTCTTAGGTTTTTCAATGTCCACACTTCACTTTATCCCTTGGGCACCTTTGGCCTTTTGATTGATCTCAAACAAACCCCGAATAGGCCAAAAAATGGCCACGTAGTGCGTTTTTGTTACCCTTCTACATCCATCCGCACACCTAGCACTCGACTTTTTCCAATAATGCATCCTGTAATCACGTGAAGTGATCCCCAAATATAGTTCTCATGATGATAATTCTGCATAATTCATCACAAGAAAACACTCCCATTATGTCCGTACTTATCCATGTGCAAGTCTTGATCCCATTCATCCTCCTGACGCCACTGGATGCCATCTGACGCACCTGCTTACCTCATGGTGTCATCCCATTGATAGCTTCCTCAAGAAGTTCTACGCTCCATCAACTCCTCATTATTGTAGAAAAACACACTGACACTGGTGATAATGAAAATCGATGTACTATGTATACGTTGTCCTAATTGTACACATGTGGGCCCCATATAACCACCTGGCTCTGGAAAATGGGCAATTCTTTATTTGATGCACCATGCATGTGTATGTACATATATGCAATCACTTCTTCCAAGAAACTCCTAACATCGTCTTTGATTTACCTTTTTTCTTTGGCGGCTCTTGTTCAATGTCTTTTGAAACCGTCTCGAGCTTTTGCTTTATCGAGTTGTAATTGCAGGGGCTATAGCCGCAGGGAGCTCCTCTTCTACATCTTCAATCTTAACCATTCATTTTGAGATGGTGGTTTTGGCCACCTTCCATGTGCACCAATCACTTTGTATGCAATTTGTTTTAGAATTTCTCCACCTCCAATGTACTTCGGGTTGTCGATCCCCATTCCGACCACTTGTTCATGCAGATATTGAGCGTAGTTCACTTCTTTGGGTACATCCTCTTGAATGCCCAGCTGATGGTGGTGGCTACTGCATGTGGTGGGGTGGTGTACTTTTGAGGCCACTTACTGCACACATGCAAGTATTGATTGTAGAGTCTATAGATCTTAGTTACTCTCAGATCAGCTAAGTCCTCAAATGTCTTATTAATCTTCTTTTGAAAATAAACCTTGACTTTGTCTCTTCTCTCTCTGACTGAGATGCCTTCATTTCATGGCAATGATTTCAGGGGTAATGACCACCTCTATCTTCTGTCCATCAAGAGCTGTAATCAGAGCTTTGCCATTTTTCTCAATGGAATTCGCTATTTCATATATTCTTTGAGTATCCACTCCTCTTGGAGGAGCCGTGAAGAAGTTGTATAGATCAGATCTTTCAAGGTGTTTAAGGATGTCCTCCTTGCTGGCATATTCATTAAGTTCTTTGGGGATCATGGGCACATCAACTGTATTGCCTTGATGATCTTTGAAAGTGCCCTGATATAATGTGATCCCTTCTGCTTCCAGTGTGGAATCATCCATCCACATCTTAGTGGGATTTAGGGTTTTTGGTGGGATGGTGAATGGCTTTGTTGCAGCTATGATGTCCTTAAGGGCATGCCTCTTCTTCTTTGTTGGAGATTTTCTGGTATCCATTGATCATGAGTGTACTACAAGTTCAAAGTTAGTGTCGTTCCCAAAATCTGACTTTTACTTAGCTTCTAGCTACCCTAATGATTCAAAGTTGAACCACAAGCTAATTAGGACATACATTTGCTTTTCACAAGAACAAAATTGCATTTTGGTGCTTATTTCATGCTGTGAGACATCATACATGTATGATGTCTATGTGCTCAGATTGAGGTAAAACTTGTCCTGTGCATAGCCCATAGCTTGTACATCACATATATATGCCTGGTTTGAGATTTGAATCAGAGTTGAGGTAAATTTTCTCTTATAAGCTCCATAAAGGTTCTACATCCGGAAATTGGGTGTATTTAGACGATATGAGATTCAAATGGTTTGGCACTTAGTAAATGAGCTCATTGGCACATAGTTAAAACATAGTAAATGAGCTCATTGGCACATAGTTAAAACATGGGTTTGGACAAAATCTTTGTTGATGATCAATTTGGCACTAGAGACATCATAAGTGTAGATGTCTTTTATCAACAAATGACTCCAGATTCATTGAGTATGATGTCTATAGCATATACATAGTGTTTGTGGCTTTGAATTGAACTTGAGATTGAATCTGGGTGTGAAAGGCCAAGAATGTGAGTTTTGTGTGTCTTCTTTTCGTGCTTGGGCAAAAATAGGTCAAATGAGGTTCAATGAGATGAAAATTGGTAGGAAGTCTTATGGGGATTGATAAATGTGTTGGTTACTTCAAAATCTCAGCCGTAAGTCAATTTATGAAGTAGACATCAAGTATGATGTTGATAGCCGTTTTTTCGGCTCTCTGTAATTGCCATAGTGAGTTATCTCACCCTATCAAATCACTCAAACACTGTGGTTACCCTCACCCTTTCACTGTATATAGGTGCGTGTGAGTTAGGGGACTTTTCCCATATCTCCTTACTGAAATAAAAAACCCTCAATTAGCTACTCATTGGGCTAGTTGAGCCAAAAAAATAAAAAATATAAGTATATTATGGCCCATGCGTATGTAAATATTTATTTGTATATAGGGTCTAAATAAAAGATTTTTTCATAATTATTTTGGTATTTATTTAAATATTTCTACCTAGGTGTGTGTTATTTATGCTCTGTACATTGCCTCACCATTACCACAATTTTTCTTACCATTTTTCATACTCTTTATTCCATATAGAAATATTTTCATGTAAGCTTCTCTTATATTTGGTGTAACTCCACCCCCACAAAAATCCAAAAAAACTAGTTTTATTTATGTGTATATTTTTTCACTATTGTGATTTTTCCCTTCCTGCATCTATTTTGTTTTTTTTCTAAAAAATTAGAACACCAAAAATATTTATCTTTTTATGGTAGCCTCATAATGAGAGAGATTTCTTTTGACCCCTTTATATTTTTTCCACTTATATTATTTATATTTGACATGTACATATTTTTTAGACCCTCAATATTTGATTTTCTTAGTTGTACTATTCACTTATATCATGATCTCAACAATATCTTCAATTATAGACCTACCAAATAAGGTCAAGGGTAGGTGGCATGCATACATGCACTATGGAGGGCTCACTCTTGGAGGTATTCAAAAGAATCATCCAAAGAAGGACCCCACAAGGACTTGTGCAGTGGAAACAAATTGTCAGTTTTGCTGAATTTTAAAGTTCACTTGCTCTCCGAATTTGAAAAGGTGATACAAACAAAAGTTGTAGCTCGTGGGCTGAACTTTGGCCTCAAATTTTTTCATATTTTTTTGAGCTACGAGCCGTGAGCTATGATTTTATTAGTGGACCCCAGTTTTCCCATGCTATGCAGCCACACTCTCTCTTCCACTTTATCATTTTCCTCTTTCACACACACTTCTCCACTCATCATCCCCACCTCTCTCCACCCTACTCACCTTCTCCTCAACCTTGAAGAATAAGAGAAACCATGGTGAACTCATACCTCCCACACACAATTCCATTCCAAAATTGACCACCTAGTCTCATTTTTCCTCCTTCAAATTACCCATATCTATCAAAAAAACCACAAAATTCAGCCTCTTCTCTTAAAAGACAGCATCATGGTGGTTGATTACTCAGCTTCAATTACCTTGTCTCTCAAGGAAGGTCAAGAGTGGATAAAAAATGTAACGTCAAAGCTAGTGGACTGTCAACAAGCGTCAAAATTGTCCCTACTCAAGACATTTGGAACATCAACCTTGTAAGAAATCCACCTTTTCTTACCTCTTAAGAGTATTTCTTCCTTATTTGTATCCTACATTAATACTCCCATTGTAAATATCCAATTCCATTTGTAAATTAATACTAACTCTACTAACACTAACCCACTATGAAAAGTCCTATCACCTCCATTTCTCTCCTCTCTCTTTCCCCACCAACTTCTTGATAATTCCAAGCAAAAGAAATTAGATAAATTGCTGAAAATCTAACCCAACCATGGTTAGAGGAGTAACCCTAGCCTTCAAAATTGCTATAAAAGGAGGGTGTAGCTAGCACAAAAAGGGGGGAGAAGAAAGAGCACTATGCTATAGCTTGAGAAGCCAAGCTCAACCTCTTGAGAAGAAGCTCTTGAGTGGAATCTCATTGGCATTAGGCATATGTATGTGTTGTATTAGGGGTGATTAGCAAGGGAACTCTATGCCATTGTAAGAGAGAGTGATCATTAAATTGAGAGTAGGAAATCTATCATTTCTCCTACTAGAGTAAGCCCAACATTTGCTGAATCAAGGAGGGTGAATTTAGACTAAGAATGTATACCTTGTCTCCCTTCCAACGTGAAGTCATGGACAATAATGATGTGTAAGTGTCTTGGTGTTTTATTTAAGTTCTTGATAGCTTGTCTACGGGTATTGTTATCAATTTAGCCATAAATCCACATGCTGTAAGAGGGCGACAGGGTGGAGAGGACTCCCCTGGCCTTAAGACAGTGATTGGGGTGGCTTTTTTCTTGTGATGTGTTGTGGTGTAATTTATTCAGGCTATGTTGAACAAATACTAATCTCACTTTGATTGGTCATGACAAATTTGTAAGAAGGCATTAGTGCAACAAGCACCCCCTTCCCCCTTCTCTCTCTTTCTTACATATATATATTTATGTTTGCTTGATCATTAACGATACACTTCAAAGCAGCCCGAGCACCATCTCTCTCTCTCTCTCTCTCTCTCTCTCTCTCTCTCTCTCTCTCTCTCTCTCTCTCTCTCTCTCTCGTGTTTTAGTGTGTGAGAGTATTCCATTGGTGTTAGGGTTAGTGTAAATTCCTTGCTTGTTTGTGGGTTGCTCTAACGATTCTCCTCTTTTGTGTCCTAGTGAAGCGGTCCGGGGCGGGCAACAAGAAGAGCAACCTCTAGACACCCTTCAAGGCTCTCGTGCTGCTCTATGGGGCTGGGGCACAACACAACACAAACCAAAACAACAAACCCACAGCCAAATCCCAACTACACAAGGGGCACCAACTAGTTTAAGAGTGAACTAGGACGCAAAAGAGGAGAATCGTTAGAGCAACCCACAAACAAGCAAGGAATTTACACTAACCCTAACACCAATGGAACACTCTCACACACTAAAACACGAGAGAGAGAGAGAGGGAGAGAGAGAGAGAGAGAGAGAGAGAGAGAGAGAGAGAGAGAGAGAGAGAGATGGTGCTCGGGCTGCTTTGAAGTGTATCGTTAATGATCAAGCAAACATAAATATATATATGTAAGAAAGAGAGAGAAGGGGGAAGGGGGTGCTTGTTGCACTAATGCATTCTTACAAATCTGTCATGACCAATCAAAGTGAGATTAGTATTTGTTCAACATAGCCTGAGTAAATTACACCACAACACATCACAAGAAAAAAGCCACCCCAATCACTGTCTTAAGGCCAGGGGAGTCCTCTCCACCCTGCCGCCCTCTTACAGCATGTGGGATTTATGGCTAAATTGATAACAATATCCGCAGACAAGCTATCAAGAACTTAAATAAAACACCACTTACACATCATTATTGTCCATGACTTCACGTTGGAAGGGAGACAAGGTATCCATGCTTAGTCCAAATTCACCCTCCTTGATTCAGCAAATGTTGGGCTTACACTAGTAGGAGAAATGATAGATTTCCTACTTTGAATTTAATGATCACTCTCTCTTACAATGGCATAGAGTTCCCTTGCTAATTACCCCTAATACAATACATACATATGCCTAATGCCAATGAGATTCCACTCAAGAGCTCCTTCTCAAGAGGTTGAGCTTGGCTTCTCAAGCTATAGCATAGTGCTCTTTCTTCTCCCCTCCTTTTTGTGCTAGCTACACCCTCCTTTTATAGCAATTTTTAAGGCTAGGGTTACTCCTCTAACCATGGTTGGGTTAGATTTTCAGCAATTTATCTAATTTCTTTTGCTTGGAATTATCAAGAAGTTGGTGGGGAAAGAGAGAGGAGAGAAATGGAGGTGATAGGACTTTTCATAGTGGGTTAGTGTTAGTAGAGTTAGTATTAATTTACAAATGGAATTGGATATTTACAATGGGAGTATCCATGTAGGATAGAAATAAGGAAGAAAAAATCTTAAGAGGTAAGAAAAGGTGGATTTCTTACAAGGTTGATGCTCCAAGTGTCTTGAGTAGGGCCAATTTTGACGCTTGTTGACGGTCCACTAGCTTTGACGGTACATTTTTTCTCCACTCTTGACCTTCCTTGAGAGACAAGGTAATTGAAGCTGAGTAATCAACCACCATGATGCTGTCTTTTAAGAGAAGAGTCTGAATTTTGTGGTTTTTTTGATAGATATGGGTAATTTGGAGGAGGAAAAATGAGACTAGGTGGTCAATTTTGGAATGGAATTGTGTGTGGGAGGTATGAGTTCACCATGGTTTCTCTTATTCTTCAAGGTTGAGGAGAAGGTGAGTAGGGTGCAGAGAGGTGGGATGATGAGTGGAGAAGTGTGTGTGAAAGAGGAAAATGATAAAGTGGAAGAGAGAGTGTGGCTGCATAGCATGGGAAAACTGGGTCCACTAATAAAATCATAGCTCACAGCTCGTAGCTCAAAAAATATGAAAAAATTTGAGGCAAAAGTTCAGCCCACGAGCTACAACTTTTGTTTGTATCACCTTTTCAAATTCGGAGAGCAAGTGAACTTTAAAAAATTCAGCAAAACCGACCGTTTTTTTCCACTGCACAAGGTCCTTGTGGGGTCCTTCTTTGGATGATTCTTTTGAATACCTCCAAGAGTGAGCCCTCCATAGTGCATGTATGCATGCCACCTACCCTTGACCTTATTTGGTAGGTCTTTAATTGAAGATATTGTTGAGATCATGATATAAGTGAATAATACAACTAAGAAAATCAAATATTGAGGGGTCTAAAAAATATGTACATGTCAAATATAAATAATATAAGTGGAAAAAATATAAAGGGGTCAAAAGAAATCTCTCTCATTATGAGGCTACCATAAAAAGATAAATATTTTTGGTGTTCTAATTTTTTAGAAAAAAACAAAATAGATGTAGGAAGGGAAAAATCACAATAGTGAAAAAATTATACACATAAATAAAACTAGTTTTTTTGGATTTTTGTTGGGGTGGAGTTACACCAAATATAAGAGAAGCTTACATGAAAATATTTCTATATGGAATAAAGAGTATGAAAAATGGTAAGAAAAATTGTGGTAATGGTGAGGCAATGTACAGAGCATAAATAACACACACCTAGGTAGAAATATTTAAATAAATACCAAAATAATTATGAAAAAATCTTTTATTTAGGCCCTATATACAAATAAATATTTACATACGCATGGGCCATAATATACTTATATTTTTTATTTTTTTGGCTCAACTAGCCCAATGAGTAGCTAATTGAGGGTTTTTTATTTCAGTAAGGAGATATGGGAAAAGTCCCCTAACTCACACGCACCTATATACAGTGAAAGGGTGAGGGTAACCACAGTGTTTGAGTGATTTGATAGGGTGAGATAACTCACTATGGCAATTACCGAGAGGCGAAAAACGGTTATCATTAGCCCTCCCCTAGGATGATGGTATATTCATGTACCATCATAAAGAATCTTTTCCAAAGAGAGTGCTTCAGAGTCTTTGACAAGATCTTCATTGTTTGGCCCCTTGGAATTTTGGTTTGTGTTACACTCATGCTTCATGGAACAATACTTACATGGGATAGTTGCCTTTTGCTCTGGTAGATCCTTTGGTAGAAGGCGACTCAAGTTAGGCTTCAAGCGATAGCCATTTACCTTCCTGGAGTGCTCTTTCCCATTCAAGTCCATAAGTTGATAGTAACTTGAATTGAAAGCCTTCTTGACTATGTATGGCCCCTATCATCTTGTTTCAAATTTGGCATCAAAACGATTATCGAGTCGATTGTCATACCTTAGCACAAGATCTCCTTCATTGATGCCTTTGTCCTTCAGTTTCTTGTCAAGCTTCTCCTTTGTCTGTGTGGCTTTCCTCTTATAGCACTCGTATGCTGCTTCTCTTTTCCACTCAAGCTCAGCTAAGGTAAGAAGTCAATCCATCCATGCTTCTTGATCATCTTGTGCTGATTTGCCATGAAGTCGCATTGTTGGAATGTTTAGCTCAATTGGCTGTAAAGCCTCTTGACCATAGAACAAGTGAAATGGTGTGAACTCCGTGGCTTCCCTATATGTGATTCGATACGCCCACAAGGCACCATCCAAGAAGTCATCCCACAACTTTGTCTTGTTTTTCACCATCTTTCTAATGATGCCTGCAATGACACCATTAGCTTTTTCTACCAAACCATTTGATTGGGGATAGTAGGGTATACTGTGACGATGTAGAATGTGAAGTTCTTCACAGACTTCTGTGAGCAATCCTTTTCTAAACCCTAGACCATTATCAGAAACAATCTCCAAAGGTGTGCCAAATCTACAACAAATGTGAGTGTAGACGAATTTGCTCACTGTCCTCTCATTTACCTTTGCCACACTTTGTGCTTCCACCCACCTAGTCATATAGTCTACAGCCACTAGACGACACAAATTACGTTAAGGCTAGAGGTGTTTATAGATTAAGGATACAGGGCTAGAGTTCAGGCTTTATGGTCTACTTAGTAAGAAAGCTTCTAGCAGCAGGTTTCATTTATCCAGTGGAGAATTCAGAGTGGGTCTCTCCTGTTGTTGTCACTCCTAAGAAAAATGGCAAGTGGAGGGTGTGTGTGGATTACCGTCCCCACATTAGAGGCTAGAAAGAGGATCACTTTCCTATTCCAGGAGAGAGCAGGTTTCATTTATCCAGTGGAGAATTCAGAGTGGGTCTCTCCTGTTGTTGTCACTCCTAAGAAAAATGGCAAGTGGAGGGTGTGTGTGGATTACCGTCCCCTCAATGAGGCAACAAAGAGAGATCACTTTCCCCTCCCATTCCAGGATGAGATACTAAATGAGGTAGCTGGTCATGAGAAGTACACTGTGTGCGATGGTTACTCAGGTTACTTTCAAATAGGGATTGCATTGGAGGATCAATTGAAAACAACCTTTATCACTCCTTGGGGTTGTTATGCTTTTAGAGTCATGCCATTTGGTCTGACAAATGCTCCTGCAACATTCCAACGTTTCATGAATATGGTGTTTCAAGCATTCTTTGGAAAGTCAATTAGGGTGTTCATTGATGAATTCTGTATTTATAGCTCAAAATCATTGCATCTACAAAGGGTAGAAGAAGGTTTAAAGAAGCTCTACGACATGGGAGGTCAACTCAACCCCGACAAGTGCCATATAGGTGAGGATGAAGTAATCTTGCTTGGTCATAAAGTTTCTTACAAAGGCATTGAAGTGGATCCTTCAAAGGCAAAGGCTTTTATTGAGCTACCATCACCCAAGAGTCTTAAGGAGGTCATCTCATTCATTCAAAAGGTGAAGTATATGTCACGCTTCATTCACTTAGCCTCGGAGTTACTTCACCCTTTGCAAAAGTTGACACAACAAGTAGAATTTTCATGGTCTGATGAGCTTGAAGAGTACTTTTGTAACATTAAAGCCATTTTGTCAGAGCTACCAACACTCATGCCTCCTTGTTGGGAGTACACATTCTTTGTTAGCTCTAGTGCTGGGAAAGAAACAATTGGTGCAGTTTTGTTACAACAAGATCCCTATAGTACCAGGATGCGTCCCATCTACTTTGCTAGTAGGGTCATGAATGCTTTAGAGAGAGGCTACACGGAGGCAGAACTCATGATGCTTTCTCTCATGTTTGCGATAAGGAAGTTTAGATCCTACTTGCTCCCAAAACCTTTTGTAATCCTCACCGCAGAGAATTTGTTCCCTTGGGTGTCATCTCAAATGAATCTTAGTACTAGGATCTCAAAGTGGATTATGGAGTTGCAAGAGTTTCAATACTCTTTCAAGGTAGAAGAAAGTGTGCGTGCACAATTGGCAGGGATTCTCACTTATAGGGTGCATGAAAAGGAGATTAAGGTGCCTGAAGTAAAGACCCTACCATTGCCACCACCAAAAAGTATTCCTAATGCTTTTACCTTGTTCTTTGATGGAGCTTTTCATCGAGCCATAGGAAAAGCAGGGGGAGGGCTTTTGTTGCTCAACCCAAGTGGAGAGGTGGTCATGAAAGAGAAGTTCAATCTACCAAGTTCGGCTAGCAACAATGAAGCAGAATATGACACACTACTTCATGGTTTAAAAATATGCATTGGCCATGTTATACAACATCTCATGGTAAAAGGGGATGCACTTCTCATTGTGAAGCAGATTTTAGGCATCTGGGCATGCAAAAATGAAAGACTAAGGTCCAAAGTTCATACCATCCGTAGGCTATTTAATCAATTTGAGGAGGTGCAATTATATCATATTCCTAGGAAACAAAATGAAGATGCTGATTTACTTGCACAACAAGCCGTTGCATGTGTAAAGAAAGAAGTGCAGGTCATCATGGTGGCGGCTGCTGTGAAGCAACCGAGGTACCAGGGATTGGAGCCATTGGCTCCCATCATTGGCTACATTTTGGAGGGTGATTTTCCACCAGACTTCACAAAAGCTCAGAAGAGGAGACTCATGAAGAAGGCAAGCATGTATCTCTTCCTAGAAGGCTCCCTCTATCAAAGAGGGAAGGATAAAGTGTGCAGAAGAGTACCAACTATCGCGGAAATTCCAGCCATTCTAAAAGGTTTGCATGAAGAGGCATGTGGTGGTCATTTTTCCCAAGAATTAACTGTGAAGAAGATTTTGCTTGCGGGGTATGTTTGGCCAAGTCTGCATGTGGATGTCCAACATTGGTGTAAAAGTTGTCACAATTGTCAGGTAAATGGGAATAGAAGATTGATTTATGGTCTAAGGCAAATCGTGCTTGCAAATGGACCCTTTGAAAACTGGGGCATTGATGCTATGGGTCCTCTGCCTAGTACAAAAAATGGTAAACTCTGCATTCTAGTGGCTGTAGACTATATGACTAGGTGGGTGGAAGCACAAAGTGTGGCAAAGGTAAATGAGAGGACAGTCACTCACATTTGTTGTAGATTTGGCACACCTTTGGAGATTGTTTCTGATAATGGTCCAGGGTTTAGAAAGGGATTGCTCACAGAAGTCTGTGAAGAACTTCGCATTCTACATCGTCACAGTACACCCTACTATCCCCAATCAAATGGTTTGGTAGAAAAAGCTAATGGTGTCATTGCAAGCATCATTAGAAAGATGGTGAAAAACAAGACAAAGTTGTGGGATGACTTCTTGGATGGTGCCTTGTGGGCGTATCGAACCACATATAGGGAAGCCACGGAGTTCACACCATTTCACTTGGTCTATGGTCAAGAGGCTTTACAGCCAATTGAACTAAACATTCCAACAATGCGACTTCATGGCAAATCAGCACAAGATGATCAAGAAGCATGGATGGATCGACTTCTTACCTTAGCTGAGCTTAAGTGGAAAAGAGAAGCAGCATACGAGTGCTATAAGAGGAAAGCCACACAGACAAAGGAGAAGCTTGACAAGAAACTGAAGGACAAAGGCATCAATGAAGGAGATCTTGTGCTAAGGTATGACAATCGACTCGATAATCGTTTTGATGCCAAATTTGACACAAGATGGCAGGGGGCATACATAGTCAAGAAGGCTTTCAATTCAAGTTACTATCAACTTATGGACTTGAATGGGAAAGAGCACTCCAGGAAGGTAAATGGCTATCGCTTCAAGCCTTACTTGAGTCGCCTTCTACCAAAGGATCTACCAGAGCAAAAGGCAACTATCCCATGGAAGAATTGTTCCATGAAGCATGAGTGTAACACAAACCAAAATTCCAAGGGGCCAAACAATGAAGATCTTGTCAAGGAATCTGAAGCACTCTCTTTGGAAAAGATTCTTTATGATGGTACATGAATATACCATCATCCTGGGGGAGAGCTAATGATAGCCGTTTTTTTGGCTCTCTGTAATTTCCATAGTGAGTTATCTCACCCTATCAAATCACTCAAACACTGTGGTTACCCTCACCCTTTCACTGTATATAGGTGCGTGTGAGTTAGGGGACTTTTCCCATATTTCCTTACTGAACTAAAACCCCTCAATTAGCTAGTCATTGGGCTAGTTGAGCCAAAAAAATAAAAAATATAAAAAATATAATTATATTATGGCCCATGCGTATGTAAATATTTCTTTGTATATAGGGTCTAAATAAAAGATTTTTTCATAATTATTTTGGTATTTATTTAAATATTTCTACGTAGGTGTGTGTTATTTATGCTCTGTACATTGCCTCACAATTACCACAATTTTTCTTACCATTTTTCATACTCTTTATTCCATATAGAAATATTTTCATGTAAGCTTCTCTTATATTTGGTGTAACTCCACCCCAACAAAAATCCAAAAACACTAGTTTTATTTATGTGTATATTTTTTCACTATTGTGATTTTTCCCTTCCTACATCTATTTTGTTTTTTTTCTAAAACATTAGAACACCAAAAATATTTATCTTTTTATGGTAGCCTCATAATGAGAGAGATTTCTTTTGACCCCTTTATATTTTTTCCACTTATATTATTTATATTTGACATGTACATATTTTTTAGACCCCTCAATATTTGATTTTCTTAGTTGTACTATTCACTTATATCATGATCTCAACAATATCCTCAATTAAAGACCTACCAAATAAGGTCAAGGGTAGGTGGCATGCATACATGCACTATGGAGGGCTCACTCTTGGAGGTATTCAAAAGAATCATCCAAAGAAGGACCCCACAAGGACCTTGTTCAGTGGAAAAAAATGGTCGGTTTTGCTGAATTTTTAAAGTTCACTTGCTCTCCGAATTTGAAAAGGTGATACAAACAAAAGTTGTAGCTATGAGCTATGATTTTATTAGTGGACCCCAGTTTTCCCATGCTATGCAGCCACACTCTCTCTTCCACTTTATCATTTTCCTCTTTCACACACACTTCTCCACTCATCATCCCCACCTCTCTCACCACTCCTCTCTGCACCCTACTCACCTTCTCCTCAACCTTGAAGAATAAGAGAAACCATGGTGAACTCATACCTCCCACACACAATTCCATTCCAAAATTGACCACCTAGTCTCATTTTTCCTCCTCCAAATTACCCATATCTATCAAAAAAACCACAAAATTCAGCCTCTTCTCTCAAAAGACAGCATCATGGTGGTTGATTACTCAGCTTCAATTACCTTGTCTCTCAAGGAAGGTCAAGAGTGGAGAAAAAATGTACCGTCAAAGCTAGTGGACCGTCAACAAGCATCAAAATTGGCCCTACTCAAGCCACTTGGAGCATCAACCTTGTAAGAAATCCACCTTTTCTTACCTCTTAAGAGTTTTTCTTCCTTATTTGTATCCTACATGGATACTCCCATTGTAAATATCCAATTCCATTTGTAAATTAATACTAACTCTACTAACACTAACCCACTATGAAAAGTCCTATCACCTCCATTTCTCTCCTCTCTCTTTTCCCACCAACTTCTTGATAATTCCAAGCAAAAGAAATTAGATAAATTGTTGAAAATCTAACCTAACCATGGTTAGAGGAGTAACCCTAGCCTTCAAAATTGCTATAAAAGGAGGGTGTAGCTAGCACAAAAAGGGGGGAGAAGAAAGAGCACTATGCTATAGCTTCAGAAGCCAAGCTCAACCTCTTGAGAAGGAGCTCTTGAGTGGAATCTCATTTGCATTAGGCATATGTATGTGTTGTATTAGGGGTGATTATCAAGGGAACTCTATGCC
This sequence comes from Adiantum capillus-veneris, assembly GCF_014529385.1. NCBI lineage: Eukaryota > Viridiplantae > Streptophyta > Polypodiopsida > Polypodiales > Pteridaceae > Adiantum > Adiantum capillus-veneris. The sequence continues at coordinate 40,605,123 of NC_140934.1, forward strand.
ATTGTAAGAGAGAGTGATCATTAAATTGAGAGTAGGAAATCTATCATTTTTCCTACTAGAGTAAGCCCAACATTTGCTGAATCAAGGAGGGTGTATTTGGACTAAGCATGGATACCTTGTCTCCCTTCCAACGTGAAGTAATGGACAATAATGATGTGTAAGTGTCTTGGTGTTTTATTTAAGTTCTTGATAGCTTGTCTCCGGGTATTGTTATCAATTTAGCCATAAATCCCACATGCTGTAAGAGGGCGACAGGGTGGAGAGGACTCCCCTGGCCTTAAGACAATGATTGGGGTGGATTTTTTCTTGTGATGTGTTGTGGTGTAATTTATTCAGGCTATGTTGAACAAATACTAATCTCACTTTGATTGGTCATGACAGATTTGTAAGAAGGCATTAGTGCAACAAGCACCCCCTTCCCCCTTCTCTCTCTTTCTTACATATATATATTTATGTTTGCTTGATCATTAACAATACACTTCAAAGCAGCCCGAGCACCATCTCTCTCTCTCTCTCTCTCTCTCTCTCTCTCTCTCTCTCTCTCTCTCTCTCTCTCTCTCTCTCTCTCTCTCTCTCTCTCTCTCTCTCTCGTGTTTTAGTGTGTGAGAGTGTTCCATTGGTGTTAGGGTTAGTGTAAATTCCTTGCTTGTTTGTGGGTTTCTCTAACGATTCTCCTCTTTTGTGTCCTAGTTCGCTCTTAAACTAGGTGGTACCCCTTGTGTAGTTGAGATTTGGCTGGGGGTTTGTTGTTTTGGTTTGTGTTGTTATGTGCCCCAGCCCCATTGAGCAGCACGGGAGCTTTGAAGGGTGTCTAGAGGTTGCTCTTCTTGTTGCCCGCCTCGGACCGCCTCAATGTCTACTGTGACTTTTTTGTCCCACGCTGGGTGAGTAGTTTCCCCATGGTATGTGTAATGCTCTAATGTGCTTAAAAGTGGGATTGGTTGAGAGTGCATGTGTCCAAGATCAAAGATGGTGTTTTTGACTGAAAGTTTTGAAAAATGATATGGATTCTGTGCATATTTTGAGCAAATGTATCCAAACTTGGTGAGGTGGCCTTTCATGAGGTGCACAACAGATCTGGATGCTCAATATGTTGAAAACACTCTATTTTGACAGGTTTAGACATCATATGCGTATGATGTCTACTGTGAGAAAATGTGCTTTTAAGCATTTTGATATGAAGTAGATGCTTTGGACATGCCATACGTGAATTGTCTTTGGGTTTGGAGTCCATTTCCTATAGGTGAGGCCAAGTCTTGCCAGGAGGCTCTAATTGTGCGTTTTTGCTCCATCGAGTGTCTTCAAATAATCCAAATTGCATGAAACTTGATGTATGAGATGTAATGAGCATTTTGGAACAGCTAGTATGGTCAAGAGGTGAAAAACTTGTGTAAATGTGGCTGCCAGACATCATACGTGTATGATGTCTAGAATGCAAAAAATGACAATGTGAGGCCTTGGGGGGGGTGTTAGTGCAGAAGCTTATCTAGCTCTGGTTCAACCTTAAAACACGTATGTGTTGGAATTAGGGTTGCAGCGAAACGCACACAGCTTGGAGAAGATGAAGGAAGCTCGAGGCACACAATAAAGAGTGTGTTACTTAGTGTGCAATGGAAAGATAGATAGCCCTAGAGTGATGGGCGTATATACAATGCATGGGGGGAAAAACCTCCTAAAGAGGGAAAAAATGCCCCAGCGGTCCTAGTGTGTTCACACACATCACTACCACATGTATATGGTAACAAATCCCCCCTGGAGTGATGCGGTGAACGAGAGCTAGCACATGATTAAAGGGAAGTGCCATGCCCTGAGGACATGATCAGTCCACAAAGGGGAGTAAGCCCAAATCTTCGCGGAAAGCTTAGAGCTTCTCACGAGAGAATGCCTTTGTGAAAAGATCTGAAAGGTTGTCCTGTGTTGGCACATAAGCCAAGCTGAGCTCACCTGCTGACAGCCTCTCCCTCACATAGTGGTAATGCACCTCAATGTTCTTTGTGTGAGCATGAAAAACTAGGTTCCTTGCAACTGCCAATGCACTCTGACTGTCATTGTAGATAGTGTTGGCGGTGTCTTGTCCAACAGACAAATCAGCCATAAGGCGTCTGAGCCATACACACTCAACCGTAGTTGTGAAGACTGCCCTGTACTCAGCCTCACAACTCAAAGTGGCCATAATAGGTTGCTTCTTGCTCAACCATGATATACATGAACTGCCAAGCATGAAACAAAAACCAGTTGTGGACACTCGCGTGTCAAAACAACCAGCCCAATGTGAGTCCAAAAAAGCATGTAAATCTGGCGGCAATGATCCCCCCTTGGGATAAAACAAGCCAAGATGTAAAGTGCCACTAAGGTAGCGAAAAATCCTCTTGACACCCTGCCGATGCTTAGAGCCTGGGCTATGCATAAATCTGCTGACCTGTCAGACTGCAAACTGAATATCTGGCCTCGTGTTGCATACATAAATGAGGCAGCCAATAGCAGTTTGGTAAAGAGTGACATCAGTAGGATCGCCAGCATCATGTAGACTCAACTTCAAACCTCTTTCCATGGGAGTGGCAATAGGTTTGCAATCCTCAAGTCCAAACTTACATAGCAATGTCTTTATGTAACTTTTCTGACACAAGGCAATACCACCATCACACTGCTTAAACTGTATACCCAAGTAATGATGCAATAGCCCCAAATCTTTTATCTTAAAAGTAGCATTCAAGTCAACCTTAAATTCAGCAATATGTCTCTCATTTGGTCCAGTGATTAGCAAATCATCGACATAAAGGACCACAATGAGAAGTACATCACCCTCACGCTTTACATACAATGTGCTTTCTGTTGGACTGTTATGAAAGCCTCGTTTGACCAAATGAGTGTCAGCTTTCTCATACCAAGCATGATCAGATTGCTTCAACCCATACAAAGCCTTCTTACATCTGCACACTTTGTCCTCCTGTCCTTTTATGACAAAACCGTGAGGGTGTGTTAGATAAACTTCCTAAAATATGTCACCATTCAAGAAAGTAGGAACAATGTCTGATTGATGTACATCCCAACCAAAATGAGCTGCCAATGCACATAGAAAACGCACAGTAGTCATACGACAAGTGGGAGAAAAAGTCTCTTCATAATCTATGCCTTTTTGCTATGCATAACCCTTTGCAACAAGTCGAGACTTATGGCGATCGATCTCACCATCCAGCTTGCATTTCAAACTTGTAAACCCACTTCATACCAATGGCCTTTTTACCAGGAGGCAAATCACATAAAGTCCATGTGTCATTTTCTATAAGTGCATCATATTTTGATTGCATGGCAGCCATCCAATTTTCTGAATTCTATGCTTCATCAAAAGATAGAGGCTCCTCAACATCATGTAAGGTAGACACAACCAAAGCATAACAATCTGATGCATAAGATGCATGGCGAGCCTGAACGAGTTCGACTAGACAAAGGTGCATCCAATTTACTGTCACCCAAAGTGTGCACCAGCCATTTTGGCATACCTCTAGCCTTCTCATTTTCATTCCTTTCCTCATCAAGTACATCATGTACATTTGCATCAGTAATAGGCTGATCTGTAACATTTTTAAAAACCCCCATAGGCTGTACATTTGCCTCATTGGAACTTACATTCATATTTCCACCACCAAAAAGAGGCAACAAAGTGTCATAAATGTCATGTGAGCTTACATTACTGCCTTTAGTACTTGACATCAAGAGCTGAACAAAATCTTCCACAAACACTACATCCCGTGACACCAGAATATGTTTTGTTTGCGGATGATACAACTTGTAACCTTTGCTTTCAGCACTATAACCAACAAAAATACATTTGACAGCCTTATCATCCAATTTTCTGCGCTGTGTTTGTGGCACCAAAGCATATGCCAAACAGCCAAAAACACGCATGTGCTCAATAGAAGGCTTTCTATCATGCCATACTTCATATGGAGTAATAAACTGCAAAGCTTTTGTAGGACACTTGTTTAGTACATAAGTGGCACACATGATGGCCTCAAGCCAAAAAGAATGCGGCAAAGCTTGACTTTTGACCATACATCATGCCATTTCCGTAAGAGACCTATTTTTCCTCTCAGCAACACCATTTTGCTGAGGTGTATACGGCACTATACATTGGTGTTTTATCCCACGACTAGCTAGAATTGCATTAAATTCATGAGACATATACTCCCCTCCTCGATCGGAATGGAGGGTGCCCATAGTACATTTTGATACATTTTCAGCCATAGCCAAAAATTGTTTGAAGCACATAAAAACTTCGTACTTCGCTTTAAGAAAAAATATCCATGCATGTCTGGAGTAATCATCAATGAAAGTCACAAAGTACAGGTAATTGCCCAAGGACGGAGTTTGCATGGGCCTACAAACATCACTATGCACAAGCTGCAACCTGCATGTGGCCCTAATTGAACCATCCTTTGGAAACTTAGAACGCTGCATTTTACCCAAAATACAGCCTTCACAAACATGTTTGATAGGTGCTTCAAGAGGCGGCAAAGAAGCAACCCATATCAAATTTCTGCAAACGCAGCAAACTGGCAAAATTCAGATGACCAAAACGTGCATGCCAAAGTTTTGCATCTGAAATAGACCTTGAATGTGCAACTGCATTTGCAAAATTTTGTCCACACTTGTCATACAAAGTGATCTTATGCAGCCCACGACACAAAAGGCCAGATGCAACAATTTCCTCACCAAAATTGAGATCATGAACTGTACATCTGTCATCCACAAATTTGACTACAAGTCCAAGTCTAGCAAGTGCGGATATAGACAAGAGATTCTTCTTGATCCTAGGTACATAAAGTGCATCAACAAGTGTGAAAGAACTGCCATTTTGTAGCAGTAAGCACAATCTTTCCAACTCCCTGAACCGGAGAAGAGGCATTGTTGGCACAAGTGACTGAATTCCCATGAGGGACAAACTTGAGAGAGGTGAACAATTCACGATGTGAGGTAATGTGCTTTGTAGCACCAGTGTCAAAATACCACACATGTGAATCTGCAGCAACTAACAAGCATGCATCATGGACAGTAGGATTGTAAGTGCACTCTGCACTAAAAGCCCATTCTGTATCAACATCAGCATCACAGTCTCCTTTTACAGAAGACTCAACAATGGCTGCATTTGTAGTGGAACCAATATTTGCAGTGGAACCATCCTCTTTCTTCTTAGCCTCTTTCGCCTTCAACTTAGGACACGACTTAATCAAGTGATCATTAACTTTACAATAATGGCAACGCATTTTCTTTTTTCCCTTATCACCAAAATTTCTAGACGAATTGCTGCCAGCAGAAGCATTAGGAACAGAATTTTTGTGACTCACAGCAGAACCATAAGAAGTGGCTGCATTGCTGCTACCACCCTTTCTTTGAGAAGCAATAAAAGCATGTTCAACTGCACGCTGCCTAGTCCTGTTTTTTTTGGAAAGTGACTCCTACAATAGCAATGTGCATAATGCATCAAACTTGACAACTTCGGGATTTCGTTCGGTCATAAGTCTCCAAGTACTAGCAAAAGTCTGGTAAGAATCTGGTAAGGCATCAAGAACAGTCTGCACAAGGGAATTGTCTGATATGACTTCACCTGCAGAAATAAGCTGCTCATTGATATCCTTGGCACCAGAAAAAAAAGTTTCCATATCATCTTCCTCATGCATAATCTTCGACTCCAGCTCTTTACGCAACAAAGCAATTTTAGCCTCATTGCGGCTTGCATACAGACCTGCTAGAATATCCCAAGCCTGTTTTGCTGATTTTGTTGAACGAATGTGAGGAACAATGGTGCACTTCAAAGACAACGCAATCAATGCATGAGCCTGTGCATCCTTTACATCCCAACGAGCTTGTTCTACCATAGGCAAAACAACTCTAATAGCAGAAATCCTTGTAGGAAGACCTGCAACATCCTCAACATCGCCTACATCCTCAGAACCAGGACGTACATCAATGCCGTGCACAATGTTCCAGACACCCTTTGACACAAGAACATGTTGCATCATATAAACCCACATAGGGTAATTGTCCCCATCCAACCTATCCTCAGCAGCAAACATCTTAAACACATTTGTGTTGTTGTCAGCCATGGTAAATGCTGCACTTGATGTGAAAACTGCCCCAAAATAGGAGAAATGAAGCGGGAACAACACGTGCTATATAGCACAAACCGTAGAAGGCACTGCCGTAAGGCATCTGTTATGCAAAAAACGGCATTGACAAAAAATTTGCACAAAATGACGAAATTGCCTATGCAGACCTGCCTGTAGTGCAAATAGAGGCCAAAATGAGCCCGAATCAAAAATTTGAGTAGATTATGCTCTACGAGCTTACCCAAAATATTTTTCAACCTGCGGACGCTGGCCAAACCTCACTGAAATAGAAGAAAGTGAGCACGCGTGTGCTGGAGCAGCTGGCGACTAAGCCCGGGAGGATGTAACCTGCTCTGATACCAATTGTTGGAATTAGGGTTGCAGAGAAATGCACACAGCTTGGAGAAGATGAAGGAAGCTCAAGGCACACAATAGAGAGTGTTCTACTTAGTGTGCAATGGAAAGATAGATAGCCCAAGAGTGATGGGCATATATACAATGCACGGGGGAAAAAACATCCTAAAGAGCAAAAAATTGCCCCAGCAATCCTAGTGTGTTCACACACATCACTACCACATGTATATGGTAACAAATATGTTTAGCATAAAAACTCCCTGATTAGCATTTCAGTCCCCAAATTTTGATTTTGGTCTTTGGAGATGACTTTCCCCGATGATTCTTCTTGAGATCATTCTACCAAGCTTGTAGTTGCAGTAGAGCACCTTCCCATGGCTTCTATGTAACCTTTGGCTTTATGGATAGTACTGTGTTTGGTGATTTGTCACTCAATTCAAGTCTTTTTGTTAGGAGAAGGTCAGAGAAGATTTCCTTTGAGGTTTGACCATAAGTTCTGGTTGTTGATGATATGTCAATGATGATTGTGAAGTTTGGTGGCAAATGAATGCCTCGCTTGGCTGTGAAGGCCAAATGACGCTTTGTGTGTTCGAAGCTTAACTCGATGTTTTGGTCCACTTTTTGATGATAGATCTATGATGAGGTTACATGGGCTTGTAGATATACTTGAGACATAACTTCTCATGAAGTTTTGTGCCGTTTTGGCGATCCGTTCCCGATCAACTTCTGTAGTTCCCGGAGAGGTTATGTTTTTTATTGTTGACCTAAACCCGCATTGGAGGTCAAAGAGGTATTATCCTAGGTTAGGGTTAATCCCCTGTCAAGTCTTGTAGCTATCAGGTTAGTGTTTGAAGCGTTACGGGTCCGTTTCGATTTCTTTCCCACGATGCCACATTGCCGTTTTTTGAGTTTTTCATGACAAAGGGAGTATAGAACAAGAAGAGCATATGGTAATGAGTCTACCTCTCATCTCTGGCATTGGTCAATGTGTTGTGTGCATTGTACAATGGCATAGAAAGCCCATGAGCTCTAGGTCTCTCAAGTTCTCTGTCACTTGATAGTGAAAATGAGCTAATAAGTGGGCCCAATTTAACTTATACCGAGGTTCCCTAGACCACTTGTTACTAAACTTGACAAGTGCTCCTATCTTGTTGCAAAATACACTTTAGGCTCAAAAATTTCTTCATTTGGACTCCTGTTTGCTCTATTTTTGGAAAATTTATTATTTCGTCCAAAAATTGGCCAAATCGGGCTTTTCGTAACTTTCTTTTAATTGCACCTTGTCTTCGCCGTAAACTGTCGTTGACTTACTGATCACTCCCATATTTTTCTTTTTTCACTATGTTGCCATTTCACCTGCTTATTCTATTTTTCTTTATTTTCACTCGCATATTTTTCTTTTGTCACTATGTCACCATTCCACCTACTTTTTCTATTTTTCTCTAAATAATTAGTAAAAAATAAAGAAAAAAAGCTAGCTTGATTCAAAAAATATCCATAATTAAAAATAATTAGAAAATAAACCAATATATACATCCATCTAAAGTACTTTTGACCGGATTGCTCCATTTTCTTACTTTATTAGCATGAAAATTGCGACTTTTACATATATACACACACCTAGAGGCTCATCTTTTTTGTTTGTCCTCTATTTCCTATTGTACTACATTAATTAAGGGCATATATACTTGGGTTTACCAAAATCCTCACAATCAAACCCAAGAAACCCCAAAATAATGGAAAACAATGCCCTTTTTCATGCTTGTAAGCCTGTCAGTTCCGCATTGAGAATGCCTCCCCCCTTCCTAGTTGGAGTCCTCATGGACGATGTGTGTATCACCCTAGGGTATGTGCTTTGCACCAGAGTCAACTATGTACTAATGTTGGCCATGTAATGCGGCCTTATATGCATACTCAAAGAATGCATGGAAAAATTGATATTGTGCATGAGGAAGATATAAGCACAATGCTTATTGGCATTCGATGTTGAGGTGTCCTATGGAAGTATGACTGTGATGACCGCGGTGAGGCAATAAGCTCTCCAATTTGACTGATCTGTCTTTGATAGACATTAGAGCCGATAAAACCATGTGGCTGTGGGTCACCTCTGTAGTTGTGTCTAGGCTTCGTTTAGGTATCCAAATCGGAGTTTGGCATACACTCTTATGAACCCAAATTTGCTTAACTTTGCATATGGTCGGACTGGGACATGCTTGTGGTTGTCTTTTCAAATCTTGTACTGAAGGAATATCCTTGGGTTGCTGATTTGGAATCCAGATTTATGCAAGCTTACTTTGGGCCATAAGGTATCGCTTTGGTACCCATATTTGCCTCCTATGCAGAAACTATGGTTTCAGCTTGCCGATTGTAGTGGAGTTCGGTGGTGAGATATATTTGAATCAACTTTTTTGAAACCTTGGAACTTGATCCTTTTTTATCCATATCTGCTTGGTATCTTTGGTAGGTAGAGTAGGTGGGGTTTGTCGTGGTATGTGTTGTGAATTCCCATTGATTGTTTCTTATCGGTTGAACTCCTTCCTAGGGAAGAGTAGTTGTTATAATCACTTGCTTTGCTTTCATTGTTGGCCTCTTTGGAATCCATTGTTGGACAATGGTTGTTTGTAAGGGTTGCTTACCTTTATCTATCGAGTGCATCACTAATGGTTTTTCTGTAGCTATAGTAGCAAAAGGGTAGAAGCATGTTAACATGTCACTAAATATGTTGTCTCGGACAATGCTAGTTACTTGTGCTTGTTAGCATATACTGAATACGGTTGGGCAAGTCCTTTGAGTTTCAATTGTTCCATAAAAAATTATTTTCCCTCCTCATGTGCTTTTGTTTTTAGTTACTGAAGACAACATGGGGAGTCTGTGTGTGTGTGTGTGTGTGTGTGTGTGTGTGTGTGTGTGTGTGTTAGACTAGCAGGCAATTTGCTGAATCTTACTCTGTGTGTGTGCACGCGCACGCATGTGCTCTCTCTCTCTCTATGTGTGTGTGTGTGTTAGACTAGCAGGTAGTTTACTCTCTCTCTCTCTCTCTCTCTCTCTCTCTCTCTCTCTCTCTTGCTCGTTCGTTCGTTCCTTTCACCGGGCATCCTGCCTCAGAGATGAGTTGTCAAAGCTGAGCTCTTTCTCTCATTCTGACACAGACCTACAGAAAGGGAGAACCAGCAGCCAATTGCCACTAGTTCCAATGCTGGAAATGAAGTCGTACTATAATGTGACGGTAAGCAGATCTTATGTGTAGCCCACCCACTCCAAATGAAGTCATTGGTTTTGTTGGTCACATCTATAGTTTTGTGAGGGAATTTGTTCATAGTATGTGTGTGTATTACAACATCAAGTGTTTACAACTATACATTTAAGTGATTTTAAGTAAGTAACATATTATGCACGTCTACAGTTCTCAGGAAAAAGCAAAAGAGAGCCACTACAGGCTATGAATTACAACTCCCAAGATCCAGCTCTTTCTGTAATCAGGGAATATGAGAGAGTAAGAAAGAGGAAACAACGGGAGCAGAAACAAAGGAAATTTGAGCGACAACATCATGCCCTCAACGATGAGGAGAAAAAGAAAATCTCCTCCAAGATTGTGAGATCTTTCAAGAGTAGGACTGAAGGTTTTAGTACAAAATCAAAGTGGGAAATATGGAATCTTGTTTCTCAACATCTGCATGTTTGGGTGATCCATGATGAGTCTTTCGAGGAGGAGGCTGTTGTACAGATCGCAATTGTCTCCAATGTCCGTAGCACACTGGCTATCGTCAAGTAGCCACGTTCGAATGAGGAGTTGTTTTTGAAAGCCAGGTTCCAATGAGGAGTTGTTTTTTAAGAATGCAGCATTGCAGATGATATTGAATTCAAAGGAAAACATGCCTATTGCAAAAATTGCCAGGGTCCTAAATGTCAATCGTTGCACCTTGTACAAGGTGAGATCACGACAGGCGAAGCCTAATGTTGATGGTCGATTGTTTTCATTGGTTTCATGTCACAGGAAACACCGTGATAGGCTGAGCCTGCGTTGCATTTATACGCCCATATAACAAAAATTATACGTATAAAACGTCAATATACGTCGTATTTCCGAATAATACCCGAATACCCGTATAAAACAGTTTTCGATCGAGATATTTTTCGATTGAAAAAATTTTAGATCGAAAAATATCTCGATCGAAAAAGTCTATATATATACAACCATCGCCGTATTCGATCGAAAGCATTTTGGACTTTTTGGGAGTTTGCAGAGCTTGGAGCTTTTGAGAGATTAGCAGATAGCGACAGCCCCTTCAGTTTACAACGGTTTTCAGGTATATTTTTTAAATTTTCAGTAAATACTAACTTTTTTTTGTGTTGTGCCAGACTTGTGTGGTGCAGTAGTTTCGACTCTCACCACAAAGTTGGCTTGCAGCTCGTAGGCCATTTGGTGTGTAGCCATATGGCTCACTCCAGAAGTGTGTAGAATATAGTCTCCTTTCCCGTGGTGTGTAGTCATATGACTCACTCCTGGAAAGGTTTAGGGTAAATTTAGATTCTCACTCATATGGTGTAGTAGTATATCTTTCACCATAGAGATGAGTTAGGATTAGAGGTCGACTCGTGGAGTGTAGTAGGCATGATGCTACACCTCTCACTTCAGAGTGTCCTATAAAATTTACAATCTTAAATGAAATCATGGTTGATTATTCTACATAGAAGCACAAAGATTAACTTTCGTCATTTTAAGAGTGCAGAGATGCATGCTTTATGCCCTCTTCATCTTAATGTGACTTTCGTTATTTTTGTGCTTCTATTTATGTAGTAACATCATTGTTCATCAGCAGATGACTTGGTGTTACTCTGAACGTAGATATATACAACAATTGACTTACATTTGATATTTTTTGATATTTTTGAGCTGTTTGTTTGCTGATGGTTGTGTTGTGCGTTCCACACACTCCATTAGAAATAGCTTATAAAATTTACAATTTTAGATTAAGTTTTTCTATCATATGTGTTACATAGAAACACAAGCGTTACCACTCATAGAGTGAAGAGATGCATATTTTCATGCCCTCTTCATCTTAATGTGACATGCTGGTTACTCGTGTGTTTCATATTCCAAAGAAGCATCATTTTTCATCATTAAATGACTTGGTGTTGTTTTGGACGTAAACACATACGATAGGTAACTTACATCTGCAATTGTTAATTTATCCGGTGATAGTTGTGTTGTGAGTTCCACACACTTTATCAGGGATTAGATTGATACAAATTATCAATCTATTTTACAACAGCATCTAGGACTTGTGCTGAGAATATCTCACACTAGCTGAGCTGTTCACATGTACGATTTTCCAATCCTTTAGATGTGATTTCTTTCATCATCTCACACTTCTGCACATAGCAGGGTCCAGTTCTTGTGTTTAGAGCATCTCACACTCCTGGCCTGTTTCTCTCTCTCTCTCTCTCTCTCTCTCTCTCTCTCTCTCTCTCTCTCTCTCTCTCTCTCTCTAATTTAATTTTTATGATCGATTTGCACAATGTGGTTTGTAATCATAAGATTTTCTCTTTAATTTGAAATAATTTAATATTGCTTAATAAATTTGTATCATCATGTAATATATATAGTGTTAACACTCATTATATAATAACTATGTTACTATGGTGTACAATCTTTTCGTAAGATTCTTAATGTATAATTTTGTCATACAAATATGGCATACACGAAGCTAGCGAAACATCAACGAAAGTTCATCTCCAAAGTGATTGTGAGACACTTTCATTACATGTCAGAGGCAGAGATTAGGCGTTGTTTAAACCCTATCGCTCCGGAGCATTTTTATCAGCTTAGAGAGACTCTGACCAAGTCTGTGTTTGAGCAGCTCTAGGCAGAGTTTGCACCAGCTATTTTTGACACAGCCCTCCTGACATCAGGTGCTTTAGTAAACATGGTCAAACAAACCATTGTACAGATCATGAAAACCTTTCAAGAACTAAAAAATCCTGCAATTACTTCCTTGCCAAACATAGCTGAGCGCATACATCTTGTGCAACAGCTTTATACGGAGTTCAAGAGCAAGGAAAAGTTAGAAAGAGCAGCAAAGCATACAAGAGTGAAAGCCAACTCTTTCGAAGCTACTGTTGAACCAGAAATCCTTCTTAGAACAGAGCCTATAGCATCATCCATTGCTGCATTAGACCTCTCTCAGCTACCACCTATTTTACACCTTTTACCCGACATAGCCGTCTTCAATATCCAAAGGCTCCACAGCTAGGAGAGGGAAGATGGACAGATGTGAAGGGTGTGGGTGTCACACATCTCGCTTTCAAAGATCAAGTGTATGCTGCAAAAGTGCTGAAAGTACACTTACATGGGCCCACCATGGAGCAGCAGGTCAAAGACGAAGCAACAATTTTGGATATTTCACATCGTGATATTATCTACCCTCTTGGCATGGTGCGCCACATGGAGCAACCTATGCTCATTTCACGATTTTGGAATGGCGGCCATGTGGAGAAATGGATAAAAGAATGCACTGCAGATGGCAACCAGCATGTCATTCGCGATTACGTACTCACTATAGGAACAGTAGAGCTATTCCAGGAGAATATTTTGCAGATCATCAATGCTCTCCTCCAAACTCTGAAGTATATACATACGCATAACTACCTCCACAATGATCTACACTCTCGCAATATGATGCTTAATTTTGGCGAAAAAGGTGTTTACGCCAGCATTGTGGATTGGCGTTCATGCACCAAAACAAATACGACAACCAATTTTCCTCCTCTACGCGATATGCAGATAGAAACTAGAAAACAATATGAGAGAGATTATCCATGGGCAGCCCCCAAATGTATATCTATTAATCCTCCCTCCTGTACCAAAGCTATGGATATTTATTCCATGTGTCATACATGTAAACGCATTTTGAAGTGCTTACCAGAGCCCCAAGAACAAAGCAAGAGACATTTTTTGAGTAATGTACTTGCTCATCTTGAAAGTGGCAAGCGCGTTCACCCCAAAACCCGGCCTAATGATTTTGATCTCTCCTTATGTTTAAATGGTGCCCATAGAGTGGGTTACAACATTGTAATGACATCTGGCTTACGACCAGTTGATGATTAATGAAGAACGCAGTCTCATGATTTCATCATTGTTTTACTTTTGGTGTCAGATTTGATTGTATGTCTAATTGAGCAAAAATTCTATGTTTTTCATTTGATATACTGTCCAGTATCAAATTAATTGAATGGGTATTTAAAAGTAATGACATGTTCACCTGATATGCAGATATGGAAGAAGAACTCAACCACGCTGAAGCTCGGGCAATTTTTAAAGAAGAACAAGTTAGATGTGGACAAGCAGATCTTTCTACTATTGCCAACATTGAAGAAGATGAATCTAAGCTGCAGGGCGAACCATTAACCCTTAAAGAGTGTAAAAAGCTTTGCCCTAATCACTTTGTACGCCATCAACTATTTCAAATAAGTGGCAATGCAAAAGATACAGCTCCGTTAAAGCTCTCTGATTTGCAACATAAAGGACTGGCACGTGTATTGCTGCAAAGGTTTATACGACAAGAGAGATGCCTACCAAACAACAACCAAGTAGCAATTTACTTTATCCAGCAATGCTATGTTCGATATGTTTTGCTGAAGAGAGTGGATTGGTCAGATCGTCCAAGCACCACTGGCGGTGGACGTGGACGCATTGCAGAAAAGGTGGCATCACACAATGAAAATAATCCAATGCCTCCTCGCAAGCGTCCTATTGTTTTACTTCTTGAAGAGTCATAAACACTGACTGAATTAGCCAGCCAAGGACAAGACCTTGCCAGCCAAGGAGAAACACCAGACATGCTTCGTGACTGGATTCTTGAGCTTGAAATAGAGTTAAGTGATGCACAAGAAAAGCTTCAACGATATGAATCATTGTATGGACCTTTGCCAGATGATACTACCACTTCACATAAAGATGTTGTTGAACCATCCCCTGAGCTAGGAATTACAGATTTTACCATAGACGAACTTATAGCAAATCTATCAAACTCATAAGTCACTCAAAAGCTTTTTGTAATCTCAAAATTATATCAAACTCTTTTCGATTGAGTAAGTTCCCATAACCTTGTTGTAATTTCAAACCTACATCGACTTTATGTAATTTTTATTCGACAAGATATTATCGGCAATTTATTATTTTCAACTGAAGAAACCACATCTCTTAATTGTGTATATATTTGAGTGTGAGTGAATATGTGTGTCTGAGAGAGAGAGAGGTTTTGATGTGAACGACAATGAGATAACACTTTCTTTCATCATATACAAAAACTTGTTGAGTAAGTATTACAATGGTACTCTCACAAATCATCTCCATCTTCAAAAACTTCAACCATATCATCTACTTCGTCCATATCTGAGCATTCTAAAACTATCTCCCATTCCATATCATCATCATCATCAACTTCTGTAGAAATAGCTTCATGCGTTTGGAAGACTCCATATCTCTTTTGAGCGGCTCTAGTTGCAATGTTTTGAGGCTTATGAATAAGTCTCATATTGCAAAAAACATACACCAAATCAGCGGCCCGTTTAGTATGAAGTCTGTTTCGCTTTTTAGTGTGCACAAAGTCGAATGCTGACCAGTTTCGCTCACAAATTCCACTTGACGCAGCTACTGACCGACTCCTTCTACCTCCCGTTCCTCAAAAACTCCAACTACTTCTACTTCGTCTCCTCACTTATTTGGTCTATGTTAGTGTATGTATGCTACTATTATGTTAACTAGTTTTATCGATATATTTATTTGATATGCTTATCAAATAAAATATTGTTACTTCTGCTATCTAATCAAATCTCTAATATTAATCACAAATTAATGAAAGCTTAATGTTAAAGGCTTCAAAGATTTTGCCAGAATCAAAGAAAGATCAAATAACAAAATTTAATGGAGTAGAAAGAATTATGAAAAGAACTTATCCGTAGTGCAAAATTTTCAAGAATCTATTTCCTGGGAAGCAAATCATAGAACTTTGCTCGGATATCCAGTTGTGGATTTCTTTGATTTGTTTACCTAGAGCGTGGCCTTGTGCTCTGATACCAGTTGTGGATTCCTTTGATTTGTTTGTTACCTAGAGAACACAAAGCCCTAAAAAATACTCAAAATAGCACATAGCAAGCCATAAATCGACAAAACTGTATACTTGGCAACCATCATTGCACATACTCCAAGCCGTACGCAATACGAGAGAGACAGAGAGTGGGAGAGGGCAAGAGAGTGCATGCAGGCACACATCCTAGAGTGGAGTGCTATGTCGGCACGACGAGAGAGAAGAGTGGAGAGGAGAGAGAGGAAGACACTGGGTGCAATCTCCCCCCGTGAAAGAGTGACCATTTACTTCTTGCACGTATTTCATTTATAGATTTCTTGAATGGTCAAATTGAGTACAAACTGGCCGGCTAGGCATAAATGGCCAAAGCTCATAAAGAGCACTTGAATAATCAAATATTCATAAAATATAATATCCTTTTCCAATAGCCTAGCTCGGTCAAGCCTTTTCCCCCTGTTAGCTGCAATAAATAGTAAAATATCAATTCCATAACAGTGACCTTATGGCCATAGAGTTTCTAGCTAATACAAAGAGCACCCTATAACCGTAGGGCTATACGGTTTATAGCTAACACAAAGAGAACCCTGTGGACTTAGGGACATTAGGTTTCTAGCTAGCAAAAAGAGCACCATGTGGTCTTAGCACCATAGGGCTTCTAGCTTACAGAAAGAGCTCCCTATGGCCTTAGGGAAATAGGGTTACTAGACATCACAAAGAGCATCTGTGGCCTTAGGGCCAGGGGTTTCTAGAAATCACAAAGAGCATCCTATGGGCTTAGGGTCATAGGTGCTCTTTGTGATTTTTAGAAACCCTATGGCCCTAAGGCCACATTGTGCTCTTTGTGATGGAAGGGTTCTCTAGCCATCACAAAGATCACCCTGTGGCCTTAGGTTCTCTAGCCATCACAAAGAGCACCTTGTGGCCTTAGGGCCATAGGGTCTCTAGCCATCACAAAGAGCACCGTGTGGCCTTAGGTCCATAAGGTTTATAGCCTACAAAAACAACACCCTGTGGCTTTAGGACCATATGGCGTGTAGCTAGCACAAAGAGCACCATGTGGCTTTATGTACGTAGTGTTTCTAGCTAACAAAAAGAGCACCCTGTGGCTTTAGGGTCATAGAGTTTCTAGCTAATAGAAAGAGCACCATGTGGCCTTAGGGCCATAGGATTTCTAGCTAACAAATAGACCACCATGTGGCCTTAATCCATAGTGTTTGTATCTAAAAAAAAGAGCACCATGTGGACCATTGGGTTTTTAGCTTACACAAAGAGATCGGTATGGCCTGAAGGCCATACAATTCTAGCTTACACAAAGAGATCCCTATGGACTTAGGGCCTACTAGCCATCACAATGAACATAGTGTGGAATTAGGGCCATAGGGTTTCTAGAAGTCACAAAGAGCACCCTATGGCCCTAAGGTCATAGGGTTCTCTTTGTGATGGCTAGAAAACCTATGGCTCTAAGGCCACAAGAGCACAAAGAGTCTACTAACCACCACAAAGAGCACCCTATGGCCTTAGGGCATCCTTTGGCATTAAGGCCATAGGGTGCTCTTTGTGGTGGTTAGTAACCTCTCTGTGCTCTTATGGACTTAGGAACATAGGGTTACTAGCTATCACAAAGAGCACCATATGGCCTTAGGGCCATAGGGTTTCTAGGGCCATATGGTGTTCTTTGTGATCACTAGAAATCCTATGGATCTAAGGACACATGGTGCTCTTTGTGATCGCTAGTGTTTCTAGACATCACAAAGAGGACCTTGTGGCCTTAGGGCCATAGGGTCTCTAGCCATCACAAAGAGTACCCTATGGCCTTAGGGCCATAGGGTTTCTAGCTTACACAAAGAGCACCCTGTGGTCTTAGGACTAAAAGGTTTTTAGCTATAAAAAAAATCACCATGTGGTGTTAGGACCATAGGGTTTCTAGATAACACAAAGAGCACCTTGTGGCGTTATAGCCATAGTGTTTCTAGCCTGTGGCCTTAGGGTTTCTAGCCATCACAAAGTGCACCATGTGGCCTTTGGGACATAGGGTTTCTAGCTTACACAAAGAGAACCATGTGGTCTTAGGGCCATAGAGTTTCTAGAAATCACAATGAGCACCATGTGGCATTAGGGCCATAGGAATTCTAGCTTAAACAAAGAGCTCTATGTGGCCTTAGGGCCATAGGGTTACTCGCAATCACAAAGAGCACCCTGTGGCTTTAGGGAACAACGATTTATAACCATAAAAAAGAGCACCCTATGGACTTAGGGAACCCTGTGACCTTAGGATCATAGGATTTCTAGCTAACAAAAAGAGAGCCCGATGGCCTTAGAACCATAGGGGTTCTAGCTAACAAAAAGACCATCGTGTGACAAATAGCACCCCGTGGCCTTAGGTCCATAGGGTCTCTTGCTAACACAAAGAGAATCCTATGGCCTTAGGGCTATGTAAATCTCTTTGCGATGGTTAGAGACCCAATGGCCCTAAGTCCACGGATGCTCTTTCTGATGGTTAGGACTTCTAGCTATCACAAAGAACATCCTATGGGCTTAGGGCCATAGGGTCTCTTGCTAACACAAAGAGAATCCTATGGCCTTAAGTCCATAGGGGTTTTAGCCATTAGAAAGAGCACCATGTGGCCTTAGGAACTCTAATTAGATTAGAGGGCACCCTATGGACCTAGGACCCAGTGACTATAGATTAGTATGTCTAGGCTTATGAAAGAGGACACATCTTAGAAATAAACCCGAAGGCAAAGGGGTTTTCCCACTACATGCATTGTCATGTAGACATGGGGGTGCACTTACGTGACACCCATGAATATAGGCACTAACCAATAAAGATGAGATTATAACCCGGTGGTCCTCACCTCTATGCACCTCTAGATTAAGGTGTGCAGGGGTCGAGCATGGTTAGAGAATGTGAGGTAGTTTACAATGTGATAATGTAGAAGCTCTAAGAGACATTTATGCTACTCAATGGCACCTACATGGGAACCATGTACACAAGAACTCTCAGTAGATTAGAGTGCACCGCACCCTGTGGCCCTAGTTCCATAGGATGCCAATGTGAAATCTTTAAAGGGCATTTAGGCCACCCAAGAACACCCAAATGAGCACCATGAACATAAAAACTTTGATTTGATTAGAGGGAACCCTATGGACCATCTTCGTGCCCTAAGAGTTGGGAGCACACTGTTTTGAAGTCGTACATAACTTCTTTGTTGGCAGATTACTGATGCATTTGAAAATTAGGATCCAATACAAAAGCTGCACAATGCAATGGCGTATTCAACTGCACCCAATGCTTGTTAACAATTGTAATCATGGTAGCTTTATCCTTTGCACCAAAACTGACATTTTCTCTTATCTTGCGTATAGCCTCTGACATATACCAGTAGACCCGACCAAAAATAAAATAATCTGTGTCAACTGCTCTCAAAAGATCTACCAATGGCTTTGACACAGTTACTATTCTTTCTACATTACTCCAAAAGACTGGTGAGTTTACTATTTGCGCACATCGACCATCTGCTTCCTGATAACTTGGATACTTGCTGAGCCATCCATCCCATCTTCTGTCTGCTAAGGTTTCCATCAATGCAGGCTTCAACTATTGTAAAGTAGCAAGAACATAGTATGCCGTAGCAAACCTTGTCGCGCAAAATATTTGCAAAGCTTTATTTGGTGACTTGGTTCGAAAAAGAGCATACGAAAATTGATGCTCTCTAATGAAAATCACCACATGATTTGCATCCAATAAATTTTGCTTCACACATGCCATTTTACCAATATCTTTTAAAAGCAAATTTAAAGTGTGAGCTGCACATGGTACCCAAGAAATCTCCGGATACTTGACTTGAATAGCTCTTCTTGCTCCTTTGTAGTTGGCCGCATTATCTGTTACAATAGCAGTCACATTCTTTGGTCCACCTGCCTTTGCAATTGCACGCTCATACACCCTTGCTAGGTAGGTGATAGTCTTATCTTTCAATGAGCTGTCCATTGCTTCCACGAACATAGCTCCTCTAGGGTTAATAAGCATTACATTGATTAAAGTTTTTTTCTGACAGTTAGTCCATCCATCCAATGCTATGGTGCATCCATATGCTGGAAAAAACTCTAGCACTGTGCATTTGAGAATGGCTTCAGTACTGTCTTTGACTTTATCAAGATATTTACTTCGCATCTTATTATAGTCAGAAAGCACAAATCCTTTTTTTGTTGTACTCATCAAAGCATGTTGAAATATTGGATTTTGCATAGCATTGAACGATATGCCACACGCAGAAAATTCTTGTGTCCATTTTAAATGCAAATCAAGCAACCATTTTTTACCAAATGCTTCAGGAATTGTATGTCCATTGGATGACGCTCTGTCGGATTTTCTTGTGCTAGGAACTGCTCCTGATGTAGAAGCATGTCCATGAAGAGGGTTCAATTGAGAACTGTGATCGTTTACTTGAGTGGTACACACCTCTTCTGTTGCCTCATTGCACACAGATGGTTCAATATTCGCATGAATATCTTTAGAAACATCACCTTTATGTTTAGCTGCAAGAATCAACTTTACTTTGCGAGAATACATGGCAAATTTTTCATGAATATCTTTTGGTGGTGCCCCGCACTTTTCAACATTGCCAGGGACTTTAAATAAATGCTCTTTAGTTCTAGTTGCATTACCACTGAACTCGTGGCCACAAGATTTACATTTAAGTCAAGATGTATTTCTCCCAGCTTTCAACTCATGCACATAACTCCACTCTTGTCCTTTCACCATGATGCACAAAAGTAATTTGCTAGTAAAAACAAAGTCAATGATCATTTTCATAATCAAAATCAATTTAAACATTAAATTAATTTAACTAACAATGATTGAATGAAATTAAAATAATTAAAAACAATGATTGAACAAAAATACAATAATAAAAAACAATACCATTGGATTACATATAAATTGCATCGATTTATCTAAAGTGCAAGCTTGTACCTTTAACACATTACGATAATCAATAATTACAATTAAATCAAGTATTAAAATGATTATCATTATAAATTGTTATACCTACAAGAGCTATAAGTGACATTTTTAAATGTCAATACGATAATCACTTACAATACTTGATAATTATCGTATCTATGTAAAGTGCGAACAAAAAGTTCTCACACTTTACCATAGATTTTTAAGCGATTATCTATCTACAATGCGAGCATGTGTATGCTCTCACACAGTACGGTAGATTTTACATTCCAAATAAAGATAAGAGAATATCAATATTTTTGGACATGTTTTTCCTAAATTTTTACTCTAGTGAGAGCATAGCAGTGTGAATAGCTCTACACAAAACGTAAAATTATAATTTTGTTTCATTATATTCATTTTGAAGTGAGAGAAAATCTCTACACATCAAAATCGAACTTTGAATTAAATAAAGTTAATTTTTATGTAATTATATTTTTAAACTAATTATCTCATGTGAGAGTACACTCTACACACAATGATAATATCCTAATTTTTTTAATTAGTCACTTTCAAGTGTCAATTAATTGAACACATTAACAAGTGATTCTTATAATTACATTTTGTATCAGGTGAGAGATTAAACTCTTCACAAAATACAAACTTTCAACTATTATTCAAAACAAATTTATAAATTTGAATCACAAAACTTAAAATCCATTGAATTTTAATTTTTATCTAATTCAAATTGTTTTATTTTTTTACATATTACTCTTTTGATTGTTTGGTGAGAATACTCACATGGAAAACATTGACTGTGAATGATGGTGTGAAAATTGGCTGTCGCGTGTTGCTATATATACTAACATGTTTGATCGTTATTATTTTAGATCAAAAATAATTTTCTTCGAAAATAATTTCGGTCGAAAAGTTTTTCGATCGAAAAACCAAGAAGTTATACATTTGGCCGTGTATGATGATGTGGCAGCGTATAATACGGCCGTATAATTTAAATAAACGAATAATACACCCATTATTCGCGTATTATACGTCTCCCGAATAACGAATAATGTAACGCCCTATTAGATGAAATTAAGGAATTGGTCTACACATTTTGGAAAGTGGAGACTGATGTTTCACCAAACAAGAAGGATGTTTGTCGAAAGAGGATGGGGAGGAATAGGTACATAGAAGACCATGTGCACATCCTAGACGAGCCTCAGGTGATCAATTAAATACTTGTACCATAACTTATGCATTTTATGCATTGCATCTCTAGTGCATAGTAACTTGTATATACTGATCAATAGCATACTGATCTTTAGACTTTTGCTAGCTAGCATATGGACTGTGCTAGTTAGCCTATTGATTGTGCTAGTTAGCATATGGAGTATGCTAGCTAGAATTTATTGGGTTCTAAATAGAATACATAGCCAGTTGGTTAACACAATATGTATGCTAGTTAACATACCTGATATGCTAGTTACATACCTAGTATGCTCAATTGCATGATAAGTATGTTGTCTAACAGAAAGTGATTATGCTAGTTAGCATATGGAGTTTGCCAGGTAGCATACGGAGTATGCTAGTTAGCAGTCCTTGAGTTCTAAATAGCATACAGAGTTAGTTGGTCAACACAAAAGGTATGCAAGTTAACACCACTTATGCTAGTTAACACCTAGTATGCTCACTAATAGCATGATGGGTATGCTATTTAAGACAAGGGTTATGCTAGTTAGAACTAGCAGTTAGGCTGGGTATTCTAGTTAGCATATGGAGTATGTTTATTGGCATGTGGAGTATGGTAGTTAGCATGCCTTGTGTTCTACCTAGCATATAAAGTTAGCTAGTCAACATAAGTTGTATGCTAGTTAACATCATTTATGCTAGTTAGCAGCTAGTATGCTCAATAGCATGATGGGTGTCCTAATGCATATACTAGTTAGCATAGTGAGTATGATAGTTAGCATATGGAGTATGCTAGTTAGCATATAGATTGTGCTAGTTAGCATATGGACTGTGCTAGTTAGCATATGGACAGTGCTAGTTAGCATATGTAGTATGCTAGTTAGCATGCCTTTGGTCCTAAATAGCATACATAGCTAGTTGGTTAACACAATATGTATGCTAATTAACATACCTGGTACTAGTATGCTAGTTACATACCTAGCCTATGCTCAATTGCATGATAAGTACGTTGTCTAACAGAAAGTGATTATGCTAGTTAGCACATGGAGTTTGCTAGGTAGCATATGGAGTATGTTAGTTACTAGGCCTTGAGTTCTAAATAGCATACAGAGTTAGTTGTTCAACAAAAAAAGTATGCAAGTTAACACCACTTATGCTAGTTAACAACTAGTATGCTCACTAGCATGATGGGTATGCTATTTAAGACAAGGGTTATGCTAGTTAGAACTAGCAGCTGGGCTGGGTATGCTAGTTAGCGTATGGAGTATGCTGGTTAGCATGCCTTGTGTTCTACCTAGCGTACAGAGTTAGCTAGTCAGCACAAGATGTATTCTAATTAACATAATTTTTCCTAGCTAGCACCTAGTATGCTCAACAGCATGATGGTTGTCCTAATGAGTATGCTAGTTAGCATATGGTCTGTGCTAGTTAGCATGCCTTGTGCTCTACCTAACATATAGAGTTACCTGGTAAACACAAGAAATATGCTAACTAGCAGTCTTTATGCTAGTTAACATACGCTACTGCATGCACATTAGGATGTTGATTGTGCTATTTAACACTATGATTTGTTTTCATGAAGTTGTTGGATATCCTAGTCATAAATCTGAATACTAATCATCATTTGGATGTTGCAGGTTGAGTTTTTTTGTAGATTCAAGGAAAAACATCTAGATTGCAAGATTGGCATGAGAATTTTTGAGATGCTGAAGCCATTCTTTTGTAGGCGGCTGAAGGATAAATACGCATGTTGTTGCGAATACCATGTGAAAATGTCTTTTTTGAAGGACACACTGAACCACATGTGCTCTCGTGCTTTTGGGCTGCATAGAGCACGTTGTGACTGTATATGCAATATCTATGCCCTAGGTGAGAACATGAGCAAGGGTTGCTTGGCTTCACATCACACATTCAAAGGTGTCACACATATGTGGGAGTGTGTTCTCTGTCCAAGGCCCACAGATGCAGTTTTCCATAGAAGAGAATGCCTGATGGGAGAGTGTTTGACATGTGGAGTGAATAGGTTGGAATTATGCTGCTTGGAGACAGTAAAGCCAGGTAATAGTATTAATGTGAAAGTATTTTCATATGTACAAGCTCAAGACAAGCATGGAAATAGTAACAAACGAAAAGATCTTTTGCACAAAGAAATGCAGTTCTGGGAGTTTCTTCAACTCTTGAAGACCGAGTTGGGAGCTCTTTATCACTCATAACTATATGGCTCCATGGCAACAATTCAAGGATTGCCTTATTCAGTTTCCGCATGATGTCGTCGTGTCAGTTGTTGATTTTGCAGAGAATTATGCCTTCAAGGAACAAAATGAGATTCAATCAATGCATTGGCACTCTAGTCAAGTAACCATTTTTGTACACATAACGTACTACCGTAGGCCAAGGGAGGTAGTCAGAACCATCCATCATATCAAATGACAAGGTGCATGACACGTTGTTCGTGCAACACTGCTTCATGCTACACCGTGATTGGTTACAACAAGAGGGTGTCACTCCTAAGAAAAATTGGGTGTGGTCTGATGGTGCGGCCTCACAGTTCAAGGGAGCGAGGCCTTTTTACTTCATTGCAAGATATGGTGGATTCACAGAGATGGGGATGAGCTAGTTCTTATTTGGATTAGGGCACGGCAAGGGAGAGCATGATGGTGCAAGAGAAGTTGTGAAAAGAACCTTGACCCATGAATAGCTAAAACCTAATGGAGCTATTGTGCAGTGTGCAGCTGATGTGGTTGCTTATTGCCAATCCAACCTGTCACGCAGGGAGCACGTTCACACTATCCTTCAAAAGAAAGGGAATGTGCTCGTGTGTTTTGGGAGGTTAAAGAGGAGGAAGTGAACAGGGAGGTGAAGTGGAATTGTGCCAATGTGCAAAAACTTGCTCTTTGCATGCTTTTCGTGGTCACAACCCTGGGGATCCAACTGCCCTTGCAACAAGATCCTTGGCATGATTCTATGATGCATGCATGCACGGAAGATGGAATCGCTGCGTCAATAAATCTCATGTGCAACCTTGGGATTATCATACTCTACTACCATTACCTGATGAGGCTGTGTCAGATTTTGAGCCGAAAGATGAAGCAGCCACCTACAATGACTTCACGTATGAAGGTCATCATGATGTGTTGAGTAGCACTCTATGTGCTGGTGACACATTTGCTGTAAATCCAGATGCTTCAACCAATGTTGAGGATGTGGATTTCTACCTGGTCAAGTGTGTTGCAGCAACAAAGGAGAAGGTGGAGAAGGGGTACCTCGATGAGTGGGGCAATGCAATTGATAGAGGCTCATATGTTGTGCAAGGTCTGTACTACGAGCAATTGGATGCACACACCTTCAAGCTAGACCACAAGCAGCCCATCGTCCACATACTTTCACATCTGGTACGATGTATCAAAAAACCCATGGATCACATATCAAGGAGATGGCAGTTGTACACAATCAACCCAGAAAGCTATGTAGCAATCTGTAATAGCATGCCCTTCAGCATTTAAGTTGTAATCACTGCATCTTCAATATACTTCTTGCTCGTAGATAATGGAGTTTTATCAAAAACTTGGGTATCTTCTATCTCTTGTGTGCTTTGTGTATACATGGCTTCGGTGTCTATCATAGAAGGGTCTCAATTTAAGAAATATCATTTGTACAACCTATCTCGTTAAACATAGAGGATCTGAGCTCATCAAGAAAATGTAGAAATCTAGATAGGTGATCAAACAAGCTCAAAGTCCACCTCCTTTGGTGTCTTACAATTTACGCTTTTTACAGCAAGACTCCATATGGTTTGGGTAGGTAGCCCACAAATATAAATAGAAACTGTAAAAGAAGGCACACCCAGCTTATAAGAAAGGCATCAGGATTTGGAAATATGTGTACAAAGAAGGCCAATGGCTTGCACAATATGATAATAAGAAGATAAGATAATTGTGTTTTATGGGTATGCTAGTTAACATAAATGGTATGCTAATTAGCATATTGTTAATGCTAGTTAGCATACACAATGTTCTGATTAGCATACCTTTTGCTGGTTTTCAAGGAGAAGAGATGGCAGCTTCCTGTATATTGTGTATGCTAATGCTAATTAGCATACTATTTATGCTAATTAGCATAAACTTATATATGCTAACTAGCATAAACAGTATGCTAATAAGCATAACTTTACTGGTTTTCAAGGAGAAGAGATGGCAGCTTTCTGTATACTATGTATGCTGATTAGTATACTATGCTGTGAGTGGAATGCTAATTAGCATATTGTTTGTGCCAACTGGCATAAACAGTATGCTAATTAGCATACCCTTGCTGGTTTAGGGAAGGGGAGATGGCAGCTTTCTATATACTGTGTATGCTAATTAGCATACCTTTGCTAGTTTCAAGGAGAAGAGATGGTATCTTTCAGTTCACTGTGTATTCTAATTAGCATATTGTTTATGTCAGTTGTCATAAACAGTATGCTAATTAGCATACCTTTTCTCGTTTTAAGGAGAAGAGATGATGACAGATTTTTGTATACTGTGTGGTCTAATTAGCATACTATGCTGTGAGTGAAAGTTAGCAAAAACAAAAATGCACAGTATGCGAATTGAAGGTATTCCAATTAGCATACTATGTATGCTAATAAGCATACTATTTTTGCCAGTTGGCATAAATAGTATGCTAATAAGCATATCTTTGCTGGTTTCAAGGACATCAGGTGACAGGTATTTGCATCCTATGTATGATAATTAGCATATTGTTTATGCTAGTTGGCATTCTGTGGGTATGCTAATTAGCATAGTTAACTGGCATAAACAATATGCTAATTAGCATAGTTCTACTAGTTTCAAGGAGAAGGGATGGCAACTTTTTGTATACTGTTTATGCTAATTAACATACTATACTGAGTGGAAGTTAGCACAAAAAGAAATGTACAGTATTCCAATTGAAGGTATGGTAATTAGAATATGTCTATGCCAGTAGGCATAGAAAGTATGCCCATTAGCATACCTTTGTTGGTTTTAAGGAGAAGAGATAACAGCTCTCTGTATATTGTGTATGGTAATAAGCATATCATGTATGCTAATTAGCATAGTGTATGTTGGTTTCAAGAAGGGATGGCAGCTTTCTATATATTGTGTATGCTAATTAGCATACTATGCTGTGAGTGGAAGTTAGCAAAAACAAAAATCCACAGTATGCTAATTGAAGGAATGCTAATGTGTTCCTCTTACTTTGCTCTTCCATTCAAGTGTAATCATTCAAGATTCGGTGTAGGTTTTTAACTACGAGTTTGAGTCTTTAAATCGTTTTTTTGAGTGTCTATATACATATTTTATGTTGTTTTGACCTAAGGAGAGGCTTTAGGGACCCTAAAAAGACCCATTAGGATCACATGTTCGCTGTTTTTGCTGACTTTGGGACGAACGATCGCGATCTTTGTACCTCTCCAGAATGCTGTGACAGTGATAGGATATGATCCTAATAGTCCCCTGAAGCTTCCCTTCAAGTTTCGTGTGATTCCAAATAGATTTGCATGGTAAACGGGCGTGACGACTGTAGAGCTGTATAGAAGGACATAGTCAGATTACTTGGCAATAGTGCGTTTGATTTTCTTGTAGAGTTAGTAGATGCATCTCATTGAGTTGACTTCATTAGGATTGACACCCTAGTGAGTTTCCATGCCTCATCCTGGTCGCTTCCCTTGTATTGATAAATATGTTGATGCTTGAGAGCTATGCTATGGACGTCCGTCGCGACGACCCGCAAACATTGGCGCCTTGCCGGGGAATGCACCTTAGGTGATGAGTGACCGAGTACGCAGTTAGATTCTTTAAAAAGAAGAACAATCCACAAATCCATTTTACACCTCAGTTAGGCTGCTAGACAAGGGTTTAGAGCTTAGTGGAGTCTAGAGTCAGTGGACCGGTTAGATCCTCTCTTAGGAGATTTAGGGAACTGTGAGTGAGAGTGTTCAAAGCATTTTTGCTCTTCAATTTCTCTAATTCGATTGAGTACTGAAATCTCACCCGAAATCCGTCGTGTTTGTTTTGTTTGATTCATTTCCTTATGTTCTTTCATTTCTGTACTTAGGAGTAGGATAAGCAAATCACATTCCAATCAGATTTGGAGCAAAAGTTAGAGTCAAGAAACCAAAAAAACATAACTTCGGCAAAAAGGCCATAAGACTCTGAAATTTTGATAATCTGACCAAACAGAGATGAAATTGATTCAAATCACAAAGTGGTAGCACCAAACACTCGGAAATACATGTCAGAGGGAGCAGACCAAATTTCATCAGATTTGGCCCAGGTACTACGATCGCGATCGGTGTACCATATTTTGACCATATTTGTTGTGCGCCTTCCTGATAAGATTCTAAAC
This sequence comes from Adiantum capillus-veneris, assembly GCF_014529385.1. Lineage (NCBI taxonomy): Eukaryota > Viridiplantae > Streptophyta > Polypodiopsida > Polypodiales > Pteridaceae > Adiantum > Adiantum capillus-veneris. Next base: position 40,633,172 of record NC_140934.1, read on the forward strand.
AAGTTTGTCTAAAGCAACAACACCCAAAAACATCAAAAATCAAGGAAATCAGGCCACTTATGTAAAACTATCCAGCCAGACCCAGAAAGTGAAAAATCTTGGCTTTTGATGATCCAAATGCAAAAAGACTTGGGGGATAGCTCTAAAACACCATTGTCTACAAGCATGCCAAATTTGGTCTAATTTGGGCTCAGAACTACGATCGCGATCGGTGTACCTAATTGCCAGATTTTGACCAGATTTCATCTGTGGGATCCTCAAGTATATACAAACATAAAATTCTAAAGGACCTAGAGCCAGAAACCTCAAAATACCTGTCAAACCATTTGAATACAGATCCAAGTCAAAAACTGCTAAACTAGCATAGAAATTGACTTTCAATAGACCAAAACACATCAAAACTGGGAAGAAACCATACAGAGGGATAGACTGTACACAGGACAACCCTCGATAGCTTCCAAATCCCTAATCAAGCACCAAAATCAGATTAAACTGACAGATTCTAGAAAACAGACACTTCCAACCAAGAACTGGTAAAAGCTTGACTTTTTAGAGTCTGAATACAAAAGTATCAGAGAGGTAGCCTTAAAATAGCCCAGTGAACAAGCTGGTGAAGTTTGGTCAAATTTGGGCTCAAAAGTACGATGGCGATCGGTGTACCTCTGGCCCAGATCTGACTCATTTTTGACGCGTTCATAGACCTAGACTATTTAACATACCAGGAGTTGTCAAAACCCAAATTGGACATACTGTCAATAATTTGCAAGCAAAATTTTGTTGAAGTCATTGTGAAAGTGTTGAATATGCTGACAGTTGGAATGATACAATGATCTCATAGCCATCAAGTGTATTCATTTGCAGAGACCGGTCAAGTAACAATCCATGCAGTCGCGGGAGTTGGAAGATCACTCCATCTCCAGGTAAGAGGTTTGGATTCAGTCAATAAATCCCACTTTCTTCATGTTTTTGAGATCGGGAAAACAAATCAACATCCAACACCAAAATTTAGCGGATCAAGCAAGTGTTTTATCAATGGAGGAGAGTGTAAACCATGGTGTAGTACGACCGTTAGAGCCGATCATAGAAGAAGGCATCTCCGATACTTCTTCAGAGAGATCTTACGAGTATTTCACAAAACACTTTGGACAATTAAAACTAAACGGAAGAGAAAACATGGCAGCAGGACCATCAGACCCTTCAGCCACAATGAAGCTATTGTTCATCAAGTATCAATATGACAACAAGCAAGGTGCCAAGATATACAAAGATAGTATGGACAGCTACTATGTGAAAATAGAAGATAGACCAAGTGAGTTCAGGGACTTAGTGCCTGTGAGCTATAGCGGAGATAGGTACCTAGATGACGAGGGTATCATGTACTTGGTAGTCCTGAATCCTAACATTGTAGACAAGTGGGTATTGATGGGCACGAAAGCCAAAATAGATGAGGAACATGAGGAGAAGGCACCAACAATGAGCTTCCCTAATGCCAGGTTAAGGCGAGAGAACGAAACTTTGAGAGTCAACACGGATAATGTCTACTTGGGGTTATACAAGTATAATAATGGAGATCAAGATCTCTATTATAGATGCGAGGAACCCTACGTCGGAGAGATGACTGAGCGGAAAAGACTTTATGTCTTCACCTACACAGAGGGAGCAAAAACGAGAATCGCCGCATACGACAAGTATGGAAGACGATACACAGCAATCGATAAAAAGGAGTTGGAAGGATATACGTACTTTGGGGGACCACTCCATCAGTATTATGTCACTCCAAGTCCACTAAGACCAGCACCTACAACTATCGTGCCAGACCCGATGGCAGCAGGTGGAGAGAGGACTCATGTAGCTGATTCTTCAGCCGACCTCAATATTCTATGCCAAGCCCCATGGGAACGTTAGATCCTAGAGAATCAATGGCTACGAATCGAGGTAGTGCGGTTCCTATCTCTACACATACTACAGCAGTAGGTCTGACATTTGCAGCCACACCATCACATTTGCCTCCGAGTAGTAGATTCGAGGCAAGGGAGCCAACGAGAGCAACCCACGACATCCATGATGCACGAGAACGATTAAGTCGAGACACGGGAGCAATGAGACTGGTTGCATATCATAGACGGATTAGGCTATCCCAAGTAACGGAGTGCATGCCAAAGAAGTATAGCGGATCAGGGGATCCATATGCCCATGTATCGCTCTTCAAGAAAGTCTTAAGACCAGAGCAGATCACTGATTTCCATACTCAATACGAGGAATTCAGGCTGACCTTGGAAGGGATGGCCTTAACATGGTTTCAACCATTGAACCCTAAAATTTGTCTGAATATTGAACATGTATTGCGAGAATTTGCGGAATAATTCTCAAAACGGGGTATAAAGCATAATACTGTATCACAGATATATGCTTTTAAACACAGGGAGAACGAAAAGGTGAAGGAAGCATCCTTGAGATTCAAGCAATACATTGAGAGGTGCCCAAAGAGAGAATTACCGTAGGACGAGATATTGTATGTGCTCTTCAAAGGACTTAGGAACGAAACCTTGAAAAAGGACCTTCATTTGAAGGCCTGTAGCACATTTCAAAGTAGTTCCTACGAATTTTTTCAAGAGAAATTCTCTTTCAAGGTGCAATGGAGGAAATCAAACTTTGGATCAGTGTAATCATAGCAATGTTTCTTGATCGAGTTAGGGCTTGGCAAAAACAATTTTCCTAACTAAAGAAAATAAGGGCACACCTAAAGCTCTTTTGTTTTTTTAGGTCAAAATTCAAAGCATTTTCATGTTTTCACACTAAAACTTGTAAAACTTTGTCATTTTACTTGAAGGAAAGCTTGGAATCTATTCAATTTTTTGCAATTTTATCTAGTTTGAATAACACTGGTGAAATTTTACACGTTGAGTATAAATACCGATAGAGGCTTCAAATTTTAACCCAAACCCTTACTAACTCGAATCCTAATCCATGACGTTATTTTCCATAGCACGATATCTACAAGAAAGTAGCATTGTATTATGACTTCTAAATGCTTCTTAGTGGCTATGACAAATGTATTAATGCTATCCCCAAAGCTATTGTAGCACTCCTGTAGTAGTATGTGATATCTCCCATGGACATGGGAGATGGGATCCAAGGCCTCCATTAATCTAGGAACCTGACCTTAAATGAGCGTTTTAGACCTTGTTTTTGCGAATGTACTCTTGGTCTACTTACTTTTGTCACAACATTTGTACACAAACTTTTCTTACATATATTGCTTAACAGTTTAATTTCTAGGTGTATTTTAAGGGTATATATATATATCATGCCTAAGTACTTGAATATATATATCTAACACGAGTATTTCAAATTTCTATAACACAATCCCCCGGTCTCATTTTCTCATTTGATAAATGCTCCATTAACTTTCCTTTCTTATGAATGCTCTCTTTATCTGTGACTAAAGTTGATCTATGCTATTAAGTTGAACTGTAGCGTTTTTCTTCCCGCTCAGTTGTCTCACATTTCAGTTTCAACAAGGCTATGGATCACTTTTTGTTTGTGTTCCACCATAATTTATTTTTGACTATGTAATTTGCGAGTCCAGGTGCCCAGACTGTACGTTCTCAATGTGACATCTATTTGCCTATAATTTTCTTGCGACAACAATCAGTGGTTTAAAACTTGCTCCCATATACAGTCCACCTCGCCGATATATCACACCCTCCTCTCACACAAACCCTTGGTCAGATTACCCCAGCACACTAGTTGAGACAATGTACATTATTGTGGCAAGGATCTTTAAGGGTTGAACTGAATTGGAATGGAAAACTTTTTACACATGTTAGATCTCCTACGCCTAAAGAGGGCAGGACTCTCCGCTCCACAATTATGGAAACTTATGGTTATTGACACATGTCTTAGAGTGCCTACACCTTGTGAGACAAGCCTCTCCACTTTGCAATATTGTTAAGGAAGTTTATGGATGTCAATACATGTGTACTAGAGTGCCTGTGCCTGGTCAGGAAGGACTCCTCGTTGTTACATTATATGTGGAACTGGCCCAACGCATTTTGTATGGATTGATATGAAAGGATATAATGGATTGGTATGGCAAGGTGGAAGGGTAACCGTGGTGGTCTATTTGGAACAACATTCTTGACCAATGTTGCAATCTGCACCTATGCACATTTACTTCATTTATATGCACTTCCATCACACCATACACACAAGTGTTCACTTTTAAATTTCTTCCTACTAATCATTATTTCTCTTTTGAATTTTAGTTACTCATTGTGCTCTGCAGGCATGTACATAGCGTCTTGTACCTCGCACTTGACACCACCACTTACGTACCTCGCAACTGAGAGATCTTGCTTTTTCAACCCCAAAGTATGTTATGGATAAGGGATATGTACATTTATTACTCAAGTGCTCATTATGAGCTATGGTCATTTGAGCATTAAAGAATCTATAAAACAAATACGTGCAGAGAGGGAAATGCTCACTCTTGCACGGGGGGAGATTGCACCCATTGTCTTCCTTATTCTTCTCTCCTCTCCACTCTTCTCTATCGTCTTGTCCGCATAGCACTATTCTCTAGGAGGAGCACCTATACGTGATCTCTCGCTCTCTATCTCTATTTATTTGCATGCAGTCTTGATTATGTGCAATGTGACTCGTCTGATTTGCAAATTTGTGGTTTTATCGCTTGTAGCATGTCGTCCTTTTGATATTTTGCAAGAGTCTCCACGCTCCCATCTGTAGCAGAGACGTCATCAAAGAACTAGAAAAATATCCATAGAGCTACATGCACCTAAGAGGGCGTCATCAAAGCACAAAGTAAAGCTTCACTCACCCACGCAACACACACACTCACTGAAGCATAAACTAGCATGAAAAAGAAAGACAAACATCCAAACACACACACACACACACACACACACCAAAGCATGAAATAGCATGCAAGAAAAACAAACATCCAATTGTGTAAACCTTTGGTCACCCCAATATTTCTCTACGAGCTTATTCAACAACACAAAAGCCACCATATCTTGCTACTTATTGGCACATATCCTTGACCGCATTCTTGACTGCTGCAAGAATGTGAAGGCTTTCCAAAGGTGGTGCTACCACACCAGAAGACTTGGATATGTCTTTGGGTTGTGGCAATGTTTCCTAAGCAGCATGGGAGAAAGTGGAAAAAAACCAGAGCTTGCATAGCAAACATAGGCTTCAAAAGAAAAGGAAACCTTGCAGTGGAAATCACCCCAATGTAACATCAAAGAACAAGGTTTTCCGACACAAAAGAGGGTAGTCGGGTACTCCGTAGTAGGTTAGAGAAGGAAGAAAAGAATTGTTGAAGATGATAACCCACCAACGGAGGTCGGTATAAGGGCTTCTCACAAAACAAACACACACACACACACACACACACACACACACACATATATATATATATATATATATATATATATATATATATATATATATATATATATATATATATATATATATATATATATATCAAAAGTAGTACCATGGGTTGAGACTGTTATCCAACAAATCTGATAGAGGAAATTATTTTGCCTCATGACAGCCTTTCCTAGATCATATTTAATCATTATGCTCTTAAGAACTTCGTTAGGAGGCGTCCATTGATCATCTTAGTGAAACTTATCAAGATCAAGTGTGTGTGTGTGTGTGTGTGTGTGTGTGTGTGTGTGTGTATATACATATATATATATATATATATATATATATATATATATATATATATATATATATATATATATATATATATATATATATATATATATAGAGAGAGAGAGAGAGAGAGAGAGAGAGAGAGAGAGTTCACTATTGGAGATTTGGTACAGTTCTTGGTTTTCTCTCATCCTCACAGTGGCTTGTTTTTGCTTCAAATCTGTGCTAATTTCTTCCCTCACTCCTCTGCTCCTAGCTGTTCTTGTATTGAGGCGGTCCGGGGCGGGCAACAAGAAGAGTGGCCTCTAAACACCCTTCGAGGCTCCCGTGCTGCTCAATTGGGGCTGGGGCAAGCACAATTAGAGACAACAACAACCCACAGCCCAAAACCAAACAAGAAAAGGGGCACCACCTAGTTGTAGATGCGAACTAGGACGCACGTGATATCTCCTTATACTCAAACGCACAAAGAGAGGGGAATGCAAGATAGCCACACACACCAAACACAAACATTCACCACGCCAGAGAGAGGTAAAGAGCACAAATCAACTTGAGCAACTCAGTCTTAGCCTTAAAGACTAGATGCACACAAAGCTTGATCAGAAATAGAGAGACAACATAAAACTTGACCTTGTTGCCAATACAAAAATTGTCTTAGGGTCACGGGAGCCCTCTCACTGATCACCCTCTTACAATTGACCTTTTAGGCAAACAATTCAACAAGCCCTCAAACCACCAAGCATGAAATGGCACAACAAACTTCAAGGACAATATACCTTCAACCACCTAATGAGCCAACTTATCAAGTCAATTTGGAGAGAAGAGTCGTAGTTGCAGCATACAATTGCACCCAAAACTATAAATCTTATTTATGCACAAGAGTAGGCTACAAGTGTGGTGAAGAGTATGGCATACACTCCACTCCTCTAGATGGCATAACTAACTTCAAGCTTCTCCATGCACCTATGTGTAATGATGGAATAGAGCACTCACGATGCACACATTCTACACAACTAGGCTTGAAGAGTGGTGTGTTATGTGTTGAGAATGGTGTGGTGTAGTGTGATCATGTGATGATTTACAAGGGAGAGAAGGGCTCTATTTATAGGTTTTAGAAGCCCCGATTTGGATTAGGCCTAATCAAGTTTATTTGAAGGAATAAAAGATTATGCATATTTTTATTTTTTTTAATGAGGGTGGGTCTCTTTTGTCCTTTGAGTCACATGAATGTGGGCTCAAGGGAAGAGAATTATTGAGGATGAAAGGAGAGAGGGATTGAGTGAATAATTTGGGAGGGCCTACTCTAGTAGAGGGTGCATTTTACAATAAGGTTAGTGGTTAGTAGTTAGTAATTATCACTAAAAAATATTTACAAAATCATTCACCAAATGGTGAGATATATGATGAGAAAAGTTAGAGAAGGGATAAGCTTGTAAAAAGAGGTTGAAGATTTGGAGAAGTTGACATTCACCTCTTTACAGCACTGGTAGAAGAAGCGGTCAGCATGGCGAAGTAACGCCTGTCGATGAAGCTATGTTATCTTCACACCTTGGAAAATTCATGATAAAGCCTTCATTTGCAGAGGTTAACCTTGGACTTTTGCTAATTTTTTGAAGTTCTTTACAAAGCTGAAGAGAGTATGGTAATATGGACATAATGTAGAGAGAAAGGGGGACACCTAGGGTGTAGAAATGGAGGATGAAGGCCATGGAGGTGTGAGAGAAGTGGCAATGGTGAAGAGGGTGAATTAGGACATGGGAGTTGTAGGTTTGGGAGTGAGAAGGAGAGGGAGGAGTGTGTATAAAAGAGGAAAATGATAAAGTGGAAGAGGGAGTGTGGCTGCATAGCATGGGCAAATTGGGGTCCACCAATAAAATCATAGCTCACAGCTCGTAGCTCAAAAAAATATAAAAACATTTGAGGTAAAAGTTCAGCTCACGAGCTATAACTTTTGTTTGTATCACCTTTTCAAATTCGGGGAGCATGTGATCTTTAAAAATTCAGCAAAACCGACTGTGTTTTCCACTGCACAAGGTCCTTGTGAGGTCCTTCTTTGGATGATTCTTTTGAATACCTCCAAGAGTGAGCTCCCCATGGTGCATGCATGCATTCCATATACCCTTGACCTTATTTGGTAGGTTTATAATTGAAGATATTGTTGAGATCATGATATAAGTGAATAATATAACTAAGAAAATCAAATATTGAGGGGTCTAAAAAAATATGTACATGTATAATATAGGTGGAAAAAATATAAAGGGGTCAAAATAAATCTCTCTCATTATAAGTCTACCATAAAAAGATGAATATTTTTTGTGGTCTAATTTATGAGAGTAATAGAGAATAGATGTAGGAAGGAAAAAATCACAATAGTGAAAAAATATACACATAAATAGAACTAGTTTTTTTGGATTTTTGTTGGGATGGAGTTACACCAAAAATAAGAGAAGCTTGCATTAAATTATTTTTATATGGAATAAAGAGTATGCAAAATGGTAAGAAAAAATATGGTAATGGTGAGTCAATGTACATAGCATAAATAACACACGCCTAAGTATAAATATTTAAATAAATACCAAAATAATTATGAAAAATCCTTATATTTAGGCTCTATATACAATGAAATATTTACACACAAATGGGCCATAATATAATTATATTTTTTATTTTTTTGGCTCAACTAGCCCAGTGACTAGCTAATTGAGGGTTTTTAAGAAGATATGGGAAAAGTCACCTAACTCACACACGCCTATGTACAGTGAAATGGTAGGGATAACCAAAATGTTTGAGTGATTTGATAGGGTGAGGTAGCTTACTATGGCAATTATGGAAAGCCAAAAAATGGCTATCAGTATCATCATCTTTTGTAACTCTGCAGCACCAATAGTTTTTCCATATGGTTTGTAATCATTGAATATCTCAAGGGGGGGTTTCACTTTCAAATTTTTCATCATTGTATTCCTATAGACTAATGTAATGCCTTGGAGAGAACATCTCAAGGGATTTTTATATACTTGATAATGCAAAACTAGTTTCCTCACAAACCACATGCACGCATGTCTATGTATGTATGCTTGTAGTAAGTATCACTATGTGTATGTATGTATGTGGATACAAATGCATCTAGGCACAAAACCACATGCATGCATGCACATGTGCATTTGAGTGCACATGGATGCCTGAGTGTATGTATGTTAAGTACTTCCATCGAGCTCATGATAACTCTAGGATCTTAATATGATTAACCAAGTTTTTAAGCCTCACATGATGGAGGAGAGATTCTTGAGTGTGGTAGAGCAGCATTAAAAGGCATTCTTGCATTTGTCCAAGATGACTGACTACAAAGTCTTTTGGTTCCTAATTATGACATAGACTTAGTGTGGCATGCTCATCAACTGAACCCAAAGGTGGACTCAGAAGATTTAACATGATGACACTGACACAGATAGAAGTAGTAGTTGAAGCTTCTAAAAGGTGACTGCAATGTTATGGTAGCGTATATGAACATTCAAGTGCCATGTACAGAGGTAAACCACCAACTCTAGTTTACTCATCTTCTCAAGTTGTTGCTATTGGAAATCCCTCCAACTTCACTCCAATAGCTCCAGAAGAAACCATGCAAGCCTATCTGATTCTATTTTTATGCTCAATTGATCAAGGTGGATTGGTATGATAAGTACGATATGGAAAAAAGAGAAAAAACATTGTGTAGTATGGGTAATTACTACCAATACAAAAAATTCATTAGGTATTGAATACAAATAGATGTACATGTCTACTTATGCATACTTGCATACATGCAAATGCATGTATTTATCATATGTACACAACCCTAGATGCATGCATGCATACAGTGAGGTACTAGGATACACATCTCTTTCCTAGGAGTCTCTATTGAGAACACCTACCCTTTCCTACAATGGATGGCTTTCTTTGATGCCCTCAGTTAGTGGGCCAAAGGGTATGTGTTTGTGTCTTTGACTACTCCACAACCCGCGCCATAGTGTTCAGCATCATCAACTCCATTCCAATAGATGATAAAGGCTGCATGGACATGGGTGACTTATTCAACAGGCCTGGATGCCCGAATTGTTCTTGATCATGCCAACAAACAGTTTTTCATTATTCATGCTAGGTTTATATCATCTTAACGATTGCATTGTTTGTTCAATTCAAACATGTGTGCACCCACATCGACATGATCCTCAACTTTGGTGCACAGGTATTTTGATGGCTTTACCTGTACATCAGAAGATTGAAAGTGCATCCACATCCATCAAGGTGGTTGGGAGTATTGAAGCAGACACTGCAAGAGAGGGACTACTCCAGGTACTTAATAGTAGCATGATGGACTTGTGTACAAAGAGATTATGAGCATATCGGACTTTTTTTCCAGTGTGACCATGTAGTGATCATTGTTGTTGTCACAAATGAAGTAGTAACGGACCAAGAAGTTAAACATTCCTTATCACTAATGAGGTGCTGGAATTTCTTGGAAAAAAGTAGCGAGCATATCGTAAGGGAATCCATAATAGATTCAAAATGGAACCTCCGACCACATCTAGAGCTAAATGGAAATCTGAAGTATTTAGAGACCATAACCATGTTTCTGTGAGCAAAAGTGTTCGTCGGTTTCTCTTGAATGGCTAGATTTAGATTGAGTAAGTTTTAAAGAGGAGCTTTTTGTGGTAAGGGTCATGAATGGTTGCACAAAGTCACGTGTAGTAGTAGGCATCCTTCATGGGCATCATTTATGGATCACATAATAGCAACATCAATGGCCTTTCCACTCCAGGTATGTCTCCTGTGTGGATGGAAACTAGACTATGAAGTGAAAGATGCTAATGAAGATGAGGAAGGAGGATTTAATGTGACTCTTTTACAATCTTGTTGATTCATCCATGGGGAAGGCAACCACTCTGTTCAATTGGGGGACCGGCGCTATGGAGGTACTAAAATTTTGTTGGTTTCTTCTTTACCATGCCATAGATATGGTCTCTCCCTCTCTCTCTCTCTCTCTCTCTCTCTCTCTCTCTCTCTCTCTCTCTCTCTCTCTCTCTCTCTCTCTCACACACACACACACACACACACACACAAATATGAATGTGGGAATTACTCTCTATAGGTCTCACCTCAAGAAAGTGTTGTTTTTGTCCTTCTACTATTGAGCACTATTTCAAAGTGTATGATGGATATGGAAGGAGTCAAAGTCACATTTAATGAGCAATGGAACCTCCAAATCGATCAATAGGGACAACCAATGAGTGGGGTATGGTCTTCATCACTACCACCACCACGATCATAAGCTTATTCACACACTTTGTTGCTCTTTTGTGAGAAACTATTCTGCTTGTTCTTTTGTACTCTTGACATTGCTATTGGCACTTAGAGCTTCTCTTGTTGTTTGCCTTTTGTAGGTTCCTGTTGTTTTAGAGACAAAAGATGAAAGAGATATATCAAGAAGAAAATCCATGACTTTATTTTATTGATGGTGGGGTATGTCCCCCATTGTATGCTCCTCTACATTATATACACCAAGAAATTCAATGTTTGGGGCATGGGGATGTGGACCCGCAAGGTCATGTGGAGCTGGTGGCGGTGGAGGGGGTTGTGGCGGTGGTGCTGGAGGGGGCTATGGAGATGGCGGTGGAGGCGGAGGGAGTGGGGGTGTGGGTTTCTAGTCATTTCTTGGTGTATATCTACAAGACATGAGTGTGTATAAGGTTACATGATCTCTCTCTCTCTCTCTCTCTCTCTCTCTCTCTCTCTCTGCGTGCACACACATATAGTCAAATTCAAAAAGAAAAGATGTAAAATATATATACAATTTCTTGTATCAAAGATCTATCAACTATGTAAATAATATATGCAAATGTTTTTGTTGAAGACGCGAGCCTCAATTTGTAATGGATGTTAAGAATGACCAAATGTTTTTTTTTTTGCATAACTCACAATTGTGAGTGGATGTATTAAACTCTCCAAAAGAAATGTATAGAGCAACTTCAAGCTTGTGTGTCAAGCCTTGAGGGACAATGTGATACATCAAGTAGCTATAAGGCAACAGAGACGAACCACTACCCATGATCTCGTACCTTTGTTATTAGCAATTTGCAATCATAACAGCGCTATCTGCCCTATTCCACTTGTCCAAGTTCTTCGTTCTCCCAATCGCAATGGTCTTCTTTGTTTTTTGGATAAGCTCTGTGAAGCTAGCTATTGATAGAAAATTTTCAAAAGCTTGATGGTTCCTTGCCTTCCATACTTCTTGGAGTAACAGAATCTACACTCTGTGTACATATTATAAGCGCTTGGTCTTTCATCACCTTTCCTCCTAAAAACATAGCGTTCTTAAAGAAACCTATCTTTTGGGTTTTTTGAATCCATTTGAAAATCTTTCCTGCTAGGCCGGAGATCGTCAGGCACTCCTCGAATAAGTGTGAGAGGTCCTCAATTACTATTTTGCACCTTGAGCATCCATCTAAGCCAATACCTCTCATTAGAATCTTTGCACTTGTTGGCAAGGCCCCCCATAGTACCTTCCACACAAAAATCTTCATTGGAAAGTGGCCATTATGGAAACCAAATGTTATTCACTATGACCATCCATCTAGGTTCTGACCATTGCTTTCCCCATTGCTTGTTAAGGGGGATAATGAATCAATCATAAGAGTGTGGTAGACATCTTTGGTTTGCGATTTAAGAAAATGCCTGCTCTTGGCCACCGCCGGGCTTTTCACTCAAATTTCAACTCGCATATTGGCAACAAGAAGCTTTCAAGCCCTTCAACAACTCTATTAATCAACAGTCTTCTGGTACCATTAAGGTAGAAATGGACATCCAATTGGTTTGTTCCTTTCCAGCTCTTGCTGTTGCTTTCCCAAAAATGGGTGAGTCTTCTAAGTCCTTTGTTATTGACCTTCCTATATTATTCTCTCCAAAATAGGTTTAATAAGATGCTTCTTAATTGTCAAGGGGTAGTGAGTAATGGAGTTTTGAAAATACCTTGTTAGCTCTCCTAACTCCAAAGTCTCCATAGCCCTAGTACACTTTCCTATCAGCTCTCTCGTTGTGCCACCTAGTTTCAAGATGGCCCACTGAGGGGTTTTCTTGTGCACCTATAGTTCTTTTCACTGGCCAACTTGAAAGAAGAGTTTTGCCTTGTCAATCATGTCTTTTTCCATAATAGCGCATGCTCGGTCTTGCTTTGCGATTGAGGTCACAGCATATTGGGCCTCTGTATGGATAGCAGGGTTGAAGATTCTAACCAATACCACCTTGCTCCACTGGTCTACTCCAGGACCTTGAGTCTTTTCTTTTGTTTCTTTATAGAAATATTTTCACCCATTTTAAGAAGTCTTTCCAATTGAATTTGGCTAACCTGAGGAGCGGAACAGTGAAGGCTATATATGGAAGCATAAACGAATTAATCACTTTGACCCTACTTAAAAAGGGAAGCAACACATACTCCCACCTTTACATCTTGTTCCTTATCTGATCAGAAACCCATTGGAATATTTGCTTATGCATTACGTCAACTCCCAACAGGGCTCCTAGATGACACAATATCTTTTCGTTTGAGACCGTCTTTCCAATCCACAAAGATGGATTGAATGAATCGTTTTCTAAGAGTGAGATTAGTTTTGATTTTTCAATATTGCACTTCGATCTCTAGGCTATGGCAAACATTTCCAAAATCTCTATTAATTATCTGAAGGAAAGCTTTCGGGAAGAGAATGGAGTCATCTGCAAATAGATTTGCTAGACGTTGGTCATTGTTTGGCAAGGTTGGCCCTTAAATCTCCCCCCTCGTAGCATTGGCTTGGAGAATGGCAACCAGAGGATGAGAGCCAATGGTAAACAACAATAGGGCAAGCGGGAAGCCTTGCTTGTTTGATATTTTGACTTCGAATGCATGCACAATTCAAGAAGGTATCGTGCTTCAACCTTTGGAAGAATGTGCATCTTTATATATGCAACATGGTTACTAGTTAGTAATTATTTTTTAAACAAGGAAAAATCACAAAGACCATTGCATAACCTCCACACTAAATCACACAAGTTCTGAATGATGCCAGAGAAGTGGGATAAACAACCATGGGGGGTGGAGCATGGGGATCTCGAGGTGGGTGAATGAAAAAAAAAAAAGCTGAAATCAATGCCCGAGAGGTGAATCGAACCCATGACATGCCCGTTGGAAGGTAGACGCCCTAACCACATAGATGCATGGATTTTGATGGCATCCATACCACTATATGGTAAACAAAAACAAGCAAAAGTAAACTCGGCCAACAAAAGTAAACTTGGATAGCATTTGACGATGCATGCCGATCTTGAATCACGTGCCCTAGTTGCCCACCATTGATCCCACGTCTCCGTCTTCATTCAAGGCCTCATGTGATAGTCATGGTGAGGATTGCATAGAGTATATGATCATGTGACTACTGATGGATAACGAAGTAATAATCATAGAACCATTAGGGTAGAAAGACCTTTATTTTTTACTTACACTAGTATAGCCAGCGGCCTTCGGCCGCCTCTTGTGCATTCTTCGTGTTGTCCTTTTCTCCCTCTCAGTGTGCGTTGAACGTTGGGTTTGCAGGGCACACTAGCGAATCTGGTTGTATCAACGTGCTTTCGGCACTTGTCAAGGGGGTCAGAATTCCTCCCCCTTTTATTATAGTATAGATAACAAGCACTAATAAAGGTTCCATTTTCTACACCAAAAATGTGCGCACGGTTAAGTGATAAACCTCAAGTTGCGGATTTTACCCTTAATGATATGGTATGTTTATGTGCATTTACGCGCATGCGCACACACACACGTTCATTTTCCAACTTGCATGCATCACTAAAATGACACATGGTTTAAAAAACGATTTTCAAGCTAAAATATATTTTATTGAGAATAAAAACCACCATCAAATTTTTTACTCCCAAACGATAAAAATGACATGTCTCCTGAACCGGAACGATGGAAAATGGCTGATTCGTTTCTTGAGGAAATAAACGGTGTTTCTTGTTACTATGGTTACTATGAGTTCACTTTAACACAAAAATTGTATATAAAGTTGTGCTTACAAATATGTTTTATTTGGGAAATTTAGAAATAGGTCTTTGATGTTGATCGATTGTGTTTAGATTGTTAAAGTTATAACATCTCAAGTGAATATATTTTGGCTTTAGGTCTTTATTTTAGATTGTTCCAGTATTTATTTTGGCTTTAGGTCTTTATTTTACTTATTTGTCAAAGTTTGGGTTGGGCAATTTGTTGAGGGGGGTACTTAAGACCCTCAAGCTAGTATATAAGTAGCACATAGCTTCCATTGTAATATTAACTAATTCATTACCTAGTTGGTTGGTTCATTTACTCTCTTTCTTTCTCTCTCGTGTATTCTCTCCATTGCTCTACGCTTTTGCATCGTTGACTTTGAGAGTGAACATAAGCATGTTTTTGAGCTCAAAGTTATGTACCACATAAATACAATAGCATCACCTACAACCTATGAATGATGCTGTGCAAAACTATTCGATGGCTTGAACAACAATTATGTTGACCTTTGAGCTAATACTCCTTTAGATGTTGATTTCCCCTTTACTTTCCAACCATTTTCATAATTCTTTCTTGTTGGTCAAGGTGTGCTTCTTCTTTGATTCCGGTTCAGATGAACCCTCATGATTCTCTGTTCTCTTATGAGATAATGTAACAACTTTGGTATGAGCTGGTTCAAATGTTTACCGCTACTTACAAAAACCGCCAACTATATCTGGTCTTAAATAAATTTTGATGCTTTAAATTTTCTCTTTGTGACATAACATTCTAGTACTAAATGATACTGAGATCACTTGGGCAAGATTTATCCTTGACCTATGCAAGAAATATACATAAGACTTTCTCAGATGCATACCTCGGGTTGTTTTTCATATTGAGAGGACCGAAGGGTGATTGCTGTTCAGAGACTCATGGAAGGCAACCAGTGAACAAGTTGCTGCACCAGAGCAACGAGTAGGGAGGAGCCATGATCCCCCCCTCCCCGCCCCTCCCCCCCCAACACACACACACACACACCCTACGTGGTTGCAAGGGAAGAGCCAAACGCCCCCACACAACAGTTGCACTTGCGTCGAGCAAGCTTCTATCATTAGCGTCTCGTTCCAATGATGACGCACATCATTTTCTTCTCTCTCCCGCTTCCTCTCGCTCCTCCTTCGCTTACCACGCGTGCATCTGTGTCCTTTTTTTTTTTGATGCTCAATTTAACATCTGTTTTGATGCTACAAAGCTTAAAAGGTAAAAACTTAAGTGATGCCTTGAGAAGGACTCCCTTTTCCTTCTCCAATGCCCAAGGGATCTCTTTGGATTCCATTTAATCCAAACGTTTGGACTACCTAGTATGTCCCCCCGATTCTGCAAAGCTGGTGAATTAATGGGAATCTTCAGAGATCCATTCCATGGCTTCGAAATGAAAAGGTTGGGGCCTGCCACGCGGAGGGGAGAGAAAAAGGGATGCCATCTGTCTCGGCCAAGACGCAGGAGAGAGAGAGAGAGAGAGAGAGAGAGAGAGAGAGAGAGAGATCTTTGACGTCGCTGCAGGTATTGGTTTGTTGAGCCAGAGAGCGATAACAAATGGAGCAGATGATGCCGTCGTCGTGAGTGATGGCGGCTTTGAGTGCGAGCCCAAAGGGAGCAGGAGAGGGGATATGCAGGACCTCTCTCTCTCTCTCTCTCTCTCTCTCTCTCTCTCTCTCTTGCAGAGCAGGCTACGGCTGGGGTGTATCCCCTCTCTCTCGCTCTTGGCTATAGCAGGGCAGCCTCCTTGCTACCTTGTGGGTTAGATTCACCATTAGAATACCTTGTTCACCAGCCTTTCTCTTTTGCTTCATATCTAAAGTCTCTTGCAAAAAGTTACTAATTTCTCGAGGAGTTAAAGTTTTAGGCATTGAATCATGAGGTAACATATATATTCATTTTTCTCATTCAGTGCCAGCAACATCTTAACAAAGTAAGGGAATAATATCAGAACTATTTGATTACTTGATCACCAGCTTTGTTGACCCTTGAGCTGATACTCCTTTGTACGCCAGCTTCATTTGCAACCAAGGCTGCCGGTGTGCCTTTAGTTCGTGTCCTAGTTTGTGATACTGACACTCTCCTAAAGGTGCTCGTTCTACCTAGAGTGAGTGGGGGATGGTTACGCCAGAGGGTGAAGTATTTGGGACTCTTGAACTAGTGCTTCCTTTGCAGACAGATGGACCACTTAGCAAGGCCTATCCTTGCAGGAGATCTTGACCCACAACACATGCGTAGCCTCCCAAGGTTGCGCATGCCCAGTAGACAAGTACCCAGGACACTCATGCTAGTACCTCAACAGAGGCCAATGATTAGCCAGCTAATAGCCCAGCAAATGGTCAGTAGTAGGTGCTCGATAGTCGTCGACAGAGACAGGCTCGCCACACTCCCCACCCTGGTGGTCGTCCTTCTGCATCTCAACACCATTGGGTTTCGATAGGGAACTATTTTGACCCCCTCAACACAAGTCCCCCCTCCACTCCATCTCCCCCACCTCCATCTCCTCCCCGCCCTTCACCTGCAGACTCCTACCCTCCTCCTCCTCCTCCTCCTCTCCCACCCTCACCTCGTCCTCCCCCTCGTCCTTTCTCTCGGGTGGGGCCCTCAATCTCATCTCATGACCCATCCCACACTCCTCCTCAAACGCAGGGGACTCGTGGACACACATCCGCAATGAGATGTTATATTGGTAGTGCTTTTGCTACGAGTTGCACGGATCGATAGAAATAGCCCCACCTAAGGATGCCTCTCCTGGTCTAACCTATCCTTTTGTAGCAGCCTCGTGGTTTTGACAT
This sequence comes from Adiantum capillus-veneris, assembly GCF_014529385.1. Lineage (NCBI taxonomy): Eukaryota > Viridiplantae > Streptophyta > Polypodiopsida > Polypodiales > Pteridaceae > Adiantum > Adiantum capillus-veneris. Next base: position 40,650,722 of record NC_140934.1, read on the forward strand.
TCATAGACAATGGGAATACTTTTACTACAACTTCACACCCTTCCTTGTTGAACCTTCTTTTGACCTGGAGGAAGCTTGCTTTTGAGTTGACGTCCTCTTCTTAGCAGCCCAAGGCACAGATATTCTAGATACATCGGTAGGTTTCTCCTTTTTGTTGTGCGACATGGACCATATAGAGTGTACCTTGCACACAGTTCTGGACTGGCTCCAGGTCCAGGCTATTGAATTCTCACACAACACAACAACCTGGGAGTGGCAGATCTGTTGTAGTCACTTTGGCCTTTAGCCAAGTAATGTGTGACACCGTCAAATGCAGTAGGCTGTAGGCACATTGTGGTACACTATTTTGCTGACACTCAAACCCCCCTTGCTATGTATTTGTACATGAGGATTCTTGGATAGAGGATATAGCCTTATGGACTGCATGCTCGGCGTGGACCTAGGTGGGATAGTCACTTTAGCAAGCGTTTTTCTAGAGTTTGCTTGGATGCGAATTACTCCCCCGGGGCGGTCACTTTTTAGAATGTGTATGCTATCACCTGAGTTAACCGGAGAGGATTATTAAAAGATCAAAATGTATCAAAATGTATACATACAGAGGGGGGTGGCGGTTTTTTAAATAGGCATGCAGTGTAAATATAGTATGTATATTGAGGTATTATTAATAACCTCTTGAACGCACGTGATATAGGAAGCTTTTGATAAGTGACCGCCCCGGGATTACTCCCCATCCAAGCTGCCCTCTAAGATAGGGAGACTCGCTACTAGCAGATCATCTGTTTTTTTCTCTCCATGAGGACCGTCTCATGGAATGTGTGGGGAATTAGGAGGGATCCAGTTTCAGCGTCAAAGGGGTTGGTTGTGTCAGGAGATTCAATGATTCCTTGTGGGTGGTGAGATCAATATTCTTATGCTATGAGAGCATCATCTCTGTGAGAGTCGCACTAGACGATGTGGTTAGATTTTGCATGTTAGCTACGATACACTTTGGTCAGCTGCATTTGAACCTATAGGTATCCAAGGAGGGGTATGTATTACTATTGTGGACTCATGATAACACGCCATTGTGGGTAGATGTATTATTGTGCCAAGCAGGGCTTAGTGGATTACTATGCAGGTTCAGGGTTGCGTCATGGGCTTTCTAAACATATATGCGCCCAATGTGGCAAGTGCACAACAAAGTTCTGGTCTCATATTATAGAGTCTCTGCCGAATTTAGAGCACTAGTGTGCTGGGAGAGACTTCAACATGTTGCAGGATTCCTTTGACAGGATTGGAGGTAGTCAAGCTATTGTACACCAGGTTGAGTTTGCAACTTGGGAGCGCCTATGTATGACTTTGAGGGTTTTTTATTTTTGACAACACTCGGGCTTTGTGAGGCCCTAGCCAACTTGCCTTTCTCTCTCTTTGACAGTAGAGTAGGAGGAGTGAATCTATCTCGAATAGATTGCTTCTACACTAGTGACCACATTTGTGACATGGGGGGATCTGTTTGCATCGTGGCAGGGACTACGTTTTTTGACCATGCACCAGTGATTCTCACCATGACAAATAGACACAAGAGGAGAGGAGGTGAAATGCTACAAATCCCTTATGTGACCTCTAGCATAGATGAGCTTAGTCGCTTCTTCCTCTAGGAGTCTGCAACTCGCTTAGCTACAGCTAGGGAGGAGGAGTAGCATCTGCGACGACAGGGAATAGTTTCCTTGTAGAGGATACAGAAGAAGAATCTAGGTAGTCCTTGGATGGAGGAGTAGATGCAACAGGCTAGATAGAAGGTGGTTAGCATTGAGAAGCAGTAGCATGAGTTTTCCTTTCATCGACAGGCATCTCAGTGGACCCAAGTGGGTGACAAAGTTACAGGGAGTTTTTTTGAGACGGTGGAGTTGCGCCGTGCACACACCAGTGTCAGCCAGTTCAGGAGACCCAAAAAGTTATTTTCTTTAGACTTTGAGGATATGCATGCAATTGCTACTGACTTTTATCATGTTTGCTTGTCAGCAGGTGAGCCTCGGTTGGAGTGTCAGTATGCATGCAAAGAGAAAATATAGGCATAGATGCCTTGCCTTGTTACTGAGGAGACACGACAGAGACTTGAGCTCCTCTCCAGCTAGAGGAGCTCCATGAGGCCCTCAAAGCACTCCCCCGTGGTAATTGTCCACGGGAGGATGGTTTTACTCCCAGCTTCTTTTTAGAGTACTGAGCCTACTTGCTTAGTTCAGATCTTTGCAGTGCATTCCAGTACATTTTGTACACTGGCTGGCTTCGTCTACCCGGTCAATTTCACGTCGGGTTCACATGGCTAGCACCGGGCCTCTAGTTGTAGACAAGAGCTTAGCAGACATTCAAACGCAGATAAACGAGTGCAGATAGAATTAAATAGGGTTTAATACATGTAATACTGACAATGAAAGAGAGTTTGAGCGAGGAGACTGCAAGTAAGAGCATTATTAATTGATACGACAATAAGAAACATGGATTCAAGACTCAAGAGTGCGATTCAATTGACAAGTGATACAACTTCAATTTTTTTGATTGTCCTTTTCACAATCCGGTTGCATACGCTGCATCGGTACGCCTTCTGAACTACAATCCTTCAACCAAAAACCCCCCGACAATTGAACCATTGTCGAGTCTTTCATGCTCTTGATGCTCTTCCCGACCTTCCCTTGTCTTCTCCAAATGTTCTCAAGAACAAGAATTTCTTTCTGCTGCAAACGACTCCAAAAAAAAACCCTCCCAATAACCCCCAAAAATGACCAAAAAAGAGAACCCTCCAAAATTTTGTGCTTCCCCTTTTGTAGAAGTGGCCCCGCCAAAAAGAAAAAATTGGGTTTTTATCTCCTTGTACAATCAACTTGAGCTCCTTTTTTTTTTTTTGCATTGCTTACACTTGCTCTGCTCGTTTTAGAAACCCTTGCATGGTGGACACCTCCCCTTGTTCTTGTCCGCTTTGAACTGCCCTCTCTCTTTCACTCCCTTTTGGTCCTTCTGCTCTATTTGCCTGGCTTGGCTTGGTCTTGGAGTTCCCTATTGATTGGTCTGACCTTGAAGCCTCTCTCTCTCTCTCTCTCTCTCTCTCTCTCTCTCTCTCTCTCTCATGCCCACATGACACCTCCCCTTTGTTTTTGTCCACCCGGAGTGGCTCTCCATTGATCGGCCATTCCCTCCGTCTCCTCTGACTGTGACTCATGCCCTACCCCTAGCACCTCGCTAGTGGGGGGGGGGGGGGGGGGGTTCGCTTTGACTTTACTCCAAAAGAGCCTTACGGGTGTGAGCAAAGGCTCCTGGGAAGGTGCCACGTCATCAATTGTTGAGTCTGCCACAGGCCACAGGCCTTAAACAACCGGTGCATGTCGCCGTCATCGCTGCTTGCACCAACCAAAACCGCCGTCCTGCATCGGACGGGCCACCATGCCTGCCTGCAAAGCGCCCGCACTAGCGACCTCGCTAGTGGTTGGGGGGGGTCGCTTTGACTATAGTCCAAAAGAGGGCCTTACGGGCGTGAGCACAGGCTCCTGGGAAGGCGCCACGTCATCAATTGCCAAGTCTACCGCACAGGCCTTTGACGACCGGTGCGGGGCGCCGTCGTCGCTGCTTGCACCAACCAAAACCACCATCGTGCGTCTGACGAGCCACCACGCCTGCCTGCAAAGCACCCACAGTGCCGCCTATGGGGCATCACCATAGCCACAAGCTTCCAAGGAGCTCCGCTTTTCATGCTCTCCAGCTTATTCACCCCGGCTCTCGATCTCCTGTCAATTCATGTGATGTGGCAACTTGTGAAATCTCCTCCCGAAGCCTCCCAAAATTTCCTTAAATCTCCATAAAACAACCTTCTCTCTTGCCCCGATTGCAATTGCCCACCGATTTTGGCTCACAAGCTTGATGACCGAGCCGTAGAGACATGCCAAACCCCATTTTCTGGACTCCAAACCCCCTCATCCTTGCTCCATTCCAAGACTCTGAAGACCACGGACCAAGGCCGCCAAAATGCGAACAAACCATCTGTAGCCAACTTTGAGCAACTGCACCCTATCTTTGATTGGTCATAGCTTGCAGTGCATACCTCCGTTTGGTGAGTAGCCAGTTCTTGCTAGCTTCACTTGATGCATACCACCCTCTAGAACCCTGTCAAGGCCAAAGAAATTCCAAGTGGCACGCTTTTCCAAGCAGTTGAATTGTCACACACCTTGCCCTCAGCACAACTTTGAAGCTCCATATGTTGATACTCGTGACTCGGATTGTCAATCTGAAAAGACGAGCATGCTCCATAAATCAAGCACTATGCATCTATACATTGAAACTGTCTCAGACAACCTAGCATCACCTACCCCATCCGTCTCAGATCTGCAATGCACTACACCTTCAAAGTCAAATATTTTGGGCTTTGTAGCTCGGTTTGACGAGCCATTTGGACCAATTTACTTAGCACTTCAAGCTCTACGTTTGTATGTAGAGTACCAGCCTCCCATACAATCTTCAATTATCAACCCAATTGGTTCACTTTAGTCTACAAAAAACCACAAAATGCATACATTTCTACTAATCCGATGCCATAAATAGTTATAACATAGATCGTAGATTTGTCAAAGTTCATAGATACAAACAAAAGTTTGTTTTTCATCTTGTGCATGCAAAGCGGCACGACAACGTGTATGATGTCTACTGATGGGTTTTTGTCCAGATTTTACTCACAGGATTCCACAAGTTCTTAGAAATGATTTTCAACACTTTTACAATTTTTATGACAACAAAAGTGCTCAAAATCACCAGTTCTCTCATTTTTTGTTTTTTATTTTTTTGGCTCTTGTCTTTTGGGTAGCTAGGGTTGGTCAAAGCCTAGCTCTCAATTTGCACTTAGGGTAAAATACCCCTCTACAACACTCTGGTGTAGTCTATTTGCAAAATCTGTCTCCTGTCATGCCCTACTGAAAATTTGTAGTTTTTTTCACATAGATCTCTTGTAGATGTATTGTTTTATGCCCAGCAACATCCAACCATGTTCAATCAACCACTGATGCTTGTTTATTGAAATTCTCTTCCTAAATTCACTTCTTAAGATTGATTGCAAATGCAAACAAGCAAAAAAGAAAATCTATTCTATGATAGTCAGCTCTAGATTTCAATCACAGGTTCTACTTACCCTACTCCTACACATCCTATGGGATTTTTGTATTCATGAGTAGAAAAACGCTTTACTGCCATACACAAACTAGTTTATGCTTTTAACATGTCACAAATGACTCACTCCCTAACTACACTAACTACAACAAAACTGTCAAACGTCGATGACTTGGCAAGCCGTATGCCCACTCAAACCACTCTACGATCTCAAAAGTCCTACCATCGGATTCTACCTAAAGTAAAGTAATAAAATTTTGGCAAACCAAAGAGACTTTTACCTCATAGGATTGGTCTAAGGTCACCTACCAAGGGCTATCGTCCTCGGCAGTGGCACCAATGTTGGCGGATACACCGCAAGCAGACGCTAGCATAGCGAGAACAAAACCAACAACTTTATGTCAGCCAAGGATGAAGCTTACCTTGTAGGCGCATGGAAACAAGGATATGGATGTCAATCACCTTCTCGACCTTCTAAGACAATCTCTACTCAAGGAAATCAAATATAAACGTTCTATGAACTAGTGAATATAGCTCAACCTACGATCATGCTATCCGAAACTAGACCAAACACATTTGAAAAGTCACAAAACTCATAGCAAACACTCTCCTCATCAAGAGGTCATTACTCTATGGACTGAAACTTGATATCCTACCTCAAACCACCTCGTGCGACAATCATGTATAAAGACATGTAGCAAAATGCAGGTCACCGCTTTTTGATTTGTATTATCCTAATTCGTAGCTCTACTTGCCGCGAACCCACAGGTATACATAAATCACCAAACGGACACACGTTTTGCAAGAAAACTCACGCAGAAGCTTGTAAGAGCTCACTTCAACGACACCGGAGTCGTGCAAGCTTGGTGTTGGATTGAAGCCCCTGGTTGTTGCTAACACATTGGTGGTGTCGCTTTTGCAATGGAGGCTCCGTAGACCACGTAGGGAAGAGAAGAAATCTCTCTCTCTCTCTCTCTCTCTCTCTCTCTCTCTCTCTCTCTCTCAACGCACAATAAAGGTAATATTAGATTAATTCAAAAGTTTTCTTAGGGTTATAAAAATTGGCTTATATACAATTCCTCATTAGAGGCTCACTCCCACAAAGAATATTGGCAGCTTAAACCATTACAATATGTCATTTTGTTTTTAAAAATAGTGATACAAAGAGTTGAAAAAATTTTCTTTTGTGTTTGGCCATCAATAGCTTACTAGAATAGTCTGGTTGTGTGCTTGCATCCATTCGTGGCTCACACACAGTGTTTGGCAAGTCCCCAGACTCTAACACGTGCAGTAGAAGCACACACGATCCTCAAGTTGTAGGTAGTTCTCTCTTCATAATCTTGTCTTCCTTACCTCTTCCAACTACTGTTGCACAAGAGTTGTTTTTGCTTCAAGCCACCTCTTGTGTTCTACTGCTTCCGAGGACATCCCATTTTGAATATTTCTTCTTGCCAAGTGAATGGAGTGCAAGTGAGCATTTTTCTTTGGTGAAGGCCTTCTCTAGTAGGTCTACTTGTGAGGGTGTTATAGTTCTATTGACAATGTTGAGAAGTGTCGCTCTTGCTTCTCCCATTTTTTTGGATCAAGCTTCTGGATGTCTTATAGTTAATTGAGCAGTAATAGTGCCAGACCATCCAGGTCTTGCACTACATGCTCTTCATCATCCGTGAGTGTGTTGATGGTTTTTCAACATCTTTTAAATTTGAGTGCTTTCAAGAAATGTGCTTGATTGACATCCTCAGGGGTACGTAGGTCTCTCTTCAAAATTTTGTCTTCCTTGCCTCTTCCAACTACTATTTTACAAGAGTTGTTTTTGCTTCAAGCCGGCTCTTGTGTTCTGCTTTTGAGGCCGTCCCTTCACTTTTGTTATGTTAGAATTTCTACTTTCTCTTTACCTTGCTTATTGTTTACTCACAACCTTCTTCACCCTTGGGCTTGATCTTTTAACTGCTATATGTATGCTCTGAGCAAAAATGTTATTTTCTATTGTCATCCACCTTGTCTCCACCCCATTGCTTTTCCCACTGATTGTTGAGGGGGATGACCAATCAATTGAGATCATTAGAGTATGGTAGATCTCCTTGGCTTTCAATTTACAAAGTGTCTGTTCTTGGGCCATCACTAGGCTTTCCACTCAAACATGGACTTGCACACCTGCATATAGTAATTATCAAGCTTATGCAAAACTCTATTGACTAGCCTCCTTTTAGCTCCATTGACGTGAAATTAGGCAGCCAATTGGTCTGCCCCTTTCCAGCTCTTGTTGCTGTTGTCCTGAAAATGGTCTTGTTGTTTGAATCCTTTATTATTGATCTCTTTAGCTATTTCTCTCTAGAAAGGGTTGAACTTGATTCTTTCCACTTTGAAGTGCCAATGTGACTATGTGGGTAATGGAGTTTTGAAAATACCTTGCTACCTCTTCCCATTCGAGCGCCTCCAAAGCTCTAGTACACTTAAGTACTACCTTGCCTGTTGTGTCTCCCAATTTTAGGCTAGACCACCTAGGAGTAAGTAGCTTGTCGTGTACCTCTAAGCCTTTTCATTGGCCACCTTTAGCGAAGAATTTTGCCTTGGCAATCATGTCATTTTTCATGATAGCCCATGCCTAGTCTTGCATTGTGATGGGCCTCTGCATTAATAATAGGGTTGAGAATCCCAATGCCTCCTTGCTCCACTGGCCTTGTGAAAGTCTCCCATTTAGCCCACTTCCATGACATCAAGTCTTTGGGTGTTATTTTTTTCAAAAGAATCTTTTCACCGGTTTTAAGAAATCCTTCTTGTACACTTTGGCTAGTTTGAGAAGCAGACTAGTGAAGGCTATGATGGGAGCATAAACAAATTAATCACTTTTAGCTTGCTCGGGGAAGGAAGTAACACATACTCCCACCTTGTAATATTTCTTCTTATGTTGTCCATGACCCATTGGAATCTTTGCTTGTGCATTACATCAATCTCCAATGAAGCATCAAGGTGACATAAAATCTTTCCTTTTGAGAATATCTCTCTGGTCCACATAGATGGATCGAAAGAGTCGTTTTTTGACAGTAAAATCAATCTTGATTTTTCAATACTACTTTTTGATCCAGAGGCTATGGAAAATGTTTGCACAATCTCCATAGCCTTTTGAACTCCTAGGTTAGATCAAATCTTTTCTTTTTTTTGCAAAACTCACAATTGTGAGTGAATTATATTAATCAACCCATAGAATTACAATGTCTTTGTCATGCTCGTGTTGAGCCATGACATCATCCAGGGACCGTAATTACATCTGCTATCAGGGCAGACATCCCAACCAACTCGCCCCCTTATCCTTGATACATAAGGTCCATTATCATGTTCTTTTGAGAACTTTTAATTACCGATAGCCAAGATTTTCCCCCACCCTAGGCATACCCTCTGCTGACAACAAGGCACAAGTAGTCCTAGACCAATCCTCCAAGTGTTGCTTGTGCCCGAACGTCCAAATTAGCACTTTGTTTTCTTGTATAATTTCTATGAATCTTGCCACCTCAAGACCTCCTTCATACACACGGCGGTTCCTTGTCTGCCATACATTATGCAAGAAGAAGTACCTGACAATTTGAGTGTTGATGAGGATGGTAGGACCCCCTGACTTATTCCCTCCAAGGAATAGATCAGTCTTGTAAAAGCCAATTTTCCATGTTCTTTGGACCCACTTGCATATTTTCCCTGTGAGGCCTTTGATAGTTGGGCAATCCATGAAGAGGGGGGGCCAGATCTTCACTAGCCAACCTGCACCCTAAGCATTGATCTGACCCAATCCCTCTTTCTTGAATCTTCACCCCCGTCGGTAGAGCACCCCAAATTACCTTCCATAAAAAAACCTTCACGTACTGCGGAACCTTTGGCTTCCAGATGTTCTCCATTACTTGCTCCCACCTTTCCTCCGGCCGTTGTTTTTTCCATATCTTGCTAAGGGGGCTAGACCAATTCTTCTTTTGCATCATTGTATGGTAAATGTCTTTAGGATGGGGTTTGCCTAAGAGACTGCTTCCGAGCCATTTCTAGGCGTTCCAGTCAAACTCCGACTCACAGATAGGCATCACTATATTGTCAAGCTCTTTCCTCACTTTGTGGACCAGCAAGACCTCCAAGCTATTCAGTTGGAGCTGGGTAACCAGAAGATCAATGGTTTTCCAACTCTTGTTGTCATTGTCCCAGAAGTGCCCTAGTCAATTCAGACCCTTATTATTCAGCTTCCTGGTTGACTCTATTTAATAGGGAATTGGTGGCGGATCTGCAACTTTGGAGAGCCAAGGGGACCAATGCAAAATGGAGTTCTTGAAGTACCTGGTTTTCCCCCCCCCACACTTTAAGACTCCTGCTACTCTATTGCATTTTCTTACCAATTCTCCTGAGCGGCTCCCAGTCTTCAGGTAGTCCACGTTGGGGCTAACAGCTTGTCATGAACCTCCACCCTCTCCACTTTCCACCCTTCGAGCCAAGTTGAGCTGCTTCTATCATATCTTTGATCATGACAGCCCAAACTTGATCCTGTTTAGCCAAGGACACAACAAATTTGGTGTAGCAAGCTTTTGCATGGGCCACAGGATTCATGATTACAAGGCCTCCTTGATTCTTCGGCCGAGCAACAGATTCCCAACGGGCCCATTACCATGGCCTGGAGGATTTCATGTTGTTTTTCCATAAAAACCTCTTCACTGGTTTTAAGAACTCTTTCCAATGACACTTCGCCATCTTGAGAAGCGGGCTAGTGAAGGCAATTTAAGGAAGCATAAAGGCATTTATCACTTTTATCCGACTTGGGAATGGTAGAAGAGAATACTATTCATTTTTGTTTTGATTTTTTCAAGCACCCACTCAAATATTTGCTTGTGAGTTACGTCCATCCCCAAGGGGGCTCCCAGATGTCTGAAGATATTCCCTTTTGTGACAATCTCCCCCGACCAGTCAAAAGGGTCAAATGAGTCATTTTCCGATAGGGAGGTCAGCCTTGACTTCTCTATATTACAATGGGACCCCGAAGCTACTGAGAATATTTGTACAATCTCCAGAGCTTTCTTGATGACCTGAGGGCATGCCTTCAAAAAGAGGAGAGAGTCATTTGCAAAAAGTTTTGCTAGGAGTTGGCTGTTTCCTGGCAAATCCAGGCCGTACAGCTCCCCTCGTTCTGCACTAGCTTCGAGCTTTGTGATTAAAGGATGTGATCCTATGGCGAACAACAGGGGGGCTAGAGGGAATCCCTGTTTAATAGACCTTTTGACCTCAAAAGAGCCCACAATTCTATCGTTGAATAGGAGCTTTGACTGGCTTCCAGCTCCCAGTACACTTACCTGACGACAAAGGTGCGGCCCAAAGCCCAAAGCTTCCATTACGGCTTCTATATATGTCCATGTTATTCTATCATAAGCCTTATCCAGATCCAATTGTAACAGTACACACTCTTGCTTTGTGACAGTTGCATACTCGATGCCCACCATTGTTGCCAAGATGTTATCATAAATGGACCTTCCGTTGATGAACCCATGCTGATGGGGAGAGATGATCTTGGTTAGTAAGGGGGCTAGTATGAGGGCTACAGCTTTAACAATAATTTTGTAGGCCACCGGCATCATTGTTATAGGGCGTCGGTGTTTCAGTTGAGAACAACACATCTGTTTGGGGATGGGTTTGATAAGCCCTCTCTTTACACTTATCTCCAACGACCCTTCGACAATTGATTTATTGGCCAACCTTGTGATTGGGACCTTGAGATTGTGCCAAATTTTTGGCTTCTTCCACTTCTTGGGACTGGATCTCTGGCCGTCCAATGATCTGACTAAGATAGCTCAGCATTAGACCAGCCATCTCATCTTGGTTATGAACTGCTCTCCCTTTCTTATCATCAAGCTGAAGGAGTACGAGCGGAAGTGCGACGCGAGAGAGAGTGCGAGAAGAAGAGCACGAAGATATGGTGAACTCGCTCTACTGTAATGTGTAGAGCATAGTGAGTTCTTATGAGGTTTTAACAAAATAATATGTGTACATACCTGGCGGCCCGCCCACTTACCTGGGCGACCACATTGGGCTTTATACCCCAACAACCTCCCACTTAAAGTCCAATGTGGTACTTTAAGTGTGACAGAAGCTACTATACAAGCTAATATACAAGAGATGTAGAGAAGTGATGTACTACCCTACACCTAACTGCTTGCGAAAATGCGCAAATCTCTCTAAGGGAAGTCCTTTTGTAAGTAGATCAGTAGGATTTTCTGTTATGTGAACTTTGACAAGCTGAAGTTGCTTATCCTCGAGCCTTTCCCTGATGAAATGATACTTTACATCCACATGCTTTGTCTTTGAGTGATAAACTAGATTGCGAGCCAATTGTATAGCACTTTGACTATCACAATATAACACAGGCATCTCTTCTTTGATTCCCAAATCTGTTACTAGTCGATTAAGCCAAATTGATTCTTTGCATGCCTCTGATGCTGCAACATATTCAGCCTCTGTAGTAGACTGAGTAACACAATCTTGTAATCTAGAACGCCATGATACTGCTCCACCAGCCAATGTAAAGACATACCCTGACGTAGACCTTTGGTTGTCTGAGTCACCTGCATAATTTGAGTCTGTAAAACCCTTTACACTTAGCTCCTGACTCCCATAGCATATACGCATACTCTTTGTAGCTTTCAGGTATCTCAATATTCCTTTCACTGCCTCCCAATGTTTCTTGCCTGGGTTTGACATGTATCGACTTACTACTCCCACTGCAAATGCAATGTCTGGGCGAGTAGCAAGCATTGCATACATCAAACTACCCACTGCACACGCATATGGAATCTTATCTATTTCAGCCTGTTCTTCCTCAGACACAGGACAATCTTGTTTGCTAAGTTTCACATATGGTGGCAATGGAACACTCAATGCCTTTCCCTTCTCCATATTGAAACGTTGCAAAACCTTGTCAATATACTCTCTTTGAGATAACCAAATCAACTTCTTTGATCTGTCTCTCTCAATGCGCATACCAAGTATATGACTTGCCTCACCCATGTCTTTCATGTCAAACGATTTTGCCATCTTTGACTTCAAAGCTGAAATTTCTTCCAAGTGCTTGCCAGCAATCAACATGTCATCCACATACAAAATAAGGATCAGCCAACTGCCATCCTTAGCCTTCTTTGTATATAGACAGTGATCGAACTCACTACGTTTGTAGCCTTGAGAAAGCATAAACTTGTGGAATTTATGGTACCATGCCCTCGGTGATTGTTTTAAGCCATAAAGACTCTTTAACAACTGGCATACCCAATCTTCCTTGCCTTTCTCAACAAACCCTTCTGGCTGCTGCATGTAAATTTCCACATCTAAATCACCATGCAAGAACGCTGTCTTGACATCCATTTGGTGCAACACCAAATCTAATATTGAAACCAATGCAAGAAAGCATCTCAATGTAGTCATCTTGACCACCGGAGAGAAGACTTCATCAAAGTCAATGCCTTGTTCTTGCTTAAAGCTCTTGGCAACAAGCCGTGCTTTGTACTTTGGCTGACTATCATGAGCGGTGATCTTATACCTGTAAACCCATTTACAGGGTAGAGCCTTTTTGCCCCGTGGTAATTTAACTAGCTTCCATGTTTGGTTTTTATGCAGAGCTGGCCAATTGCCAATTCCCGGAGTCCTTCATTTGCACTGCTTCCTTGTAACATGAAGGCTCATTGCAATTAGTCAACATGACATAGTTCATAGATGGAATAAACCTATCAGGAGGTCGCGTGACACGTCCAGATCTATGCACAATACGTGGCTCAGGCTCAGCCACAACCTATGGTTCCACTCTATCCTGTCCTTGCTCCTCTTGAGCCCTAACATTTTGTCTTGCACGTGCAGGTCCATCTTCTTGGAAGACAACTCTTCTAATCTCCTCAACCCTCTCTGGTTTAGAATGATATTTGGATTCATTAAAGTGAACATCATTGCTGCGGACAACCTTTCTGGATTCGGGATCCCAAAGTCTGTACCCCATCTCACCAGAATTACCATAGCCTAGAAAGATGCACTTTCTACTCTTTGGATCAAGTTTGTTCCTAAATTCCTTTGGAACGTGAGTATATGCCTCACATCCAAAGACTCTGAGATGCTTGTATGAGGGCATTTTGCCTGACCATACCATCTCTGGCACTGAATCCTTCTTCAAAACCTTGCTAGGAGATCTATTTACAAGATGAACAGCTGTTGATACAGCTTCACCCCAAAACCCATTTGGCAGTTGTGCATTAGACAACATACTTCTGACCTTCTCTTGTATGGTCCTATTCATCCTCTCAGAAACACCATTTTGAGGAGGATTGTAAGGAGCAGTAAGTTCACGTTTTATACCTTTTGACTCACAAAAGTCTTGAAAGGCCTTTGAAACATACTCTCCACTATTGTCAGTGCGTAAGCATTTAAGCTTCTTGCCACTCTGATTCTCCACAAGTGTCACAAACGTTTTGAAAACACTAAACGCTTCATCCTTGTGCTTGAGAAAGTAAACCCATACTTTCCTCGAGTAATCATCTATAAATGTCATAAAGTAAGAAGCTCCCCCTAGAGATAGGTTAGGCATAGGTCCACACAAATCACTATGAACAAGTGCCAACGGTGTATCTCTTCTACTGCTTCTATGCTTATGTGGCTGCTGTGTTTGCTTACCATACAGACAATGTTCACAGAATTCAAAATCATTAAATGAAAATCCAGGAAAATAACCAGAACGAGACAAGATTTCCATTCCCTTCTTGGACATATGTCCTAACCGGTTATGCCACAAAGAAACGTTCGGCTGCTCGGTTACATTGATTACATTTTTAGAGATATTTGATACATAAATCATGTAAAGTCCTCCAGACTTTACTCCATGTGCTACTGTCATAGAACCCTTGGATATCTTCCACATGTTCATTCCAAAAATGGTGACGTAGCCAGCATCATCAAGTAAACCTGTGCTGATCAAGCTCTTTGTAATTGCGGGAACATGTCTCACATTCTTCAGCATGAAAGAAGAGCCATTCTGAAACTTCAATTGAACATCTCCAACACCTAAGATCTCACATGTCTGCCCATTGCCTAGCAGAACATGATCTTTAGTGGTCACATAAGAGGTAAACCACTCCTTGTTTGGAGACACATGAAGTGATGCCCCTGAGTCTATAATCCAGTCACTCAGTGCATTTCCATCAGATGCTGTAAGAAGAGCTGAGTCCATTGTATTCTTCAACAAGTAGATGTCTCCTGACACTAGACTGTCATCCTCTGCAACAGTGTTTGTCACATTTATTTCTTGAATCTTCACTGAGGACTTGTTCTTCTCACCATGGTCTTCAGCTTTCTCTTTGCCTTTTTCTGCTTTCCATTCTCTGCAGTCTCTTTTCATGTGACCCTTCTTGCCACAATGGTAGCATTCTATGTCACTCTTGCCTTTAGCACTGCGTGACTTGCTACGAGACTGATTCCTCTTTCCACCTTTGTACTTTTCTTTGGTCCTTCCCCTGACAACTAAGACTGTTCCTTTGCCTTTTTCCATTGTCTTTCTATTGGTTTCTTCAGTAAGCAGACTTCCTTCTACACCTGCTATGTTCAAACCATCTGGAGGTGCAGAATTACTCAAAGCTGTGCGAAAAGTGTCCCACCTTTCCGGCAATGTGATCAACAGGAACATAGCTCTAACAAGTTCATCAAACTTGACACCTTGAGCTGACAACTGACTATAGATGGTGTTGAATTCATTCAGATGATTGGACATAGGTGTCCCTTCTTTCATCTTCAAGTCAACAAGCTTCTTAAGCCAGTATACCTGTGAAGCTGCACTCTGCTTCTCATAAAGATCACTCAGCTTTAACCATGCTTGATAAGCCGACATCTCGTCTGCTACATTGAAGTAAACGCTTTCTGCCAAAGTCAGCATAATGGTATAAAGTGCCAATTCATCCATTTTGCTCCATTCATCTTCGTCCATATCTTCTGTTTTTATCCCTTTGAGCTTTATAGGTTTTATCTGCTTCTTTTGTACCAACACGTGCCAAATATGCTTCTTCCACAATGGGAAATTGGTTCCATCCAGCTTCTTGATATTGTAAAGAGTAGTGTCCTGTGATCCAGCCATAGCTACGCTTCACAGTAGTTTACTTTCCTAGGAAAAATTCGGCAGAGTTTCCCCTGTAAACTGACCTCTGAACCAATATCAACCTGTCAAATGAACCAAGAAAGTTTCAGATTCTGCATAAATTTCGGTAGAGTCTCCTTTGTAAAATGGCTCTGGTGTACTGAAAAACAGACCAAAAAACAGCTCAAAAACACTGTCTCTCTGACATTGTAAGCTGTGGGTAAACCTGTCTTGCACCTTTACTGTCTCTCACTGTCCTGTCACTGTCCTGTAAGCATAGACTGTGACAATGCCTCAATGGCAGTAAAGCAAAGATGCAATCCCAACTGTCTAACTCACAGTCAATACATCCTAGCTGCCTATCTAAGGGTGCTCGAGGGATCGCTCCAAGACCTGTATCACTGAAAGGATCTCAACATTCGAGAACCCCCCAGCTCAATAAAACCTCACTCGATCCTCAACAAAGGCTACAGTAAATCTGACAGTACATAGACTTCCCACAAAGTCATACATCCACAAATTTCCCACTGTATGCTGTAACCGCTGCGGCGGTTGTTTTCTGCGTGACTCACAGCCAGCAAACCCTCAACAGACATACATCATCTCTGACAATACATCCCATGTGGAAGTACCTGCAATGTCAGGATGAAATCTGGAATATCAAGCAGCAAACACAAGCTACCTGATGAACTAGTGGATGTCGCCTACAGTCTGTGTACTATAGATGCGCCAGTGTCATATGTGACGCGCCTCCAAGAACTGTGAGCCGTCCTTCGATGTGTAGACAGCCATAAATCAACACTCTGGGAGTGTCGATATCCTTAGCACCTGCAGTCGTAGGCCGAAAAACCCCAAATTTGCAGAGTCGGATCTGCACCCGTCGAGACCACGTAGTCGAAAATGGCCTGCGCAGACCTTTGTCGAAGCCGAACGGTGGCCGAGATGACCTCAGAATGAAATTCTGAGAACACCAAGCCCTTCGGGATTTCCCACGAGATTTGGGGCCGTGTCTTCGCCTGTCGAATTTCACTCCAATCTGAGTTGGTGACTCTAGCCTCCTGCAGTGCTGCCCCGAGCCTCGATCTGAGCTCTGATACTAATTGAAGGAGTACGAGCGGAAGTGCGACGCGAGAGAGAGAGAGAGAGTGCGAGAAGAAGAGCACGACGATATGGTGAACTCTCTCTACTGTAATAATGTGTAGAGCATAGTGAGTTCTTATTAGGTTTTAACAAAAGAATATGTGTACATACCTGGCGGCCCGCCCACTTACCTGGGCGACCACATTGGGCTTTATACCCCAACACAAGCGAGTGGACCTGGCCTCGGCTCTTCTTGATTTTTAAAGCCCTAAAGAAATGCGCTTGATTAGAGGCTTCCGGTTGAAGGTCAGTCTCCCTGGAGAGAAGCCTTGCCTTTCTCATATCTTCTAACTGCTCATCAACAAGGTTAGATTTGGCTTCGAGCCATCATTTGTGCTCATCCTCAGTAGCCAGCCCCTTGGATTTTTTGGAAGTATGCAATTGTACCTCCGCTGTAAGATACAGAAGGTGTGCCTCCCTAACTTTCTTGATTCTAGGGCTTGAGGTTTTGACTGCTTTTTGGATGCTCCGAGCAAAGAGGTCCCACGCATTGTGTTTGTTGAGGTCGACATCTTTTTTGAGCTTACCTAGTGCTTTCTTGGTTAGATTCCTGAAAAGAGGGTTTTTGAATAGGTGTGCCCCTGTTACTGACAGTTTTTTCCCACCTCTTGGGGTCTGCTCCTCACCTGTATTCTTCTTAAAATGAATGTGCAGAGGTATGTGATCCGAAAGGATTTTTGTTGGAACTAACTTCATCTCCATCAACGACAGTATCCATTCAGCTTGGTGTGAGCAATAGCATCTGTCCAGCCTGGAGGCAATGCGGGCATACTGGAGGCTTGTGTATGTGAACCCAGGCGTGCTGTTCTATGGGCCGATTTCCCATAGGTCGATCATCACCCATTTTTCGCACAAACTTTTCCATTTAGACCTTTCCGAGCCAGCCAGCATACTAGAGGATCCTGTTCTATCCCTGCTCTTTTCTACCATATTGAAGTCGCCAACCAACAACCACTCACCTTCAATGGGAGTATCTCTAAGATGCATCCATAGTCTAGCTTTGTCTTTTGCATTGAAAGGGCCGTACACATTCACAATGGTGAGGGGATGTCCTTCCCATCTGATTCTAATACCCAGGATTCTGTCGGATGGGTGGTTTAGAATCAACTTCGGCTCCAATTATCTCTCCACAATGCTGAGGACGCCACTTAAACCTGTTACTTCCTTCTCCATAGAATATTAGTTTCTTTCCTAGCGCCTGCTTTCTCTTGCTATGGGCATCTAAGTGGTGTTCCTAGATGGCCTAGCAGTTGATTGCCTTCTCCTTTTTAATTTCCTCCCCGAATAGGGTACTCTTCTTACTGGTTTTCAACCTTTTTACGGGTTAGATCAACTCTTATAAACAACCATCTAAACCTAATTAATCATTAATTTGAGTTGAGTAGAATCTCAAAAGATATTATATCATACTGTTATACACACAAATAAGAGAAGAGTCAAACTCGTATCAAAAGAATCATTACCTTAAGACAACCATCATCATTTGGGACCCAGCCAAATAAGGTAAGGAGGCATTAAGGCCTACTAAGTTAAGGGGAGATGAGGGAGAGTGAGTTTAAATACGTGCCCATAATCACATGGAATTTATGTTGTGTTTTAATATGAAGTTGTATGATTTATTTTACATATAAAGTCACAAGTTGTTAATATAATATAGGAGCCCCACTTAAATAATGTGAAAGGTGCTCATTGAGTATCAACATATTGAAATAAGAGATCATGTCTTTCTATTCACAAGACTTTCAAGGCCCCTTGGGACACTTGTCAAGCAATAAAAATCAAAAGACCTTCACCCATAGCGCACTCAGGTCTTTAGCATGCCAAAAAAGGTTCAAACAATCTTGACACACTCTCCTCTTAAAAAATACATGCCCACACGCAGTGCGTGCATGCACACACACACAGTCCTTCCTTAGAGAGGTCAAAAAGTTAGATGACACTTTTAGATAGACCTTTTTTTTTCCAAAACACACAATTTGTGATTGAATTGTATTAATCACATCATAAAAATTACAAAACAACCTCAAGCTTAGGCCAAGCCTTGATATGTTGAAGATTATAATCTGAATGTCGAACGCCTCTCACCGAGGCTAATCATAACCATCTAAACAAAGTAGGTGAACTATAGTTCTAAGCTTTTACTTATTGCAAATTGACAACACCGCATGTGTAGCCCTAGACCAATCTCCTGAGTCTTGCTTGTTTTCAAGCGTATAGATCATCACTCTGATTTCTTGTATAATCTCTAAGAAGCTTGCCACATCAAGATCTCCTTTAAACACATGGTGGTTCCTCGCTTGCCATATATGGTGGAAGAAGAAGTACCTGATAGCCTGAGTGTAGATAAGAAGAGCAAGACTACCCAACTTCTTGCCACCAAGGATTAGATTAGTCTTGAAGAACTTGATCTGCCATGTCCTTAGGATACACTTGCAAATTCTCCTCGTGAAGCCTCTGATTGCCTAGCATTCCATGAATAGGTGGGCTAGATCTTCACTAGCTATCTTTTGCACCTCAAGCATCAATTGGACCCAATTCCTCTTTCCTTGATCTTTACATCCTACGATAGATGTTCTCCATGACTTTGTCCCACCGTTCCTCCAACCATTTTCTCTTCCATAATTTGTTGAGGGGGCTATACCAGTTATTCTTACGTATTAATGTTGTTATATGCCTTTAGAATGGGGTTTCCAGAAACGACTACTTCTGGGCCATATCCAACCATTACACTCAATCCCAGATTCACAGATTGGCACTACAACATTGTCATTCTCTTTTATCACTCTGGTGACTAACAATATCTCATAGCCATTTAGTTGATACTGGGTTGCTAGAGAGCCAATGGTCTTCCAAATCTTACTGTTACCATCCCAAAAGTGAACAAGCCGATTCAATCCCTTATTATTCACTTTCCTAGCAGTTTCTATCCAGTAGGGCCTTTTTAGTGGTCCTAAAACTTTAGAAATACAGGGGGACCAATGCAAGATGGAGTTCTTGAAGTACCTGGTTTCTTCCCCCCACTCCAAAACCTCAGCTACTCTTTTGCACTTCCTTATCACCTCCCATGAGATGCCCCCCTTGACCAAGGCTAGACCACATCGGGGCTAAGAGTTTGTCGTCAAACTCTACTCCTTTCCACTTGCCACCTTTCAAACCAAGTTTAGCTCCATCTAGCATATCCTTGGTCATGATAGCCCAGTCTTGGTCTTGTTTTTCCAAAGAGACTATAAATTTGGTGCACTATGTCTCAGCATGGGCAACTAGGTTAAGAATTCCAAGGCCTCCTTGGTCGAGCTGTCAAGCGACTAACCCGAGGCCACGACAAACATTTGCACAATCTCTAGAGTTTTTTTGACAACTTGTGGACACGCCTTCAAGAAGAGGAGTGAATCGTCTACGAGTAGTTTTGCGAGGAGCTGGTCATTGCCCAGTAAATTCAAGCCTTGTAACTCCCCTCGCGCAACACTGGCTTCAAGCATCATGATGAGAGGATGCAAATCGATGGTAAAAAGTAAGAGGGCCAGGGGATAACCCTTCTTAATATACATTTTGACCTTGAAGGAGCCCACAATTCTATCATTAAACAGGATCTCTAACTAGTTGTGAGTGCCCAATGTGCGAATGAGATGACAAAGGCAAGGCCCAAATCCCATCTTCTATATATGACCATGTTATTCCGTCATAAGCCTTGTCAAGGTCAAGTTGTAGTAGAATGCACTCTTTCTTGGTGGGAGCTACATGTTCAATGCCACCATTTCTACCAAGATGTTTTCATAAATGGATCTTTCTTTAATGAACCCATGCTGATGGGGAGAGATGATCCTATTCAGTAGGGGGCTAGTTTGAAGAAGGCAACAACCTTGGCAATACTTTTGTAAGCTATTGACATCATAGTAGTGGGACACCAATATTTTAGTTGAGAGCAGTAGACCTGTTTGGGGATGGGTTTCATTAGCCATCTCTTCGCATTTGTGTCCAACGACCCTTTGGTAATGGCTTGGTTAGCCAACCGCATGATAGGGACCTTGAGATCATCCCAAAATTCTCTAAAGAATTCAACCACCATCCCATCCCAGTCGGGGGACTTTTCCTTGCCAAGAGCTATCAATGCTAGTGAACATTTGTCTCCGAAGAATGCCACTTCCAAGCGGTTGGCTTCCAACCGAGGAACCTTCTTCTTGACACTCTCAAGCAAAGTCACTCTAGCTTCATCCACTTCCTCGGACCGGGTCTCTTGCTGGCCAATAATCTGGCTTAGGTAGTTCAACATTAGACCACCCATCTCATCTTGGTTCTAAACTGCATTCCCATTCTCATCATAGAGCGAGTGGATGCGGCCCCGGCTCGTGTCGACTTTCAAAGCCTTAAAAAAATATGCTTATGACTCGAATAGTGAGCTTGACATTTAGCTAGACACAACAAATGATTGACAAAATTACGTATGACATTTGGCATTTGGCTTAGTATGTCTGTTCAATTATAGATTCATGATGCTTAATGGAAAAGTAAAAGAAGAGGGGGAGGGGGGGTAGGTGGCGAGCATGGAGATATTCCGACACACGGAGCTAATTCAAGGGGGAGGGGGGGCAGGTGGCGGGCATGGAGATATTCCGACACACGGAGCTGATTCAAGGGTCACGGGGTAGGTACCTGAGAAAAATTATCCTGGGAAGGCATGCAGACCTGGCTGCCAAGAATGGCAGACACAAGTGTGGAGGGAACTGAGTGTGTGCAAGGGAGCAGGAGGGCACATCGTGCAAATGGGAGACGGCCTCGAGCGCAGGGGTAGGGAGGGAGTTGTGATGGAGCAGGGTACATGAAATTTTTTTTAAATGTGTATGAGTTACATGGGAGACATCAACACTGTTGGCAGCGGATCAGCTAGGCGCAATGACTTGCTTTCTTGTTGATGGTTGTGAGCTTTAGTGTTTAGGGTTTAGGGTTTAGAGTTGTGGTTGCATTGTCACCTTCGTAGAGGGAGGGGAGGAATCTGATGAGATTACGCCTAATGTAATAAGAGTAGAGCCATTACGTCTCCCCAATCTCGAAAAATAAAGTCTTTAAAAACATATTAAGTGCTTAAGTGAAGGGTAAGTTTAGGAAATAAACTAACATATCAAGATGGAAAGTCAAAAGACATATGTAGATAAAAAGTCAAATGACATGTGAAGGTGGAAAATCAAAAAACCATTTGTGTCCATATAAAGAAGTGGTCTACTTCACATTGTATATTTGTGTTTCTGTTCTCCTTTACTTTTCCTTTATAGTTTTCTTCTCTTTAAAGTGTCCTCTCTCTCTCTCTCACACACACACACATACACACACGCGCGCACACACACACACACACACAATCTCAGTTGTATCTGTCCTTCTTACGTCTAGTTGATATTGTTATCCGTTACAACATGCTATAAAGTAGCAAATTTTTGTTGTTGTTGTAGAGGGAATCTTTGAATTAGGAATACCTTTTAATATTTAAGAATACCATTAGGAATACCTTTTAATTTTTAAGAATACCATTATGAATACCTTTTAATGAGAGTAGAGACAATATAAGTATAATATTTAAATTAGGGACATACTGGGTAGTTTCACATTTCATTAATTTATTAGTCGCCAAGATTCCTTCTGTCTGGCCTTTGCAAAAGAAAAACTTGACTCGTTGTTGGTTCCCACCTCGCCCCTCCCGCTCTCGAACCAGTGCCTGCGTCGATAGAACCCGTGCACCATTTTCCCATGCACCACCCCCTTCCCCTAGCATCTGGTGTTGTCTCCCCACGTTTTGCGCACCCATCAGAATATGCTACCCACTTGGAGGATTTCGCCATAACAGAGAAAGAGAGAGAGACTACCCTGCTCGTCCCCTTGCTCGTCCCATGCCTGGACATCAGCACAACTCCCTCTGTGTGTGTTTGTGTGTCTGTGTGTGCGCGCGCATGCGCGCATAGGTGATTGCATCTGAATAGAGGCCCCTGCTTTGGATCCGCTAAAAACAGCCAACAACTTCTTGTCCCTGCTCCTTGGCTTCCACCCTTGTCCTCGTTGCCATGCCCATGCACCGCTTCTCGCCTGCCAGAACGCACAACAATCGCGCACAGAGAACAAAAATATATATATATATATATCTCTGTCTCCTGCATCTTCGCCAACACACACAAACCCTTTTTTCTTTGTCCTCCACGTTAAAAATCTTCTTCTTCTTCTTCTCTCTCGCTTGCCAGATGGCGTCGCCTCCGTTTTCCTATTTGACTAACAAGTGAGCATCTTGCAAGATTCGCAGTAATTTAGTAATTTGACCTGGTGCCAAAATGGTAGCAACATACTTGACAACTAAGTTTGGTATTTGACGAGGCATAGCACAGTTTTGACATGTCCACCACAAAAGGCAAATAAGTTGTTTGCCCATCTGTTTCTTGTGAGGTCTGAGCGCGCGGGGAGGCCCATGTCTACATACGGGAGGGTGCTTGTGTGTTAGGGCGAGCTAATGGTGACATCGGGTGTGGCAACTTGAGTGCAAAGCGGGAATGGGTGTCCTTAATGACAGGGCCCGGTAGTCCCGGCCATGCTGTCTGTGATCCTACTCCCTCTCTTTTTTGCTATGGTGGAGGTCGTCCTTCCATCCCCCCCCCTGTGGGCTGAAACGACAACCAGCTTCTTCTTTGCCTGCGGAGCTATGGCGGAGTGGGGAAAGGTTCCATGCTTCTAGTGGCAATCATGGTCGCCTTGGCTTTGTGGAGACGCCTTGAATAGCATGAAGTTTGGTGATCGGTTTGGTGCATGGCGGTGGCATGTTCTTCTTTTTTGGATATTGGCCCTGGGGTCCGGTGATGGAGACCCACGAGCTCCACCCTTCTTCGACTTTACTGCTCCGAGCTATTGGTTTTGAGTATCTTCCTTGATGGGGATCTAGTGGGTGGCAGATGCTAGCCTTCCTACAACATCTGTGGAATTTCGACTAGGTTTCTCCCTATTCCTCTTGCTTCTAGTTTCTCTTTCGTATATTTGATGGGATGACTCCCATGTTTGCCATGGTTATTTGGTTTGAGGGCTCCCTGTAAAAGCCCTCGGAACGTTGTCTGATTTCTGTTATGCTAGTGTGTGAGGAATGTGAGAGAGAATTGTGTGGAAATGCTAGCGCCTTCTAGTTTCTCTTTCGTATATTTGGTGGGATGGGTCCCATGTTTTTGGTTTGAGGGCTCCCTCTAAAAGCCCTCGAAACGCTGTCTGATTTTTTTTTTGCTAGTGTGTCAGCAATGTGAGAGAGAATTGTGTGGAAATGCTAGTGCCTTCTAGGTTCTCTTCTGTATATTTGGTGGGGTGGCTCCCATGTTTGCCATGGTTGAGGGCTCCCTGTAAAAGCCCTCGGAACGCTGTCTGTTTTCTGTTATGCTAGTGTGTGAGGAATGTGAGAGAGAATTGTGTGGAAATGCTAGCGCCTTAGTTGTAGAATGTAAAGTTAAAATTAAATGGAGAATTATATTTTGTGGTAGATGCTTATGTAATAGACGGTGATTTCTTTTTTTTTTCCGCAAAACTCACAAATTGTGAGTAGATTATATTTTCATAGCCAAAAAATTACATAATCTTGCCATGCTTGTGACAAGTCATGACAGCTTCAAAGGGGGTCATGGTTACATTGGGCAACAGGGGAGTCACCTTATGACACGTAATGAGCCTCCACCTTTATCCATGCAAAAGACGGTGATTTCTAACCAAAATTTTCTTTTTTTTCCAATCGATCTCACTTGGAATGGAGCTCAAGTCTTTGTTTTTTTCAAAAATAACAATGGTGAATATAATATATTAATAAAGTCAAAAAATTACATCGACAAGCCATGCTCAAAAGGAGCCATGACATCACAATCAATCCTTAAATACAATGGTTTTCATGAAAACATTCATTGATACAAAACCCACATCACAAAGCCACCCATCAAAGAAGGACCAGCCCTTGCATGAGTGCCACAAGAAGAATACCCACTGCAACCAGATAATCCCTTCTCAAGAAGGATCGTAACCCAAAAAGGCTTACATAAACGTACCGACACGGATTTTGCACACCATTGGGTGAAGACTCAGAAACAATTTACAATGAGATCAAGTCTTTACAATGTACATGCTGCCTCCAAAATTTTTAAAACTCACCATTAAAAACTAGTATGTGATCCGCGTGTTGCTGTGGTCATAAAATTTTAAAAGAAGAGTCGCAAAACCATGGGTTCTCCAAGGGCTTTGTGGTTCTAAAAGCAAAGGCAAGGCCCCATGGCTTAGGTGTCCCTAACATCGGGGGATTAGCAACAACTATAGAAAGCCAACTTTAGGGCGTGGTCACACGAGGCTAGCTATAAGTAAGTTCGGCGGATAACTAAGCCTCATAAGTGTTAGCAGCGGCTATCACAGGCTACATCGAATATGCATCAAGCCAGAGATATCTATGGATGTCAGAATATTTTCCACTCATTTTGTATAAGTTTTGGACTCATTTGGAGTTCCAAAGTTGTATATGGTAGTTGGAGGGCTCAAGCTTAAACCCATAGTAGAAGGGATTGTGGTGAAAGCCCTTAAAAGAAAGCCTTTATGCAAAGAGGTTTCATTCTTGAGTATCCACTCTTGAGGATCCACTTTTGAGAGCTCTCTCTCTCTAAAGTGTTCACTCTTTGGCCTATCCTTGAGCTTAATGTCCATGCTTAAGAGGTTAGTGCTAACCATTGTAATTAGAGTAAGCTCTTCTTGATTAATCTAATTCTTATTTTCTCATTAGTCTATTTCTTTTTTACATTTCATCTTGTCATTAGTAGTATTACACTTTCATTATTCTAGATTTGAGAGATGTATGTACTTCTTGCTAGTAACCACTCTTATCTCTCTACGAGCAATTGATTTGCGATATTTAGCATCACAAATTAAGTTGATTAATTTGGGTTTTAATTTTGTAATTTGTGTGTGTCCTATTCTTTGCTTGTGTGTAGATAGGTTTTATGAAGCTTTAGCATCATTCACCTCCTATAGTAGCTATTGATGAAGTGTCGTAATTGACATGTGGTAATTAGTGTGTGCTTATCATTAGTGTGCTTGGGATTTTTAGTCTATGGAAGTTGGGCTTTGGTGGGCTTGATGTGTGTAGGAGTTGTTTGATTAGTGATTAGAGTAGGTTTAGAGTTAGTCTTGCCATGGCTAATCTCTACTTGCAATGGAAATGTGATCTCTTGAATCCTCTATTCCATTCATCCGATGTTCATGCTTTCATGCCCTAGTCGGGTTGTCGATCCAGGGATTTGATAATTTTGTGTGAGTTGCGATTAGGTCGTGCTACGCCTCCCAACATTTTGCGTCGTTGTTGGGGAACGATAACCTAAGCTAGTGAGTTTAAGATATGTAGAATAGAGTAATTTCACGACTAGTTTTGTTGGTTTTTGAGTGTGTGTGTGTGTGTGTGTGTGTGTGTGTGTGTGTGTGTGTGTGTGTGTGTGTGTGTGTGTAACTCAATTTTGGTGAACCTCATTAATCAATCAAGAATTGACATAACATTGACATGACAAAAAATTCACTTTGCATGATTGTTCTATGTACTTCATGACAAGATGAAATGTAGAGAAGGAGTAGACTAATGAGAAAATAAGAATTAGATTAATTAAGAAGAGCTTACTCTAATTACAATGGTTAGCACTAGTCTCTTAAGCATGGGCATTAAGCTCAAGGCTAGGTCAAAGAGTGAATACTCTAGAGAGAGGGAGCTCTCAGAAGTGGATACTCAAGAATGAAGCCTTCTTTCATAAAGGATTTCTTTTAAGGGATTTCACCACAGTCCCTTCTACTATGGGTTTAAGCTTGAGCTCTCAAACTACCATATACAACTTTGAAACTCCAAGTGAGCCCAAAACTTATACAGAATGAGTGGGAAATATTGTGACATCCATAGATATCTCTGGCTTGATACATATTCGGTGTAGCCTGTACTAGTCGCTGCTAACATTTTTCCCTTCCTAATTTGGCGCACGTCCTCGTGTGCCGGTGAAGCAAGACATTGTGACATGGTAGAAAGCAAGTCCATGGAAGAAATGTTGAGCTGCAAAACATAAGAACAAGTAATGAGCATCAAAGGTCACCAAGAATGAATAAAACATGAAGCACAATGAACAATCATGCAAAGTGAATTTTCTGCTTCCAAAAGATGGATGAATCATAGTAAAAAACTAGACAACATAAATCAAAAAAGACGCCTATACTATTGTGAAGATTAAACCACTTGAAATTTCAGTTGAAGATTAAACTAAACAACCTTATTAATCAATCAAGTTCAATGTTATGTAAAAAATTGACATAACATTGAATTTGATTGATTAATGAGGTTCAACAAAATTGAGTTACACATACACACACTAAAAAACCAACAAAATTAGTAGTGAAATTACTCTATTCTACACATCCTAAACTCACTAGCTTAAGTTATCGTTCCCTGACAACGGCGCCAAATGTTGGGAGGCGTTGTAGCACGATCTAATCGCAACCCACACAAAATTATCAAATCCATGGATTGACAACCCGGCTAGGGCATGGAAGCACGAGCATCGGATGAATGGAATAGAGGATTCAAGAGATCACCTCTCCATTGCAAGTAGAGATTAGCCATGGCAAGACTAAATCTAAACCTACTCTAA
Organism: Adiantum capillus-veneris; assembly: GCF_014529385.1. NCBI lineage: Eukaryota > Viridiplantae > Streptophyta > Polypodiopsida > Polypodiales > Pteridaceae > Adiantum > Adiantum capillus-veneris. The sequence continues at coordinate 40,677,761 of NC_140934.1, forward strand.
TCACTAACCAAACAACTCCTACACACATCAAGCCCACCAAAGTTCGACTTTCCATAGACTAGAAACCCCAAGCACACTAATGATAAGCACACACTAATTACCACATGTCAATCACGGCACTTCATCAATAGCTACACACCCGAGGTGAATGGTGCTAGAGTTTCATAAAACCTATCTATACACAAGCAAAGAATAGGACACACACACAAATTACAATATTAAAACCCAACTTAATCAACCTAATTTTTGATGCTCAATATCACAAATCAATTGCTCGTAGAGAGATAAGAGTGGTTACTAGCAAGAAGTACATACATCTCTCAAATCTAGAATAATGAAAGTGTAATACTACTTCATGACAAGACGAAATGTAGAGAATAAGTAAACTAATGAGAAAATAAGAATTAGATTAATAAAAAAAAGCTTACTCTAATTACAATGGTTAGCACTGGCCTCTTACGCATGGGCATTAAGCTCAAGGTTAGACCAAAGAGTGAACACTTTAGAGAGAGGGAGCTCTCAAAAGTGGATCCTCAAGAGTGGATACTCAAGAATGAAACCTCCTTGCATAAAGGCTTCCTTTTAAGGGCTTTCACCACAATCCCTTCTACTAGGGGTTTAAGCTTGAGCCCTCAAACTACCATATACAACTTTGGAACTCCGAGTGAGCCCAAGACTTATACAAAATGAGTGAAAAATATTGTGACATCCATAGATATCTCTGGCTTGATGCATATTCGGTGTAGCCTGTGTTAGCCGTTGCTAATAATAAGTGAAGCAGCTCAGTTCTACTATGCCAAGGCTCTTGTAACTATGCCAAAATCGGCATAGTTGCAAAGGCCTATCACATGTACCTTTTATTTTGATTTTTTTAAAGCTTGCGCATGTTGAGGATGTTGTATTCACAGCCATGACATCTGCAGCACATGCAGAGCAGACGTTTTGTCGTGAGGTGTATCCAAGGCCAACTATCGGCTCGTGGCTGGAGCTCAAGCGCCGGGTGGTAGCAGCGCAAGTTCAATTTTGGCTCAGTCTTTTTGCACAACCATGGAATAGGCTTAGTAATCATTGAATTTCTCAAAATAAAGCATAGTAGGCACAATTATCAATTACTGATAGTTGTGCCTTGCGTGACCACGACCTTAAAGGTGTGGCTGACTCTATGTAATGTTTATGTAGTTTGTACAATGAGTTTGGGCCAGCCAAGGAGTGTTTTGTATGTTGACCACATTCCGTGTGTGTGTGTGTGTGTGTGTGTGTGTGTGTGTGTGTGTGTGTGTGTGTGTGTGTGTGTGTGTGTGTGTGTGTGAGAGAGAGAGAGAGAGAGAAAGAGAGAGAGAGAGAGAGAGAGAGAGAGAGAGAGAGAGAACTCACACACACATACATGGAATGTGATCAACATATAAAACACTCCTTGCTGGCCCAAACTCATTGTACACGCTACATAAAATTACATAGAGGAAGCCACACCTTTAAGGTGGTGGTCACGCGAGGCACAACTATTGGTAATTGATACTAAGTTCAATGCAATGGGTAATGCAAGAAAAAGAAAAACATGTCTCCGTGTTTTTATAAGAAACACTATGAAATTTGTCAACTATGCTATTTAATAGCAAAGAAAAAAGATAAGCAAGAGAAAAGGGTATTTTTAGAGGGTTGCATGCTTTTACTATATTGTTAATATCTATGAACAACATATTGTTTTATATGATTCATATCTCAATGGTAGAGTTTAGTGTTCTACTATTTTTTAGGCATGCAATAAGTCACAACCTACGATCCTTCATGAAATATCCAGATCCCAAATTTCCATTAGCTTATCTGATTCACGCATGTTATTGCAATGCCAAGAATATTCTACATCTTATTCACACTATGTACATCTCTATCTTAACATAGTAGCTTTGATAAGCAACAAACACAAAATTTATTAGCTTGCCACCATTTCTCCTTTGTGAATTTGTCTTTGTCAGGACAAGGGTCCTGTACCCTAAGAACTAGGATAGTCATGGACTACGGCCAAGGGTCGGGCTAGGCAGTGTGGACAGGGGATCCTTCTAGGGCAAGGGGCTAGGAGCCCGCCCATATATAGGGAGGTTGGAGGAGGATCTCGGAGTCTCAGTTCCCTAGTTCTTACACTGGTATCAGAGCTTAGGAGTCTCTCTTCCACTCTCTCTTGGCGTGATCTCTTTAGGTCCCTAAAATCAAGCTCTTTAGGTGAGAACCGTGGCTTTTTGGGGGCTTTTCCAAAAATAGCCTTTTCTGTTTTGGAACAGGGTGTGTGGTGCATGAAATCGCGAGGAGCTGGGCTTGGAAGGAGCGCCATGGGGAGGTAGGTTGTTTGCAACCAACTCTCGGCCGCTACCGGCTTGGGCAAGCACACACACAGTCCATTCGACTGAGCGCTGTGAAGGTCATGCTGCTGCTCGTTTTTTTTCCTTCATAAAACTCGTTATTTTCACATTGTGAGGCCTTTTGGCCATTAGCCTTAAGCCTTGGCCATTGCTAGTGGCCTTTCCCACAAGCAAGGAGGAGATTCACGGCAGCACAAGCAAGGCGAAGCAAACACTCGGGTTCCCATCGAATCTCACGAAGTCGGACTACGCTCAGTAATTGCAGGAAATTCCAAAACCTGCGTATTTTTCCGATTGCGACGAATTCCAAAGGTGTTGAAGCAGCATAATAGCCGAAGCTTCCAACAATTACGATTCTTTTCAAAGGAGAAGCTTCAACCATCTACACGGAACGCATTTGGTCATCTTTTGAACCACGGGAGATAGTGCAGAGTTCGATTTGTACGCCGTCGGTGCAAATTATTGTTTATTTGACGATTAAGTGCTACGACGCACAAAGGGGAGGTCGCTATACTTTGCAAGTGCTACCAAAATCATTTATTTTTTTTGAGCACTTCTTTCAATGCACTGTGTAGTCATGGATTCGGATATCAACATGACATTCGATTTTGAGCAAATTACTCCCGACCCTTCCAATGACGGCTCGCGGCCGGATCCTCTCAAGGAGAGTATCTGCGACACTACGGCAGGAGAAGATACTTATGAATTACTCGATATTCAAGAATTTTGTGCACTTCACACACGCATGACAGTCATGGATGAAAATTTTAAGGCTTTAAATGAAAATGTTACTAAACTTTCCACATTAGTCATTCAATTGATGCAACAGCAGACTAAGAGTCCAGCTGACACCCACATGCATGAGCATGTTGGAACACAAGGGCAAGGCCCAATTAATGAAACACTGCATACTCTCACTGCCAAAGAGGTAGATGATTTATTGAAGAATTTTAAACCACCAGTTTTCAAAGGCGAAGACCGGGACCGCAATAAGGATGCAGTGAACATCTTTCTCAGTAAATGGGATGGAATTCACGCCTTACGGCAAACTCCGGATGCAGTAAGAGCTCTGCAAACGAGCTTAACTCTGGAAGGCAAGGCCTACAAATGGTGGATGTCTCTCAAGGAGAAGAACATCATAACACAGAGTTGGGAAGCCTTTGAATCAATGTTTAGCAAGGAATTTTTGCCTACAAACGAGGCCGATCAGAATTGGACCGCTTGAGACACGTGTTCCATGCGCCAATATCCGTCACTCTTTGAATATATCTCGCACTATAGGGATGTCATCCTCAAGTTGGAAGGCTTGGATACCTTTCAACAAGTACGAGGGTTCATACGAGGTCTGACTCCAGAACTTAAGAAGTATGTCAAATCCCAGGGCCCTAAAATACTTGAGGAAGCCATAGTGAAAGCACATATTCATGATGATCCTGATGATAAGAAAACACATAACAGTAATGTGCCTGCTAGTACACATAGTACCACACGCACTCAGTACGGACACAATAAAAGAAAATTTATAGTTGCTAATTCAGATGCATCTAAAAAACCCAAGGGATCCAGGGGTCCACTCTCCCCTGAGGATTTTGATAAGGCCAAGAAAGAGAAGCTATGTTTTCAATGCTTAGGAAGAGGCCATGGCAAAAAGGATTGTCACAAGGGGAAATCTGCTGCCCAGGAGAAGGAGAAAGCAGTGCACACAGTGCAACTACTACCTCTCGAGTCTTCCTCCAAGTTCTCTACAGTGGAAGTAACACACACTGAGGTGGTGCATGAATGTTGTCTCACAGCTTCCATGTGGCAACAAACCTTTGGACCACATGAGTTAGTACGTATGCACGAATATCTACAAGGGCACAAGGTGCGCATCTTGGTAGATGACGGTGCTACGCACAATTTCATCAATTACGGATTGGTGAAAAAGCTCAAACTGCCTCAAACTCCGAGTACCCACCGCTACAAGGTAGCAATGATGAATGGACATGATAGTGAAATATGGGATACTCAATGCCGAGCTATTCCATTGGAAGTACAAAGGTACTCTACTTGTTTGGATTTTCAAGTTATGAACATGGAAAGGGCTGATGTGGTTCTTGGTAAGGAGTGGTTTCATAGCCTAGGACCATCACTGATGCCTAGCTATGAGCAAAACAGTTTGATGTTTGATTCCCATGGCACACATGTGTTGTTGTTAGGAGAAAAGGATATACCATCATAACCACTGATTTGTACTACCGAGCTTATGCAGCTCATTTCTGATAATAAAATAGAACAGGTTTTCTTGTGTTACTCACTGTCTCATTTTCTTTCTAACATTGAGTCTGTTGAACATTCCTCAACACCGCATGCTTCTCTCTCCTCTATTCCCCCAATTTCTAATTCTACACAAGCAAACGTTGCTAATCAGTTACAAAAATTGTTAAAGGAATTTCAAGATGTCTTTCCTAATGATTTGCCATCAGGTTTACCGCCGACACGCTCATTGCAACATGGCATTGACGTGGCTGCAGACTGTAAACCTGTTAGTAAACCACCTTACTGTATGAGTTACTCAGAGGCTGTTGAGGTGGAACGCCAGCTTGCTGACTACCTTAGCAGAGGGTTTATACAACCCAGTTCTTCACCATGGGCTTCGCATATCCTTTTGGTGAAGAAAAAGGATGGCAGTATGCGCATGTGCGTAGACTACCGGGGTTTAAATGAGGTTACAGTTAAGAACAAATACCCATTGCCAAGGGTAGATGAGTTATTTGATAAGCTAACTCATGCTCGTATTTTTATGAAAATCGACTTGCGGTCAGGATATCACCAAGTCCGTATTCGGCTTGCCGATATACCTAAGACTGCATTCCGCACATGTTTTGGACATTACAAGTTTTTGGTGATGCCCTTTGGGTTAACCAATGCGCCCGCGACATTCATGACACTTATGGATAGTGTCTTGAAACCATATTTAGGCAAATTTGTCATTGTGTTCCTCGATGACATTCTAGTTTATAGTGCTTCTGAAGAAGATCACTTACAACATCTCAGGCAGGTGTTTGAGTTGTTACGTGCACACAAGTTATATGCTAAGGAATCTAAATGTGATTTTCTCAAGGAAGAAATTCATTATTTAGGGCATGTGATCTCAGCTAATGGCCTATACATGGATAAATCCAAAGTGGATACCATCCGAAAATGACCACCTCCTAAAAATCTGGAAGAATTACAGATCTTTTTAGGCTTTGCAGGTTTTTACCGAAGGTTCGTTAAAAACTATGCTCGCATTGTTGTACCTATGACGGACCAACTAAAAGGCAAAGGTAAGGCTTTTCAGTGGGGTTCCTCTCAACAACACAGTTTTGAAACACTCAAAGATGCATTAGCTACAGCTCCTATACTGGCTATTGTAGATCCTTTGAAACCATTCGTTTTGGAAACGGATGCCAGTGACCGTGCTATTGGAACAGTCCTGTTACAAGATGGACGGCCAATTGCATTTGAAAGTAAGAAGCTGGATGCAGCTCAACAGAATTATTCTGCTTACAAACGTGAACTCTATGCAATAGCATCTGCCTTAAAGACATGGTATCACTATCTGTATGGTTCTCAATTCGAGATTGTGTTCGACCATGAAAGCATCAAATGGTTTACACAACAAACAAATTTAAAGGGTTGAAAAGCCAGGTGGGCTGAGATCCTTCAGGAATATGACACCAAGTTAAGGTATCGCAAAGGCCGATACAATATAGTGGCAGACGCTCTCAATCGAATGCCAGAGATCAATTCGCTCTTGTTCACGGAACTTCATAGTGAATTTTTAGAATCTCTCAAGGGCAAATATGAGCAAGATGAAACATATTCCAAAGTGTGGAGCCATGTTCAAAAGAGGGATCCTTCTCACTCCAATGCAGGTAGTGTACAGTTAACCTCCACACCTAGTTCTCCTTTATCAAGTGATGAACTACATCGATGGAAGCATTTTACCATCGACAATGGGTACCTACTCCACAAGGGGAGAGTTTGTGTACGGAAGTACACAAACATTCGGCGCCAAATTCTTTATGAATGTCATGATAGTCCAAGTGAAGGGCACCCGGGGATTAGAAAAACTTATTCTCTCGTACGACGACAGTTTTACTGGCCAGGTCTACATGGCTTTGTTCAAGCTTATGTCTTGCATTGCAGAAAATGTCAAGTTAACAAAGCAGAGCGCCTGAAAGCAGGAGGACTCTTACATCCTTTGGAAATTCCCAATGGAAAATGGGAAAGTATCTCTATGGATTTCATTGTAGGTTTAACAACCACTATACGAGGTCATGACTCAGTATGGGTGGTCGTAGACAGGTTGACTAAACTATGTAAGTTTATTCCGACCAAATCAATGGTTAAGACACCGGAACTAGCAAGGTTATTTGTGGACAATCTATACAAATTATATGGGTTGCCAAGTAATTTTGTTAGTGACCATGACCCCAAGTTTAACAGCCACTTTTGGAGAGCTATATTTAAACGATTGGGTACACAACTCAACCTCAGTACAGCTGATCATCCAGAAACATATGGTCAAACAGAACGGGTTAACCAAGTGCTAGAGGATATGCTAAGAGCATACGTCAGCAAAAAACAGACAGACTGGGAATAATACTTACCTATTCTTGAGTTTGCCTACAACAGTTCTAAGCATGTCACAACAAGCTTCAGTCCTTTCATCCTCATGTACGGGTTTCAACCTATGTCACCAGTTACGGTGGGGTTGGCAACCGAAAAACTCCAACAGGTTAAGGATTTTCTCCAAGACCACATGGATATGCTGAAACTTGCTCGTCAGAATGTCCGACAAGCACATGATCGGTATAAGAAATACGCTGATGAGAAACGTGGCAAGTTACCTTCGAAGAAGGGGAGGAAGTATTTTTACGTGTGTCAGAACATTCAGAAAGTCTGAAAACTGGACCGACACCTAAATTATCTCCCCGATATTGTGGGCCTTTCAAAATACTCAAGCGAGTTGGTGATCGTGCCTACAAACTACTATTACCATCACAGTCTCCCATTCATCCAGTGTTTCATGTAAGCCGTCTACGAAAGCGGTTACATGGGGACGACAACGTCATTGACCAACAGGTTTTGGTCGATTACATTGAACCTCCTACTTTACCGCATGAACCTGAACGTGTTATGGATTATCATGAGTTGCGTACATGACATCATGTACGATAACAAGCCTTAATCAAGTGGAAAGACCGACCTGAAGAAGGTTCCACTTGGGAAAACATTAGTGTTCTTAAGAAGAAGTTTCCCACTTTTGTTTTCGAGGACAAAAACTCTTCTTTAAGGAGGGAGTAATGTCAGGACAAGTACCCTAAGAACTAGGATAGTCATGGACTACAGCCAAGGGTCGGGCTAGGTAGTGTGGACAGAGGATCCGTCTAGGGCAAGGGGCTAGGAGCCCGCCTATATAAAGGGAGGTTGGGAGGAGGATCTCAGAGTCTAGTTCCCTAGTTCTTACAGTCTTTGCCACCATCCATTTGATGGATTGTACTCAATCTTTATGGGTATATAGACGTGCACATCCACACTTTGCTACAAATTAGTCCATTTTGACTATAAATTAAACTACCACAAACCTACTTTGCCATATGTTTTCCCTCTTATGCGTGCATCAAAATGCATTGGTCTCACTATTGGCTTGAATATGTCACCATGCCTCACATGGACCCCTTACATATTGTCATAACCAATAGCGACATCCTTCTTATTCTTTCACATATTGACATAGTGACATATGAGGTATCTTTTTGGTTAGCTCCCTACCTTACATAATCCCCTATCCCTTTTACTTAGTTCCCTTTTATACATACAGGAGATTACTATTATCTTTGAATTATCTTCCCCTTTCTTGAGATAGGCCCCAAGAAAGGTTTTTCACTTAAATATTGAGCTCATAGTCCTTAGTTTATAAACAATTCCTAGTTCTTCAAAAGACACCTCAGATCCCAACATAGTCTAAACTCGCTCTTCATTACATGATGTTTTTCTTTTAGGGCTTTCTATACCAACAGGGCCTGATCTTTCTATTGTCGTAACACATAGACACTTGCCTATCTTGCTTCCACTTCTAAGTAGGTGTCTATTTTCTTGGAAAGGTAGAAAAAATGGTTTCATTTTTCCTTGAGAACTAAATAGTTCCCACAATATTTTTATATTTCAAAACCTTGAGCTAACGCACTCCAATGGAAGATATGTTGTGAGTGTGTAGGAAGGAACTCCTCTGCTCCTAACGTCCATCGCGTAGCTGAGCAACACGCAAGAAGAGAAGCCACCAATGACACAACTTATGTGGCAGGGAGCTGACACACTCCAATGGAAGATATGTTGTGAGTGTGTAGGAAGGAACTCCTCTGCTCCTAACGTCCATCGCGTAGCTGATCAACACGCAAGAAGAGAAGCCACCAATGACACAACTTATGTGGCAGGGAGCTGAGAAATAAAAGTCCGAAAAGTATAGTCGCAAGGCCAATCTTGTCTCATGCAGAGGAGAAGCGATGAAAGGGAACTAACACAGTTGCCATGGGGGTTGGACGCACGTGTTGTCTCTCTCTGTGTCCCCCTCTCTCTCTCTCTCATAAACACACACACGGGCGAGAGTTGTGGCCATCGAGCTGGGACCAGGAGCCCTAGACTTGTGGCGATGTAGTTCTAACTTCTTTCGCAAGCCAATTTGCCAACCTCATTCTCCCTAACCAGTTGTGGCATGGGAAAAGTGAAGACAATAGTCTTGATTGTCGATACCTGTGAGGTTCTACATTCCTTAAAAAAGTGGTGCTTTCATCCACACACGCGAGAGAGAGAGAGAGAGAGAGAGAGAGAGAGAGAGAGAGAGAGAGAGAGAGAGAGAGAGAGAGAGAACTTTTTGATGCGTGGAAGGCTTCAGTGCTCAAGGATTTCGCACGAGAGAGAGAGAGAGAGAGAGAGAGAGAGAGAGAGAGAGAGAGAGAGAGAGAACTTTTTGATGCGTGGAAGGCTTCAGTGCTCGAGGATTTCTCAAGCTCAATAAAGAAGTAGTATAGATATCAAAGTATTAAATTTGAGGGTTAGTGTTATTTATGGCCTTCAAAAGGAAAAGTAGAGTAACCCTTTAAGTGACACATGGATGCCTCTAGGACTCATCTCTCTCTCTCTCTCTCTCTCTCTCTCTCTCTCTCTCTCTAACACACACACCAATGTCCCATGCAAGGGTAGAGCAGATTTTCAATAGGTTTGCTCGGGGTGGTGAGAAAGTGATCGTGGATGTATTGGGCATTCAACTTTTCTACCTCTATCATGCTCTTCTATTTTGGGACTATTTGAGATTCCCAATGTCTGCAATAAGCCAGGTCTAGTGTATTTTTGCCACTAAAATTGCAAATGTTTGGCTAGATTTCAATGAAGAAAATTGACAAAATTTTGCAAGTTTTAGTGTCAATACAATCAATTCTTCAAATTTCAACCTAAAATTCAAAAGCTTGATTTATTGTGCAATTTTTTATATTAAGATTTCTTCGATTATAAAAACCCTATTCGAGAAACCCTCCCCCCCCCCACCACCACCTCTCTCTCTCTCTAAAATGTTTGAGATTCCCAGTGTTTGCAATAAGCCAGGTTTAGTATATTTTTGCCACTCAAATTGCAAATTTTTGGCTAGATTTCCAACTTGCCAATGAAGAAAATTGACAAAATTTTGCAAGTTTTAGTGTCAATACTATCAATTCATCAATTCAACCTAAAATTCAAAAGCTTGATTTATTGTGCATTTTTTTTATATTAAGATTTATTCAATTAGAAAAAATATTTTTGGTAGGCCCTATTCGAGAAAGCCTCCCCCTCGCCCCCCCTCTGTGTGTGTGTGTGTGTGTGTGTGTGTGTGTGTGTGTGTGTGTGTGTGTGTGTGTGTGTGTGTGTGTGTGTGTGTGTGTGTGTGTGTGTGTGTGCATGCTCATGCGGTCCCACATAAGGGGTAGGTAGCTCGTAGATAATGCCAATCGACTTCGAGATCATTCGACTCTGAACCTTTGTGCAAAGCTACAACATGTAATGTGCACATTCTCCGGGTTAGAAGGAAAATTATACATGAAGGTGCCAAGTACTAGATTTTAGCTCAACATTATACAATGCGTGAAATCTTTGAAAGTTCTACATTTTTTGAAGTTAAAGTATAAATTTCAAGGCTAGAAAGGAAAAGGGAGTTATTTATGCTCCATACAATCTAGCTCGGGTAGATCCCAATGGGATCGACATTGGTGGTCATTCAAACGGTCGAATTTGGATTGTCGAGTAAATTCAGGGCAAAAAAGTAAATTCGAGCCAGCAAGTAAATTTGAGCTAGTTAAGATTGTCTCCCACTTTGCACGTCAAAGCCATGACCTATCCTATTCAATTGGTGGACTCTAACCACCACGCTCACATGCTTTCACTAAAGATCATGATACTCCTATGCATTACATTGTAAGTATAGACTGATTTATAAATTTGGGTGTCGATCACATGGTCTACAATGCATATGTGTCATGATCTATCCCCTCCACCCTTGATCCCATTTAACCACGCTCATGCCATATAGTGCTCGATGTTCTTTTGCGGCCTTCAAAATGCAATGTAGAGCCACCCTTTACAAAAACAAAAGTAATCACCCTTCAAGATTAAAGGCTAGAGTGAGACTCCCTAGCCTTGCTAAAAAGTTCTAATAATATAAATATAGATATAGTACTAAGTATTGTAACTTTTTCAAAGAATTAAGAAGTCAAAACTAAGTCTTTTCATTTTCTATTTTCTACCATCACAATACTTACTACTTAGTACTTACCCTTCACTTTTACATTTCAAACCAAATGTTTCTTAAGGTTCTTCAAATGAACGTGATTCGTCTTCCCCAAAACTTTGAATATATTGTCATATAGGATAGGAGGCTTTGCGAAATCCGGTTGGATATCATACAGGTCCAGCACAAAAGGAGCCAATGGAAGAGGACAACCTGAATGGAAACTCTGGTGAAGAGTTCTTAGAGGCAGAAGAATTTGTCCCCCTGTCCCAATGATGGATACTCTCTCAATTCAATCTTGGAACGTGAAGCTCACAGAGGAGGTAACACAATTAGCCTCTAGGAAGATTGCCGGACTGGCTTCCAAAGAGGAGCACAAGTGATGGCTTGAAGCTAAATCTCACCTGGCCAACGAATAGATGGAGAAAATCAAGAAGGTGAGATTGGTCTCTAGGGAAACATTCCTTCAACTAGAGCCTTCTAACCAAGCACACTTTTTTAGGGCTCTGAAAGTGAGAAAAAGCCGAGACCGCATGCAAGTGCTCGATGATGAGAAAGGGAATACAATCCAAAACCAAGATGAGATGGATGCAGTTATGCTCAAGTATCTCAGCCAGATTATTAGTCAGCCAGAGACCCAATCTTAGGAAGTGGAAGAAGCCCGTGCGTCTTTGCTTGGAAGTATTGAAAAGAAGGTTCCCCAGGAGGAAGCCAACCGCATGGAAAAGGCCTTCTCTGAGGAGGAATGCTCAGCGGCACTAAAATCTCTTGTCAATTGATAGCGGGAAAAAGAGCAGTGCAATCGGGTGGCCTCTGTACTCGTGCACACTCCACAAACCACGCCTCATGCAAACAAGCAAAGAACAAAACAAAGGGGGCACCTCCCTAAATTAAGAGGTTTAGGGACCTCACACATAGTGCACATAGGCAAGTGAGACTTCTGGCATTATGATGGCATCAAAATATATGGCAAAACACATAGAAACGAGGCTTAGGGACCTTATGTAGCATGTATATACACAAGACATCAGCTTAACAATACAACGGCATCTAATCATACATAAAAAGGATATAGAGAAGCAAGCCAAGGATGGCATAATCCCTTGTCAAAAACAATCAACCCAGCAAGTAGGTATGATCCTACTAGCAACACATCAATACCTTAGAGAATGATGGCGAGGATGGTGGCCATAATGTGAGAGGGGAGGGTAAATGCTGATTTTTTTGATTGTGACACATGGGGATAAGGCCTTGACCAGCATTTAAGAGCAGGTAAGGTGGCTATTGAAACTGGAGGTTCTGCACATGTCAGGGGGGGACCTGCAGGGGGGGGGGGGGGGGGGGTGGCAGCTAGGTCCTCCTGAATATCAAATTCTCAAAAAATCCTCAACCATGGCTTCTTTTGACATGTGTTCTTTGAAAAAATCAGCATGTCTCTTTTCAACTCAAAAGTCTTTATCCCTGTTGACTCACCTTTACCATAAGATTTTCCCCTTTTCTCCTCCTGTAACTGCATTGTTGATGCCCAATCACTGCTTCTAGTAACAGTGAACTGTTACCTACCAAATACTTATGGTGCAGTAAAAAATATTTACCATGGGTAAAAAAAGTTACTGTAGATAAAAAGTGATTTGTATTTACCATGTAGGTGAAAAATATTTACTGTAGGTAAAAAATATTTAGTGTGGTAAAAAATATTTACTGTCGGTAAAAAAGTGAAAACGAAGTATGCTGTGCTGTGAGTCCACACGAACATCCTCGTGTAAACTTCACTAGAAATTCACACCTAGAATGGGCTATTCTGTAAGATATAGGTTGTAGGCATGCATAAGAGCTCGTTCCCACGTATCTTCTGTCCATAGCACTTTTTACTCTTTGGTGCTTGTGAAGTAGATTTTTCTTCTCTTTCGAGATCCCTTGGACTAGAGTATCCTCATCTCCCCAACAACTGACTGTGCCTTTATTGCATCTTCAGAAGGGGTCCTAAAAATCATGCATCATATAGCCCTCCCCCTTAAGCTAGAGGTATTTGATGCCTCTAGCTGTAGGTCGTGCTACAATAGGGTTCTCTTGAATACTTACCCACCTGGTACCAATTGAATTTGCCATGTTACTGCTTTCTTGGCTGATGCACCCTGTTTAGTCCTTTCTGATGAATAATTGTATCCATCCATGACTAACAACTGGTCTCCTAGACCCTTGAAAGCCATACCCCATCCATTGTCAATATCCGCTTTCACTGGTAGCATTCTCTTTTTTCTTTTTTTCTTCTCTTTTTTTCCTTTTTTTTTTTCTTTTTTTTGTCTTCTCTTTTTTTTTTTTTTTGAAACGACTATGTACATGATTGTTACCTTAGTTGGAGGTCGAATATGATGAGCTCTCCTCTAAACCATCCTTAGCATTGATTTCACCAGCATATGGCTGTGAAAGACGACATTGGTAGGCCTTCAATCGCCAACCATTTACCGGGGTCTGATGTACCTTACCATCTAGGTCACCTAGTTGGTAACTACCATTTGAGAACCTCTGTATCACTACAAAAGGGCCTTCCCACTTAAGCAAGAACTTACCATCCTTCCTGCAATCAAAGCGATTGTCGTATCTGAGCACTAAAGAACCTTCCTTGATACCTTTCTTGACAAGGTTGCGATTGAACTTCTTTCGTTTCTTCTCTGCCTGGGCTGCATAGTACTTCACTGCTGACTCTCGATCTAGCCCTAACCTCTCCAAATCAATGATTCTTCCTTCCACCTGCTTCTCTTGACTATCCTCTTGATGTGCTTTTAGAACTCGGAGGCTCGCTAGCTCCACTTCTATAGGCAATAGTGCCTCTTGCCCGTAAACCAAGTGAAAAGGTGTATACCCCAAGGATGTTTTAAAGGATGTTCTGTAGGCCCAAAGTGCCGCATCTAGGTGTTTGTCCCATGCTTGAGGATGTAAATGCACTTGCTTAGTGATGATTTTACATATAAGACCATTTACCTTTTCCACAAGACCATTGCAATAAGGATAGTATGGTGTAGAGTGCCTGCGCTTGATTTTTAACTTGCTCATCAATTGCCCGACTAAATCAGCTCGAAATCCCGGTCCCCTATCCGAGAGAATCTCCAAAGGTGTGCCAAAACGGCAACAAAGGCATTCAAAAATAAAATCACTCACGTCCTTGGCTGTGATGCGCTTTGTGGGACGAGCTTCTGCCCATCTGGTCATGTACTCCACCCCCATAATGATGTATTCCTTCCCTAATTGAGTGCAAGGTAGTGGCCCTATTGCATCTATCCCCCATTTTTCAAATGGCCCATAGGTTTTGATTGGATGCTGATTTTCATGGGTAAGACGCCTTGGTCCAGCTTTTTGGCAAACCTCACATGTGCGGCACCAATGTTGTACATCTCGATGGAGGCTTGGCCACGTGAACCCTGCTTGTAAAATCTTTTTGCTAGTAATCTCTTGTGCAAAGTGGCCACCACACACACCTTCATGACAACTAAACAAAATATCCTTTATCTCTTGGGATGCAGGAACTCTACTTAAGAAAGCATCTTTCCCTCTACAATACAAGTCCTCATTCACTAAGCTATAGCTGGTAGCCTTTTTTGCCAACCAGCTACGTTCACTTTTACTCATACCAGAGGGTGCTTCACAATGCTCAAGAAAGTAAAGTAAATCATGCAGCTCCTCCTTTCCTTGGTATAAAGGACTTTTCACAAGGATAGCACCTACTATGAGAGTTTGTAGTTCTTCACCTGCTAAGGCATCTGCTTCTCGATTTTGATCTCTAGGTACAAAGTGCACTCGAATTTCTTTAAAACCCTTCAACAAGGCCTTTGCTTCCCTCATCTTAACAGACAATTTGTCATTTTTACAGGCCCATACACCAACCATTTGCTTAACAATCAACATGGAGTCACCAAAAACATTTAGCTTTGTGATGCCCTGAGAAAGACAACATTGCAACCCTAAAACAAGGGCATGGTACTTTGCCTCATTGTTAGAATGAACCTCTTTTAGATGAAACCCTTTTGCAAAGATCTTCTCCTTCTCTGGACCTAATATTACTATGCCTGTTGATGCCTTGTCTTTGGTCCTCTTGTAAGCCCCATCAAAATACAGACTGTGTGCTCCCAGTAGAACTTCAGGCTCCGGGATAGGCGATACCTTACTAGGTGCCTCTTTCTTGGCCTTCTCATAACACCTTTGTGTGAGGACATCTGCCAAACAAGCACGGGTGGAATCCTCTACTTGTAGTGTGTAGTCAAACTCTTGAAGCTGCACCACCCACTTTGCTATTCTTTGAGACAATTCCATGTGTTGTAGGGCATATGGAAAAACCTCCTCAGTTGTGATCACCACAAATTGTCTTGGAAGTAAGTAAGCCCGAAACTTCTCCACTGCAAACTTAAGAGCTAGCACCAATTGCTCAGTTGCGCTGAAACCCTTTTCAGCAGCTGTCATCACTCTACTAGAGAAGTAGACTGGTCTCATGAGAGATGTCTTTGGGTCTTTTTGCATCAAGACAGCTCCTAGAGCTTCTGGACCTACACTAGGATTTACATAGAATAATTCACCCCATGTGGGTTGTAGGACGACAGGCAATGAGCTCAAAATGGTTTTAACTTCTTGAAAGCACCTTTCACCCTCCTCACTCCATGTCAATGTAGTGTGTTTAGTGAGCTGCTGCAAAGGATAGATTGCCTGAGAAAGGAGATGTATGAATTGTCCCATGTAGCGAACCTTTTGAATGAAGGAGACTAGTTGCTTCACGTTTGAAGGAGTAGGTAAAGCTAACAATGTCTTTACCTTTTCAGGGTCAGCCTCAATACCATCTTGAGACACAACATGGCCTAGTAGAGTGACCTTGCTCTCACCTATGTGGCACTTGTCTTTATTCAATTGCCCACCCAATTGGGCCAGACGGGTGAAACCTTCATCAACCTTGGACAGATGTACTTCCCTAGAGCTGTAAATGCAAAAATCATCAATGAAGACTCGTATGGACTTACCAAAGTAAGTTTGAAACACCAAGTTCATAAACCTCTGGAAAGTAGCTGGGGCATTAGTTAAACCAAAAGGCATAACTCTATAAGCAAAACACCCCCAAGGTGTTATGAAGGTAGTCTTTCTTTGGTCTTCATCTGCAATTCTGATTTGGAAGTAGCCTAAGTACCCATCACACACTGTGTACCTTTCATGACCAGCCACTTCATTTAGTATTTCATCTTGAAAAGGCAAACGAAAATGGTCCCTTTTTGTGGCTGCGTTTAGAGGCTTGTTATCCACACATACCCTCCACTTCCCATTTTTCTTTGGTGCTACCACAACTGGAGACACCCACTCAGAATCTTCCACTGGGTAGATAAATCCTGCCTTCAGTAATCTTTTTACTTCTTTTAAGAGTGCATCTTGTTGCACTAGCCCTAATCTCCTTAGCCTTTTCACCACTGGTTTGGCACCTTCCTTTAATTGGATATGGTGTTGGGTTACCGTCACTCCTTTAATGTGCTCGTAATCAGTTATAAAGAGGCCAGCATGCTTCTTTAGTACCTGCAAATAGGGTTCTCTCTCTTCTTCTAGTAGGTCCTTAGCTAGCATCTCCTCTAAGCCTGTGGCTTCTTCCTTGTTTAGAGAGTCCTGACCACCTTCTCCTTTTGGGTTTCGCAGTATTATACCCATGACTTCCAAAGAGCTAGCATCCTCCTCAGATGACTCATCCTCAGATGAAGAGCAGCTGCTTGTACTCCATTCATCCATAGAAGTCTCCATCTCTAGGTCTTGTTGTCTACCCTGCTTCATGTCATACACAATTTTTTGTTGCTTGCCACCTACCTTATGATTTGGTCGCAACTCAAGGGAACCTGTCTCCCAATCTTGCCTAGCTTTCATAGCCATAAGCCAAGGTCTTCCAAGGATTAGCGGATAGCCCTCCCCCTTAGTTGGGATCACATAAGCATCAATTGAGATTGCCACACCAAAAGCTGAAACCTTCACTCCATTAACCTTTCCCACACAAGCCACCCTTACATTATTTGCCTTCTTAGCTTGTAAGGAAGTTTGCTCGTTTACTTCCAAACCCAACCTGTGCATTAATTTCTCTGTCATAACACAAATCTCGGCTCCACCATCTACGTACACATTGGAGACTCGCTGACTCTTAATCTCTGCATCAATGACTGGCACGATATCCTTCATGCCTCTTGCACTAATAGACCCAATTGACTTTGCCTTAGCCCTCCTGGTGCTGACCATCTTAGACCAGGTTCTACGCATCTTTGGGGAAAGGTGGAGGAGTTGCTGCCATGAAATCTTTGGTCCTTGCTTACTCACATCTGCTACCAGGTCGTAAGGTATGGATCCTACCCCAAGTGGAAAGTCTTCTACTCCTATGTGCCTCCTTGACCTACTCTTCCTTTTCTTGTCTCCTATCACTTGGGAGGAACCCTCATTCCCTTTATCCGGCTCTGAAGCTTCCATTTCATCAGTTCTTTGTCTCCTAACTCTCTTTATTGGCATGGCAACAGCTTCCTCCATTTTTTCTTTCCCTTTATCCTTACCATTGTCAAGACTTATGACAGAGACAGCCCTGTCCTCCCCTCCCGATGGTAGTGGAGGGATCTCTGCTGGTGCTTGTGGTGGTGGAGGAGGGGGTCTCAATATTTGGATTGGTGGAGCCACGTGTGCATTTTGTCCATTTAGTGGCCTAGCTCGAGGAGGAGTGACTTGCTGGCGAGGAGGCCGTCTTTGATTACCATTTCCTTGATAGCGTCGTGGATGGGGGCAATAATACATGCCGTGACCTACCTCTCCACAGTTGTAGCAAATGTACTCACATGCTTGCCTTTGTCCTTCTTGTCTATTTCGTTCATTTCCTGGCTGGGGAGCCCTTACACCTTGAACCAGATTGATGGACAGGCTCTCTAGTTGATTGGTGATTTGTTGAAGTAATTCTTGTTGAGAGGACTCTTGGTCTGTTGCTCCTGTCCCTGCTACTACCCTTGCCGTAGGTTGAGCTAGCGGTGGAGGCTCCATTCCCCCTTGTAGTTGAGCTTGGAATTTTAACTTCCTATCCTTCTCCCTTGCATAAGTCATAGCTTTATCAAAGGTATCTGGGAATTTACCTTTTACCTTTTCTCGAAGGATGGGGTAAAGCCCTGCCAGGAAACAGTCCTTCTTTAGGCATTCTGGCGCCCTTTCTCCTTCACCTAGTGATGCACACCATTTCTCCCACAGGTTGGAAAACTTTCCTTCATAGCTTCTATAGTCATTGGGTGATGTTTGGCGTAGCTCTAAGAGCTGTCTCCATATCTCCTCTGGAGGCTCATGGCGGTGAAATTCTTCGATGAAGGCCATCTTTAAGGACTCCCAGTCTCTTCTTTCTTCAGGTGCCAAAGTTTGATACCATAATTTTGCACCTTCCCTCAAGACCAAAGGAAAGGCCCTTAACTTAGTAGCTTCGTCATCCCTTCCCGATACCAGAAAGGCCATTTCCAAATTATCCAAAAAGTCTGGAGCAACCTCCCCCGGCATACCATAAAAATTAGGGAAGGCCATAACTGAGAGAGTAAACAATTACACAAACAGCTCCAATTTATTTTAAAATAGAGTATGGTAATTACAATTTGGAGCTTTAGCACAACTTAGCTCAAAATAGGATGAAGATCGACACATCAAAGGAATGGTAATAGTCTAGTAAGGGTAGAATGACAGGATGAGGAGAGCGCAAGATTTCCCCAAGTCTCTCGGCTCCAAACAACAGGGCTATTCTTTGCTGATAAAAGATTTTTCTATCAATACAAATATTCACACGGATATGACGCACAAAATGGAAAGGAAACATGCGGGGATCATCATTCTCATTATTGGCATCCATACTTACACACAAGAGCCTAGCTTGGTTGCACCACCTTGGGACCAATGAGCCTGATCAACCACAGAAGGTCAGCACCTCGGATCACTTCGACTCTTCCTGATGCATCTGTGAAGACGTAAGGCGTGATGGCAACACTTTGTACAATGCTGAGCCTTTTAGCAAGCAACAATTGGATGCTATTACCATAATCAGCATGACGAATGAAAGTGACATCATTAATGTGCAACACATCATCAACTAAGATAGTTTCCTTAGATTGAGATAACTTCTTGAAAATTAGCAGCAAAGGTAGGGCAGGGAGGCTTTTCACCCGGTCTCCAAAGCACTTTGGACAATATCCAAAGTGATCTTCACGCAGACAGGAGGTTGGCTTGGGATTGGTGGTGTCTGGATTTACAAAGTGCACTGGGAGCACTCGCAGACGGGCGGCAATCTTGTAGGCAAGCCTTCGCCTCTTTGCTTCAGAGGATTTAGGGGTGAGAGTCATGGTTGCAAGTTGGAGGTTAAAGTTGGTTGCTCACTAGCCTTTTTCTTGCCTGTAGTGGTCATGTAATCCCTTATTAATGAGATTAAGCCAAATGTTACCTTACGCTTGAGCACGCGCTGCGGCCTTGGGCCACTTAGGTGTAGAGGTGATCTTCCTCCTCTTAGTCGGCTCCTCAGGAAAGAGAGGTCTCGTGATGCTTTCTCTTCCCTTAATGTGTGTCACAGTACCTTCGTGTATGTTGATGTAGAATATTTCAAGCTCGTGTGCGTTGGAGGTTTCTAGAGCACTCATAGGTTGAGAGAAGAGGTATATCAAGCTCTTCTTCTTACTCTCCTTCGTTGGCGACGATCACGAATAAGGCATGTATAAGAACTTACTTCTTGAATTTCAATGACACTGCAACCTGGTAACAAGACCTCGATGAAAGCTTTTAAGGCCTCTAAAGCCTCCTCCTCTTCTGTTCTCCAATTTGCAAACTCCTCACGCCATTCGTCCATGTTGTAGATTGCACATCTTCATTGCTTGTGGACTGAAGGTCTGTGTAGCCCTCCTCAGTGGGGGCACCAAAATGATAGCAGGAAAAAGAGCAGTGCAATCAGGTGGCCTCTGTACTTGTGCACACTCCACAAACCACGCCTCATGCAAACAAGCAAAGAACAA
This sequence comes from Adiantum capillus-veneris, assembly GCF_014529385.1. Lineage (NCBI taxonomy): Eukaryota > Viridiplantae > Streptophyta > Polypodiopsida > Polypodiales > Pteridaceae > Adiantum > Adiantum capillus-veneris. Next base: position 40,697,914 of record NC_140934.1, read on the forward strand.
AACAAAGGGGGCACCACCCTAAATTAAGAGGTTTAGGGACCTCACACATAGTGCACATAGGCAAGTGAGACTTCTGGCATTATGATGGCATCAAAACATAGAAACGAAGCTTAGGGACCTTATGTAGCATATATATACACAAGACATCAGCTTAACAATACAACGGCATCTGATCATACATAACAAGGATATAGAGAAGCAAGCCAAGGATGGCATAATCCCTTGTCAAAAACAATCAACCCAGCAAGTAGGTATGATCCTACTAGCAACACATCAATACCTTAGAGAATGATGGCGAGGATGGTGGCCATGGAGCATGAAAGAAGACTCCTTATTTAGGTTTTAGGGCTAGTAATGTAGCATACTAGAGGGAGAGAGAGTAGAGCTCCATCCATAGCTCCTCGTTGTGAGCAATGTCGTCATAGCTTCGTTGCTTGGTGAAGTGGGTGAAGTGTTGGTTTTGAGTGAGAGAAGGCCTCCTTATATAGGTTTCTGAGAGGGTTTAGGATTAGGGATAAACATGCTTAAATCCGTTGATTGGGGTTACTTTTTGCTTAGGGTGGTCAACAGATTGAGGTCACCTGATATGTCACCATCAAGATATTCTCTAGAGTGATGTGAGAGGGGAGGGTAAATGCTGATTTTTCTGATTGTGACACATGAGGATAAGGCCTTGACCAGCATTTAAGAGCAGGTAAGGTGGCTGTTGAAACTGGAGGTTCTGCACATGTTAGGGGGGGACCTGCGGGGGGGAGGTGGCAGTTGGGTCCTCCTGAATATCAAATTCTCAAAAAATCCTCAACCATGGCTTCTTTTGACATGTGTTCTTTGAAAAAATCATCATGTCTCTTTCCAACTCAAAAGTCTTTATCCCTGTTGACTCACCTTTACCATAAGATTTTCCCCTTTTCTCCTCCTGTCACTGCATTGTTGATGCCCAATCACTGCTTCTAGTAACAGTGAACTGTTACCTACCAAATACTTATGGTGCAGTAAAAAATATTTACCATGGGTAAAAAAAGGTACTGTAGGTAAAAAGTGATTTGTATTTACCATGTAGGTGAAAAATATTTACTATAGGTAAAAAATATTTTTTGTCGGTAAAAAAGTGAAAACGGAGTATGCTGTGCTGTGAGTCCACACGAACATCCTCGTGTAAACTTCACTAGAAATTCACACCTAGAATGGGCTATTCTGTAAGATATAGGTTGTAGGCATGCATAAGAGCTCGTTCCCACGTATCTTCTGTCCATGGCACTTTTTACTCTTTGGTGCTTGTGAAGTAGATTTTTCTTCTCTTTCGAGATCCCTTGGACTAGAGTATCCTCATCTCCCCAACAACTGACTGTGCCTTTATTGCATCTTCATAAGGGGTCCTAAAAACCATGCATCAGCAATGAAAAGTCCCTCGGCTGGGATGGACTGACAGCTGAATTCTAGGGAATTTTGGGATGATCTCAAGGGTCCAGTCACACGGATGGCCAATCAAGCTGTTTCCGAAGTGCCGTTGGATGCAAGTGTTAAGAGAGGGCTTATCAAGCCCATCCCCAAACAGATATGTTGCTCTCAACTTAAACATTGGCATCCCATTATGATGATGTTAGTAGCATACAAAATTATTGCCAAGGTGATAGCTCTCAGACTTGCCCCCCTCCTGAGTCGGATCATCTCTCCCCATCAACACGGGTTTATTAAAGGGAGACCTATATATGACAATATCTTGGCAGCAATAGTAGGAATAGAGTATGCATCCTTCTCCAAACAAGAGTGCATCTTGCTGCAGTTGGACCTCGACAAAGCCTATGATAGGATAGAATGGTCCTATATAGAAGAAGTCATGGGAGCGCTAGGCTTTGGGCCTTGCCTTTGTCGCCTCATACGCACACTAGGCGTTGGAAGCCAATCAGAGCTCCTGTTTAATGACAGAATTGTGGGCTCTTTTGAGGTTAAAAGGTCTTTCAAGCAAGGATGTCCCTTGGCCCCCTTGCTTTTCACCATCGGGTCACATCCTCTCATTACAATGCTCGAAGCCAGTGCTGTGTGGGGAGAGATTCAAGGTCTAGCATTGCCGGGTAACGACCAGCTACTACTGGCCAAAATGTTTGCAGATGATTCGCTCCTATTCTTGAAGGCGTGCCCTCAAGTTGTCAGGTGAGCTCTGGAGATTGTGCAAACATTTTCCGTGGCCTCGGGATCCAAGTGCAATATAGAGAAGTCAAGACTAATCTCCTTGTCGGAGAACGACTCTTTCGACCCTGCAGCCTGGACAGGAGAGATTATCTCAAAAGGGAGTATTTTGAGACACCTGGAACCACAGTCAAAGATTTCAATGGGTCCTTGAAAAAATAAGCGCCAAAATGAGAAGGTGGGAATTTGTTCTCCTACCCTTCCAAAGCCGGATTAGAGTGATCAATACTTTTATGATCCCGTATATTACTTTCCTCAGCCCCGTGCTCAAGATGGCGTGTAACTGGAAAGAATTCTTAAAACCAGTGAAAAGGTTTCTTTGGAAGAACAACAGGAAACCATGGCAGTGGGCTAGATGGGAGGTAGTTGCTCGCCTGGTAGACAAAGGAGGGCTCGACATTCTTAACCCTGCATCCCATGTTGAGGCCCTTTGTGCCAAATTTATGGTCTCATTGGCTAAACAGGACCAAGCTTGTGCTATCATGACCAAGGAAATGCTTGAAGCAGTAAAACTGGGATCGAAAGGGGGAAAGTGGAAGGGGGTTGTGATGCACGACAAACTTCTCGCCCCGAAGTGGTCTCATATTAGATCTAGTGGACTATTAGGGGAGCTGATAAGGAAGTGCAGGTGCAGCTGAGGTTTTGGAATGGGGGGAAGTAACCAGATACTTTAAGAACTCCATGTTGCATTGGTCCCCTTGGCTCTCTAAAATATTGAGGCCGCTGCAAAGCACCTATTTGATAGAAATGGCCAGGAATGTGAATAATAAGGGACTCGTTCGACTAGAGCAATTCTGGAATGGCAACAAAAAGTGTTGGAAAACTGCTGACTCTTTAGCCATCCAATTTCCATTGAATGGCTTTGAGATCTTACTAATCTATAGGGTGATGAAAGAGCTTGATAAGGTGGTGATGCCAATTTGTGAATCCAACTCTGAATGGGACCCTTGGAGATGGCCCGGGAGTAGCCTCCGCGTGTTTGAGGGGGATGTGGCTATGGCAAGCTTTTGTGAAATCATACAAGAGAGCAGAGTGATGATCCACATGATCCGAGGCAAACAAGCCTCAGAGGACTGGTCTAGAACAATACAGAACATCTTGTAATAAGTAAATCCTAGGGGTAGTAGTGGATTCTCTGCCAAGCAGATTACCTGTAATCCTTTGACCCTCAAGGCTCGGTCTGAGCTCGAGGATTGGTGTAAATTTCTGATGTTCTTAATACTATCCACTCACAATTGTGAGTTTTTTTTTTTTTTAAAGGTTCTTCAAATGAAGGAGAGAGTGACACATGGATGCCCTCTCCTTCCTTGAGATTTTTTTTTGGCAAAACCCACAGTATGTGGGTGATTATATAATAAAAAATTAAAAAAATTACATCATCATCCGTGCTTGACACGAGCCACGGAGACCATCCGAACTATGAGAGTCATCAGACCCAACATCAAGAGGATGCCACCCAACCCTACCCGGACTGCCACTCTGACACAGGATTTCCCTCAAGATGGGAACACTTACATACTACAATCACAAATCAATAGACACATACCTGGCTGGCAAGGGAGCCACCCTAACACAGAGACCTGGCTGAAGAGGGAGCCACCCTACCGAGAAGAGAGTAAAGCTCAATTATATATAGTATAGATGTACACTCTCATGCACTAAAAGAACCTTTTTTTTTGTGGATGAGGAGTGCCTTGTTTGAGATTGCTATTCTTAAGTTTCAACCACTCCATTCCGATTTGGGCAAACCTTTGTAATTTTGCAAATGCAATATTTTCCCTATTTCTTGACCTCTTGTTTGTGCTTGTGAGTCTTAAAACTCATCCCGCAAAATCCCCATTAGGGCTAGGTCACATGATCTCTACCCTTTAGCTCTTTACCCGTTTGCTTTTATTTTTTTTGCGATGTTATTTGTAACTTTTGACTTATCTTTTGATGATAATCATGATGTAGTCTTCACCTATAAATAACTAGATGATAACAAAAGAACATTGGAGAGCAACTTGCAAGTGACCTAGCTCTTATAAATTTTGGTGATGGATGAATGGTCATTGGTAAAAGCTGTGAAATTAAATTTGTTTCACCACCAACAGAAAGACATGCCATAGTTCGCAACTTGGCACACTTTTTGAAAAAGGAAAAGCTACAAAGACCGATGCCCTTTAAGACTTCAAGAAGAGATTGTCAACTTTTGGCATACTTCCATGCTCTGTTTGATGATGGGAACCCATACCTCAATCTCTCAATAAGACAACAAGTCTTTTCTTGGAATATGTGGAGATTCTTCCACCTCTTCTTGGTAAAGTAATTGCCTCAAAATTGGGGACGATACCTTGAGTTTCCTTCTCAGTTGTCACCCTTTCAATCGATCGTAGCCTAGCACTATGACCTAACCATGGAAAACGTTTTTGGCCTGCTACAGGCTTTAGTATCCATACGGAGGAAGGTAACTTCAATTCTAATTATTTGACATGTGTCCCTCAAGGGAGTTCTTTTTAAAAAAAACTCACTTTATATGAGTGGTTTATATTATAAAACAAGGTGAAAATTCACTATGGCTTACAGAAGGCTACTGAAAAGAAATTTTCAACAAAAAATTTGTTTGAAAAAAATAAAAAGTGACAATATTATTATTAAACATGTAGTGTCACAATATAATATTATGTTTTTTTTTTAAAATAGGTAACAATAAACTATTTACATTACAATATATTTCAAAGATATAAAAAGTAATGTTTGACACAAAACTCCATGTCTCTCTTTAAAGACATAGAGGTACACAAATGTCAACATCCTCTCACAAGGCTCTATAAAAAATAATTTAAAATTATTATTAGCTTGACATGTGGCATTAATCGATAAGCTTTTTCCAATGGTCCATATTTGCACCCAAAATTCCACTCTTCACTAAGGGCTCTTTATGTACTCTAACAACTAAAAACTTTACACCAATAGCCCTTCTCGACACGAGCTAGCACTATAAGAGGAGTTGTTTATAATCGCTAATATTGTCGCAGAAAAACAAAGGAAAAAGGAGAGAGAAAAATTTGCGGGGACGGCAATAACCGCGGCTATGAACGCGGGAGTGGTTTCTCAGCAATAAGAGAAGTAATAGTCGCGGCAATATATCCGCTGCTATTATCGCGACCTTTGCCGATGTTATTACTGCGCTTATTACCGTTAAATGCCAATTCAAAAATAAAGGTGCTCATTTGGGCCACCCAAATTTGAGTGGCCCAAATGAGCACCTTTATTTTTGACTTGCATAAAACAATAAAACATCAATTGTTTTTTGGAAGAGTATAAAAAATACCAAAGAACTGAAATTGAATTTACTTTACCTTGATAATTAAAAATGTAGAAGATTAACTATTTAAAAAAATTACAATAAAAAGTAAATAGTTGTATATACATTGTGTCACATTGGGACTTTACGAAAGTTTTAACAAAACATTTTTTAATCTAATCCTCGTCGCCGTCCAGAGGCACGTATGCTGGATAACTTTGACTCTACATAAACCCAAACCAAATTAAACAATTATCCACAGCTCAAAACAATTGATACAAAATTACTTGTTTAAACTTACCGCTTGTAGTGGTCCAACCGCCGCGTCAAATTTCTCGCGAGAGATGTGGTTGTTTTTGAACAACCATCGCCAAGTATCAAATTCTATATGTTGCTCCCGATACTTGATTATCTCTCTGGTTGGTCGAGAGAGAGTGACATTTTCTTAAGTTAGCAATAACAATACCAAATCATCAACTACAATCTTTATAATCACCGATCGACGTTATAATTCAAATAATCTTACATATTTATCATTCCAAGCTCCCTTGCCTCCTGAGCCATAGTGCGTGGGAGTTTGTCTTGCGCGGGCCTTGCGTTGTTGTTTATATGATGAGCCCGTCGCAACTTGATCGCTCTTCTCTTGAATTGCCCATTCCCACTCCGCGTCTGCCATGTTGCCACCGCGGTAACTCCTGTCTTGATCTCTAACCTGGTTGGTTGCTGCGCATCGCACACTGGACTGCTTGTTTTTTAGAAATGTCTTTATGTAGCCCTCCAACCATTGTTGTGAAAAACGTTGATCGGAGGCGTTTCGAAATCTAGCTAACAGAGCGTCCTCAATGTATCGTGCATGATAGGGCAGTTGGTCTCTAAACTTTATAAAACAATTTTTATACGCTGAATGTATAAGAATTTGTAGATGGCGTCGAAATGCCTTGCCCTGTGCTGTGCCGAAATCCATCTCTCTGCCATATTTAACCCTGTAGTAGCGTCCATGCGTGTCTGGCATGGGTGTGTCAGTATCTCGTCCTCTCCGTCAGGGACGGCACGCTCTGAAAGTGGGGACTCCGTTCCCCTACCACTACCAAAACATGCGAAACCACAAGATCCACCGCCGCTTCGTCTCTCACGGCGCTCGCTGCCCTGAGACGAGCATCGATGCGCGTTGCCAGAGGAAGCCCGTCGACGATGTTCTGGCGAATCCGGAGTGAAATGGACTGGCGTAGGACCCTGTGATGCCATAGGAGTAGGACCCTGCGATGGAAGAAGAGTAGGACGATAGGAAGGGAGAGTAGAGGGAGGTGTCGTCGGTGCGAGGCTCTGTAGGTAAGGAGTCCCTCCCTGACTCCCCCATGGTGTACCTATTCTATCTCTAGTTTGTGTGTATGACTATCACTCACTTTCCCTTTCCCTGATTTACATTGTAGTTCATTCTGCCGGTGAGTATGTGTATATGTCGGGACAAGAAAGTCAGGGACGCTATTTTCAAATTAGGAGATCTAGTAAGGTACACCACAAGACTCCACTCAACTACACCTTTTTTATGTATACAATAATTTCAACTAGCACTTAGTGTATCCTTGTGTGTTTTCTTGCAAATTTGTGAGCTCTAAGAAAATCGAAATAGATGTTATCCCTGCTGCTCAAACACTTGCAACAGAAATTGTGTGTGACATTGAAAATGCATTTCCTCGATCGGTCCTTCTTAGTCAAATTCACCTCTTGGTTCACGTGGTGGAGGAGATAGCTATATGTGGAGTAGTGCATGCACGATGAATGTTCTTCTTAGAGAGATTTCTAAATACTCTCAAAGATTTTGTGCGGCTACGGTCTCAACCAGAGGCATGTATGGCCGAAGGGTGGATTGTTCAAGAGGCATTTGTTTACATATTAGAGTATTTGGCACAAGTTGATCTTTCAATGCCTCGCATGTAGTCAGACGAGGAAGATGCAAGGATGACTTCACACTTGACAAGTGGAAAGGGGAAACTACTTAACATGGATATGAATCTATCCCGAGTGGTCGATAACTTTTGCATTCTCAATGCAAAGATTATGACCAAGTGGGTGGACTTGTGGACAGTGGCAAAGGCCAGGCGTTTGCAAGAGAGGGAAGCATGGACACAAGCACATGGAGGAAGGAGGGCACCCCCAGTTCCTAGACACCTTGCATGTTTCCCAGATCTCATTTGTGCAGAGCGGATTCATGAGAGAATGACCGAGGCAAAAGCGCGCGGAGAAGAGATCACCAACAAAGAATGGGAGTATGCACGAGGCTGCGTATTAAAGGTAGAGTACTCATATACCTAAACCATATTGTCTCGCTATTTCTTAAAATTATCTTTAATATGTATTTGATAAATTAATATATTTTTCTATTTTGTAGTGCCTTTCCTTTAACTCTATGTGGTCAAAGGGTCGTCACTTTCGTACGCGCCACATTGACGAGCGTAGAACCACATGGATTGTGCCATCATGGGCAACTTTGACACAGACGGTGATGAACCCAGGTACTGCGGAACTATTGAAAGGATACTAAATGTTAATTTTAGAACCTTTCATAGCTTCATCTTCGAGTGCAAGTGGTTTGAAATGTGTCTGGACGACATGAGAATGGCCTCTACATGGTGGACTCTAGTATGCATCACACAGGGAGGTATGACAATTTAGTTTTACCGCACAATTGTGAGCAGGTGAGTGGCATGTATCTTTTTTATTCTTATTTACTTGTAGCTTCAGCTATACCAGTGTTACTCACTTTGAGCTTCTATTTTATGGTCATCTATATCCCAGCAATCCACCAACCAAAACTTTGGTTCGTAATTCCCGTAACACCTCGGGGGAAAACCATTTTTTCCACTAATGAAGTGGAGACTATCTTCGACCCTCTTCCACCTTCGACTTTGGATGAGGTGGAAACAGAGGAGAGGGAGGTCGATGAATCAAGTCCGGTGGCAGCAAGTCTTAGCGAGGATGATTGTCATGATGATGAAGATGATGAGATGGAGGATGAAGAACTTGAAGATGATGAAGTTGGCAATACATCCACAAACGACAATTCCGTTTCTCTCTTTATTAATTTAGGAGCCATGGGCTTAGAATTGGATGATGCTTCATGTAGAGATCTTTTGGAAGATGATTCATAAAAATTTTGCAGTTATGAAGTTTTTTGGTCGTGTAATCCATTCACCTCTCTCTCCCTCCTCTTCCTCTCTTTAGATTTGAGAATATGCTCAATTATGTTAATCAATTGACAATGATTATTTTAGTCGTAACCAAGTGTAATTTTAGGCTAGGTTCAGACGAGGCTGGAGAAAGAAAGGCTTTTTGCAGGTCTACCACCACCTCGTCTGAACGGTGTTGGAGGAAGAAGAGCAAAAAACAGAGAGAGGTGGAGAGAGGCCAGCAGCTCTTCCGGGGGGGGGGGGGGTGCCGGAAGAAAAATGGTGGGCCCGGAGGAAGATGATATGCCTGCAGCAAATAGGCTTTTGCCACCCAGCTTAGATGCCCCTCTAGGAAGCATTTCCGTCGCAGTGTCTGAACCGGGCCGTATATCCCCCGCCTCCTTCTCCCCCCTTTTTCTCTTTCTGTCTCTCTCTTTCTTTCTCTTCTTTTTTATATTTGAAAATTATATACAATATTCTTTAATTTTTATTGAGAGGAGGGAAACACCAAAAATTGAATTGGGGGGGGGGGGGGGAGGGGGGGTTAAGCCAGAATTTGAAAGTTTAGGTGCTAAATTTAGGCAGCGGATATAACGATGACAATGAGCATGGTAATAACAACGGATAAAGTCGCGGTAATAATTTAAACACAAAAAAAATCCCCTACCCTCCTCTCTCTTGTTTCTCTCATTGAATTTACACCTTCTCTTTACAAAACGCGGTAAAACAGCGCGGTAAACACTTGGAGATTTTCATAGTGTAGGGCATCACTCGTCACAGGGCTACCATTGGAGACAAGATACACGTGTCTTTCAAGAGAGTATTAAAAGTTTCGAAGAGAAAAAAATCATGTTCTTTCAATTGTTATCTTTTAAAGCTGCATTCATTTTTTGCCATGTTGAAAAAGGCTTTAGAGAACAAAAGATTAAAGAGTATTCATAGGAGTTTAATCCATGATATGAATTATTGATTCAATGTTTTTTTTTTCAGTATTTTGATTTGCAAAGGGTCTTTTCATTTAAAGACTTCACAAAGATTCATTTCTTTGGAAGATACTATGGGGAGCCTTGTCAACTGGTATAGCTAGGGGAATTGGCCCGGATAGATCCTCTCAATGTAGTCCCACTTGTTCAAGGAATGCCCTGCAATCATCGGCCTTGTGGGAAAGGTATGCAAATGGGTGCAAAGAACTTGGAAGATAGGCTTCTATTAAGAACGATCTGTTTTTAGAAGCCAGGAGCTGCTTATTGCAACACAAATTGTTAGATTATTCTACGTCAAATAGGTCTAGAAGGCTAAGAATGATCGTATGTTCAACGACACCATGGAAATAGCTAGGTTTACAGAGATAATACAAGAAAGCAAGGGGCGATCCTACTCTTTGGGAAACGTAAAAACTCTGATGAATGGAATAGGTTAATTGGCATCACAATGATTGACTTTCAGAGTTAAGGGTCCTATGTTTGCCGCGATGTGGCTCTCCTATTAGTTGATGTATCAATGACTTCTTAGAGATGTCATGGCTCAGTACGAGCATGGCAAGAATTTGTAATTTTTGGTGGTTGTCAATATAATCTACTAACCATTGTGAGTTTTGCAAAATAAAATAAAACAAAATTGTTTTATTTTTAAGTATGCTTACTAAATCTATCTTTTTTTATGAAGACATTAAAATATTCTTTTGTTTAATTTTTCAATGTGTCTTTTTATAATTTATTATTTTTATTTTATCTTATCTTTATTTTTATTTCATAATGATAATGTGCAATGTGTACCTTTACTCTTATTATTATCTACATCGAGTCTTTCCTAATATATAAACCATTCCTAATTGTAATCAAGTTCACAAGAGCCAGCAAAAGACATTAAAAAAGGAGTGCCTCCACCATGGAGACTACCCATTTGCGCAAAATGAAAATTACAATTCTCCAGAGGATAAAATATCCGCGAGCCCCCATCCTCCTCGTAAGAGCAATTCTATCACACAATTTTCAGCACAAAACGAGCATCGATGTGATTAAATTGAATCCAATGGCTACGCATTCAATCGCACTACCACTACACTACAGCTCATTGGACGTCAAAATCTTGCATAATAAATTTTATAGAGCTATCTCCATCCCTTGTGAACGAAGGGAGAGGTGAAAGAAAGAGTGTGAGGTTTCTGCTCCTAGCTCTTGTGAACCCAACATATGTATGTATAATGAATAATATAATGTGTTTTTTCTTTAATTTCTTTTTCAAATGATAATGTGTCATGTGTACCTTTCACCTTATTATTTAAGTGGTGTATTTTCTATTATACAAACCATTTGTGATTATATATGTATAATAATAAATATAATTTTATATTAAAACAAAACATATATTTTTTATTATACAAACCATTTATGATTATATATATATAATAATAAATATAATTTTATATTAAAACAAAACAAAAATTTCATGTGATTATAAGCACTCATTTAAACTTTTTCTCCATAAATCTCATTTCCCTTTTAACTTTTTTGCCTGGTCACCTTGTTTTCTAATGGTCACCTTGTTTTCTAATAGAGAGAGTTGTATTGTATTAACCATCAACATATACAACTAGAAGCCATGAAGTCCAAGTCCAAAAAAATCCGATCGTTTAAGCTTACTCTCCATAAATCTCATTCCCCTTTAACTCAGCGTCCCTTCTTGCCAACTCACCTTGTTTTCTAATAGAGAGAGTTGTATTATTGTATTAACCATCAACATATACAACTAGAAGCCATGAAGGCCAAGTCCAAAAAATATTACCAGGATATCAGAAGGCTAACATGGGAGCTATCTATTGGAACCTTTATAGGCTAATCACGGAGCTACCCTATACGAGAAAAACCACCAAACAGATCTTGCACGGATGCCACAAGAGGCAAATCCCTCCCATATAGGACCCACCACCAAAGCGGAATATTGAAGAATACCATACATGCAATCTGCAAAATGAGGGGAGCCTTAGCACTCTATCACCAGCTACTATCGAGGAGCCTTCACCAATGGTGGGAGACTGAACACTCTATCACCAGTGGAAAGGGAGAAAGGGGAACACACCCAACACACATAAAAATGCCTCTCTATAGCCCAAGGCTTCCACAACACCCCTATCGATTAGAAAACACTATCAAATCTACGCACCTCCGCATACAAATCATTGTTTGCACGCATACTAATGGAGGCATGCCTCCCACGATTGATGACATCATACCACCCCAATTTTGCTCGTTTCTAGCAATCTCACAACACACACATCACTCTCTTTCTCTCTCACACATAGAAATGGTTTGGGAGGCACACACCACTCACACATTGGTACCATACAACTTTGAGTAGAGCAAAGACGAGAAGGGGGGAAAGGGGGAAGAAACCGCACAAAAATTGGCTATGGTTTGCTTTAGTTTCGACAAAAAAACACCATCTACAAACACGATACTTCTCGACTTGGTCGGCACAACCTTGACGAGCATAAAGAACACCTTTGGCAGTCCTCGGCTTCTTCTCTATGGAGCTTTCCTCGTTGAGATCTCGAGAACCTTCTCCCCAAAACGAGCAGCCTCCATCCTCCAAAAGAACCTCCTTCAAATGCAAAAAAATGTTGCCCTTAAGGGCGTGTGCAACTCCCTTCTATTTTGATCGACCACTTCTATTTTCGGCTCCAGTTTGCATGAGAATCACCTCTATTTTTGGCATCCCTTGTTTGGACTCCAAGTCTCGTGGGATGCCCCCCCCCTTTGGTTGTCATGGCGACATGGCAAGGGTGAAGCCCCTACTTTCCTTTATAAAAGATGTGCGCCCGAAACCCGCGGAATCAGGTCCATGCCATGTTAGCATTGTATTGCCCCTCCTGAACAACTCGCCACTGTCGTCGTGTAGAACAACGCCATCGCTAACACAAAACCGTCGACGACTACCGCCCGGCAGAGCTACACGTGCAACGCTCTATAAGGGTCGCCATAGCCATGAGCTAAGAGGACCTCCCTCTCTCTTTGCTGCTTTCCAAGGGGGTCACACCCCGGATCATATACCCCATGTTCTAGACCCACGGGTGCGCATGTGGGCTAACTTTGGTGCCATGTGGCACGTACAGAGAGATCCAACTCCAAACTCCTTTGAAAAACCATGCCATGCCTTTGAAAACCCCTTTTCTTTTTTTCACCAACTTTCAAACACCACCGTTTGATACCTAGAGGTCCAATAATCAGTTGTAGAAACCAATCAAAAACGCATCTTGTCGATTGCAAGCTGTACAAACCCTATCACTTTTTGGCTTTTTCGTGCCTACCAACCGAACCGACCGGAATTGAGAAAAATCATCTCGCACTTCATCACCGCTAGCTGCACCCAACTTCAACTGTGTGTATCTCACTCTCGCGACTCCGTTGACAAGCCGTTGATTCCTACAACTCTATATAGTGCACATTATCCTCCAGAACCTCGTTGAGGCCCAGGAACTCCTAGATGGCACACATCCGAGCTCCGATGGGCAAATCAAAAGGGCTGGCATGCTCCACAACTTGAGCGCTGCACGTCTATCTGTTCATACCAGCTTTGACCACCTGTCTCCACCCACCTTATCCGTTTGGGATCTGCAAACCACTCCAACTTTAACCTGGCACAATTCTCACATCGTAGCTCCGTTTGATAAGCCGTTTGGACTGGCTCACACAACATCTCAACCACCACATTTCAAAGCAAGAGATAGCACTTCAAACTCCCAGAGCTACCATTCCAATTGGCCCACTTTGAAGCTCTTTAGGCCTACGATGAAACCACATCAAGCATATATTTCAACCATTGTCTGCCTGCCCAGGTCTCTTGTACCTGCTTTAGCCCTTTACCATGCACTTGTCAGCATACATATCCCTGCTTGTGCCCGCTGCTATGGTCGACAAACTTTGGTTGCATCGTCAGCTGTCGAGGAGCCTTCACCATAAAAGACAAGAGAAGAGACTTCGACTTCAACCACTTGTCCAAAGCTTAGTCATCACCAATACATAAATGACCTCAAAAGAACACCCGTTTAAGTCAATTTTGTATCGCCTAATCTATTTGTTTGTACATCTCTATCTCTCTCTCTCTCTCTCTCTCTCTCTCTCTCTCTCCAAGCCAATTGCCTTTTAAAAACCATCTACAAACAAACACCTCCAGGTTCATATCAAGATTATTTCAATGCATTGAAAAGTTGGCAGAATTAGGGGGCACCAGCTGGGTAAATTCAAAAAAGCTGAGAATCAATTGAGATCCCTTTTCAAAGGGGAATTGCATGTCGGGTGTCGAAGCAAGCAGAGAACACGAGAGGAATCTACGAAAGCTTTTGGAACGAAAGGAGATGCAAAAAGAAAGAAAAGGGGTTTGGAGAGGGGGGAGGGGCAGGAGACATGGTGGGACCTGTGAATGAATTTACATCACGGGAATTGAAAACGAGCACTGGACAATCCAAAAGGCACTCTTGGAAACAACAACAAGAAGCTTCTTGGAGGGTTCCAAAATTGCGTTGTCCCTTTGGGCGAGCCTTTTAAGTTGGATGTGAAAATTTCATCACATATGAATATGACGAAGAAGGTTCATGGATGAGTCCAAAGTTTACCTTGCAACTATGAATAATCACAAGGTGAAGGGTCACATTGGCATTCTAAACTTTTTTTGAAAAGGACCCGCATGAGGCTGTTCACACCGAAATCAATCATTCAATGCTTCACATTCAAAGGTAGCATGTATGCTTAACTCCCTTCGTCATTGAGGCTTGTTTTAGAACTTTGAAGTTGCACAAGCTCAGTCTCAATTATTGTGTAAAATCTTTTTTTTTTTTTCCCAAAACTCACAATCGTGAGTGGGTAGTATTAAAAACATCAAAAATATACACTAATCTCGAGCTCAGATCAAGCCTTGAAGGTCAAAGGATTACAAGTTTTCTGCTTGACAGAGAAACCCCAACTACTCCTAGTCTTTACGTATTACAAGATGTCATCATGACATGTATTGTTCCAAACGAGTCCTCTAAGGCTTGTTTGCCTCTGATCCTGTGGAAAATCTATTGCAACGATAACTAACATAGCAAGAAAGGCGATCGAATACTCATGCACCATCTTGAACAACATAACCACAATCCATCAAAAGTGGAGTCCAAATTGAACCATGTACCTACTCCGCAAGAATCAGATTGGTATCTTGTGATGGTCATCTTCATGTCAAAAGTTTCACAGCTTGATGTCATCTCAGCTTTAGTGTCGATTTCCTGATTGAAAATAAAAAATTTAGTCTATAATCTCATTGGTCCTTAATTTTTTAAGGTAAAAAACTTGGGCATACCAGTTATAGATCCTAGTAAATACCTTAAGTTTCTCCAATAGACCCATAGCCTAGAGTGTGATTGTCTAACACTAAGCCCTTAGAAGTAGCTTACATTATTTTGCAGACACCACAATCGTCTAATTTCTTTCTTAAAAGTAGTTTACATTATTTTACACACACCACAATCGTCTAATTTAGGCTAACAAATTCATGGCAGTGCAAGTGTCACACATGCAATGATCCAGCTCATTCTGAAAGCTTTTAGAAGGCTTTAAAAACACCTAGAAGAATCTAGAAGGTGTAGGGAATGGTGGTTTAGTGACCATTTTCTCTAATCATGGAAATCGATGGAGACTGGAAGCATTGATTATGGGAATGCTTACTAAGCAACCATTCCCAGCCTTCAAGGGTTGGGGAGAGGGGGCTAATAGTGACGAGGTCACACCACACAACACTATAAAGTGGCATACATGCCATCATTTAGAACATTGTGTTGCCATGCAATGATTGGCAATGATTGGAAGAGACAAGCCATTATGTCGGATACTAAGTTGGACACAACTAATTGGCTACGGATTGCCTCTAACATTATGAACGCTGACCTATCATACATCTGAGAGCTTCGCAGGCTCATTCCGTCCAGTAATTGGGTCGAGTTGGACGACCAAGATGGCCTAACCCCCGACCTTCGACCCTCGACCTTGAAGGATCTGAAAGGTTCACGACGATTCTAAAAGCATCGAAAATATTCTAAAAGTTCAAGCAGGTTCCATAAGTATTTGAAAGATTTCAAAGTAAAGGAGCCAATTTATAAATGTTTTGTGTAAAGCTAATCATTTTTATTTTTTATTTTTTTTTGGGAGGGGGGGGGGGGGGGGGGGGTTTGCAAATCTAATCATTTTAAATATTTAAACATTGCACCCACATCCTCATGAAAAGGCAATTCAGATGATACCATGTGTTAAATATGAACCTTAACTCACCCCTTGTATTTTTTATTCTAAAAAATACACATTTTTAAGCCCATGTTATAAGGAAAATCCATCGTGCGTGAGAAAAATCACTCATCGGAAAACCAAAAATTCATGCCCATTCAAGAGCAAAAATATTCGTTTTTATCCAAATATTTTGGTCAGATGACGATACGAAAAGTAACCAAAAAACGGTCGATTGAGTTGGTAGAGGGAAGTCTATGGTTGGTGGCCAGCATTCAACATCCGGTGGTCAATTTCTAGGCAGACTACAAATAGGTGCATGGGAAAGTTCTACTTAGACTTTTCTACACAAGCGCAGTACACACCAACGAAGACAACCCATAGAGGCTCTTTTTGGTCTATAAAAGGAGGCCTCTTTTACACACAAAACGGTTGTATGGTGGAAAGTGTGTGAGATGGTGTAAGAGAGTGAAGGAGGGTGGGAGTTTATTAAGGGTTAGCAATCCCTTTGTAATTACTTCTAGTTTGAAGTGCAAAGCCATTGAGTGGCTACTTTCCCATGGGACATAAACCCACACTTGGGTGAACCATGTATATCGTGCGCTCGCTCTCTCTCTCTCTCTCTCTCTCTCTCTCTCTCTCTCTCTCTTGTGTGTGAAAATAGTTTCCCCCCCTTAAATAAACCACTCTAATCTCTACTTAGCTATTCCTTAATTCCCAACAAGTGATATCAGAGTGAGATTTACTCATAGCTAAAATATCTAAAGAAAAGGATTTTTGGAATCGAGAGGGTGATGAGAGAGAAGGTAAGCTCAAAATCGAGAAGTTCAACGGAAAAAACTACCAACACTGAAAGATGCAGATCGAAGACTATCTCTACCAAAAGGATCTGTATTTGCCATAGTAGGCGGTCTTGCAAAGAAGCTTATAACAATGGCGGATGAAGCTTGGAATGTCCTTGATCAAAAGGCATTGGGAAAAATCCAGTTACGCTTGGTGTCAATAGTGGCTTTTAACCTTTTGGAGATAAAGACCACAGAGAACATGATGAAGTCCCTTGATGGCCTCTACGAGAAACTATCCACATCAAATAAGGTATCTCTCATGAAGTGATTGTTTAATGTAAAAATGACAGAGAGTGGTTCGGTTGCAGAACACCTAAATGAATTCAACACCAACATAAGTCAGCTTTGATTGGTAAGTTCAACTTTTACGATGAAGTGCGAGCTCTCCTATACTATTGTCTTTGCCAGATAGTTGAGACAGCCTTGTAATGACTGTAAGTAACACAATCTATGGTTCAAGTACTATCAATTTTGATGATGTTGTGAGTGTTCTCTTAAGCAAGGAAATGTGAAGGAGAAGCACAGGTGAATCATCAAGTATTGCACCATCAGTGGAAACAAGAGGAAGATCGAAGGAGAGGTTCAAGAACCAAAGAAGTTGTGATCGCTCAAGGCGGAGCAAGTCACACACAAAGTTAGCTGTTGAGTGTTGGAACTATGACAAGAAGGGCCACGTCAAGAAGGATTGCTGGTCCAAGAAGAATAAGGAGTCGGAGTTTCAAGACAACAAGCCAACATCAAAGGCCAATGTGGCAGGTAAAGGAAAGCAAGATACTCCAACTCTTTCTTTAAAAAATATGTCCACTTCTTGGATAGTAGACTTCGGAGCTTCATTCCATGCGACACCTCACAAGCGATATTCCCAAGATTACAACAAAGGTAATTTTTAGTATGCATACTTGGGAGATGATAAAGCTTGTGAATTTATTGGCAAAGGTACAATTTCTATCAAAACTATAAACAGAATCTTAAAGATGTTAGGCAAGTTTCCTCTCTTTGTGGAAACCTAATTTCTACATGTCAATTGGATGATGAAGGTCACAATGTTGAGTTCTAAAACAAACATTGGAAGGTCTCGAAAGGATCTTTGGCGGTTGCAAGAGGAGAAAACATGGGTTACACTTTACTTGTGTAGGATCAGTGCAGAATCTTCAACTTTGCAATATCTATGGAAGTTGATGGTACGGTGTGGCACTATTGTCTTGGGCATATGAGTGCCAAAGGAATACAAATATTTCAGTCAAAGAAGCTTCTATCAGGTTTGAAAGAAGTGGATTTGGAGTTTTGTGAGAATTGTGTTTACGATTAAAAAAAGAGGATAGAATTCCTTATTCAAAAAAAAAAAGTTAAAAACTTGAATTGGTTCATTGTGATGTATGGGACTGGTGAGTGCACCATCCCTTGGTGGATCATTGTAATATGTAACATTTATAGATGATGCAACTAGGAAACATATGGGTTTATTTTATTAAAAATAAATCGGATGTGCTTTCCATATTTCAAAGGTGGAAAGCCTTTGTGAAAAATAATATAGGTATTACGCTAAAATGCCTCAGATCCAAAAATGGAGGTGAGTATTGCAGCCAAGCTTTTTTAAAAGCTTGTGTTAGCAATGGCATTTGAAGGCAAAAGACAATTCCAAGGGCACCTCAACGAAGTGGATTTTTGAAAAGGATGAACATGATAATCATGGAGCGAACAAGGAGCTTGATGCTACATGTAGACCTGCCACTTGAGCTTTAGATGGAAGCGGTAAGTACATCTATGTACTTGATAAACTAGTCACCCTTAATGGCATTGGATGGAGGAATTTGAGAAGAGGCATGGATATGGAAACTATTAAATTATGCATTGCTGATAATGTTTGGATGTGAGGCTTTTATGTACATAGATAGAAGTCTAAGATCAAAGCTAGATGAAAATTCCAAGACGTGTTTCTTCATTGGCTATGGGGAAGCGGACTTTGGGTATTGCTTATGGGATCCCGAAGATGGTAAAATATTTTGGAGTAGAGATGTCATTTTCAAAAAACAAAATGTGTAAAAAGATTAGTTGGAAAGAAAACAAACAAAGAATGCAAGTGACGAGTACATGGAGCTTGAGGATAGTGAAGACTCAAGGAGTGTAATTGGTGACAACCTGCATCAATGTCAACCACACGAGGAACCTCAACCTATACTATGAACATCTACAAGAGTAAGTACACCTCCAAAAAGGTTCATTCCTTCCTTCAACCATCTCTTGGTCTCAGATTCTAAAGAGCCGGAGTCATACAAAGAAGCCATGCAACACAAGTCCAAAGACAAATGGATGAAGCGCATGCAAGCAAAGATGGACTTATCGCATCGCAATCAAACATGGGAATTGCTTGATATACTTAACTAAAAGATAAATGGGCACTACAAAACAAATGGATGTACGAGCTGCAGGAAGAAGCCGATAAGAAGAGGTACAACTGCAGGCTTATGGTAAAGGGGTTGTCTCAAAATAAGTGTATTGACTTCAATGAATTATTTTATCCTGTTGTAAAAATGAATTCCATCATACTTGTATTAAGCCTTGTGGCTACTCATGACTTGAATCTAGAGCAAATGGATATAAATATGTCATTTTCTCATGGAGACTTGGAGGATGAGATTTGCATGCTTCAACCAAATGGGTATGAAGGAAAGGATAAGGAGAAAATGGTTTGCATGTTAAAGAAGAGCTTGTATAATCTAAAGCAAGGATCAAGAGGCTGGTACCTAAAGTTCGATGGATGGATGGTGGATCATGGATTTAGAAGATGCAACTCAGATCACCGTGTGTACACAAAGAATTCTGGAGATGCAGGATATTAGAGACCTAAAAGAGGATTTGTCCAAGTCTTTTCAATGAAAGATTTGGATGCTGGAAAGCAGAGACTCGGTCTGAAAATATCAATGGACATGATGAAGAATATACTAAGGCTATCTCAAAAGGATTACATCAAGAAGGTACTAGAAAGATTTGCAATGCAAAATGCAAAACCGCTTTCTACACCTTTGATGAGTCACTTTAAACTAACCAAGGACATGTGTCCAAAGACACAAGAGGAGATAGTTTATATGTTTTGAGTTCTATATGCTGTAGCGATAGGTTCTCTAATGTATACTATGGTATGGACAAGGCCAGATATTGGACATGCAGTGGGAGTTGTGAGTAGGTTCATGGATAGTCCATGTAAAGAATATTGGCAAGCTATGAATAGATACTTAGGTATCTAAAGGGAATAACCACTAATGCTTTGTGTTTTGGAGGCACTGATATTTTCTTGCAAGGGTATGCTGATGCAAATATGGTAGGTGACAAAGATACTCGAAGAAGCACTATTCGCTATGTCTTCATGATTGGAGAACAATCAATAAGTTGGTCTTCAATGTTTAAAAAAGTGGTCTCACGTTCTACCACGGAAGTAGAAAAAGTAGCTCTTACAGAGGTTAGCAAAGATATTTTATGGCTTCACAAATTCTTGGAGGATTGTGGAAATAAATAAGAAAATTGAAACTTGTGTAGAGTTAGTTAAAGTGTCATTCATCTTGCAAAGAATGCATCCTTTCGCTCAAGGACGAAGCATATAGAGGTGAGATATCACTTCATATGCTATGTTGCATCGTATGTTATACAAGGTACACATAATATACTTAAATTGGAAGTATTGTACAATCCTCCCAGTTAAACGGACATATCATATGGTGCCACATCATCCAAGTCACCGTCTCGTATAATTTTTGAGTAATTCAATCAAAATATAGTTCGATAAAAAAAATGTTTTATATATAGTTAAGGTTCCGCGAGCCTTTTACCATTGTGGGCATCCTTAGTGAAAAGTTTTCCTTGCGTTCACCTCAAAGGTGAACTCTAGAAACCCCCCCCCCCAAAAAAAAAAAAAAAAAAAAACTTTTTGTTTATTGAGCTATCAATTAGAAATAAAGCTTATTTTAACAATAAATAGAAAGTTTAAACTTAAATTAGTAGTTACTTCTTTGTGTAGAGCCATGCTCACACTTAAAAATAACTTAGGTAGACTTAGATCGTGGTTTCTTGCTAAGTGTAGAGCAATCAATGCTCACACTAGAGGTGATTTAGTTAGGTAGAATAGCAATCGCTTGCCTTGTGTAGAGTTTGACTCACATTTAGAAGTGATTTAGCTTAAATTGGGAATTAGAAATTACATGTGTACAACTCGACTCACACTCGAGGTGATTTAAGTAGGTGAATAGTAATTGTTTGCCTTCTGTAGAGTTTGACTCACATTTGGAAGCGATTTAAGTAGGATAAATAGAAACTACGTATATACAAAAAATACTTTATACGGATGAAAGTGTATAATACAAAATATGGTTAATTGAGTTTTATATGTATAAAAATGATTATACAAATGTTTAAATGCAACGTAACTCATACGAACTCTTTTGAAAGAGGGAAAACTAAATCTTAGAAAGGTGCACACAAGCGAGGATCCTACAGCCCAAGGAGAAGCTGAGCTTTTTCTCATTTTCAATTGGCATTCAAGGATAAGAAGCTAGGATGGAAAGTAGTCACAGTAGTTTCGTGTCGAGATCAGTCTCCAAGTGGGAGATTGTTAAATATGGAGCCTAATTCACCCCTTGTAATTTTTATTCTAAAAAATCCACATTTTTAAGATCCATGTTATGAGGAGAAGCCATCATGCATAAGAAAAATCACTCGTTAGAAAACCAAAACCTCATGCCTGATCAAGAGCATGAATATTCCTTTTTGTTGGAATGTCTTGGTCGACAGAAAGTGATTGAAAAATGATTGATCGGTTGGCCGATGATCAATGGCTTGTTAGCTAGTAGCCAGAAGTCTATGGCTAGTGACTGACGTTCAACGACGAGTGGACAATTTCTATGTAGACTTGTCTACCCAAGGGCGGCTACACATGGACACATGGGAGAGGTCTACTCGGACTTCTCTACATAAGGGTGGCTACACACAGCTGTCTCTCATGAGAGAGGGCAGCTTGTAGAGGCTCCTTTTGGCTATAAAATTAGACCCTTCTACACACAAAATGGTTGTAAGGCAGAAAGTCTGTGACGTGGTGTAAGAGACTAGTGAATTAAGGCAGGGGTTCCATTAAGGGCTGTTAATCCCTTTGTTATTTTTCTAGTTTGAATTGCAAAGCCATTGAGTGACTTCTTTTCCATGGACATAGCCCACATTTGGGTGAACCATGTACATTGTGCTCTCTCTCTATTATTTTTCTTGGATGTGAAAATTATTTATCTCCATTAGGTAAACCACTTTAATCTCTACTTAGCTACTCTTAATTCCCAACAACATGATTAATATATTTCTAGATATTTTTTTTCAATGCGCCATTTGGAAAAAAATCACTTTTAAGGTTTTTTCAAGCATTAGAGACACTCAAGGCCCAGTGATGGCACACTTTTTAGCAAATTATAACAATGATAAGCAAGATTCTCAGAATATTCTAAATTTTTGGTCTCTAAATTGGGGATGAATACCTCTCTAGCTTGGGGATCAAAATTGTTTGTCTCGAAATTGTCTCCTTTATCCTAGAGTTAGCTAGAAGAATGTAGAAGATAGAAGATTCTAGAATCTTCTATCTTCTAAATTCTTCTAGCTAACTTTGAAAACTTTCAAATACTTCCAGAACTTTCTTGAACTTTAAGAATCTTCTCAATGCTTCTATAACTTCTAGAATCTTCTACCTTTCATAATCTTCTAAAACCTTCTAGATTCTTCGACGTGTTTTTAGATCCTTCTAGATTCTTCTTTCTAGAAGCTTCCAAAATGGACTAGATGTTCTCATCCTTGACAACAAGAGGCAACAATAATTGAATTGTTGGATAGCTATGATCTCACATATCTCCATATTAATGAGAATATTTTTCTTGTAATTTTTAGCTCCTACTAATTATAATTTGCATTCTCTTTCTATATTTAACAGTGCTTTTGTCATGAGGACTTGTTTTCATTAGAAAGAACACCATAGAAGACTTGCCTATTGTGTAAGGGAGAAACAACTTCTAGTCTCCTAGATTCCCAAATATCATCCACGAACATTTATGAGAACAATTGCACTTCCAATGGGATAGTGCCACCTCTATGGACCTTCCCAAAAGCTTTTGGTACACATAGTATAAGGGCTAGAGCTAGCAATTGATTCACCTGCCCATGAAATACACCTCACTTGTATGAGGTTATTTTTTTCAAATGTTTGTAGCTAAGTGCATAAAATAGCTTTTCAATAGGCAAGGCTACTAAATATGGACATCATTCACAGACCTTTGTGTATCAAGCGTAAGGGTGCTGTCTCATAGCCATAATTTATCCACACCTCCAAACATGAGCAAAAACTGCGTGAGAGTTACCAATTCTATTGCAAATATAGCAAAGTCCCTTTTCTACACCGTCTTCACAAATGGCGTTCATGCTGAATTTTTCATTGTTGATGTTTGACAAGGATTAACCCCAACTTGTGTGAAACCACACACACACACACACACACACACACACACACACATATATATATATATATATATATGCGCACGCATGCGCGTGCGCGCACACACACACACACACTTTCTCTTATAGTATCTCATAGCTTGAGGGAATGGCTAGTTTAATTTTTTGCAAAATCTCTCAACTTTATCCAAAACCTGTTTAGATTAGCACCTGGCCGTCTCAAAATTTTACAAGATGGAAGCGGGCTAAAATTTCAAGATATCTAGTTTAAAAGTTCAAAGTTGTGTAGAATTTTCCTTGTCAAATATGGTGGTGACAGGTAGGCTCAACCAGAGGAAAAAAAGTGATAAAATCACGAGGCCTGCCACAAGAACTAAGGGCAACAACAAGTAGTGAGTAATTAACTTACATTAAAACGGACAAGACTTATACAGAACTAGTAAAGTATTATAGAAAAGTTGTTTGATCTTGTATTGCATAAAACCCCTAAGGAAAAGTAGTTTGACCTTGCACAAGTTGCCCTCAATTTCATGGTTGAGCCCACGTCGTCCAATGGCCTCATGGGCCTAATGCAGTGTTCGAGAAAAATGTGTCTCAGCTTAATATCATGCCGTTTTCGATTTCAAAAATGCTGGTTGAAGGCAAGGGGAAAAAGAGAAATTCCGCCCCAAAATAGAGAAAATTAGTGTAAAAACCTGAAAAATAAACCTAATTTTCTAAGATTTCCTCTTGGAAAATTACATAAAGGGAATTTTGTATGTTTGGAGAAATGATTTTTCCCGAACACTGGCCTAATGCCTACAAAGCTCATTGTTACCGATGCACTATCACCACCAAAGACTGTTGAAGGGAGCTCTTTCTCCGTGCATCTAGAACCGATTGGTGATGGTATTGTTGGCCATTGATTTCTAAACTCACAAGTCTTCGCTACCCTCCACACCAAAAAATTGGCCCACCATTTCTCGCCTGCCACCTGCCCTGCTCTAGCCTGGTACTACAGTTTCCCTTCCCCATCGTTGCAACAGGTTGATAGCCGTGGCCTCGCCCCTATGGAGACTATGATTGACACACCCACCTTAATCTATCCGAAGTCCCTTGTTCAATAGCCTACAAGAGTTCATACTCTCACCCAGCTTCTTGCACCACATCTTTTACGAGTAGTCATATTGTCATGCACCAGCTACGGTTGCACGTTGCCTCCTTAGTTCTTCCTATGCCAATGATCTCAAATCAAACCCTTGTGCAACCATGGACAACCCTCTCTCTTTGTGTGAATGTGTGTGCACATATGTTGCTGGCTATTTCGAGTGTGGTTGTCTGCTCCAGCATTGTTTTCCACTCAAAACATCTCTGCAACAAAAGCGCATAGGCAAGCTTGAGTGAGATCTCCTCAAATGGTTGCAAGGCAAGTTTAGCCATTTTGCTTGTTCCCAAAATTAGCTTTATATTGCTGTACAATTATCTGCCAAAACTAATAGTACTGATTAGTAGGTCCTTACAATGATACTCTCTCAACAACCAAAGTCAACTGTTAATTTGTTAATTACAAATGCGTGATGACCTTGATTTGCTTGCAAAGGATCCATAATCAAAGGCTTAAGGTGTGGATTGCCTGCTATGCTGGAAGGAAGTGACCAGCTTGTGTTAGGGCTCAAATTGCAGTGCATTTGATGCGCTCAAGAGAGCACGACAAGAGATCTGCAAATCCTCATACCTTTGCAGATACTCACCATGTAGAGAATAGTGAAAACACGTTGCTTGGACTCTAATGAGAAATCAAGCAACAAAAGTGGATAATAATTGAACGGCCAATAGTTCTAATGACGCTCAAATCAGTAGAAAAGCAAGCAATGCCAAACACACATATGAAAAGCTCTCTCTCTCTCCCCTCTCTCTCCACACACTCACAAACACCCACAGGAGCCAGCCCTTCCTCTCTCTTTCAACCCATACCTCGCGCGTATAAATTAGCCACTATGGAGAACGTTGAAAGAGGTGGCATTACCGTAGCCACAACAGCACTCAAGAATGGATGCGGATGGCTTTCAAGCAAGAGCACCTTGTTATGTCGAACACTCATCAGAGGGACTGTGAAGCTGCTACTCCCTCTCTCTCTCTCTCTCTCTCTCTCTCTCTCTCTCTCTCTCTCTCTCGCACAAGCTTGTGAGCTTCCATGGAGCGTGATAATGTGACCTCCTTGCTCCTCACTTTCTCTCTCTCTCTCTCTCTCTCTCTCTCTCTCTCTCTCTCTCTCTCTCTCTCTCTGTGCGCGCGCGCATTGAAGTCAGGACGGCACGAGTGAAGTTTGGGTAGGCTTTCCATGATTCAATGCAGATATGAATATATTGGTTGTCCTCGTAATGAGTATCTTGTATCTCTTCTAGCCAATCAAAAAAATTGTGCATTCTTTTAAAAATTAACCTCCTTTTTCGTTACCAAAAAGGGAAAGCATCACTAAGGCCTTATCCTTTGGGGCAGGCCAAAAAACGGAATCCAATGCACCTATCCTCTCAAGAGCCACTCAAAACTATGTACGTTATTTTTTATTTTTCACACTTATTTATAAAAGACATGTGACATTTTTCCCTAAGAAAAAATGCAAACCACCACTATGGCCTTAGCCCTTTGGGCAGGCCAAAAAACCATTTTCCTAAATCTTTCACAAACAAATCACTAGCGCAAAGGAATGTTAGTCGAGTCTCGATGCGCTCTCTCTCTCTCTCTCTCTCTCTCTCTCTCTCTCTCATGGTTCCACACGCAATTGTCTTTGTCAGTTAAGGATGTAGCCACCCATTACTCGACGGAGATGGATGGTACAGATCAAGCCATTTTTGTGCGCTACCTTGCGAGGGGGAAAACTCTAGGCGGAGAAAACATCATGTGCAGGGAGGGGGCAGGGATCCAATGAAGAGGGGGATCAGGAGGAAGAATTTGGGTGATGGTATCAGCAGGAGCGGTGGCTGGGGTGATTGTGGTGATGTGTTTTGTGATTGCCATGATGTGCATTTTCATGAAGAGGCCGTCGCCAACCCCGACGCCGCGGCCAAGTGCAGCGGCACCAAGGACATCTAATCAAGAACAAGAACAAAGCTTGCCTGTGGAGGATGCACCGGCAGAGTCGAGGGGGCTTGAGCAAGATGTGATGGAGAGGCTGCCCCTGTACCAGTTACCTGCACATCTTCATCTTCATGCCCTTGCTCATCGTCAGAGAGGTCATGGGGAGGCTTGCCCCATTTGCCTGTCACCATTGCTAGAGGGCCACTTTGTGCGTGTGCTGCCCCCTTGCTGCCACACTTTCCACTTGCCTTGTATTGATCAATGGTTCCTCACCCACTCCAACTGCCCCCTTTGCCGCATGGGCATAACCTGCCCTCCTTGAAAACCCCCACCAACGTTGATCTTTGGATTTGTAAAATCAGAATCTTGGATGTGAACCTTCCCACCCATTCATTATATTAACTTTGTTTTACTTGGGTTGTGCCTCATGCGCCAACCATTGTATCAATCATTTATTACAAGCTTATCAATTGTGATGTAAAGAATTGAGCTCCGTAAAAATTTTGCTGCACATATGGTCTCATAATCTTTCTATTTTGTGAAGAAACACTTTGTCCCCCCACCCATACTAGTATGTTTTGCCATGGCCAGAAAAGTTTTTTTTTTCTATTTTTGGGAAATGATCAAGAATTTGTATTAAAAAAAGGAGTTACAACTGTGCCCCACATGTTGGGAGAAGCGCATCCCACAAAAAAAAAGGAGAAGAGGATAAACATTACAAAACCATGTAGGAGCAAACCATGGACAATTCCTCCTTGGAATATAATTCCAGTATGATATCTTTCTAGCTCTGCCATCTATGGCATTTTTGAATATCAGATAAAGGCATCGCAGATACATAGGGTAGAAAACTTTCTGAGCTCAAGGATAAAGGAAGTTGAGTTATCTCCAAAACTGAGTTGAAAGATGACTTCATTTCTTTGAGTCCAGCAAGACCATATGTAAGTAAACCCTAAACCCTATACCATATGGCCAGAAGTTAGTCTTGAATGCATCCACAATTTTGCACATCTAATGGCTACAAGTGGCATATGCATGATGACAATTTGGCTTTGCAGTTAGCACTTTATTTATCTACCTATAGGACACACATAGAAAGTGGGTTTGTGCCACTCATACCCTTGATGGGAAAAAGAGCAAAAAAATGCAAGCTATGCTTCTTTGAAGCCCACACATTTATTGAGCAGTGATCATGGCTTGTTAACATACCAAGTTTAATGCTAAGTGTATGCCATATGCAGCTTTAAGGGGCCATAACTTATGTTTTTATGCTAAAAGTGGGTATATACAAAGTGATAAGAAATGGGAGTTTATGGACTAAAATTGTAGTGCTGAAAGCGCTCTAGGAGGTTGTCTTTATGGCTCGTCAATTGGAGCTACGGCGAGGTAGTTATGCCAATTTGAAGTTTGAGTCGATTGCAAATATGTACCGGATTTGGGCAGCTGCAGATGAGGGATCAGGGAGGAAGTGAATGAATGGGATTGAAGTGCTCGACTTGTGGAGCACGTCGGTCTTTTTAGATCGGCAATCAGAGTTCTGGTTGTCGAGATATTGTCAGTATAAGTTCCACCGGGGGCCAGTTCCATACCAGTTTGGTTGCCTTGGTCATTGTTCCATCTAGGAGTTTTGAGCTTTAGCTAGGTTTTGGAATGCAATAGAATAAGTGCTCGAGGAGAACCTTGCCCAAAACGTCATCACTTGTAGTGCATTGGTAGGTGGGTATGCTCGGTAGGCAAAAACGGTGCTCATCACTACTTTGGTCAACATTTATGGAAGCTCGGTAATGTTTTGGCCAATCGATGCGTGTACCAAATGTGGTGCCGTTATGAAAGCACATAAAGTTCTTGATGAGATTCCGGTTCAAAATGTTGTTAGATATACCCAAAAATGGTTGCGGCAAAGGAGCTCTCGACTATTTTCATCGAGTGCAAACGAAAGGAAATTGGTTGAATGTTGTGCTTAGCAGTTCCTTGGTTGATGTGCATGTTAAATGCGGAGCTAGGCAGTGCTCTGGTCATTATGCATGCCAAACGTGGTGCCCTTTGAGGCTCGCCCACCCAAGAGGCTATGGCCGCCCATCAACCCAATAGTTAAATGGCCGCCCAAAGCCATCAAGGCCGCCCATGCCAATTAAAAGAAGGGGTTAATGAGTGTGATTAGGAGGGGAAAAGGAAAGAAGCAGCGTGCAGGCGCAAACAGCAGCGTGGTGGGAGCAAGGAGCACTCGGGTAGAGCCGTATAGCGCTCGGATGAGCTCGCATGGGAAGGAAGACTTATTCAGCATGTCTTGGAGCTGCCTTTTGGCCCTTCTCTCGGTAGTTTTCAATCGCCCGACATCCGATGATTGCCACATCATCAAGTTGCTTCCCACCTGGCAACGACGGCGCCGCCCTTGATTAGGGGGAGGGGGAGATTAAAAAAGAGGGGATATAAGGGGAGGAAGCAAAAGAGGTGTGGCGAGGAAGATAAAAGAAAATAGGGTATAGCAAGGGATGAGAAGGTGTGTAAGAGCGAGGAAGATAAGGGAACGGGAGGGGAATCGGAGCCCTAGGGAAAGAAGGAGCTCGAGAGCACGTGCAATCGGGAAGAGCTCTCTCTAAAGATCTCTCTTGACCTTGGTGAGCAAGGGAGGCGAGCCCTTTAAGCACGAGAAGAAGGAAAAAAAAGAGGAGGAATATAACGGAGGTGAAGAAGAAGCAAAGGGGGGGAGACTGAGCTCTCTCTCTCTCTCTCTCTCTCTCTCTCTCTCTCTCTCGGTGCGCAAGAATGTAAGGTCTCTACTTTCAAATTGCACACAAGTTCTATTACGCATTTGTATTTTTTTGAACCATCACTCCTTATTTAAGATATTCGAGTTCAAATTATGAATCATAGGTTGAGAAAACCTAGAAATTAAAATTTATGCTACAAAATTCTGACATGTTTAGCTATATGAATCACTAACTAACTTATTGCAAGACTTATTTACTGATTGTAGAATTTTCTTTTACTACTGTAAAGTTAATATAAAACTGTAAAGTTTAACTTAAAAATGTAAAGTAAATTATCATTAAGGAAATGAATAAAATAATTATAAAGACAAAAGAATACACAGGGATGACAAATGAAGGCACATGGATCACATAGGAGGGGACAAAGTGGGACACACTGTCACATGAAAAAGGAGAGGCTACTCTTGACTGATTTTAATGAGGGGGGGCTTGTGTGGCCTTATCTTTTGATGATAATGACAAAGTGGTCAAGCTCATGGGTACCACAAACGCGGGTATGATTTTTGGAAAAAAATAAAAAAATATTTTTTATTAAAAAAAAATTAAATTTTTTTTTGAAAAAAAAGTTGGACGTTTTTCTTTCTGCTATAAATAGAGCATCCATGCTCACACTTTAGACATAGAGATTGCCTCTATAGCGCTCACGAAGTGCTGCCACTTCTCTTAGAGAGAAGGCGTCCACAAACCACTAAGAGAGCAAAAACTCTAGTGGACTAATAAGGTGTGTATTAATTGGGCATTCAATTAGTTTTAAGAAGGATATGTGTGAATGTGTGCTATTTCCTACTGTAATCTCTCTAATAGATTAGTAAGATTCAATTAGATATGTGTGTGTGTGTGCTATCTATTACTCTAATCTCTAATAGATTAGTAAGATTCAATTAGCTTTAAAAAGGTTATGTGTGTGTGTGTGTGTGTGCTATCTCTTACTCTAATCTCTCTAATAGATTAGTAAGATTCAATTAGTTTTAAGAAGGATATGTGCGTATGTGTGCTATCTCTTACTCTAATCTCTCTAATAGATTAGTAAGATTCAATTAGTTATGTGTGTGTGTGTGCTATCTATTACTCTAATCTTCTAATAGATTAGTAAGATTCAATTAGCTTTAAGAAGGATATGTGTGTGTGTGTGTTATCTTTTACTATAATCTCTCTAATAGATTGGTGAGATTCAATTAGCTTTAGAAAAGTATGTGTGTGCGTTCTCTTTTACTCTAATCTTTTCAATGGATAGTAAGATTCAATTAACTTTAGAAAAGATGTGTGTGTATGTTTTCTCTTACTCTAATCTCTCTAAGTATACCTACTCTCTAGTTAGTACATCTTCACTATTAATTTATACATTGTTTATTGAAAGTTAATACATAAGAGAACTCATCATATTCTTATTATACATGATGAAATTCTCATTCACCAATTTTATTGTCAATTAGATTAAATAGAATTTTGAATAATACTAAAAATTGATTTAGTTGAAGTATAGAATTGAAGTTAGAATTGGATTAGAAATGTCATGCATAAAAGTAATGCATTCCTAAACTTTCACTCGTAATTTACACACTTAATTTTTGATTAATTAAGATTAGCAAATATTTGATGTATAGAAATTAGATGTAGAACAACAACACTAAGTGTGAATCCGAGTTGGCGAGGGTTCAAATTATAGACTCTCTTTGAAAACAAGGAGATTACTAGGGAAATTGACCAATTTAAAGTTCTAAGTGTATAACATAAGTGTAGTACAAAAAAAATGGCTCCAAAGCGTGCTCGAACCCAAGGCGCTAATGATCATGAAGCTGGTACAAGTAACGGTGGAATCTCTGTGGAAAATGCTATGTCTCCACCAATCGGACCAATCAGAGCTATGGTACAGGTTAGTATTGCAATTTCAAGTTATGCATCATTGCATATGCGAAACCATAGGAATATATTATTTACCTTATGAAAAGAAAACACGGACCGAAACCACGGGGCTTAACCCCAAGAAACTCGTCATATGTTTGACAAGTAGGAAAGATTTTCTGGTTAAACTGGTTGCTATAGGAAAGAATATTTGTCCAAAACCTTCGGTATGGTTTCTCTCAAGTCTCTCTACTTATTAGCGCTGATATTATGTGGCAGTTACCGAGGCGTGAGATGACATCCAGGATGGCACCGCTGATGATGTGGTCGGAGTACACCCAGATTAGCCCAGTTGGATACTGCGGTTTTGTTTTGCCGTGGCGTGAGGATGATGCCCTGATTGGCACCGTTGTTGCTGTGACGGGAGTACGTCCAGATTAGCACAACGAGTACTTGTCGAGCGGTATGGGACGCTCATAAGGACAAGGGTTTTTATAAATAATGTATATACCGATTAGACATAATAGCGCCAGTAGAGATTCTTTAGTGAACTTAATCCAAGGGTTGTTGGTTTAAAATTGGATGATTTCTTGTTTGACTATTGTTTGTAATACTGTTTGAAGGGCTGTTTTAACGAACCAGTAGCATAAATAAAATAAAAGAATATGTATGTTTTAACAGTGTGGTAGTAATTAGATAACAAAAGAAGGGTGAGTGTGGTGTGAAAAGTGGGAGGATGATACCCGACGGTATCATTCTATGGACGGGTGGACCCGATGAGTCGGGTAACTTTCCAACGCTATAATTTTATTTTTTTAGTCATAAATGTTAAAAGAGACAAACCTTGGCGGCTGTGCTTCTGAAACATGGGGAAAAAAGCGCACAGGTTGGTCACTCTAAGATTTATAATTTTAGGTATAATTGATTATAGATAGTTTTTAGATAAGGTTATGGTGGTCACGCACCGCCATAGCGAGATAGGACCAATCCTTCACTAATGGTCCATGCCCGTGGCTACGTAATAGCTAAGGCAATGTTCGTTGGTTTTGTCCTTCTCAGGATTGGATACCTATCAAAGGTACTCCGCTCCTATCAAAAAGGGGCAGGGACCTCACACTGGTATCAGAGCCTAGGTTAAAGCTTGGGGAGATTTTTAGATTGATGTTTGGATATTGAAGGATGCGAATGCTTGAAATAATAGAAGAACCTAGAATTTTTTTTTTGAGTTTTTATATGGTATTGAAGACTGAACTTTCCTGGTACAGAAAAATGTTCATTCAGTTTACCAGAAATTCCAGGTGTTCACCATCATGTTTGAAAATGCATGCCAATCACCAAATTATCAGTTTCGAAAAAGGGTGATGATGATTTTGGATAGGGTGTTTACATCACCTATTCCAAGGGTGCATAGAGGATGGGGCATCAACTGGAGTCCATCTGGAGGAATCTATACCATCGATGCTGACAAGATATGGTACATGGATACCAATCTCAAGAAACTTTGATGGGCAGAGGAGTTAAAAGTCATCAAAGTTTATCTTTTCAGTGGTACTAAGAATCCGGATGCTACCATTACCTTGGGAGGAGAAAAGATATCTCAGACTCAATGGGTCTATAACCAAGTTACAAAAGTTATCCATGGTGGTAGGATTCGACCCATATGTGTATCTCGTAGCTTTCAAGGGTCAAAGGAAACTTATTATTTTGATCCTTTAGCCTATCCTTTTGTAGTCACTAAACTCAAAATATAGAGACATTACAATCCTTGTACCTAAAGACTACCAACCTTGGTAGCAAATAATATGTGTATAAATAAAGTTTGGATTAATATTATCTTTTGTTTGTATTATTGTCTGATCAAGTCTTGCCTTAAAGTGGATTAAAGTTAGAATATCCAATAAAGTTTCACTTAATCTATATTGCACAGAGTGCGGTGTACACATCTCTTCAAGAGAAAAAGCTACTTCTCAAGTAAGCTAAACTTCCCTCTTTCAAAGGGGAAGGAGCCCTAGTTGAGCACGATGCTGAAGTGTGGCTCGAAGAGATGGAGGATTATTTTGCTGCTGCTGGTACTACTCCCGATAACCAGGCAATGTTGGCTATGTTTCGTCTCACGGGGGATGCCAATCTTTGGTGGAAACAACACTGCAAAGATAATCAAGTAGCTCAAAACACTCAAACTTGGGAAGACATTAAGTATGCTGTCAAAGGACGTTATCTTCCACCTGCACACGAATCCCTTAAGATGAATGAATTATTGAACTTACGTCAGTTTCATCTTACAGTGGAAGAATACTACTCCAAATTTGTAACTCTTAGGTGCTATGCTCCGCCAATGACCGCAGATCAACAAGTAGCCCGCTTCTGCCAAGGGCTAAATTCTCATTTAAATACTCGTCTAGAAGCCATGAGGCCTGTAAATTTGCAAGATGCTCTTTTAAGAGCTAAACCCTTAGCTAAAGATATGTCAAACTCTCAAAGGGTACGAAATGGAAATTTAAGGAATGCTGGAAGGAGAGGACGGTCTATGATGTGGAACCAAAGGCAAGTTCACCCAGTTCACCAAACTCATCCAATAGGTACAGCTTCAGCAAATGGAGCTCAAAATGCAGATCTTAGATGCTATGAATGCAACGAGCTAGGACATTTCAGGAATGTATGTCCTAGGCGAGTCTCCGCAACAAATACACCTACTCGAGCTAGAGGACGAGGACAAATAATAAATCGTGGAGGAAGAAATGGAGGACGAGGTCGAGGCGCGGAATGACTGCCAGAGTCAATGCTATCATAGGAGAACCAACATTGGGAGAAGAACAAGAGGAAAGAGAAACTCTACATGCTGCAATTGATAACCCAAGAGCAAGACAACAATATGCTGTCATTCAAACACCTGCAAATCACCAAGGTGAAAAATTTGAGCTTCTTATTGATTGTGGTAGTACTCATTCTTTCTTGTCACCTAAATGTTTAAGGAGGTTAGGACTTAATCAGCACCCTGCAAGAAAGATGAGAGTTGAATTAGCCAATGGAAAGGAGGTGTTATCTCAGTACACTGTGGGAAAAATAGATTTCAAGTTGGGAGAATACTCTACTTCTGCTACTTTTCGAACCTTACCCATAGGAATCTATGACGGAATTCTTGGAATGGATTGGTTAGCCAGTCATAATGCCAATATCCATTGTGCCCAAGGAAGTGTTACTTTTGTGGACAACCAAGGTCAAGAAGTCACTATTCAAGGCCAGAATGGACGACCAAAAGCTTACTTGGTCAAAGCTAATCGTCTTTTGAAAGGGTTACGCAAGGGTCAACAAATTTTTGTAGTCAAGCTAAACAAAGTAGAAAAATCTTCTTCCAACCCTGAACCAATGTGGCTAGAAGAATTTTCGGATGTTTTCCCTGCTAAACTTTCTGAACTACCACCACCTAGGGAGGTAGACCATGAAATCAAAATTTTTCCAGGTAGTGAACCAGTCTCAAGAGCGCCGTACAAGATGTCACTTCCAGAGGCTATAGAACTCAAGGAGCAGCTCAAGCAGTTGATTGAGGAAGGGTTTATCCGACCCAGTACATCTCCATGGGGTGCACCTGTTCTCTTCCAAAAGAAAAAGGATGGCTCTCTTCGACTTTGCATAGATTATAGGGGCTTAAATCACGTTACCATCAAGAATAAATATCCAATTCCTCGTATTGATGAGATGCTGTACAGATTACATGGAGCCAAAATATTCACGAAGATTGATCTTCGATCTGGCTATCATCAAATTCGAATCCAGGAGGCTGATATCTCCAAAACAGCTTTCAACACTCGTTATGGTCATTACGAATTTACAGTGATGGCTTTCGGACTTACGAATGCTCCTGCAACTTTCAATCGTCGGATGCACGATATCTTTAGAGAATTCTTGGACGATTTTGTCCTAGTATTCTTTGATGATATCTTAATTTATTCCAAATCAGAGGAAGAGCATGAAGGACATGTTAGGAAAGTGTTAGAGCTTTTACGCCGAAATAAGCTGTATGCAAAGAAAAGAAAATGTACCTTCTTTACCCCTAAGGTCTGTTACTTAGGGTTTATCATTTCACCTGAAGGAGTCTCTGTTGACCCTGACAAAGTCAAAGATATTGTGGAATGGCCTCAACCCACTTCACAAACCGAAGTCAGAGGGTTCTTAGGTATCACAGGGTGGTACAGAATCTTTGTAAAGGACTATGCTCTTAAAGCTGCACCACTAACCGACTTGCTAAAGAAAGGAGCAACGATACTTTGGGAAGAAAAACATGAATCTTGCTTCAAACAGCTTAAGGAGTATCTTGCTTCAGAATCTCTCTTAAAACTTCCAGACTTCACCCAAGAATTCGAGGTGATCACAGATGCTAGTAACCTTGCATTAGGAGGAGTCCTTACTCAAGAAGGAAGGCCTGTAGCTTATACTTCTCGGAAGCTTAGGATTCATGAAGTGAATTATGCTACACATGATTTAGAATTGCTAGCAGTTATTCATGCTCTCAAGCTATGGAGACATTATCTATTGGGACGCAAATTCCAGTTGGTAACAGATCACAAGAGCCTTAAGTGGATTTTTACCCAACCTAACCTTAACATGAGACAGAGGAGATGGATAGAGCTCATGCATGAATATGATTTTGATATTAAATTTAGACTAGGTAAGGATAATGTTGTGGCAAATGCCCTAAGCCGTAAAGCTTTTCTGGGGGCAATTTCCATGGCTAACAACCCTATTTTAGACAAGGTCTCGGATGTTGCTGTCAAAGATAAAGATTACCAGATGCTTGCTAGTATCCTACATGAAGAGAGGGTATCATCAAATTAGCCTAAACCTCTACATTATTCCTTAGAAGATGGGAAGATTTACTATAGGAATCGACTATGCATACCTAAGGATTCTACCCTAAGGAATGCTATCCTATATGAAGCACATGATGGCCCAACTTCAGGACATCCAGGTTATGCCAAAACCATCAATGAAATTCGCAGAAGTTACTATTGGCAAGGTATGAAGGGTGATGTCCTTAGCTATGTCAAGCAGTGTTTGTCTTGTCAAAGGATTAAAGCAGAGAGACTAAAGATGCCAGGTAAATTACATCCTTTAGATATTCCCCAAATGAAATGGGAATGTATTAGTATGGACTTTATCACCGGGTTTCCTTTTGTCCAAGCTGGCTATGATTCAATCATGGTCATAGTCGACTTGCTTACTAAAGTGGCTCACTAAATCCCAGTCAAGACAACCTTTACAGCTTCAGATATTGCTCATTTGTTTGTGAAGGAGGTTTTCAGAATTCATGGTTTACCCAAGAGGATTGTCAGTGATAGTGATGCGAAGTTTACTTCAAAGTTTTGGGTATCATTGTTTCAAGCTATTGGAACCCAGTTATGTTTTAGTACTGCTTATCATCCTCAAACTGATGGACAAAATGAAAGAGTTAATCAAGTAATTGAAGACATCCTCAGAGCCTACTGCAATAGAGAACCTCGCAAGTGGATTCAATACCTACCCTTGGTAGAGTATGCATACAATTCCTCTACTTATAGAAGTATTGGAATGACACCTTTTAATGCTCTTTATGGTCAAGAATGTTTATCACCTCTTAACTTTTCTGACCCCACTACAAGGGTAGAAGCCTCAAAGAAAATGCTTGAAGAAATGGACTCAAACCAAAGCTATTCGAAGGGATATTCAAGCGGCTCAAGATCGACAAAAGAAGTACGCCGACTTACAAAGATCTGATCGGATTTTCAAAGAAGGTGACAAAGTTTTCTTACGACTAAAGCCCAAAAAGAGCAATCTGTCTCTCAGAAGGTATAAGAAGCTTAGCTACCGATATTGTGGACCTTACAAAATAATCAAGGTTGTAAGTGATCACGCTTATAGACTAAAACTCCCTTCTCATCTCAAAGTGCATGATGTATTTCATATAAGTCTGTTAAAACCTTATGTATATAACCCTGACCATGTCCTTGATGATGAGCAAATCATTTTACCTACTCAAGATGTTCTACAACTCCAACCTGATACTATCCTAGAAACTCGGGAGAGAAAGCTTATGAATAGATCCATCAAAGAACATCTTATCTTATGGAAGGATTTACCTGTAGAAGATGCTACTTGGGAAGATGAGACATCCCTTCTTAAGGATTACCCTTCACTGTTCTTGAGATGAGGGCATCTCAAATTCTAAGTTGGGGAGATTGTAAGGTCTCTACTTTCAAATTGCACACAAGTTCTATTACGCATTTGTATTTTTTTGAACCATCACTCCTTATTTAAGATATTCGAGTTCAAATTATGAATCGTAGGTTGAGAAAACCTAAAAATTAAAATTTACGCTACAAAATTCTGACATGTTTAGCTATATGAATCACTAACTAACTTATTGCAAGACTTATTTACTGATTGTAGAATTTTCTTTTACTACCGTAAAGTTAATATAAAACTGTAAAGTTTAACTTAAAAATGTAAAGTAAATTATCATTAAAGAAATAAATAAAATAATTATAAAGACAAAAGAATACACAGGGATAACAAATGAAGGCACATGAATCACATAGGAGGGGACAAAGTGGAACACACTGTCACATGAAAAAGGAGAGGCTACTCTTGACTAATCTTAATGAGGGGGGGCTTGTGTGGCCTTATCTTTTGATGATAATGACAAAGTGGTCAAGATCATGGGTACCACAAGGGTACCAAAAACGCGGGTATGATTTTTGAAAAAAAATAAAAAAATATTTTTTATTA
Source organism: Adiantum capillus-veneris (assembly GCF_014529385.1). Classification (NCBI taxonomy): domain Eukaryota; kingdom Viridiplantae; phylum Streptophyta; class Polypodiopsida; order Polypodiales; family Pteridaceae; genus Adiantum; species Adiantum capillus-veneris. Next base: position 40,735,555 of record NC_140934.1, read on the forward strand.
AAAAAAAATTAAATTTTTTTTTGAAAAAAAAGTTGAACGTTTTTCTTTCTGCTATAAATAGAGCATCCATACTCACACTTTAGACATAGAGATTGCCTCTATAGCGCTCACGAAGTGCTGCCACTTCTCTTAGAGAGAAGGCGTCCACAAACCACTAAGAGAGCAAAAACTCTGGTGGACTAATAAGGTGTGTATTAATTGAGCATTCAATTAGTTTTAAGAAGGATATGTGTGTATGTATGCTATTTCCTACTCTAATCTCTCTAATAGATTAGTAAGATTCAATTAGATATGTGTGTGTGTGTGTGCTATCTATTACTCTAATCTCTAATACATTAGTAAGATTCAATTAGCTTTAAGAAGGTTATATGTGTATGTGTGTGCTATCTCTTACTCTAATCTCTCTAATAGATTAGTAAGATTCAATTAGTTTTAAGAAGGATATGCGTGTATGTGTGCTATCTCTTACTCTAATCTCTCTAATAGATTAGTAAGATTCAATTAGTTATGTGTGTGTGTGCGCTATCTATTACTCTAATCTTCTAATAGATTAGTAAGATTCAATCAGCTTTAAGAAGGATATGTGTGTGTGTGTGTTATCTTTTACTCTAATCTCTCTAATAGATTGGTGAGATTCAATTAGCTTTAGAAAAGTATGTGTGTGCGTTCTCTTTTACTCTAATCTTTCTAATGGATAGTAAGATTCAATTAACTTTAGAAAAGATGTGTGTATGTTTTCTCTTACTCTAATCTCTCTAAGTGTGCGCTCCTTGCCACACTGTCGAAGCAAGGGACTTGCCAATACACGGTGTGCGAGCCACAAATGGCTCCAAGCACACAACAAGCCTAAACTAGCAAGCTCAAGGAAACAAAGGGTGTGTCACTCACCGCTCTACGCTCGCCTTTGTGGTGGATTCCTCGCCGCGATGAAGAAGAAGCTGCAGTCGTGCCGCGCTCAACCGCTTCGCCGCCGTCGTGCCTTCGTAATGCTCGATCGCACACACACTCTCCCTCTCTCTCTCTCTCTCACACACACACACACACACGAGGAGGTGAAGAAGAAGAAGATGGAGATGGAGCAAGAGCACTCTTCTATTGCACAAATGAGAGAATGAGTAAAAATTAGGTTTAGTTGGCTTTTATAGGAGCTCACCCCATTCACACTTGGGCGCCCATGCTTAGCCAACTAACCCTAGCATGTTTGTGTTAGAGTGCGCCTCTCATCGGCGATCACTCTTACCCTTTTCCTATTGGTCCGACAAGCCCGGTACTTGACTCTAAATAATACATAATATGGTTACAGTGTCCGTCGTAGGCGATAGGGTGTCCGTGAGCCACGAGGGTTAACATGCCCCCCTTCCTGATGTAGATTCCGTTCTCGGAAGCTATTGAGTTGAAGCTTGGTATGTCCATTATGTAGAGCATCTAGATTTGAATCTGCAAGGCAAAGTCAGTGTTTTAGCAAGCGGAATTATATTGCCATAAATCATGAGGGGAATGTAAAGTACATGTGGAAATGAGTAATTGCAAGACTTATGAAATGTTAGACTGCCATTAAGGACAAATAAATTGCACTTTGAGTAGATTAATTAATCAAGAGTTTTGAGCTTATGGGTGAGTCTATCAATTAGTTAGCTATGACTAAGGTTAAAACAACTACTCTAGTACTAGCTAAGCTAAGAAGATTATCTAAATGCAAGATTCCCTAATTATGCTTTTCAGCTTTGATTAGCCAACTTGCTCTCACAACTGCAAACAAAAGCTTGAAATGTTAACTGTAAGCTCAATGGAAGTCTTTTAATTTTTCTTTCTCTTTTTTTAATACTTTTTTACTTTGGGTCACAATCATGTGACGTGTGTGCTTATTTTGTATTTCCGGGGTCTTTTGCTTCTCAAGGAAAAGCGCCCACACTGGGAACCTCTAGGGCTTTAGTACCATAGACAATACATGTGAGTGAAGTACCAATTCAAGCCAGGATTTCTCTTCCAGCATAAGATTTTTCATTTGTGGCACTTATGTTTTTTTTTTTTTTTTGCTTCCATTTCCTTGGTATTCGCACTAGTGTTTTTTGTTGTTTGAGTGAGCAAGCCTTTCTCTGCCTAAAACATTCCTAAGGTCTCAAATACTCGGATAATTTTATTAGCTAGGCCTAGTGGTCAAGTAAATGAGTTAACCTAAAGTCACGGTCTCCTAATCTCCAGGCTCATCCATAAGATTAAACTGGAGTTCAATCAACTTAAGCAAAGACAAATTTATACATTTATAATGGCAGATAACAATCATAACTATTGCACTCAAACAAAGAATGAAAAATCATTATTAGCAATTACACATATCCACCAACATGAATCATGGAAAGTAGTACACCTGGAGGTATGGAGTGGCTCATTTCGTTGAAGCAGATGTCCTCAGCCATGTGGATGGAGATCCATATAAGTCCTACCTAACATATCCAAAAACAGGCACTATACCTCTAGGAGGCATGTCAGTGTGAAAAATTAAAACTCCTAAAAAACAAACTCAAAACACAATCTAGACCCCTAACCTACCTATCTGTCACCCCTTTTAGAATCAAGGAAAGAGGATATTATATAAAGCGGGTGGCCACCCTAAGGCTAGGCCTCTATCCTCATCATCTAGATAAATAAAATCGTTGTCCGTGAGGCCATAGTCTTCCTCGGTCTCTATTAGTTCCTCTTCATCATCCTCTTGTGCAAGCATGCTAATCAAGAACCTCGTGATGCGTGGATACTCATCTTGTGCAAAAGAATAAGCATGTGCCATTGGAGAGACATTCGCTACTGGGTAGGGATCACTAGTTAGCCATAGACGTATCAGCCATTCTAACTCCTCAAAATTTCTCTCACATGCAAAGCTCTCTATCAAATCCCATTCGCAAGAAAGTATAGGGTAGCATACGTAGAACACTTGAGGAAAAGACAAAGGGTACCTTTCATCAAAAATAGAAGTGCATGCCTCTGGTGAAGTAGCCATTTCTGACAAGACAGATAGATTTGGTTAGGCCTTTAAAACATAAGAGTTGTTTTTGTGTGTTGCTTGAATTGACACGGTGAATTTGGACTTATATGTAAGATCTGATAGGGTGCTCTCTCATTGCTAGGCGCTCTTGCTCTTTACTATTTTTGTTTTTCTGTGAGTATAAGGCTATATATATACATTCCCTAAGATCGGAGATTGAGAGGTCAGGGAAAAAGGTTGAGAGGGAAACAAATGAATGATGACTGTCAGCAAACACTCCCCCCTTCCTTGGGTAGATCATACCGTTTGAAATGAGCTTGTCACCCTTTGAAACCAATTGTTCCAGTTGGTAATAGGTGAGGATTTTAACCAATAGTTTTCAACCGCCCTATGCGTTTCATCTAGTTGCAAGGGTGGTAAGGTACTCTCCCATGATTTTATTTGCAACGTTGTTGTAGGTGGTGAACTTACCCGGGAAGGTGCAAACTCTTTCGTGCTTGTATGGATATGTACAGTGGTAGGTGGAGGTTGTGTCGAAGCTTCTATTTGCGTATAGGAACTACATGAAGAGCAAGAAGATTCATTTGATTTCCCTGTTCCTGAGCTAGGTGGAACAAATCGTTCTTTCTTTGGTACCCAAACTAGCTCTAGAATGGGTGTGTAACATTCCATGATTTTTTCCTTTCCGCGATTTTCAATTTGTTTTGGAGCCACAGGATTGGGTTTACATGGGCCAGGTGACAGGTAAGAGTACACTTTACGTTTGGGCACCCAGATTTGATCATTTCCTTCATAGTATCCTTGGGCTTCCAATAGTCGTTTAGGAATCCAACGCAACATTTTCTTACTTTTCTTGGAGCGAGTGGTACGTTTCTTACAAGGCTTCTGTCTTTTAGCACTAGCTATGGTCACTAAAGAAGCTTTAGGGACCCACTTGTATGTTTTCTTCGTGACATTAGGATGAGTCTTGTCGGAAGCGATATGCATTTCTTGTAGCATATTTAAGGGTATAGGCATTTCATCCCCCTCAGGTGTTACCCAGGTCGTCCCCCTATTTCCCCAAGTGTCTATGGTTGATGCTAGGTGGACCCAATCCACATTGTCCGACTCAGTCATCCCAGGTAGGATATCCATATAAGGAGAATCTTGGCCAATGTCTGTATCCTTCTTACAAGTGTAACAATATTGTAGTGGGGCCGAGTGAACTGTGGTGTCAGAGTGATGATCAATAATGGTTTTACTCCCTAAGGGGTGTACCTTACCAGTCACCAAATCCACTCTAAGGACAGAGTCTTGGAATTGCAAATAGACATGATTTTTAGACCAATCATGAACCATTTGTGCTTCCCTCATGAATGGTCGTCCTAAAATCATTTCATATGACATAAGGTGTTTAGAGAAATCCATTACAATGAATGTATGTCGTACCTTGTGTCCTAGAACTTTGATCTTAAGATCCTTGAGCATCCCCATAGGTTTGGCTATGGTACCATTTGCCATCTTTACCACAATGTTAGTAACAATGAGGCGGGGTTTTCCCATGGATTCCCAACAATCTTTTGTAACGATGCTAACTCCTGCACCACCATCAAGAATTCCCTTTATAGTTAATCCCTTGGTAGTGATGGGTAGGGTCGCATTAGACTCGTCGCCTTCAAAATACTGCCCTAATTCGTTAATGGGTACCTCGATCACAGACTCGTGTCCATCTAAGTCAAGTGATTGCACATGATTTTCCTCATCAATCATAATCGAGTCAGGCCTATTTGGTTGCGCAAACTGCGGTAATCCTGCTCGTAGCTCTCCGTTAAGGAATGCTCGAAGTGCAAGGAATAACTCAGGATCTCCATACAGCTTTGCTATGATCGTGGTTCGGACCTCAGAAGACATGAAGTCCATTAGTTTGGCAACATTCATTGGCGTTTTGCAGGGTGTAGGTCCTTGACTAGGAACTGGTGAGGATGGAATCTCATATTCCTCAATGGGATCAGGTATTCCTTCGTTAAACATCCTTTCCAACAAGAAGGGTGTATGCTCACTTTCTGATGTCCCGTCCTCACTCCCTTCTTGGATGATACTAGATATGGCTAACGGTCTATGGTTCATGTGGGGTGGATGAACTTGCGTGGGAAACACTGTGTCATGAATTTTGACATGCATGGGTTCTGGTTCTAGTTTCCTTTGAGTCTCCTCCACTAAACCTCTTAGATGTTTCACCTGCTCAATCTCGTCTACTGGGTTTGGGTACGTCCCAATCTTCTTTTTACGATTTTTCCCTTTTTGCCCCTGCGGTTTATTTTGGGGGTCTTGTATTGGATTTGGAAACACTTGTGGTGTTTTCAGAGGCTCTTTATGATTTTCTCTTATTCGGTTTTCATTTGGTTCCATGTTACGGTTTTCTTTGTCGGTCTTTCTCTTTGTGGTATTGGTTCTAGTCTCCATTGTCTCGACTGAATCTGAATCATCCTCGAGGTCATTCATATACACGGGGTCATCTCCTGTTCCTATGTTTGTTTTGGAACTTGGCTTTGAATTTTCCGTATTCTGCGACTTCTTCCTTCGTGTCTTCTTTTTCTTTGCTTGGATAACTGACGCGGTATCTCTCTCTTCGAGGATATGGCCTGGCCCTTGAAGCATGGACCGCGTAATCGCATAAGCGGGTGCAACGGGTGGTATTGGCGATGTCACACTAGCAATTTCGACCAAATTTAGGGGTGTGATTTTAGGCGCATTTGGGTTATAGGGGCATTGGGCAATCAAGTGATCTATGCCACAACGATTACATGTGAGTATTGGCATTGTAGACGTGCTCCCTTGATTCACTTGCATCTGTGCAGCATTCTTTTGCAGCCTAATAGGGCACTCCGCTGCTCGATGTGGTCCACCACACTCGTAGCATTGAAGAGGTGGCCTCCTAGCCTGGGTGTTGATATTTTGACCTCTGGACGCGAGAACAGCAGCTTGATAAACCGGCTTGACTTGCCCCCAACAATCTTCCATGTAGTATATAGGACACTCTTCCAATGTATCAAGTCTGTAGGCAATACTAGTGTCTATTTCCTCCTCACAGCCATCTGCATAAGCATTTGATGGCTCGCAACCCACTTGGTTCATAGGGGTGACTCTTGGATGCGGGGGCTGCGGTCCTAGCACAGGAGGTGGTAGCGGTGTAGCTTGTACAACATTTTGAGATCTAGGGACCATGTGTTGCGGTAGTTGCTCAACAGGTGGAGCAGGCATCAATACAGGAGCTCGAGGCGCATCCGTCCAGGCTACAGGTGGTCTATTTTCCATCATACGTTTGATCATTAAACAATCCTTAGCTTGGTGACCATACCTACCACATGCGTTGCAAGTTCCATTAAATTTTACTCTAAACGTAGGGCACTCACTAGTGCTATGTGGACCTAAGCAAATGGAACACCATTGTTGCTCCCTTCTTGGATACATGTGACTATTTTGAGGGGGTCGATTATCCTTAAGAGACTCTTGGATTGCCTTGGTGAGGTCTGTCAAGAATGTCTCAAATACCTTTGGCTCATTGGCAATGGGCTTTGCAGTCATGGGTTCATACTCAATGGCTTGTGAGCTAGTGGATCTCGTGTCAGTAGACACCCTCATGCCTGCTATCATCAAGTTGTCCTCTAATTGGATTGCATTGGCAGTGACATCTTCCCAGGTTGTGATACCTCTAATCACTAGTCCATTATAGATTCCTTCATTCCTCAACCCTCGAGTGAATCGATCAAGCAGTTGGTTATTGTTGAAGCGCTCATTTACAGGGCAGCGAGAGTTTAAGTACTTTAGACGACTAATGAAGTCCCTTACTGACTCTCCTTCCTTACGTTCGGCCTTCTATAGCTGAGATGCTACACCCTAAAGCACACCTTCTCGTATGTACTCCTTTAGAAACAACCTTCGAAGGGTAGGGTAGATTGTTTTCTCGTCCACCCTTAGGGTTCTATACCAATCTCCAGCCTTCCCACTTAATGTCAAGCTTAAGGCATTGCACTTATGTAGTTCGTTGCGTTCCCCTAAGGAATCACATACTTGTTCAAACACTTCAACGTGTTTCCTAGCATCTTCGTCCCCATTGAATTTTTGCGTGAGTTTGGCAATTTGTACTGCCTTACTTCTAGGCTCTCTATCAGATGCGTGACGCATATTTTCCGCGATAGATCGACCTATGGTTTGAGCAAACGCTGCCAAGTCACCTATGTGAGGAGGTAGGGCCGGTGGAGGTACTCTTGGAATCATATGTGGGAGAGGGACGGGTACCGGTCTTGGCATATGTGTGGATGATGCAGGATATGGAACATAACCGGGCATAGGTCCACTCGGATAAGAGCTAGGGAGCGGCACTCGAGGAGCATAAGCAAGTGGTACAATTGGAGGTGTGGGGGCCATGTGTGCATAAGGGTCTAGAGGCACATATGGTCGAGGCCCCATATTAGGTACTACGACACTAGGTAGTGGCACTGCGCTAACCGTAGATGTCATCGGTACATTCTCTGTCAGGCTTATCCCTAGAGTGAGCACTGTGTTTTCCTTGATAGAGGGTTGAGCCAAGTTAGGGAAGCTAAAGTTTTCGCTCGGAGGCTCAGATTGCATAGAGACCCCAGGTGAAATGACGTAAAATGGGTCCATGGGGCTCATTAGAGGAGTCTCCATTTGTGATAGAGTAGGCTGTTGAGCCTTGCTCGTATCCAGAAATCTCATGGGGCCAGTTGAGAGTATATTTACCCCTCGGTTTTGCCTTTCTGATTGAATAATGCCATGGATAACATTACAGATCATTTTGTGTTGATCTTCGATGCTCGTGGCACTAGAGGTGGATTGTACAATCTCTATCCATCCTACATGGTAGGCGTGGCCAGAGTGTAGATTCGTCAACACCTCAGTGTGGAGGTCGTATGTCCAATGATCATTAATGAACAATCCTTCTAGAGTCGACGTGTTAACGGTTTCTTGTGAGGTAGAAGCAATGTTGCTCCCCGTGGTTTTACTTGTCACCAACGGTACTCTAGAGGGAACTTCTGAAGGAGGCAGCTCAACAGGGCCTTCTTGGTAAGAAGTTGGTAGGATATCCACATGGACACTCTTTGGGGGTGTGGGGTCCACGTACGATGTGAAAGGAGAGTCCACTTCCCCACCCCCTTCGTGTGCTTCATTTGCATCAGGTTCCGAGCGAGTAGCTCTACCTAATGTTTCCATGAAACGGCTAAACATACTAGTACTAGGCTGTGGAGCTTCGGGAGGTGCATGGCCTTCTCTCTCAGTGTTTTGGGTAGGGTATGCTTCCATGATTTCTGAGTCGGAGGAGGAATCACTAGCGGCTATTTTAGGGTCTTGGGTGGTGCTACCTTGTGTCCCCGCTGAGGGTCTAGAGCTTATCGTGGATGGGTAATGGGTGTCCGTATGAACAAAGGCACCCTCAATATGCTCGTGTTCTAGCACCCGCCCAGAGCGTAAGTGCATGTGCTTCTGATACCCTAAGGTGTCAAAAAGCTGCTCTAGGAGGCCTTGTGACTAGTTTTTAGCGTGTTTTTTGTTTGTTTTTTTGCTAGATTTTTTAGAGCGTGTCGTGGAATGGGCCGTGTGATAGCTCGAAACGAGTGTATCGGTCAGAGGGTCGTGGCGTGCTTTACAGCCCTCCGTTTGGTCACTCTATGCCCTCGGAATCCCTAAAACTGTCAATTTCCAGTAGGGAACTAGGCCCAAACTAGAAAGTCTAAGGGTGCAAGTGGGAAGAGAAAGGAGGAGAGTGGAGGACTTGTCCCACATGCTCTCATTCTCTCTTGAGGGAGTAGGCTATATATATAAGAGTGAGTCTAGTATATATCATAAGACTGAGGAGTGAGGCCTGGGCCTGGGCCTGGGCTTCGTGATCCCGATCCCGATCTATCTTTTATACCAACCAACCCGTCCGTTTTAAGAGTCATGTTTTTTATTTTCGAAAAATTTCACCGCCCGCTCACTCGCGTTTTTAATTTCCTTTTTTTTTTAATTTTCTTTTTTTTTTTCCAGAAATTTTTTTTCCCCCAAAAAAAATAAATAAATAAAAATTTAGAAATTGAAAGCGCAGAAATTGAAAATGCAGAAATGCAGAAAATTGAAAAAACGCAGGAATGCAGAAAATTGCAGAAATTGAAAACGCAGAAATTGAAAATGCAGAAATTCAGAAAATTGAAAAAACGCAGAGATGCAAAAAATTGCAGAAATTGAAAACGCCGAAATTGAAAATGCAGAAATTGCAGAAAATTGAAAAAGCACAGGCAATAGCAGAAATTGAAACTTGACAGAAAATGCAGAAAACGCAAAAAACAGAAATCTCCACACACTCCTTCCCTGCCTTTCCTATGATAGAAATTGCACCACAAAAAAGCGTAAAGTGCTAACCGAGCTTAGTGTAGGGCATATCCCCGGCAACGACGCCAAAAATGTGCGCTCCTTGCCACATTGTCGAAGCAAGGGACTTGCCAATACACCGTGTGCGAGCCACAAATGGCTCCAAGCACACAACAAGCCTAAACTAGCAAGCTCAAGGAAACAAAGGGTGTGTCACTCACCGCTCTACGCTCGCCTTTGTGGTGGATTCCTCGCCGCGATGAAGAAGAAGCTGCAGTCGTGCCGCGCTCAACTGCCTCGCCGCCGTCGTGCCTTCGTAATGCTCGATCGCACACACACTCTCCCTCTCTCTCTCTCTCTCTCACACACACACACACACACACACGAGGAGGTGAAGAAGAAGAAGATGGAGATGGAGCAAGAGCACTCTTCTATTGCACAAATGAGAGAATGAGTAAAAATTAGGTTTAGTTGGCTTTTATAGGAGCTCACCCCATTCACACTTGGGCGCCCATGCTTAGCCAACTAACCCTAGCATGTTCGTGTTAGAGTGCGCCTCTCATCGGCGATCACTCTTACCCTTTTCCTATTGGTCCGACAAGCCCGGTACCTGACTCTAAATAATACATAATATGGTTACAGTGTCCGTCGTAGGCGATAGGGTGTCCGTGAGCCATGAGGGTTAACACTAAGTATACCTACTCTCTCTAGTTAGTACATCTTCACTATTAACTTATACATTGTTAATTGAAAGTTAATACATAAGAGAACTCATCATATTCTTATTATACATGATGAAATTCTCATTCACCAATTTTATTGTCAATTAGATTAAATAGAATTTTGAATAATACTAAAAATTGATTTAGTTGAAGTATAGAATTGAAGTTAGAATTGGATTAGAAATGTCATGCATAAAAGTAATGCATTCCTAAACTTTCCCTCGTAATTTACACACTTAATTTTTGATTAATTAAGATTAGCAAATATTTGATGTATAGAAATTAGATGTAGAACAACAACACTAAGTGTGAATCCGAGTTGGCGAGGGTTCAAATTATAGACTCTCTTTGAAAACAAGGAGATTACTAGGGAAATTTACCAATTTAAAGTTCTAAGTGTATAACATAAGTGTAGTACAAAAAAAATGGCTCCAAAGCGTGCTCGAACCCAAGGAGCTAATGATCATGAAGTTGGTACAAGTAGCGGTGGAATCTCTGCGAAAAATACTATGTCTCCACCAATCGGACCAATCGGAGCTATGGTACAGGTTAGTATTGCAGTTTCAAGTTATGCATCATTGCATATGCGAGACCATAGGAATATATTATTTACCTTATGAAAAGAAAACACGGACCGAAACCACGGGGCTTAACCCCAAGAAACTCGTCATATGTTTGACAAGTAGGAAAGATTGTCTGGTTCAACTGGTTGTTATAGAAAAGAATGTTTGTCCAAAACCTTCGGTATGGTTTCTCTCAAGTCTCTCTACTTATTAGCGCTGGTATTATGTGGCAGTTGCCGAGGCGTGAGATGACGCCCAGGATGGCACCGCTGATGCTGTGGTGGGACTACACCCAGATTAGCCCAGTTGGATACTGCGGTTTTGTTTTGCCGTATTGTGAGGATGACGCCCAGATTGGCACCGTTGTTGCTGTGACGGGAGTACGTCCAGATTAGCACAACGAGTACTTGTCGAGCGGTATGGGACGCTCATCAGGACAAGGGTTTTTATAAATAATGTATATACCGATCGGACATAATAGTGCCAATAGAGATTCTTGAGTGAGCTTAATCCAAGGGTTGTTGGTTTAAAATTGGACGAATTCTTGTTTGACTATTGTTTGTAATACTGTTTGAAGGGCTATTTTAACGAACCAGTATCATAAATGAAATAAAGGAACATGTATATTTTAACAGTGTGGTAGTAATTAGATAACAAAAGAAGGGTGAGTGTGGTGTGGAAAGTGGGAGAAGATACCCGATGGTATCATTCTATGGACGGGTGGACCCGATGAGTCGGGTAACTTTCCAACGCTAGATTTTTTTTTTTAGTTATAAATCTTAAAAGAGACAACCCTTGGTGGCTGTGCTTCTGAAACATGGGGAAAAAAGCGCACAGGTTGGTCACTCTAAGATTTATACTTTTAGGTATAATTGATTATAGATAGTTTTTAGATAGGGTTATGGTGGTCACGCTCCGCCATAGCGAGATAGGACCAATCCTTCACTAACGGTTCATGCCCGTGGCTACGTAGTAGCTAAGGCAATGTCCGTTGGTTTTTCCCTTCTCAGGATTGGAGACCTATCAAAGGTACTCCGCTCCTCTCAAAAAGGGGCAGGGACCTCACAAAGAAGGAGGCTCGAGGGCATGAAGCCAAGGAACGTGAAGGGCAAGTAGATGAGGACAAGAAGGAAGGAGTGAAGAGAAGGACTGAACGAGCATAAATCAACCAATCACTGTGTGTGTGTGTGTGTGTGTGTGTGTGTGTGTGTGTGTGTGTGTGTGTGTGTGTGTATGTGTGTGAATCAATTAAGCAAGGTGAGGGCGTGAAGCTCGAGGAATAGCGTGGCGATGAGGAAGAAGAGGTAGAGGGGGAATCTCCTTTTCTCTCTCTCTTTCTTGACCATGCTGTCTCTTCTCTTGACTAAGGTGAGAATTTAAGGAAAATCACTCTCTCAATTAGGAGAATCCTCGAGAGCAAACAAAGGGAAATTTTTGCAGAGATCTTGAGGGAAATCAAAGAAAGAAATTTGGAGCAGAAGTTTGAAACTTATTGATGGTAATTGAAGCAGTAGGAAAGAGAAAGCTGTTCAGGGCTATTGAAGCAAGGAAAGATCAATATAAAAAGAGAAGATCTGCAGACTCCAAGAGGCCATTAAATCAAGAAGATCAACATGGAGGAAAATTATCACCATTATCAGCTTAAAATTGATTAATCATCATGATAAGTCTTGGAGCTGTTAATGGCCCGCTTAATCCTGTAAAGGGAGCTTAAACTCCTAGTTATTAGTTAACCCAAGTGACGATGCCATTAATGACATGCCTTGGCTAATGATTAAGTTGTACTTAAGGATTAATTAATTTATTGATAATCACGGTGATTGTGGAGCTATCAGTGTCTACTATTTTCTCTCTCACACACCTCTCATAGCCAGGGGCCCCGCGTCTTCCCGGCTCATGTTTCGAACCCACATCCCCTGACATCTTTGGTGAACCCGATGCGAAACAAGCCGGGGTGGGAGGTGAAGATGGAGATGCCAGAACAGTTGATGCAGTGTATTAAAGATTTCTATTCCAATGGATTTGATGAAAATCTTGCAATTGCAAATTTGCCAAAAATTCTAGAATTAGTTCAGGGATGTCTGTAGGAAGCAAAAGCCATGCAGATAAAAAAGAAGATTGATGATGCAATAGAGATGGCACTTGATGCTATTTGGGAAGTATCGTGTTTTCAAGGATATACAAAAGGTTTTATTGCATGTCATGAAGCCGAGATGAAGAGCCAAAATGTTCCAAAAAATTGAATAATTGCATCTTTTGATGAGTTTGTAAACTCAGATTTTAAAAAGTAGGTTCAAGAACTGGCAGAAGTATATCCCACACAGTGGGACTATTTTGCAAAAGAATTTATTCGCAAAAGCTCAAGGATTTTAGGTTTGGAAATAAAGGAGATTATTGAACGAAGCCAAATTATTTTCACTAGAGGTGAAGGGGATCAGATGCAGTTCCTTAATTACGATCAATTTTGGGAGCATATTTTTGCAAGAAGCAAAGCCAAAGCAAATGCAGACTTGGAAGTATGGTTACATGGATATCTACCAATTGACTTCTTTGGACAATTGATAAAGTATCTTCACATCATTTAGTTGGTTCTGCTGCTAGAACTTGAAAAGAAGGACTTGACGGCCATTCCGTGTGCAGAAGTACTGAGGCATACTTGAGCTTGACAAAGTTCCCTAAATCGAGCTTGATGGTCAAGCTGTGTGCATAATTAATTGGAGCACTTGAGTATGGCGGGGTTCACTAAACATGTTTTCCATAATTGAGTGCTTTGGAGATACGACGTATACGGTTCAAAGATTTGCGATGGATAGCTACTTGATGATTGAGCCAGACCATTGATGATAGGGTTTAAGCCTTATTTTGTTTAACATGTACTTACCAATCATGTCAGCTTGATGATGGCAGAGAGCTTTAAGTGCTTATAGCAGATGCATGTTAAAGACTAGCTGGCACACACCGGAGGCAGTGCAGGTTCAGAGGGGGTGGATGTCATGCAGCTCCGCTTCCATGATGGGAAAAAGAGTGGAGGAATGCAAGTTAATCTTCTTCAAAGCCTATACATTTATTGAGGAGTGAACAGGGCTTGATAACATGCAAAGTTGAATGCTAAATGCATGCCAGATGCGGCTTTAAGGGGCTAGAACTTATGTTTTTAATGCTAAAAGAGGGTATACTTGAAGTGATAAGAAATGGAGTTTTATGGACTAGAACTATAGTGATCAAAGCGCTCTACGAGCCTGTCTTTATGGCTTGTCAATCGGAGCTACGGTGAGGAAGTTATGGTAGTTTGAAGTTTGAGTTGATTACAGATCTGTACCCAATTGGGTGATTGCAGATGAGGGATTAGGGAGGAAGTGAATTCATGGGCCTAAAGTTCACAACTTGTAGAGAACACCAGTCTTTTCAGATTGGCAATCGGAGCTATGATTGCCAAGATATTAGCAATTTAAGTTTCCTTGGGGGCCAGTTTCGTACCAGTTTGGTTGCCTCAGTGATTGTGCCAACTCGGAGTTCTTGGCTTTTGAGTGGGTTCTAGAATGCGTTGCACTTAATAGGGTAATACTTGATCTAGAAACATCGCCCAAATTGTCATCTCCTACAGTGCATTGATAGCGGGGTATATTGCCAGCCAGGGATTTCATTAACGTAATCACGATCGAGTGATTACGTAAATAACTCTAGTATTTACACAGAAAATCACGTGATCACGTTAATTGTTAACGTGACCTTGATTTTGACCTGCAAAAACCTAAAGAGCTGGTTAGCCCTTCGGGTTTTTTCATTTTTCCTGCGGAGCCAGCCGGGCTGTTTCATTTCCGGCGGGCCCGCCGGGTAAATGCAGTAGCCCGGTGGGCCCGCTAGGAAAATGAAAAAGCCCGGCGAGAGTAATTTTATATAGTAAATAGTGTGATAACCCCGGTCTTTTAGCTAGGCAAATCCTTGGGGAGTGTATCCGAGTGCCGGGTAGTGTCATCTCCTTGTGAATTGACCTAAGGTTACAGAGTCACAGGTCCTTTTTTTGGGCCGAACCTGATTCTTAATTCGGTAACCACTTCTAAAATTTTTTAATTCGTTTACCGACATAAGGTACGAAACCAAAACAAGTGAAAACTTGGAGAATCATGCTCATTGTGAAGAAGCCATTGGTCCAAATGAGGGCTGTAATTGGTTTTAGAAGATGTGCACATGTAAATGACGAGTCGATAGTCAAGGGTCGCATGTCCTCTACTAGTATACCAGGCATATAAAGATCCTTGAAGTCTTGCATTTGAGTTGATTTACAATATAAGAGCTATAATCCTTGAATGGGTTAAAATAACTTTTATATATTGAATTGGTTGCATGGGTGGGCTACAATCCTTTACTAGGTACAAGTTGTCCCCAATTGGGTGATTATATTGAAGATTTATTTGCATTAGTTCATACATTGGTTTATACAGAGAGTGCATTATGTATTACGATAGATTATTAGTGCATGAAATGACCAATCATATATTTTATTGCCTTCGTTTTTTTTTTTTGTAGCAAATGAAATTAGATGTGTCTTATTGTTTGCAAATCAAAGTGGACATATAAATAATCATTATAATAATAATTGCATAGAGAGATTCATAGCATTGTTATAGTTATTATGCCATGTATAGACTACATTGCAATGTGTATGGTTGCTCACAATATAGGTGATCGATATGTGGATTGACTAGCGTGCATTGAAAATCTCATATTGTGCATCATGGTTACTTTCATATTGAATGGTTTTTAAATTATAATATATATTGAAAATAAAAAAAATGTTTTCAAAACTGAACACCTTGTTCTTTTCTCTTCAGTTTTAATTTAAAAGCAATGGAGCAAAATGTGGGCACAAGTGGTACGAAGAAGCCAAAGAATAAAAAAGCTCCTGGCAAAGAGTGGGATTATGCTTAAAACATATGCGGCCGATATATGGAGTGGAAATGTAAATTTTGTCACACAACAAAATCTGGCAGTGTACCACGTATTAGGGATCATTTTCTGGGTAGCGCTAAAAACACTTGTAAGAAATGTGAACATTCTCAGGCACCTGCAGTTGCAAAGCGTTTGAGAGAAGAGCTCGCCAAAAAGGGTGGCAAGAGACGACAAATATATAGATCTGTGCCTTCGAGTCAAGAGTTTCCAGAGCCAAATATTAACTCCGCAGATCCTGTAGTGATGCCAACTAACCTTGGAGAACAACCTACGCAAGGAGAGGAAATTCTAGGCAGTGTTCCTTATAAACGTCACAATGAAGGTGGACTTTTTCAAATGCGTCAAAAATCACACTACAAGAGGCTATTCATATTAGCGACGCTCACACAGCGACGCTCAAAAAAATATATTTCTCGGCGTCGCTATGAGCGTCGCAAATTTACTTGTAAATTTGCGACGCTCATAGCGACGCCGGTTAGGCTAAAAAAAATAACAGAGAGCGTCCAAAAACTTAGATCTCAGATCTGAGTTTTTCGGCGCCCTCAAGCAAGGAGCAGGTAACGCTCTCCCTCTTTCTCTCTCTCTCTCTCTTTCTTCTCCACACACACACACACCCACACACGAGGAGAGGAAGGAGAGCCAGGTATGCTCCTTCCCTCTCCTCACTCTCATGTTCCCTTCCCCTCTTTCTCTCTCCCTCTCTCTCTCTCTCACACACACACACACACACACACACACACACACACACACACACACACACACACACACATAGTGTTTTTGAGAGAGAGAGAGAGAGAGAGAGAGAGAGAGAGAGAGAGAGAAAGAAAGAGTACAAACATAAACAAAAACGCACACACATACATAAACAAAGAATGCACACACACATTGAGAGAGGAAAAGAGAGAGAGAGCATGCATAAACAAAAAACGCACACATTGAGAGAGGAAAAGAGAGAGAACATGCATAAACAAAAAACACACACATTGAGAGAGGAAAAGAGAGAGAAAACATGCATAAACAAAAAAACGCACACACATTGAGAGAGAAAGAGAGAGAAACTAATTTAACGTCGTAGGAAACTAATTAAAATTAAAAGACCTAAAGATCTAGCCGACGAGGAGTTGAACTCAAGACCTATTATTCAAGAGGGAAATGGCATAACCAATCTATCATACTTGGCATGGGTGATAGAAAGGTTATACCATTTATCTCTTTTTATTGGCACACACATCCACACACGCGCACACACACAAGAAGAAGAGAGTTATAACGTCGTAGGAAACTATCCTAAAAGACGTTAAAGATTAGGTTAGATGTAGACTTACGTTAAATTAGATTTATGTTTATTTAAGTTAAATTAGATTATATTTAGGTTTATTTTTAGTTAGATTTACGTTTATTTACGCTAGATTTAGATTTACGTTATATTAGATTAGATTTAGGTCTCCATAGACTGCGATGCCTGCATGAAGCGGGTGAAGAAAGCCCTCAATGGAATATAGGGTATTGCTGCCTTCACTCATGGTGGCTCCGTCGATCCAAGAGTACTGGTGAAATGTCTTCAGAAGATAGGGAAGAAGGTGGATCTTCAGGGCGGCAAGAGTCACTACATCCCCGACAATGACCATCTAGACAACCTCTAGTCATTCAACAACAACTTCAAAGTTAGTAACAAGAGCAAGAACGGTCCAAAGGGCCAATTGCTGTCGTTAGATGTGGATGGAGATGAGGCAGCGTCACCGCCGGAAGTTAACTCTCACATCTTCAGTGATGAGAATGCCAACTCTTGCCGAGTTATGTGAAAAATTATGTGTTAAATCAATTTTAAGGTTCTTATAATCCCTGTTAGTTTAGTTCTTTGTTTTTAATATAACATAATTTGCGTTAGATTTAGATTTATGTTATATTAGATTAAACTTAGGTTTATTTAGGTTTACCCACACACACACACACACACACACAAGAAGAAGAGAGTTTTAACGTCGTAGGAAACTATCCCAAAAGACGTTAAAGATTAGGTTAGATGTAGACTTACGTTAAATTAGATTTAGGTTTATTTTTAGTTAGATTTACGTTTATTTAGATTTACGCTTATTTACGTTAGATCGAGTCCACGCAAGAATTACTTACGGTTTAGGGTTTAGAGTTAGACGAATAGTGAAAAGATCTACTATGAAAAGATATTAAGATGCTGTGAAGTGCTACAGCTAGAGAAGAGGCAAAGGGGTTTTGTCCACTACATGCAGTATCATGTAGACGTGGGTCTGTAGATTTCTTGTACCCACAAATATAGGTATTGACCAATAAAGACGAGATTATAACCCGGTGGTTCTGATCTCCGTGCACCTCTAGACCGAGGTGTGCGGGGATTGGACATGACTAGAGAATGTGAGGTAGAGAGAGAGAGAGAGAGAGAGAGAGAGAGAGAGAGAGATAAGACGAAGAATGCTAATAGAATATTAAATTTGTTGTCCAGGTTATAAGATTTTTATCCTCATTATGAGTAGTGACGAGGATGTGGGACCGTCCAACCGAAACACCTATCTCTCAACGAGGGTCTTATGTCCTTGTAATCAATGCAAGCATGCTGTGCGACGGACAAGACGTGTTTCTTTGCAGCACGTTCGCAAATTTGGCGAGTTCGATCCATCTATTATAGATCGAGTTGTTGCCAATTATAACTCGTCGGACTCTGACGCTGGCCAACAAGCAGCAATCTTGCAACCCAATAGACGTGTTCGCAGGGCTTTGGTCAAGCAACATATGTGAGGCCACAAGATGTAGCCTCTGACAGCTCGGGGGATGATCATGCAGAGCACATTCCCAACGAGGCAATGTTTGAGCCCGAGATTGATGAAATGATCGAGACGATCATGGATTCAGAAAGGCTTATCTATGATGATATGAAAAGTGAAGCCGATACGCCATTGTATAATGGAGCACGTATGTTTAGATTGAAAGCACTCCTGGTTCTTCTCAACATGCAGGCAAAGTTTGGATGGAGTGACACTAGCGTCACAGCGCTTTTCAGGTGATCTATTACAATTAGTTTACTTTAATAAAACTCTAAATGTATAATGATCTGATAGATTTTTACACGACTGTATCGTATTTTTATGTTGTGTAGATTGCTTAAAGAGCACATACTACCAGCTGACAATGTGATGCTAGATTCCCGAGATGAAGCAAGAAAGATTTTGCAAAACTTGGGGATGGATTACAATTCTATCCACGCTTGTCCTAATGATTGCATTCTTTTCAGAGGGGAATACATAGACATGGAGAAGTGTCCGAAATGTGATTCCGAAAGATATCGAGTAGATCTCCACAGGACAAAAATTCCACAAAAGGTTTTGCGACATTTTCCTCAGCTTCCTCGCATCAAGCATTTCTTCGAATGTAAGTCCATGGCCACCCTAGCATCATGGCATGAGGAGAATAAATCTTCGGATGGTGTGCTACGAATTCCTGCAGATTGCGCAGCCTGGAAACATATAGATGGAACATGGTCGGATTTTGCCAGGGAAGCTCGAAATTTGCGCTTAGGCCTGGCTATGGATGGCGTAAATCCATTTGGTCAAAGATCAACATCTTACAGTGTATGGCCCGTTGTCATCGTCAACTACAACATTCCCCCGTGGTTGACTACGAAGAAGGGGCACCTATGGCTAAGCTTGATTGTGCCAGGGCGATATAAAGTGGAGAATATGGATGTGTATCTTCGTCCACTATTGGAAGAGCTACAACAATTGTGGATTGGCATAGAGGTGGTGGATATGAGCCGACACACAGGACGACGGAATGCTTTGATCAGAGGCATTCTAATGTGGACCATGCATGACTATCCCGGGCTAATAGAATGCTCAGGTGATCTATTGACACTCCTCACTCAGACACTGTAAATCTTGTTTTTTGCCATAGTTGATCTATTATCATGTGTATACATGCAGGGCTTCAAACAAGCGGATACAGAGCATGTGTCACATGTGGACCTAGACTGAATGCACGTAGGGCGCCCTCACTAAAGAAGCAAATCTACGAAGGTCATCAAGCGTATCTTCCAGAGAATCATGTGTTACGCGATGAATTTTTGGGAAGAGAGCCACCAAGGATGTCTGCACAAGCATGGTTAGAGCAGAAGGAGATGTGCGATGACGGATTGCCTCAAGGGATGAAGAGACTATCTCTATGGTACGAGTTACCATACTGGCCCCGACTCATGATCAATCACTTGCTCGATCCAATGCACATATTCAAGAATGTGGGTAATCTACTATGGGACCATCTCACCGGCAAGAAAGATACTTTGGGAGCCAGAGTTGACCTTAGAAATGTGGATCGTATGGAGCAATATTGGCCGCAAACAGCGTCTGATGGATCAATAAAACTCCCTAAAGCACCATGGATTTTCACAGGAGCCCAAGAACGCAAAGTAAAAGAGACCATTCGATCTTTACGGACCCCCACTGGCGTAATTTTTTGTCGACTTGTTCGACGTGCAATGGTTCAAGATAATCATGGAGGGTCGCAACGCTACTGTGCGTAGAGGAGAGTCTGGATTTCTTGAGGTGGATTCTACTAAGAAATGGACTGACCTAAGAGACACTTTCGTACTACCCGAGCATTGTGAACAAGTAAGTATGTAAATAGTTAACATCCCCCTTTTACAAGTTATGTGCTTGAAAGCTCTCATGTAAGTTATGTGGCTCTCACAGGTAATATTTCATCCTACAAAGTCTACATCAAACTGGTGGTACGTCATAGAGGTAGCCCCTCGTAGTGCAAGGACGTATGAAGGCTCACGCGTCACCGGCCAGAGGGCTTGCCTTACTTTGTCGACTTCAGCGGCGGCATCATCATGGATGATGACAGCAAGAACGTGATCTCGCGCATGCGTGGTCTTTGCTCTCAGCTATTTAGACACTACATACTAAAGAAATGGAGTGAAGTACCAAGTGATTTAAAAGCCAGAGTCATCAGCATACTTCATGATGAGTTTCCCGTTCCAACACGGGATCAGCGCTTCAATGAAGACCTGATGAAGATTCGAATGCGCGAATACTGCAAACACAAGTGTTCCGAAGTGCAAAAAGCAATCAAGCATGGGTGGAACAGGCCAGATTGGCTGGCCAAAGAAGATTGGAAGAATGCGAAGAAAGCAGCGCGCGAGAATCCCGACAAGTGGAAGCAACAAAAGGATGCAGCCAGAGCGCGAGTAGAGGCAGGGAGCTCGCACCACTTGGGGAGCGGTGGATGGGCATCATTTGAGGCCGATTTTGTAAGTGTTTTCGCATTGCTCTTTATGTTCGATAGTTTAGGGTTTATGAGTTTTTTAATTCTAACATAATGAAATCTTTGTATGTTTTGACAGTGGTCGATGACAGGACGTGATCCCACACCGTACGAGCGCGAGTACGCAGGCAGGAAGCGCTTAAACGCCCTGATGGACATTCTCAGTTCTCGCGGGGACATGGTTAGTATTAGGGTTTACTCTTTTCTATTTTTTGTATTGTTTTATAAATGTCGTTATATGTTTATACTTACTGAAAGCTGTCTTATTGTCTTTTTTTGCAGAATCCGACAGATACGCTGCTTGGACGCGATGAGACGTCTGACTAGACGACGTCAGTTTAGCCGTAGCTAGATAGCATTAGTTTAGGGTTTCTCATAGCTTATGTATCATGAGACGGATTTTATATGTCTTTTTGAACCATGTATATTATTACATTTGTCACCGTAGTTCATTTTGCCAATCAATTCTTTATGCCTATGATGTTGTATAATTGTCATTATTACATTTGCCAATCAATTCATTTTGCCTATGATGTGTACAATTGTCAATTTTGCAAACAATGCGTCTTGTGGGTGACTATTTTGGGTCTATTATCTACCCTTGTACTTTTTTTAAAAAGTGAATCAAGTACAATATGGTTGATGGGTGGCAGGGCATTCAATGCCCTGTCACCAAAATAAATTTCTCTCGGGCGTCACTATAACCGTCGCTATTTATGGCTCTGGAGCGTCGCTATAGACTTCTGTGTAAACGTCGCTATGAGCGTCTCTATATAGCGACGCCTATAGCGTCGCATATAGCGACGCTCTCGTAGCGACTCTATTAGCGACGCTGGGGGTTATAAAAACCCAGTGTATTTCCGTCGCTAACAGCGTCACAAGAGCACACAACCTCTTGTAGTGTCATTACATCAAATCTTTCGAGTGCAGTCTCTAGAAGAAGCACAAACAACACTCGCCAAATCAATATTCTTTACTGGAACTGCTTTGGTCATGGTAGACAGCAATCATTGGAAGGCTGCTTGGAAGAAAATCGGTGAGTTTGGTCCAAGAATTTCAGCTCCTTCTTATCACACGATAAGAAATGTTTTCTTGGATAAATGTTACATCGAAGTCAAAGAGCAAATTGACAATAATACTTGGGAATATTTCGCTTTGAGGATGTACGATTGTGAGTGATGGCTGGTCAAATGTTGAAAGAAGATCGCTGATCAATGTAATGCTGGTTTGTCCAAGGGGAGAAACGTTTAGAAAGGCGATTTATAGTTCTGGTGCAATTAAAAGTGGCAAATACATTTTTGAGGTCTTGATTAATGTAATTAAAGAAATTGGTGCTGAACATGTCGTTCAAGTTGTCATGGACAACGTAAACAATTGTAAAAACGCCAGTAAATTAATAAAGAAGTGCTTTCCACACATTTTTGCCAATGGTTGTAATACGCACAGCTTGAACTTGGTGCTGAAAGGTTGGTACACTAGCGCAGAAACCACATGGTTCGCCAAAATAATTGATACAACACATCAGGTTGTGAAATTTATCTTGAAACAACAAAGAGTGATCGAATTGTATAGGATGCGCATGTCAGTGATGCCGAAACTTCCTGCTGAAACTCTGTTTTGCACACACTTTTATACCTTGGAATCACTTCTCCATAATAAATGTGCTGTGACTGACACATTCAATTACGCGGCCTTTGATGAATGGCAGCTTGAGCAGAAAGAAACAGTGAAAGATAAAATTACATGTCTACGTGGCAATGTAAACAAGGTTTCTTGGTGGAGGAGCGTAATGGATGCATACCATGTAATGATGCCCGTTATGTTTGCGATCCGCAATCTTGATCAAAGTGCGCCAAACTTGGGTAAAGTGTGGATGACATGGTGCTCAGTCCAATGGAGTTTTAAAATCCTGAAGAGCTGAAAGAGTCTGTAGTAGAGAAGGAGTGACGATTACCATTCTCTGGCAAACAACGAAAAATTTTGGCTAAATATTTTCATGCAAGGTGAAGAGCGCTCATAGTCCACTCCATAGCGTGGCTTACATGCTCGATCCAGAGTATTGGAATTTAGATCTGATGTCCAATACAGAGGTGGTAGGCGATTTCTATCACATGGTCAACACGTTCTACTCCAACGTTCAGGACCAAATTGATTGCATCAAAGAAATGAGTGCATTTAGATTAAAAGAAGGTCCTTTTGTGAATGATTTTGTACAAGTAATGGCAAAAGAGAAACTTGCATGGAAGTGGTGGATGATGAATGGTGGAGAGCATTACTCTACCTTACGTCCCCTTGCAATGAAAGTACTCGCACAATGTGCAACAAATTCAAGTTCAGAGAGAAACATGAGTATGTACAAGTATGTTCACAGCACTATTCGCAATAGACTATTAGCAGATAGAGCAGAGAAATTAGTGTAAATGTATTGCAACGAAAAGAGACTGAATCACATAGAAAGTGCTGGCTACGAGGAGGAAATGCCAACCTGGTTGTATGACTGTGAAAATGAAGATGAAGAAGATTTCAATGTTGGTGTATCTCAATGCACTGTAGACGAAATAGAAGAGAATTTGATAATAGATGTGGAGGTTGAATTACAAGGAGAACCACAACACTCAGACTTAGAACCAGATAACAACTCAACTGATTCAATATCGCTTGAGAGTAGAATCAGTAAATGTCAAAAACCATTGTAAAAGACCTCGTATTCAAATGTGTTTTGAGTAATTACAATGCTTCATATTCTCGATAGTACATAGTTTGTCGCGTATTACATAGTTTGTCGATCTCAATTGTGTTGCCCTGAAGCAGCATCTTGCTCATCAAACAGATTTCTAATTGTGCTAGGGGTATCTGGGCGTGCTTGCTTGAATTTATATGCGTTTGCCATGCCAAACATAATATATATTCCTTGTGGAATATCTTGTGAACAGATTGCACATCGACCACTATTTTGCATCAAACGAATAAGACAAACTAAATGATAATAATGACCACATGTCAATGTATAGTACCCACTCCATCCATCAAAATTCTTGTAGCAAACTGGACATTGGAAAGATAAGGATGCATCTGAAGTAGATGAAGGGACCAAATCTGGATGCAAGACAAGGTGGCTGATGTGTGTCCCTTGTACATGTGTTGGATTCACTCGCTGTGTCAGGTTTTGAACGTCCTGACTTATGCGATGAATGTTTTTCTCCATCCGGACTTGTGAGGGTTGTGGTGTCTGGGTGGCTATAGAAAGACGTGTTATTTTTGCATCTTTCTCTGCCAACTGTGTCGTGTAAATATCCTTCTCTCTTTAACTCTAGGTCGGCGCCTTCCACTATCAATGCCAGCTCATCTCGGGTGAAAGTGACACAACTCTCCCTTAAATCATGAGTGGCAACAGTTGTCTCCTTTGACGAGAAGTCTATTGGTCGCTGTTGCACAAAGTGAACATATAACATTTTTGCAAAATATAGCGCACAATCTGCATTGTGCAGGGGATGGCCATAAACCTCCAAATATCCTCTCAACGTTATCTTTGATACCATCATGGTTGCACTTCGAAACCTTCCACCTTCCTTTCTTGATCTCTGCGTTTGCACATGGCCATATTGTCTTGATCATGTCCTTTGTCACTTGTTTATTGATCTATTTCCATTGCATATGGTTTGGATTTTTCCACTTCATTAGGAAAAATATGAACCCTCTAGGGGCCCTTTGGGATTAAGGTTAATTAGAGGCCAGCCAATGAGAAGAGGGTGGTGGACACACTCTATGCCCTCAAAAATGTAGAGGGAGAAAGTAGTCTTACACTTCTTAAATGGGCTCTTACCTAGTGAGAAGGTGGGGTGGGGGGGGGCGTAGGGGGGTGGGTGGGTGGGCCATATGGAGCCTCCAACTTCCCTCCTTTTTGATCCGGTTCTGAAAAAATCCCAAAAATTTGAAAATTTTCAAAACTCAAATTTCATCTTCTTAAAACCCCCCTAAAACTATTTTATGGTCAAAAAAGCAATCTTTGACCTCAAAAAGTCAAAACGTGTACCCAAAAACCCTAAAATTCAATTTTTAAAAAAAACTTTTGAAAAATCTTTTTTTGCTATCCAGAGCTCCCCCAAAAGTAGTTCTTAGGCAAAAAGTGATTTTCTCTCTCTAGAACTCCTTTTCCAACCCCTCCTTGGTTGCAACTGTCGCACTCATCCTCTACTCCAACACACTCTCTCTCTACACCATCTCCATTGCTGCAGCAAGGAATCTCCTCTCTCCTCCCCTACCACCTTCCATTTCCACACCAAGCAAAGGTTATCCACCTTCTCCTCCCATTGCCACACCAAGCAAGGGTTATCCACCTTCTCCTTCCATTGCCACAAGGGTTAACCACCTTCTCATATTACTTTATCCCACCTACATTGTAGCAACAAGCAAGGTCCTTCTCCTCCTCCTAGTTTTCTTTGCTCAACCATGGCCAACTCTACTTCGCAAAGGCGGCCAAAGGATGAGGTCACATCACTTGCATGCCACAACACTGGAGGTGTAGATGATGAGTGGGCACCACAAGAGTTCACCAAAGGTTCTTGGGTATACATGCAACCATCTGCTATTGGCCCTCATCGTGTGCGGAATCGGGCAAACTTGGATCTTCATTGGAAAGAAAAGGTCCTTGGCTTCAAGAACCGCAAAGACAAGGGGACCGTAGCCATTGTGCAACATGTTTTCTCAATGTCAACCATGCATTTGCAACAACCACCTCGATTTCCAACACATTGTAAGTACATGTTTTGAGAATACAAAGCTAGGTGTGAAATCACAGTGTAATGTTATTATGGATTCATACTTAAGATTTGTCATGCATTTATAGTCATATTTCCATCCATGTTGGTGGAGGAGCAGCCAATACATAGTCTCTCCGGCACATTCAATGCTATACATGCGGATATTGGAGCAATAATGTTCCCACATCTTTATCCAACCAAACTGGTTCAAAGAAGGATTTTCTTCTATTCTCACTCCTATATTGTCCCTACTTCTACACAAGTGTTTGGAACGCTTGAACCCATCAAAGTAACTTCCTTATTAAGTATGGAGTGGCCGGTGCCAGTTTTGTGGTCGGTAGCATCTTTCAAGCAAAAGATGATAATGGATGTCCAAAACTCTTTGAAATACTCTAAAGCTTCTAGGTCTGTGGGCTTGAGTTGGTGTTTGCCTATTCATTGTTTTGTACACATTTTTAAAAAGTTTGGATTTGTGGAGACTACCACAATGCTTGTATGTAAAGATGCGCATTACGAGGAATTAGGAAGGCTTTTAGAAGAGGAATGGGGTTTTGTGGAGGGAATGCACAACGCGGACCGGTACCGTTGTAAGGTTAGAGCTTCAGGTATTGGAATGCGCTATTTGAAATCCCGCACCTCCTTGTACATACGATTTCACTATGATCGTTGGATGTGCAAGCTTGGAGTGTGGACTCCCTTACAGAGTGTAGACGGCGCTATTGCAAGCTTTGACATTGCAGTGAAGATGCCCAACGATGCTTTGGAGGCAGTCCAAGTGAACAAGCATTGGACTCTCAGTAATGTTCGAGAACATTTGGTTATTATGGGTTTTGAGGCCCTTCAACAAGCACAATTTCGTTTACAAGGTCACAAGGTGAGAATCCTTCCATCACATTTTCAATACATCATGGTTTGTCGATCATTGGATGCTTATTGTAATGAATGTCCGCAGATTGGGAAGAGAATGGAAGACAAATTGAAGGTCGAGGAGGACTGGGGGATGGATGGAACTATGCTATCAATCTTATAACTTTGTAACTCTTGCAATTTTCAAACTGATCCCCGCTGTAATCAACATGATTTGCTTCGGCAAATCATGCCTTTGAATATAATTTTTTGCATTGGGATGAGAAATCATTTTTTGGTGAAAGTGCCTTTTTTTTAATGTCTTAAAAAAAGGGTCCATTATAAAAGGGGGGCCATCTAACTCATTCACTATTTTCACTTTTGCAATTCTTGAGCTCCTCCACTCTCTATCTACACCCCAGGCTAGACATGGATGCTTCCACAGCCTCTACATCTGCAACCACATCCACCCCTTTGTCACGCTTCATCCTCTTCCTCGAGGACACCAAATACAAAGGGAAGTTGGACCTCCACACCTTTTTTACTCGTCTCCTTGACCTTGATGCCACAATTTCCCTTCACATGGATGCATTTGCTGAGATTTTTGCATTCATGGAGGAGCACATCATAAAATATTTTGTACATATCCCCCCACATGTAGGGATCTGGGTGCCTTGCGATCTTTTGCGCTATATACACAAAGGTGATCTCCCATTCTCCAAGCGGTTGCACCGATTCCAAGAAATTGCAACCGATGCAGATCATTACTTGGACGAGCAAGCCCCAGGGGTGTCAGCGCTCAAGAAGCGCAAGTTGGGGGTGGAGTACCTTTCTTGGCTCGCAACATTTATCTTCTTGGTGAGCGAGGAACCTGATTTGGAGGAGCTCCGCTTACCACACCTTCAGGTTGGGTCCTTTATCAAGGATGAGGAAGTGGTTGAGAAATCCATAGTTGCGGCTGGCCCTAGTGACACTCTAGTGCCACTACCACTAACGGATGTGGCTATCCCAGAGGTAGAAATCAGCCGCTTCTCCTCAGTGTTAGTGGATAGGGAGAAGTATGTGTTCTTGCATGATTTGGAGAAAGCATTTGGGTTGCGCATGGATGAATGCTTGAGCGTGCTATGCAACAACACCAAATGTCCCTTAGACAATACGCCTGATGCCCTAGAAAGCAAGCTCTTGCCAGATGAGGAATCTATTGCTGACACTATTGGAGTTGTATGTGCGGAGGTCCTGGCAGCAGAGCAGTTTCACGTGGCTGATGAAGAATTCCAAGCCACGCAAGCCAAGGTTGAGGCTGCTAGGATGCATATGCCATTATGCAACCTCCCATCTGATGATCCAAAGCTCGTATCTGTGGTGCATGGGAGCATTGACTTGGATGCAAAGTGCAATAGGGAGGAGGACGACAAGGAGCACGAGGTAAACTGTATCCTAATTTTCATGTTACTATTTTATCCTTCATTGTCTTTTTTCTCAACCTTCATCGGTTTATGACAGGATGTCGTGGAGGTTGATGATTTTGCTGCAAGGACGGGTGGCAAGCGGACGGGCTTTGGACCTCAAGCTTCCCTTGCGCATTACCTAGTACAACTCCCCCCTGGCGATGTGGCCATTATCCATAATGAATTTACTCCCCAAGCCCATTTTATGACTTGGTCGTTAAAAGCTTTGAGCAAGTTTTTGTGTTTGAGCACCATTGCTCAAACTGCACATCAAGTGTTCCTAGTGCGTAGATCCCTTGTATGCACAGCGTTTGGCACTGGCTTTCGTGGTAAAGTGCTTGCCCAGATAGGGATACATGCTTCCATTGGCTCAACTGACCCAAAGGCCACAGCGCAGTCCCTCTTGACTACGGAGTTGCCTTATGCGCAAAATAGGCGCCAGGAAATGGTCAAAAAACTTATGAACTCCTCAGATACATGATGTAAAATCACCGTTTTGGAAGTAATAAAAAATATTTGAAATTGTCTCTCTATCTGGCAAATTCTTTTGAATGTGATTTGTCAATCTTGAAAATTGTTTCAATTGGTGATATGAAAATTGTTTTGATTGGTGACTTTGTAATTTCAAGTTCTGTATGTAATTTCAGTAAATTTAGGTATTTTATGTTCCCTAGGGGGTAGATAAGCCTACCAAAGGCCAAAAAAGCCTGGCCACAAGGGCGCGCAAATGGCCCATCCATCAGTTTTGGATGGGCCATTTGCGCGCCCTTGTGGCTAGGCTTTATTTTGCCCTTGGTAGGCTTATCTACCCCCTAGGATACTTACACCAGCACAAATTTATTGAAATGAATTGGTTTTGCATCATTAATTTAGATGCCTTTTTATGGAAATTCCAGCATATGTTCACACTCAAGGACACTAGAAAAGGTGAAATCAATTATGAAATGACGTTTCCAGCACACTATCACCTGCTTTAGCTCTACCTAGTACACCCCTATACCAAAAAGTCCAATTACATTGGACATTTGAAAAATCCAAATTAATGTTGCATAGACACTTGGTTTCACAATATGTTATTTTTTTTGATATCCTATAGGGAATTCAAAGCTTGAAATGGCCAAAAAAGGGTGTCCACAAGGATCCATGTAAAATAATGTTGCAAAACCAATAGGTTTTAGTAAATTTGTGCTTTTTAAGTACCCTTGGGGATAGATATGCCTACAAGGGGCAAAAAAAATCCTGGCCACAAGGGCGCGCAAATGGCCCATCCAAAACTGATGGATGGGCCATTTGCGCGTCCTTGTGGCCAGGCTTTTTCCCCCCCCTTATAGGCTTATCTACCCCCAAGGGTACTTACAAAGCACAAATTTATTGAAATTGACTGAAATTACATACAGAACTTGAAATTACAAAGTCATTTCATTACAAAGATAATAGACAGTAGACACAACTGTTGATCATATAGTCATTGGAAAGTCAAATCATTACAAAGATAAGGGTGTACAATACAAAAAGAGGGGTAACTTCGGCTAATGCTCGAAGTCTCGTCGCAATCGACGTGCAAGCTGCATATCTTTTGGCTGTATTGTCACTCGCTTTGCATGTATGGCGCATAGGTTGGTATCTTCCAACACCGAAATGATGTGGACCTCTGCAGCTTCTTGAATAGCCTCTAGCGCTATTGCTTGCATTCTATACTGATTTCCATAGCTTTGAAGCACCTCCTTCACAGTGCGAGCAAAGGGGGAGCGTTGAATCAAAAGCTCCATCGTCTTCTGGTAGTGGCGGATTTCTGCAAATGCCCTTGCTATTTTTCGACGCCGCTGCGGTTGTCTTGGGGGCACTTTCACATTTGCTGGCGGTCGGCGTTTAGGCTTCTTGAAAAACTTAGACTTGCGCCTGTTTACATGCTTAGGGGCTGGTTCTGCAGCCTCTTCTGATTCTTCCTCTTCCCTTGGCTGCCGATCTTGTCATGTGGGGAGAGCTCCCTGGCCTTGAGGCAATGTCTTCCCCCCAACGGCCACCCGGTGTGTGCGCGGTATTTTATCTCGCAGCCATGGTGGCTCACTCTCTGATTCAGTGTCTGTATGGACCACTCGAGTCCTGGATGGTCTTGCTTGTGATTGGTGGCGCGACGGCTGCTCCCTACGGACTCTGTTGTTTGCTGGCCCTCTTCTTCTCTCCAGCATTGGGCACATTGCTTCATTCTCCTTCTAGGTGTTATATCTTGAGGAGGTGGAGATTCAATAGTCCTCGATGACTCTCGTGCCCTACCACCATGCCCACTACCAGATGAGTTCCTGGAATGGCCAGGCGTTCGTGGCCGTTTTCTTGTGCCTTTAAGCCATGACGGCTTCTCACATCCTCAGTGGAAGGTGTTTTTGTTGGCAGGCGGATGCTCTTTCGTGGTTTGTTTGGTGCGCGCCATTTTGTTGGTAAGAGCTCACCTGTTCTTAAGAAATGAGTGGTTTATGAGAGCATGCAATATTTATAAGGACCCATTTAAAAAGAGCCCTGTTCACACTAATTTTTTTTTAAAAAGTATTATTTTTTAAATAAACATGTCGCTAAGAGTTGGAACCTGCGTTCACGTTTAGTGACTCGTGCAATATCCACTTTGATCCTTGTCGCACTCTGCATCGCCGCCATGCAGCATGCTTGGTGGGACCTTGCGACATTTGCCAATTGTTGCTATGCTCTTGACGACTCCATTTCCGCACTTCAATAGCAATCTTGGATTGTCGTGCACGCTCCATTGTGAGCTTACGAGCAAATGTTGTGCAAAAAAACCAATTAAACATCTCCTCCAAATAATTGGATTGCACCATTCCACCACCATGTCGAGTATTTTTGAAGTACACTCCCCTTGCTCGATAAAGGGACTTCTCCATGCCTTGAGTGCTAAAAATTTCAAACGATCCATACATGTGTATAAAAAATGCACCATGCGCAAACAAGATATGCTCTTCCCATGAGTAAACGATCCACATTATTAAATAAAAACAATCCCTTGTAATGAATACACCATGTAAAATGACTTACCATGTAATGTGTGATGTTATTTTCACCCCAAGAAAGGGTGAAGACCTTGGTAAAATCCGCCAAGTCTTCTTGAAATGATTGGCGTTGTTCTTCTGTTGTGCTGTTCCACTCATTGACACTTGTTGAGCAATTTCATGGGCCTCCCCTGTGTTCTTTGTAGCAACGATAGACACATTTCCACCGTGACAGACAATGGAATTCAAGAGTACCTCCACTCTTTCGATTGCTTCTTGGGACTTTTCCAACGGTTTCATTGTGAAAGCATAGTCAATGTGGAGCTTCAATAGCTTATCAAAAATGCGCATGAATGCGTGTAATGTACAAAAATGTACATTCGATAGAGAAAATCGAAAGATTGGATTCCAAGCATGGTCCTTTTGATCACGGTCTGGGGCATTGAGCATGGGACATCTCAGAATAGACGCTTCCTATTCTCTAACTTCATCTCCAACATCACGACAATCTAACCCTTGTTTTCCATGCCCTTGCCATGGAAGCATGGAACCGGCCTTTGCAGTGCTCTTATGTGATTTTTGTCCATTATGTTTGTACCCTCGAGTGCAAAATGGACAAGGCATGAGAGAAGAATCCCCTTGTTTGCAGCCAAGCAAACACTTTATGGTCTTCAAATCCCCCGATCCAAGGAGCTTCTGTAGTAAACCCAATTCACCTTACAATGGAGGGGTGAAGCGTTTGTATTCCTTGCTCTGTCTGAAAGCTGTCAAATGTTGCCTCACTCGCTCCCTTGTAACATTTTCTCGAAAAAATGAAAAAAATGAGATAATGTGCACACACCGAAGGAGCCTGCTCCAATCCTCATACCTTCTACCAAGGCTTCGTGAGGGATGCCGACAAGATGAGCGCACTTTGCATTCAAAGCAGTGCGCATGATTGTGCCGGTGCCGCTGGCATCGGATCAACCTCCCAAAGCTTCTTGCACATCTTGGGCCATCTTCAATCTCTTGGGTAGTCCTGCGCTTTCACACGCTTCATCTTTACCTTTTGTTCTTCCCACAATTTATCCCAGAGCTCTAATTTTGACATGTCGCAAGCAGGTGGAATATCTTTCTTTAAGTCTTTGCAAAACAGACTTTCATATTGCCAAACACTGTCCCGACCTTGTGGTGGGGGTCAAATTCTTGTATCCCAGCTGGACGCAACAACTCGTATTGGCCTTCAAGTCGCAACCTGCGCTCTGTGTTCTCCCATATAGCGCCAGTGATGTCTTTGATGTAGACATCGCTACCGCTAATCTGCTATATGCGATCAGCTACACATGATGAGATTACCAAAATACATTCTTTACGAATGGAACGCATAATACATTTCTTTTGATATGGCATCATATTTGCACTGGACAATTCAAAAACAACATATCAAATACAAATTCATGGTTGCGAACGACACTAACACTCTCACACTATCTCAGGTAAACTCTTAAACACCACTTGAAGACTTTAACAAATGTGCAAGGAATTATTGATAAAAATTGAATATAATCTTCACTTAAATTTGCAATCTGTTACACGTGGAAAAAGAAATTCAAACAAGTGGTTTATAAGAACTTAATTCAGATCAAACAATACATGTTAACGGTCTTTAACATTTCATCATATAGTGAAATTTTAACTTATATTTTGCTCCGTGCGCACATACTAATTCAAACAAAGCACACACCAACTTAAAAACTTCAAAACATTCAAAACATTGGAAGTATACAAATTGGACTAGCAAATTGTGTTCACACACTTGTTTACATAGAATTTATGTAAATGTAGCAATCAAAAAGCGATGATAATTGATGCTCTTTAAAAAGATACAAAAGAATATTTAACATGCAAATTGTGTGCATTTAGATTTTTTACAGAGAATTTATGTAAATGAAGCATTAAAAATAGCGATAATTCTTGAGAGTCCTTTAAAAAGATGAAAAACGAATATTAAACATGCAATTTGTGTGCAAATACTTTTTACATGTAATTTATAAAAATGGAACATTTAAAACAGCGATGATTGATGAATAAAGTATTCTATATAAATGGAACATTTAAAATAGCGATGATTGATGAATAAAGTATTCTATATAAATGGAACATTTAAAATAGCGATGATCGATGAATAAAGTATTCTTTTGAATATGATTAGCTAGTATATAATTTCAAATGGACAGTTAAAAACAACAAAATCAAACAATTCATACATTTTGTATATGAAATACTCTTCACAGCCGCGTTACAGACCAAGTATTTCATATACTTAATACTTAAACAACTAACTACACATGCACATATAAATTATATGACGTTCGTATGGCCGGGTTAATGACTTGAACACCACATTTATGCAAAAACATATGCTTCTAACAATCGACACTCTATTAGCCGCATTACCGACCTAAGGAAAAACAATGGCTTACATACGAACATCATATAGCCGCGTTATCGACCGATGCCCATATGTTTTTTGGGAAAGGGGAAGGGAAGTTGACTTACCATAAGGATACTAGATTCGCCGCGTTACTGACGTAGTACCTAGACTCACCAGCCAATACTTACCACAAGGACACCATCTTCCCCGCGTCACCGAGGTGATGCCCCCGTGATAAGCACTATTCCGTAGAACAGCTTACACACACTCCCATTGTGAGTTAAGGTACCTTATTACTACCACACACTACGACAAAAGGCACGCTACCACACAACACATACACACAAACACACAACACATACCCGGATCTTGTGGTCATGTACTCTGCTCTACTGCCGCGCACTGCGACAGAGAGGATGCTCCCACACGACCCCCTCTCTCCCTCTCTCCTCTCTCCTCTCGACGTACCTGAAAAGGTGGTCGCAAGCGCTCTCTCTCTCTCTCTCTCTCTCTCTCTCTCTCTCTCTCTGTGAAGATGAAAGCAAGACGCTAATACACCCAGTGGGTCCGATCGGCCCCGTGTATATATAACACTGATAGCCTGCCGGGATTTTCAGTATCCCCGGCAAGCCCGCAGGGAAAATGATAAACCCCGGTGGGCCCGTCGGGGATACTGAAAAGCCCGGTGGAAATTTTGTGGGTTTGCAGGTTACCATTAACCGGGTTCTGTGTGATCATGTAAATGTGTCAATAAGACCTTGTGATCACACAAAATTTGATGTAATTATGTAAATATTAGATCCCTGTTGCCAGCTGCACTATGATAGTCTACATGTATGCCAAAAGTGGTGTACTTCATGAAACACAAAAAGTTCTTGATGAGCTTTGAGTTCAACGATGTTGTCTCTTGGAGCGGAGTGCAAAATTATTCCTTAAGGCTATGGCAAGAAATTTTGGAAAGTTTTAATTGAATGCAAAGGGAAGGCCTTTAGCCAAATGCATTCACCTATACTTACATCTCGAAGGCAAGTGGCACTATACAAGCCATTAAAATGAGCAACTAAATTCATGATGATATGCCTGCCGAGGGCTTCAAGAGGACATGTTAAGTCTCATATATGCTATGGTCATTATGCATGCCAAATGTGGTGCCCTTTGAGGGCCGCCCACCCAAGAGGCTATGGCCGCCCATGAGCCAATGGTCAAATGGCCGCCCAATTTAAGTGGGGGTGATAATGTGAATACGAAGGGAAAATAGGGATGGCCAAGGTGTGCAAGAAGCAGGGAGGAGATAAAGGCGCTCGTGATGGCCTCTACGGGGCTCGAAAACGCATGGCCATAAAGCGAAAGTTGGAGAGGAGCGGCTCAAGCCCGATTCGGCCCAAGTCTCGGAAAATATTGTGTTGCTGTGTTGTCGACTTGCCACATCAGCAAGAGTGCATTTTTATGCTCCCTAGCAACAACCCGCCGTCATTGCTTAGGGAGGGGAGGATATTTACAGACTCGACATCCAAAGGGAGGGGAATAATCAATGAGGGCATTGCATGAAGGGGAGGAGGATTGGAACATGAGGAGGGGGCAAGTTAAAGAAAGAAGACTAGATCTCTCTCTCTCTCTCTCTCTCTCTCTCTCTCTCTGTTTCTCTGTATGTGTATGTGTGTGTGAAGTTTGTGCTCTCTCTTGGCAGCTCAATCTCTTTCTCTATATTGACTATGAAGGCTCTTTCTCTCGACCTTGATGAGAAAGAAAGGAAAGAAATAAAGAGTGTCATGGAGGCTTGAGAGTCGGTCTTCTTGAGTTTCCTATAGGAAATCACTAAGGAGATTCTGGAAAGTCTTGGAAGATCTAGGAAGAAAGTTCTGGAAGACTCTAGAAGACGGCATCATCGCTTATGACATCACCTACATCATTGTTGATGTCATTGCTTGTGTCATCATCTGCATCATCGTCTATGTCATCACCTGTGTCATCGCCTACATCATCATAGAAGGCTCTAGAAGAATCTAGAAGGATCTAGAATATTGTAGAAGGTTCTAAAAAGTATCAAGGAGATTCTAGAAGTTTCTAGAAGCATGGAGAAGATTCTGGAAGAATCTAGAAGTTTTTGGAAGCTCTAGAAAGTTGAAAAAGAATTTAGAAGGTTCTAGAAGAACTAGAAGGATCAAGAAGGTTCTAGAAGATTCTAACCTCCTCAAGAAGAACCTACAAAGTCCTAAAATCCTCAAGTAACCTCCTCAAGCACTAGTATAAATAGGGTTCTTGGTCCACAAGCCCCTCAGTCTTGCCAACACCAGTTGTGAGGCTCCTATGAGGAAATCCCACTTCTAGTTCTTATGTTCAAGTCTTGTCCTTGCAATCAAGCCTTGTCTTGTACTAAAGTCATGTAATCCAAGTCTTGTATCTAGATCTCTTAATAAAGTATTAAGTCTAATAATCAATATTAAGCTTATCATCAAGTCCAAGTTCTTATACATTGTGAGCGCCTCCTCTTGCCCAATATTTTGGAAAGCATTGCATCCACCTTGCAAAAGGTGCAACAACAAATTCAGGAACTACATGCACAACAAAAAGAAGAGCAATCACACTTGCCAAGTCTAGTGATGCAAGCGCTTCAACCCCCATGCCATTCCCAAGAGCTTCAACCCCCAGTGCAAGAACTCCATAAAGCTACTATATGCCAAAATCCACCCATGATTTTGGCTAGTCCAAGGGGTCAAGTAGAGAAACCACACTTTCAAAATCTAGTAGTGCAAGAGACTCAACCACCAGTCCAAGAAGCCAATACATTCAAAAATATTCCCGTGGTTTCAGCGAGTTCACCATAAGAAAGGAAGGAGCCTGAGAACAACTTACCTGAAAAGTATGATGGGATAGGATCACATTTTAGAGGCTTCTTCCAACAAGCGGAGGTATTTATATGCATGCAACCAAAGCTTTATTCGGATGGTGCTTCTCAAATTAATCTCATTGGCGCACTTCTCTCAACACGCTTTGAAGAAGTAGTTGTTGAAACCAAGCTTAGCAAGCTACGTCAAGGCTATCACCCTTCTTCATTCATTGGGAAAGGAATGGGGAAGATTTTCTTTGAGGATATTTACCGCTATCATGGACTTCAAGGTGACATTGTTTTAAATCAAGGACTCGAGTTTCTATCAAGCTTTTGGAAAGACTTGTTCAAGATTCAAGTTGTAAAGATTAACCTCTCTTTATCCAATCATCCACAAAGTGATGGACAAACAAAGGGGGTGAATCAAGCCATAGAGCAGTATCATCGATGTACAATCAACTATCATCATCACCTAATGTTGGATGTCCACATGAATCATAGAGTGAAGAATCGGACTGCCACAAGTTTAGCCACACATCTACAAAGCATTCACAAAGAATTGACAATAAATATCAGAAGAACTCAACACAGGTATAAAACTAGTGTGGACAAATATTAAATGCAACATCCACTATACGACATTAAGGATCAAGTGTGGCTTCTCCATTGTGATCTACGTTCATCTCACCCTTTGAAAAAGCTAGATTATCAAAGGCTTAGACCATTCAAGATAGTTGGACAAGTGAATCCAGTCACATATCCTCTCTAGTTTCCACAGTCTATGCGGATTTATGAAATCTTCCATGTTTTAGTACTCGGATCTTGCCATTGGTCAAAACTTCATAAGTACCATCAACAACCATCCATCAATTAAGCTTTGCTCCCATGCTAAGAAGCAAAACCACTCCTTGTGGAACTCGTCATAAGAGGAGAGGATAATGTCATGGAGGCTTGAGAGTCTGTCTTCTTGAGTTTCCTATAGGAAATCACTAAGGAGATTCTGAAAAGTCTTGGAAGATCTTGGAAGAAAGTTCTGGAAGACTCTAGAAGCTGGCATCATCGCTTATGACATCACCTACATCATTGTTAATGTCATCGCTTGTGTCATCATCTGCATCATCATCTATGTCATCGCCTGCATCATCGCTTGTGTCATCGCATGCATCATCGCTGATGTCATCTCCTACATCATCACTAGAAGGATCTAGAAGAATCTAGAAGGATCTAGAATATGCTAGAAGGTTCTAAAAAGTATCAAGGAGATTCTAGAAGTTTCTAGAAGCATGGAGAATATTCCGAAAGAATCTAGAAGTTTTTGGAAAGCTCTAGAAAGTTGAGAAATAATTTAGAAGGTTTTAAAAGAACTAGAATGATCAAGAAGGTTCTAGAAGATTCTAACCTCCTCAAGAAGAACCTAGAAAGTCCTAACCTCCTCAAGCACTAGTAGAAATAGGGGTCTTGGGCCACAAGCTCCTCAGTCTTGCCAACACCAGTTGTGAGGCTCCTATGAGGAAATCCCGCTTCTAGTTCTTATGTTCAAGTCTTGTCCTTGCAATCAAGCCTTGTCTTGTACTAAAGTCATGTAATCCAAGTCTTGTATCTAGCTCTCTTAATAAAGTATTAAGTCTTATAATCAATATTAAGCTTATCATCAAGTCCAAGTTCTTGTACATTGTGAGCGCCTCCTCTTGCTCTCTTCTAGGTCTATACGCGCTCATAACAAAGAGAAGCAGACGGGGTTTGAAGCAAAAGTAAGGGCTCTCTCTATCTCTTTTGACTAAGCAAAGCTTTGTGCATATGATCTTCCTCTCTCGATCTTAGAGAGATGAGGCAGAACCGAGAAGTCCGAGCAAAAGTGGTGGCCTTAGACCCAAGGTCGGCAAAGCATGAAGAAAAAGGGTGCAAACCACATAAATTTTGAAAGCAAACAGAGGAGGGAGCTTTGAGTGCTTCGGATGGCAATTGAAGAAAGGAGAGAAACACCATCGTTATCAAGACCATCATAGTTTTTTTTGTTGAGGATAATGTAAAACCCTGGGATTGCCATGTCCAAACTCTCCACCCAAGCCTCATGGCCCTAGGATCCCTTGCCATTGGCAGCGGAGCCCTTGGCCTGCCCGTCCCTGACCTCCAGGGTTGTTGCTTGGCGTGACATTACTCCCCCCTTGGAGAAGCGTTTTTGTCCTTGAAAACAAGAGTGATGAAATACTATTTTTTTCCGCAATGGAATCCGTCATGGATCCAGCTGGTTGCTTGATCGGAATACGGTTCAGTAGGAGCTTCAACAAAACCAAGAGTAACATCTTGATTTTACACCTTGTTGTCCATTTGCAACCACTTGATTGTACCAATTCCTATCCAATCATAGTGTGTAGACTCCATTTAGAACGCACATGAGCATGCTAAACAAGTTATCACAACAAAGATATACCCAAAAGAGTACCACTTTCCATGAAAGTAACTTTCTGACATAACTATCAACCAAGTTTAAGTCCTTGACTTGTTCTCAAATTTCATCTTAGTCGACAACCCCACCATAACTAGTGTTCAAGGTTGAGAACCAGACTTAAACATGAAGGGACTAAACTAGTCCCAAACATGCTTTAACTGATGGTAAGCAAACTCCAAGTAGAACAATAAATGCGTTGGATTGCTTGGTGCTAATGTACACACTTTGCATATCCTTTTGCACAAGATTACTTTGTAAGCTGCCTATCCCCCTGGATAACTGACAGTTTTGAGGTGTGTTTCCCCTACGGTTTACATACAGTCTTCCCAGATGACTGGTAAATCTAGATCACAATATCAGACAACATTACTGAGGAAACAATAGTGTCCTGAATAACCATCTTGGTTAACTTGAAAATTCCACAAGCACACAAACCGAGCCATGACCTCTATTGGGGATTGGTAGACCCAACAGTAATCTCATAGAGATACTGCACATAGAATGCAAAATGCTTCATAAGCAACAACTTGATGAATACACATGCCGTTCCAAATCAGTATTTGCTAAACACTAGGGTCCATAACACCTAGTGTGCATGCATTTAGCAAAAAGTAGATCAGAACCTGTGTATCCATAATCATCCTTGACAATACTTATGGCGAATGCGATGCGCCTAGCACACATTGAAGAGGAGTGTAAATAGTTGTAAAAAGAATCTAAATAATTTCTATTGCAATCAGTTGCAAGCCTTGCTAAAACATTTGACACTCATAGCCTCGTTATATGTATAAACAACCATCTGTAATGTTGTTTAGCAGCACTTGTACCTTAACAAGTCATTCTAAGTATCCGACAATTTTTGGCCACTGAAATTGCTCCTGATACGTCATGCAAAAAATGGTCTAGAAAACAGATCTGACTAGCACCTAGAGACTTTTTCATGACACATACTTGAAATAGGGGCACCAGTGCCAGTCCCAGAGACTCATTTTTGCCACATGTGGAATATGTCTCAACTAAGGATGTCTAAAAAAAAACATAGGCTACAAGTACAAGATGTACTTGTGTGTGGAGGTAACAGAAAACACTCTATGACGGGAGTGAGAGGGACCCTCATTAGCCTTTCTCCACACTGGCTAAACCAAACTCCTTGAGTTCCTAGACCATGTTGCATCCCATGTGACAACATGTGCCAAATAAACCCTACAAGTGGGTCTATAACTGCACAATGCAAAAACTTATTTTGGACACTATAGCACAAATATCTTTGGCTCTGACATGACCTTGTCATCTCTCTGAAGAGAAAAAATGGATATGCATCCTACGTAGAAAAAAAAAAACAAAAGAAACAAAACCAAAATGGATGCCTACCTGTAGCGGAGTGAAAAGCACCTACCCAAATTTCCCGTCGGCAAAGGCCTAGGGACACTAATTGAAAATTAGTGAAAGGCAAGTAGTATTGCACATGGAACCTAGGGTGTTTCCTTTGCAATCCAAATCCCTTGGTTAAAATCAGCATTGTCAAACCCCTTGGTTAAACGTTGCAGGAAAACTGCTCAACTAGCAGCGGATAGTATCTTAAGTCAACTCTGGGAGATGAAATTATCCATGAGCCCTTGGCAGCTTATGGATTTCTGTCCTTGGAAGTATAGGTGTGAAGATTCCAATAATTGACCATCAAACTTAATAAGTGATTTAATAATCACAAGTTGGGTCTTACCCCAAAACTGGAGTCGTACAGACACTCTTAGTGCTGTACATAAAATAGAAGATCTAGCCAAGTTGGAATCATATTCACCACCGGATCTTGTCTAGACTCAAAATCCATAATCGAGGAGTTTTGTGAACAGCCGTGCTGTCTAAATTGCTTGCTTCATCTATACACCTTGGTAGAGAGACACATTTTTGAGTTTGAGAGTTGCAAAAGCTCAATTTGATCTTCACACTCAAAGTGTGTAGTGCTAAAGTAGTAGTAATGGCAAGATGGTTTTTTGAAATCAATGGGTACTCAACTAAAGAGATTCGTGCAATCTTGAAAGCAATGACAAATGGATTACAAACAGATGGCTCTTAGCCATTTCAAAATAGGTGGCTCTTAGACCTTAAAAAAGAGATGGCTCTTAGCCCTGCTTGTTACCATATCGACATAGAAAGATGTTAGAAAAATCATGCCTAATTACATCTCCCGCATAGAAGTTGGAAAGAGAGAGAGAGAGAGAGAGAGAGAGAGAGAGAGAGAGAGAGAGAGAGAGAGAGAGAGAGAGAGAGAGAGAGAGAGAGAATGCTGGGCTGAGGAAATCCCCTGAGGTGATTGTGTGGTATGCCCCATGCAGACCATGGCTGCAGTGTAGCTTATCCTATAAGCATACAACTACACGCTCTAGTAGAGAGAGGCATAGCGTATCCTATGTACGTGTACCACGCCCGCATAGAGAGAGATACCAGAAGTCACATCGTGACTCACTGACCTTGTATGTGAGCGTGACCGTACCAGGGTAACTTTAAACACGGCACATTGCCTCTTGAATAACATAAAAAATATTTGAAGAGATCAGTTACTTACCTTGTCCTTGATAGAGTATGTAGTGTTATAGTGGAAGCGTATGCAATGATGGGTGTTGGACAACCATTGTATTGGTATGCCATGCATACAGAGCAGAAAATAGAAGAATAAGCCCCGGGCTTCAATGATTGTCTTAACCCTGGGGAGCCCTTCTGATACGTGCCTTGCACGATTACACTGGCATGGATACATGATAGTGCGCCGTTGCATACTATGAGCTTATATCCACATAGTGCCAAAGATGGGTGCCATTATCATTGATCGGAAATCAATCGATAATAGCTTGGCACATAAGAGAAGTTGTGCTTCACATGAAGACAAGCAAAACACTTTGCTTTGTACAATGGCATCTTATGGAGTCTGCCCAAGCACATTGCTTTGCACAGCAGAGAGATCTTTTCCAAAATTAAAAGTGCAATCACAAACTAGAGCAGAAGCTTCGCTCATAGGAGAAACTTACACAGCCAAAACAAAAAAAAAGAGTGAGGAATTTGGGAAAATGGACAGCGCCATCGCGTCCGGAACGACCCGAAACCCCAGTCTACAATGTCAAAGTGCTCAAATCCGACATCGGATGAGTAGTTTACGGCCAAAACAGGCTCCAAAAACCCCAAAAACACACCTGCGGCTGTTCCTCCTCTCTTCTCCACGTTTTTTCTGGTCTTCTCTCTTGTTTTTCAGTTCCCACACTTAGCTTTATTACTTGGGCACCCTTGGCCTTTTAGATGACCTCAAACGGACCGCGAACAGGCCAAAAATTGACCTCGCAGTGCATGGCTGTCACCTTTTTGCATCATCCGCACACCTGGCACTCAAATTTTTCGAATAATGCATCCCGCCACCACGTGAAGTGGCCCCAAAAAGATGGTCCTCATGATGACCTTTCTGCATAATTATCATAAGAAAACACCCACGTTGTGTCCGTCCTCATCCGCGTGCAAATATTGACCCCGTTCAGCCTCCTGACGCCACTAGATGCCATCTGACGCACCTGCTTACCATGTCGTCGGCCCGCGGATAGCTTCCTCGAGAAGTTTTACGCGCTACCAACTCTTCATTATTGTAGAAAAAACACACTGGTACTGGTAATGATGAAAATCGATGCACTATGTACATGCTGCCCTACCTGTACACATGTGGGCCCCACATAACCACCTGGCTCTGGAAAATGGGCAATTCTTTATTTGATGCACCATGCATGTGTATGTACATATGCGCAATCCCTTGCTCCAAAAAACTCCTGACAACGTGCAAAAAAAAATCTTTTTTTGTTTTTGTTTTTTTTTTCTTACCCCAAATTTTTCCAAAATGAGTTTTTAAGTCTCCTGGTCAATATTGCACCAAAAAATAACACACTTTTTTCGAGCGAAAATTCTCTAATTTTGATTGCTTTTTAGTGTATTTTTTAGTATGCGATTTTTGGTCCCGGGCCGGTGATTTCAACCATGGATATCATTCTACACGTAGCGAGAAGATATGGACGCTGACAAAATCTCATGCCAACTTTTTGAAAAATTCTCATACTTCCCCCTCCCAAAAAAGCTCTTTTAGTTTCCAATCCACTGGTATGACTCTCCCCCTAAGAAAACGATTATAAACCCTTCAAAAATCAAAATAAAGAAGAGCGGAAAGTTTAAGTTTAAAATTTGAAATTCAAAATTTGAATTAACAAAATTATTTTTCCTTATCTCTCTCTCTCTCTCTCTGTCTCTCTCTCTCTCTCTCTTCAAAACCCTACCATGCTATCTCTGTCGTGCGCCCTCCTTGCGCCTCCTCTGCTCTCTCGAATAGCGCTCTCTACGCGCTCCCTGTGCCTCTCCCAAATGCCCTCTTTGAACCCTCCCGGTGCCTCCTCTGCTCTCTCAAAGAACGCTCCATGCACCTCTCCTAAATGCCCTCCCTCCCCACCCCTCCTTTGCACCACCTCTGTTGCATGCCCTCCGTATGCCTCGAACTGCCTCCTCTCTCGAACGCCTCCTCTCTTGAATGAACAGAGCGCCTCTATCACCATTCATGCACCTCTTCTCCCAAACAAACAGCGCCTTACGGTGCCCTTTGCCACCCTCCGTGTGCCTTCTCTCAAGCATGCAGCACCTCACGACATCCAATGCCTCCCTGAGCGTCTCTCTCAAACGTGTTGCGTCCTGTGGCACCGCCTCTTCCGCCTTCTCTCTCCCTCCTTGCACCTCTCTTCCAAACACGGCAGTGCCTCACAACACCGCTCGTAGTTAAGCTCAATCTTGCCTTTTACATTTATTTACCTCTCTCTATAAAAAAAAAGTAAAACAATAAAGACCTAACCTTCGTATTGTATGCTTTTTGTTGGTGTGAGAGAGGTCCTAGAAATACGAGACGTGGTAGGGGGTTCTTGAATGACAATACTGCAGGTAAACCGGTAGATATTCATGCCCAAAATTGACAAGGAGAAAAATAGTTATTTGGAGTGAGAGAGAAAGGAGAGGAAGAGAGACAAACAAACGAGAGGAAGCTGAGAGGGAGGGAGGAGAGTAAGAGAGGTAATTAGGTCAAATAAACAATTTATATCCGAGGGCGAGAGAGAGAGAGAGAGAGAGAGAGAGAGAGAGAGAGAGAGAGAGAGAGAGAGAGAGAGAGAGAGAGAGAGAGAGAGAGAGAGAGAGGGAACCTTGTGGCCTTGGGGCCGTAGTGTGTCAACATAGAGCATAGAGGGGTTTTTAGTAGCATAGAGGACACCTGGGACGGCCATATGGTGTGAATGTAGAGCATTTAGTTCTTTTTTAAATCATTGGCATGGAGGATGACACCTTGTTGCCGTAAAACAATAGGAGATAAACATAGAGTAATGGTGGTTTCTTATTAGCATAGAAGACAATGGCCATAAGATGCCAAGATAGAGCATGGAGAGTTTTTCCTAGTATACAGCAAACCCTACGGCCATAAAGAGATCACCCTTGGACATAGATTGCCAAAAAACCCTCATGAAGGGTTTTGTTAGTAGCCGCTAACACAGGCTACACCGAATATGCATCGAGGGGGAGATATACTATGGTTGTGCATAATATTTTCAACTCACCTTGTATAAGTCTTGGACTCACTTGGAGTTCCAGAGTTGTAAATGATAGTTTGAGGGCTCAAGCTTAAACCCATAGTAGAAGGGATTGTGGTGAAAGCCCTTAAAAGGAAGCCTTTAGGCAAGGAGGCTTCATTTTTGAGTATCCACTCTTGAGGATCCACTTTTGAGAGCTCCCTCTCTCTAAAGTGTTCACTCTTTGGCTTAGCCTTGAGCTTAATGTCTATGCTTGAGAGGCTAGTGCTAACCATTGTAATTAGACTAAGCTCTTCTTGATTAATCTAATTCTTATTTTCTCATTAGTCCCTTCTTCTCTACATTTCATCTTGTCATGAAGTAGTATTACACTTTCATTATTCTAGATTTGAGAGATGTATGTACTTCTTGCTAGTAACCACTCTTATCTCTCTATAAGCAATTGATTTCTGATAGTTAGCATCACAAATTAAGCTGATTAAGTTGGGTCTGAATCTTGTAATTTATGTGTGTGCCCTATTCTTTTCTTGTGTATAGATAGGTTTTATGAAGCTCTAGCACCGTTCACCTCGTGTGTGTAGCTATTGATGAAGTGCCGTAATTGACATGTGGTAATTAGTGTGTGCCTATCATTAGTGTGCTTGGGGTTTCTAGTCTATGGCAAGTCGGACTTCGGTGTGCTTGATGTATGTAGGAGTTGTTTGATTAGTGATTAGAGTAGGTTTAGAGTTAGTCTTGCAGTGGCTAATCTCTACTTACATTGGAGAGTTGATCTCTTG
The DNA here is from genome assembly GCF_014529385.1 of Adiantum capillus-veneris. Lineage (NCBI taxonomy): Eukaryota > Viridiplantae > Streptophyta > Polypodiopsida > Polypodiales > Pteridaceae > Adiantum > Adiantum capillus-veneris. The sequence continues at coordinate 40,780,516 of NC_140934.1, forward strand.
AATCCTCTATTCGTATTCATCCAATGCTCGTACTTCCATGCCCTAGCCCGGTTTCCGATCCACGGATTTGATAATTTTGTGTGGGTTGCGATTAGGTCGTGCTACAATGCCTCCCTCCATTTGGCACCGTTGCCGGGGATTGATAACCTAAGCTAGTGAGTCTAGGATGTGTAGAATAGAGTAATTTCACTACTAATTTTTCGGTTTTTGAGTGTGTGTAACTCAATTTTTGGTTTGATTTGATGATGTTACGCAAGAAATTGATGCTAATGTTGAGTTATGAATACCCCAAACTCCCAATTCCATCCCCAATTTTACTAATTTCATACTAACCCTTGCTAATTTTGCTTCGTTTCCATGCTAATGTTACTAATTTCATGCTAATTTCTACTAATTTTGACTAGCTTTACTAACCTAACCACTAACAATTGAAGTGTAATGTATGTTTAATCCCCCTGCAAGAGGTAGAATCATCACTCTAATCAAGTTAATTGTGCAAGTGGTCAATTTTGGAGCCGATTTGATGGTGTACACACTTATGTGTGCAATGACGCATCTTCGAGGCGTGGAGCAAAGGAATAGCTTGGAGTGTAATTACGATGTAAGTGCACTCACTTGTTATGTCAATTCTTGATTGATTAATGAGGTTCAATGTTGCTAATTATTTGCTAAAATAAGGTGTGTAACACAAATTGACCTACACTTTGCACCTAATTTGATACACTTGGAATGAAATTGATAGTCAAATTGTGACTAATGAACTTGGGTGTATCCAAATAATGCTTAATTCCCATCAAGAATTCATGTGTGTGCATAAAAATCATTGTGTGTGTGCATGCACCAAAGAGGAAAAAAATCTGTCAAAAATTTCAATTGTGTGTGCACCTAATTTCGAATGTGTCCATACATAAAAATTGATGGAATTGATGATACATGAGTATGCAATCATGTAAATGATGTGTATGTTAAGCTAATTCAATCATTGGATAAGCTTAATTGCCAAAAAATTGGGCAAAAATTGAGTGTGTGTGCCTATCCAAGACCACTTGATTTTCTATGATAGATGGTCAATTAGGGCACCTAAATGGTTTTTGATTATGAAATGTGCACAAAAATTTTGTGCAATCATTATGTGTAAGCCAAAATGCATTGCCAATTGAGCAAAATTTGATCATTTGTGCTTAATTTTTGAGTGTGTGCATTGCTTGATTGGGTCAAAATAGTGTTAATTTTTTAGAAATTGAGCATGCATGCATTCACTTATGCTTGATTGAGTTTGCAATTTGAGCATTGTAATGTGAAATTGATGTAATTTTTTCATAAAAAGTTTCCCTAAGTTTGAGTGTGTGTGCCTACTCAATGGCATGTGCAATCTAATGGGTGAATGAATAATTGGTAGTTTGTACTAATTATGTTGATTAATTTGGCCAAATAGTTAATATATGAATCACAAATTGGCTTCAAGAATTGAGATTCATCACTTCATTAATGCTCAATCGTGGATATTTTTCACTCATGAGTAGCCATATAAGCCAAATGACAAATTCAATTGGGTTTGAATGATAAGGACTATTAGATATGAGCAAGTGATTTTGCAATGATTGTTGAACCGGGTTTGAATTGTCAAAGGAAAATTGATCACTTATCGGGTGTGCATGCATTAAACCAATTGATGGAACCGAAGTTAATTTATGCATGAAATTTTTCCAATTCAAAAGGTATGGCCAAGCAATCCCCAGGTGGAAGTCATATGGATTGACATTGTGCTTGATATTTCATTATTTAGATAAGTGTGCACTATGAAATGGGTCAAGAGTGGATCGTGATCATTAATTGAAACCAAAAGGAGGACTGTTTGCATAATGTGTTTGCAAATGGTGTTTCATTGGTGGAAAATGGCATTCCAATTAGTTGCGTGAAAATGATGTAAAATGGAGCAATAAACTTCTTGTATGCATACTTGGGCATCAAGCTTATGTGCTTCGATCTATCAATGCCAACATTAATCGATGATTTTTTGGACGTATGAAGCAGAATGAGATTCTCATTATTGTGAAAGTTTTTTGATATGTTACCCTTCTCTTGGTTATTGTGGAAAAAACTCTCTCTCTCCCTTGCTCTCAGGGATGTGGAAATCCCCACTTCCCCTTAAAGGCAATATTTCCTCAAAAAAAAAAAAAAAAACGGGTACAAACAAAACAAAACTGGCCAATAATGGCATGCTTGTCATTTTACACACACACACACACACCCCTCTCTCTCTCTCTCTCTCTCTCTCTCTCTCTCTCTCTCTCTCTCTCTCTCTCTCTCTCTCGGCCAGCTGGAGACTCAAGCCCTCTTGAACGTAAACCAGGGAGCTAATTAGGCCTTTACACAGCATGTCAGCACGATCTCCAGGTTGCCTATTCTTGGTATGCAGCTAAGGCATGAATGCCACCGAGAGAAATAGATTGTGCCACAAGCACAACAGGCTGCGTGCCGTTTCTGCCTTGGTCCCGTCTTTGCTCGCAAAAAGACACACACACACAAGGGCAACACTGGCTACCGAATATGGTGTAGATCACACAAACACAACCCACTCGACCGCTAACTACCAAACACACACGTGTCCCATTAGCAACTGCTCGGTGTTCTCTGCCAACTAGCTCCCCGACTACGTGGCTTGCTCCACACCTGCCTGGCTTGGCGCACCCAAGACACACACACACACACACACACACACACACACACACACACACACACACACACACACACACACACACAAACAAACGCCTACCCTTACTTTCCCTCAATTCTTCCCTCTGTCGCCTGCCTTCACAGACCGCCTCCATTGAGAATCACTATTTAAAAAAAAGAAATGAAGATGTAAGGGATGCTTCCCACGGGATTACCCTCCACCTGATTTGACCTTCAACAAAAAAATTAGAAAAAGCAGTGATTAGAAAGGACTAGTCTCCATTGACTAAAGGAAGGTAAGATACAATGCTTGGCCATGCCAAGCTCGCATAACTTCATGGCTAGCATTTTCCAAAGTCGAGTTTCTTATGAAATATGCATGTTATCCTCAAGAGACCACTCATGATGAGGGAGTTCAAAGTGAAGATCCATTTCCATGGTAATAATCACTTTCCTGTTATATGTGCTAGATGATGCATGAGAATCAAAGTTACTCATTTTGTGTGTCTTCATTGCCCAATGCCAATTCCCTTTGATCTCCTTCCTTCCTTGTATGTCAAAATTGCTACAAAAGAGCATGAGAGCACATTGGTGCATCTAATGTGTCATGAATTAATGTTTTGTACGAGGATCGGGTTATGATTGAGCATGTTGTGATGTTTGTTTTGATCCGATCGAGAGCTCTTTTGCAGTAAAAAAATAAGCTCTTTCTTGATATGGGTCTCACTTTTGAGAGATTATATTGACATGCATGCTTGATCAAAACACTTGATGCACAAAATTGGATTTGAATGTTGTATTTTAGTGCTTGATTTGAATGAAAACCCCCTACATAGCACTAAAATTGAGAGTTTTTGAATGGCCATGAAGCATTAGATTTCGGGCTTGTGTTAAATGACCAAATGCTTAAGAGCACTAATGATTTGATTTGTTTTGAAGGGTTGTGTGATAGGAGTGTACTTTCAATTGATCCAAGAAGGGGTCATCATTGCAAAATATTGCAAAATCTGGCTATTTGAGACATTCCAAATTCTTTGGAATAAAAGTTGTATACATACTAGCTCATAGTTTAGTCAAAAGTTAAATTTTTCATTTGAGCTAGTGTTTACCCAGCTTTTTTGAGAGCTTTCAATTCGGCTAGTAAGAGCCATTCATTTTTATTTCATCAAGTTGCTAGTCATCTCTAGCTCATAGATTGCTCTAAAAAATGTAAAATTTCATGTGAGCTAGTTGTAGCCAACTTTTTGGAAAGCTTTAAATTGTAAAATTTGGCTTTCGAGAGCCCCTTCATTTCATTCAAAAGTTGCATTATTTTCAGCTCTTGACTTGTTTTTCTATATTCATTGAGCTATAAATTAATCAAACCTTTGAATCATGCATGAGAGATGGTAAAAATTGGAAATTTTGCTTATGTAGAAGCTCATTTTATCTCTCATTTTTTATATGTATGCATAAATTTGCTATCAAAGAGCATCATGTGCATAACCAAAGGCACTTTTTTCCCTTGGGTTTTTTCCCTTTGGCAAATTTGGGTATACAAGACCCTAGCTTTAGGTTTTCATTTTTGTGTGGCTTTTCAATAATTGAATTTTGTAGCTTGTGTTTACAATTAGCTTCAAAAAGCTTCTTTTGCAAATAAAAAGATCAAGAGGCTTCTCTACAAAGGGGATGCTTGTTCAAGGATGCACAAAGAGCATGAATAGGTGTAATCCTTCCATGATTTTTCTCTTTTGTTCATCTTTTCATTCTCTATGCTTGGCTTAAGTGATTTTTTGCTTCTAAGCTATGGTTCTTACATGTTCAAAAGCTAAGCATACTAAAGTTTCAACCCTTTGCTTTGTGAATATTAACTCATCAAAAAATTAGGTTTTATGTGTGTTAATCATAGGTAATTGGGCTTGACCTTAGATTAATGTAGGTTCATTTGTCATTAGTCATAGACTCTTAGTGATAGACTTAATACTCCATTCATTTTTAACATGACCTAGGGCTATGATTAGGCTTGAGGCCTTTAGTCCAATTTCCATTAGCATCTCACATTGGAAAAAATAAAAAAGTACTAAAAAATGAATCAATAAAGCAAAAAAGTGTCAAGAAAAAGTAGCAAAAATGCTACTAGACACATGAAAATCAAAGTTTTTATGTTATGTTGTGTGTATGTGAGGCCTAGCGCTTTATTGGTACTTGTCAGGCGAGGGGAATCACCTTGGCTTGCTTGGTCAAGGCCTTAAACCGATGCCCTGGGCTGATAGGGGTTAGCCGTCACCTTGGTAGGCTAGTAGGCTTTTGGAACACCTTCTTGAGGGTTCAAGGAGCCGAGAGTTGCACCTAGACTTGCCTTGGGGTGGTAGCCTTGTATTGTGCTTTAATGTTTTCAATGAATGACAAAACCAAAACTTCCACGAGCTTCAAAAAGCTGTGACAATGTACTAATAGATTATGAGCTTTTTTATAGCCCTTAGACATGATAGGCTTGAATGATTTATTAAGATTGGTCACATAGCTTTTAGGATAGTAGGATTATGAACTTGCATTAGCTTAGGGTCATAATTGATTGTTTGTGTTGCATGCATAAAACTAAAACTTCAAGTGGTTTAATCTTCATGATAGTTTGAGTGTTTTTTTTGCTTTATGTTGTGTAGTTTTTTACTATGATTTACCCATCTTTTAGAATAAAAAAATTCACTTTGCATGGTTTTTCATTGTACTTCATGTTGTGTATCCTCGTTGGCCTTTGATACTCATTACTTGTTCTTATGTCTTGCAGCTCAACATTTCTTCCATGGACTTGCTTTCTACCATGCCACCGTGTCTTGCTTCACAAGCACACGAGGATGTGCGCTTAATTAGGAAGGGGGAAAGTTAGAAATGGCTAACACAGGCTACACCGAATATGCATCAAGCGGGAGATATACTATGGTTGTGCATGATATCTCTCGCTCACCTTGTATAAGTCTTGGGCTCACTTGGAGTTCCAAAGTTGTAAATGCTAGTTTGAGGGCTCAAGCTTAAACCCATAGTAGAAGGAAAGCCCTTAAAAAAAAGCCGTTAAGCAAAGAGGATTCATTTTTGAGTATCCACTCTTGAGGATCCACTTTTGAGAACTCCCTCTCTCTAGAGTGTTCACTCTTTGGTTTAGTCTTGAGCTTAATGTCTATGCTTGAGAGGCTAGTGCTAACCATTGTAATTAGAGTAAGCTCTTCTTGATCAATCTAATCCTTATTTTCTTACTAGTCTCTTCTTCTCTATATTTCATTTTGTCATGAAGTAGTATTGCACTTTCATTCTAGATTTGAGAGATGTATGTACTTCTTGCTAGTAACCACTCTTATCTCTCTATAAGCAATTGATTTCTGATAGTTAGCATCACAAATTAAGCTGATTAAGTTGGGTCTGAATCTTGTAATTTATGTGTGTGCCCTATTCTTTTCTTGTGTATAGATAGGTTTTATGAAGCTCTAGCACCGTTCACCTCGTGTGTGTAGCTATTGATGAAGTGCCGTAATTGACATGTGGTAATTAGTGTGTGCTTATCATTAGTGTGCTTGGGGTTTCTAGTCTATGGCAAGTCCGAATTTGGTGTTCTTGGGACCATAGGATGTCAATATAGAGCAAAGAGAGTTTCTTACTAACATAGAGGGGACCCTATGACCTACATGCCTTAGCGTGTCAATATAGAGCAAATAGTGCTTTATACCGGCATATAGAGCACTCTATGGCCCTGGGGCCATAGGTTGCCAAACAATGAGGGTTTTTTGGAAACAATGAGGGCACCTTGTGGCCTTGGGGCCATAGGATGTCAATATAAAGAATAGAGCATAGAGCATAGGAAGATTCTTACTATCAAAGAGGGAACCCTATGGCCTGTAGGCCACAGGGTGCCAATATAGAGTAAACAGAGGTTCTTACTAGCATAGAGCAGACCCTATGGCCTTCAACCCACAAGATCTCCTCAATATAGAGAAAATACCTTGTGGTTTGGGGCCATAGGATGTGAATGTAGAGAATAGAGAAGTTCTTACTAGCATACAGGGGACCCTATGGCCTGAAGGCCATAGGGTGCCAATATAGAGCAAATAGTGCTTTCTACTAGAATAGAGAGCACCCTATGGCCCTAGGGTCTTAGATTGCCAAAAAACAATCATGAAGGGTTTCTTCAAAACATAGAGGGCACCTTGTGGCCTTGGGGTCATAGGATGCCAATATAGAGCGTAGAGTATAGAGAGGTTCTTACTAGCATAGAGGGGACCCCAAGGCCACAAGGTGCCCTCTAGCATAAAGTGTATAGAGAGGTTCCTACTAGCATAGAGAGAACCCTATGGCCTATGGGCCATAGGTTGTCACAAAACGATCATAAAGAAATTCATCAAAGCATAGAGGGCACCTTGTGGCCTTGGTGCCAATATAGAGCATAGAGAGATTCTTAGTAGCAAATAGGGGACCCTACGGTCTTTAGGCCACATGGTGCCAATATAGAGCATAGAGAGGACCTTCTTACTAGCATAGAAGGGACCCTATGTCATTCAGGCCAGAGCGTGCTAATTTAGGTTGCTAAAAAAGGATCATGAAGGGTCTCTTCAATACATAGAGGGCACCTTGTAGCCTTGGGGCCATATGATGCCAATATAGATCATTTAGAGGTTCTTACTAGCATAGAGAGGACCTTATGGCCCTTGGCCCATAGGTTGTCAAAAAACCATCATGACGGGTATCTTCTAGACATAGAAGGCACCTTGTGGCTTTGGGGCAATAGTATGTCAATATAGAGCATAGAGAGATTCTTACTAGCATAGGGTTTTTAGATTACACAAAGATCTCACTATGGCCTTAGGGACATATGTTTTCTAGCTAACACAAAAAGTACACCCTGTGGCCTTAGGGCCATAATGTTTCTAGCTAACACAAAAAAGAACCCTGTGTCCTTATGGCCATAGAGTTTCTAGCTAACTAAAAGAGCACCCTGTGACCTTAGGGCCATAGGGTTTCTAGCCATCACAAAGAGCATCCTATAATCCTAAGGGCCACACGGTGCTCTTTTTGTTAGTTTAAAATCCTAGCCATCACAAAGAGCACCCTGTGTCCTTACGGCCATAGAGTTTCTAGCCATCACAATGACCAGCCTATGGCCCTAAGGCACTCTATGGCCTTAAGTACATAGAGTTTCTAGCCATCACAATGACCACCCTATGGCCCTAAGGCACCGTGTGGCTTTTGGGCCATAGGGTTTCTAGCCACCCTATGCACCTAAGGCACCCTGTGGCCTTAGGGACATAGCTTTTCTAGCTAACAAAAAGAGAACCCTGTGGACTTAGGGCCATAATTTTTTAAGCTAACAAAAAGAGCACCATGTGGATTTAGAGCCAATCAGTTTCTTACACAAAGAGCACCATGTGGACTTAGAGCTATAGGGCTTCTTGTAAAGAAAGAGAATGCAAGAGAGCTACACAAGACAAGCACAAAGCACACAGAGATGGAAAGCTTCTTCTTCTTCTTCACTAAGAAAAGAGAGTACAAAATGACTAAGTGCTAAAGCTGAAAAGTAGCGCATATGTACATGCGGTCACTAAGTGTGAACACGCTAGAAGCGTACTAGGCTGGCACTATAAGTGTAGTCCAGCTGTAGAATCACTGGCAGAGATCCTCTGTGTCAGTCACCTAACGTGCCAATGAGTAAATGCCGTAAGCGGCCAAGACCCGTAGTGGATGCCAACTCAAGATGTAGAGCTCGACATCTCAACACTCCCCCTCGAGCTCTGCATGTCGCAGAGTCCAAGCATAGTCCGGAAACGTCGAAGCTTCTCAGCTCCGAGGGCCTTGGTAAAGATATCCGCTATCTGCTCCTTTGTGTTGACGTAGACCAAGTCGATGTCGCCCGCCAACACTCGCTGTCCAACGTAGTGGTAATGGACCTGTATGTGCTTGGTCCTGGCATGGAACATTGGGTTCCTAGCCAAGTGCATGCTGCTGAGGTTGTCACAATGGATGACAATTTGCTGGTCCACCTGCATTCCCAAGTCCTCAAGTAATGTGCGTAGCCAAGCTACCTCGCACGCCGCAACTGTAGGCTGCTTTTTGCTGCTCCAAGTAACAACAACACTCCCAAAAGAGAACATGAAGCCACTCGTAGATCTCCTATCAACAATGCTACCTGCCCAATATGCATCTGTATACCCATACAATGCTAATGGCGCATCTGCTGCATAGAACAATGCGTAGTCAAGAGTCCCTTGCACATATCGAAGTGTGCCTCGTACTCCATCCAAATGTGGCTTCCTCGGAAGCTGCATGAACTAACTCTCCAAGCCTACTGTGTAGCTCAAGTCTGGCCTCGTGATAGTCAAGTAGATTAGACTACCCACAATCTTCCTATACATCTTGACATCCTCAACAACATCACCCTTCTCTACAGTCAGCTTTGCATTCACATCCAAGGGAATAGAAATTGGCTTACAATCATCCATACCATACTTTGACAACATGTCCAAAGCATACTGTCTCTGTGATAGCCATACACCCTCTGGAGTCCTGATCACCTCAATGCCAAGAAAGTAGCGCAACTCGCCCAAATCTTTCATTTCAAACTCCTGTTTGAGAAGACCCTTCACATGGTCAATCTCCATAGCATTGTCACCCACAATAATAAGGTCATCTACATATATGGTAATGACCACAATCCCCACATCACTCTCACGTACATAGAGTGAATGATTAGCATGAGCTCTCCTAAACCCAATATTGACAAGATACTTGGCAATCCTGTCATACCATGCTCTAGAGCCCTGCTTCAAACCATACAAAGCTTTGAGAAGCTTGCATACATAATCTGGGTAACCTGGATCGACATAACCAGGTGGCTGATCCATATACACTTCCTCTTGCAACTCACCATTCAAGAAGGCATTCTTTACATCCATTTGATGCATAATCCATCCTCTAGATGCAACCATTGCTATGACAGCTCTCACAGTCGTCATCTTTGCCACTGGAGCAAAGGTCTCCTCATAGTCTATGCCATACGTCTGTGCATAACCCTTTGCGACCAGCCTTGCCTTGTGACGCTCAATGTTACCATCAGCCTTATGCTTGGTTTTATACACCCATTTACAGCCAATAGCTTTCTTGCCACTTGGCAATGGCACCAACTCCCATGTGTCGTTTGCTTCCAATGCAGCCATCTCTTGATTCATTGCATCATCCCAATGCACATTTCCAACTGCATCCTCAAAACATGTGGGTTCCACATCCTATATCACCTTAGCCATGTAGGCTTGGTGATGCACTAGATACCCATCATAAGTCAATTTCTGAACTGGAATTCTAACTCTGTTAGATCTACGCGGTCCTGGGTCACTCCTTTGCCCTCTAGCATCTTCTTGTACTTTCCTTACACCAGGTTATCTGACAGCCGGAATTCCAAATTCCTCATCAAGACTTTGTTCAGAACCATCTGAATCCATGTCTACATGTGAAAACCCTAATGATGCATCATCCATAAAGGGAGGTTCATCAAACTTTTCCTTTCCTTTTCGTGATACATTCCGTGTACCTGCTGGTGGAGTAACTTGCATATGTAGTCTACCATTCCATGGCTTCTCAACAGAGCCACGAGAAGGCGACTCTTGTGGTCCACTCAAAACCTGTGATTGTGGCCTCACATTTTGTACAACCACATCATCTTTTACATCAGCCCCAATAGTGCCATGTGCATGAATGTACCAGCTGCTCATCTCATCAAAGACTACATCTCTGCTCACTCGTAATTCTCGTGTAGTAGGATTGTAGCACTTGTACCCCTTTTGTTCAAGGGAATATCCCACAAGAATACATTTCTCTACTTTAGGATCCAATTTCCTACGCAACTCATCTGGTACATGTACGTAAGCTATGCAGCCAAACACTTTCAAGTGTGCCAAATCAGGCTTTGTACCTATAAACTTTTCCTCAGGTGTTACATTATGCACCGCAACTGTAGGTGTCTTGTTCATAATGTACATAGCTGTATTTACAGCTTCAGCCCAGAAATGATGAGTCATGTTCTTCTCATTCATCAATGCACGTGCAACCTCTGCAATGTGCCTGCTTTTCCTTTCTGCGACCCCATTCTGCTGTGGAGTATATCTGCATGTAAACTGCCTGTGTATACCATGCATTCGCAGAAAATCTGAAAAATCATTGGAGAAGTACTCTCCCCCTCCATCTGACCTCAATGTCTTGATTTGCATATTTGTCTCCTTCTCAATCATGACTTTGAAGTCTTGAAAGTGACCAAACACTTCACTTTTGTTATGCATAAAGTAGACCCATACTTTCCTTGTATGGTCATCAATGAAAGAGACATAATACCTGAAACCATGTATACTTGCAGTATCGGTTGGACCCCAAACATCTGTGTACACCACCTCAAGTGGCTTTTTACATACATTGCGCTCATGTGGAAGTGAGCCCTTTGACTGTTTTCCAAACTGGCATGCTGTATACACTTTATGCATACCATCGACCTTGAATTTGGGCAAACCTTTTACAATCTTTTTTGATTGCATGCTGCGCAATCTCTGCTCATTGACATGGCCAATGCATTTGTGCCAAATGTTAACATCAGCCACAACACCTGTGCCCTGTGCAAATAATGTATCTTTTACCTCAGGCATGTCTACATTCAGCGTAAACATTCTGCCCACACATTTGCCCTCTGTGATCAGCTTACAACCATTCTGGAAATCTTCTACATAATAGCCATTGGGATTGAAGCGAACCTGCAAACCCTGCTCAACCATTTGTCCAATAGAAACAAGATTCTTTGTAATGTTTGGGACATGAAGTACATCTGCTAAGTACTTTGATTTCCCACTCTTTGTATTTAGAGGTATGTCCCCTACATGAGCAATGGGGTGAGTTGTGTCATCTAGTGTCTGCACATAGCCTGACACATCTGGTTTGCGCATATCTCTAAACCACTCTCCACAAGAAGTCATGTGATTAGAGGCACCTGAATCCACATACCAAACATCATCTTGGGTGGAATTCTCTGCAGTCATTGTATTCATTACATGCTACATAACAAACATGCGCTCGTTTTTGCTGTCATCTGCATCTCTGCTAGTAGATGCATAGTTGCCCTGTTCTCTCTTTCCACTTGTTTTTCCCTTTGGACAGTCACGTGACATGTGAACTCTTTCACCACAAGTCCAACATTCTCTGTTATCTGCAGTATGTTGCTGCCTGCTTGATCCTGCACCACAACCTCTTTGACTCCCCCTGCCTTGAGACTGGTTTCCCCTGCCACCTGTATTGTTTTGATTTGATTGACCTTCTTGAAATTGGCCCCTGCAACCCCTTGGGCCTCGACCATGACCTCTACCTCTACCTCTGTTGGAGTTAGAATAGAAGGCCTGTTCAGAATTATTTCTGCCATGAGAAGAAGATGTGTCAAGGTTCTTCTCCTCAAGAATAAGCATAGAAATCAAATCTTGGAACACAGGGATGTCGTCTCTTGTATTCATGGAAGACCTAAAATGTACATACTCATCTCCTAGGCCATCCAAGCATGCACGGACAATGTCATCGTCTTCCACTGAGACTTTAATAGATCCAAGAGCCTCAATGATGCTCTTGATCTTCAAGGCATAATCATTGATGGAGAGGTTGTTCCTCTTAACCTGATTTAGCTCGGACATTAGTTGAAGCTTCCTGGCCTTGGTGTTCACCTCGAACAATCTACCTAAGTTTTTCCATGCAATGGCGGGGGTTTCAGCATCCTGTAGATAGCCCATCATGCCATCTGTGATGCTCATAGAAAGCCAATACATCACTTTGCTCTGGCCTTGTTGCCAGTCCCTCAAAGCTTTCCTTTGTTCTGCTGTAGCATTTGCCTCGGGAATCTCTGGTTCCTTTTCATTGTCTCCTTCTACATAGTCCCAATAACCTTTTCCTTTTAGGAAATTTATTATTCTGAACTTCCATGCAAGGTAATTATTTTTCTCAAGCTTCTTAGTGACAATCTGACTGAAACCGTCAGACATCTTGAAGCACTAAGACAAAATAGCTGCAATCTGCAAAAACCTGCAAATCTGTTGAACCTGCTATCGTGGTACCTGTAACGCTTTCTACACTCAACGAGTGTCCACAATCAAGCGTACATACAACCACTGTACTTGTACAGTAAATCTCAGTATACTGCACTTTGGAGACCTATTCAGAAACTTGTACGAAAAACCCCTAAAATTGCATCTGGTCGTGGATTGCGAACGAAGGGATTGTGATGCTCTTGCTCTCCTAGCCTCTCTTGCCTGCACCAGGCTCTGATACCATGTAAAGAAATAGGATGCAAGAGAGCTACACAAGACAAGCACAAAGAATACAGAGATGGAAAGCTTCTTCTTCTTCTTCACTAAGAAAAGAGAGTACAAAATGACTAAATGCTAAAGCTGAAAAGTAGCACATATGTACATGCGGTCACTAAGTGTGAACACGCTAGAAGCGTACTAAGTTGGCACTATAAGTGTAGTCCAGCTGTAGAATCACTGGCAGAGATCCTCCGTGTCGGTCACCTAACGTGCCAATGAGTAAATGCCGTAAGCGGCCAAGACCCGTAGTGGATGCCAGCTCAAGATGTAGAGCTCGACATCTCAACACTTCTTACACAAAGAGCACCATGTGGCCTTAGGTCCATAGGGTTTCTTACACAGAGAGCACCCTGTGGCCTTAGGGCCATAGTTTTCTAGCTAATAAAAAGAGCACCATATGGCTTTAGGGCGATAATGTTTTAAGATAAATAAAAGAGAACCATATGGACCTAAGGCCATAGGGTTTCATATGCAAAGAACACCATGTGGCCTTAGGGCCATAAGGTATCTTACACAAAGAGCACCATGTGGCCTTAGGGGCATAGTGTTTCTAGCTAACACAAAGAGCACCCTATGGCCTTAGGGCCATAGGGTTTCTAGCTAACACAAAAATCATCCTATGGCCTTATGACCATAGGTTTTCTAGCTAACAAAATGAGCAACGTGTGGCCTTAGGGCCATAGGGTTTCTTTCACAAAGAGCACCCTATGGCCTTATGACAATAGGGTTTTTAGCATTTACAAAGAGCACACTGTGGCCTTACGGCCATATGGTTTCTAGATTACACAAAGATCACCCTATGGTCTTAGGATCATAGGGTTTCTAAAAAAGAGCACCCTATGGCCTTAGGGCTATATGATTTATAGTTTAACTAAAGAGCTCCATGTGGCCTTAGGGCCATAGGGTTACTAGCCATTGCAAAGAGCACCCTGTGTCCTTAGGGCCATAGGGTTTCTAACCACCACAAAGAGCACCATGTGTCCTTGGGGCCATATGGCTTATAGCTTACACAAAGAGCTCCCTCTGGCCTTAGGGCCATAGGGTTACTAGCCATCACAAAGAGCACCATGTGGCCTTAGAGACAAAGGGTTTCTAGCCATCACAAAGAGCATATTTATAGCCTTAGGGCATCTTGTGGCCTAATGGCTAGTGGGTTTCTAGCTAACAATGAGAGCTCCATGTGGCCTTAGGGAGATAGGGATACTAGACATCACAAAGAGCACCTTATGGCCTTAGGCCATAGGATTTGTGGCCATCACGAAGACCACCCTATGGACTTAGGACACCCTGTGGCCTTAGGTCCATAGGATTTGTGACCATCACAAAGAGAAGCCTATGGCCATAGGGAACCCTGTGACTGCTACAAACGGGAGCACGGAGAGCCCTGCAAAATACTTGAAATAGCACATAGCAAGCCATAAATCAACAAAATTGTATACCTTGCAATCATCATTGCAGATACTCTGAGCCGTTCGTAATACGAGAGAGATAGAGAGTGGGAGAGGGCAAAGAGTGTGTGCAGGTGCACCTCTTAGAGCGGAGTGCTACGTCGGCACGACGAGAGAAGAGTGGAGAGGAGAGAATAATAAGGAAGACACTAGGTGCAATCTCCCCCCGTGCAAGAGTGGTCATTTCCCTCTTGCACGTATTTCATTTATAGATTTCTTTGATGGTCAAATTGAGTACAAACTGGCCGGCTAGGCATAAATGGCCAAAGCTCATAAAGAGCACTTGAATAATCAAATATTCATAAAATAATATCCTTTTCCAATAACCTAGCTCGGTCAAGCCTTTCCCACCTCTCAGCTACAATAAATAGTAAAATATAATATCCTTTTCCAATAACCTAGCTCGGTCAAGCCTTTCCCACCTCTCAGCTACAATAAATAGTAAAATATCAATTCCATAACATACCTCTCCGTTGGAAAGCAATTGTCCTAAGTTGCAAAGATAAGAAATCTGCAAACGATCCTTGTCAAAAACAGTGAGTAGAAATCCGTGTAAGAAAAAATAGAATGTAGTAAAAGTAATGAAACTAAACAACATTGCTTATGCCTGTCATCATCCACATACTACCTATTCTAGTGTCCCGTACCACTAAAATAAGCAGTATATGTCATACCCTGATGAATTAGGATATCATTGGTCACACTCATCAGTCAATAATCCATTTTCATCATTCTCAAGTTCAATACTATCGCGATAAAAATCATCATATATCCATTCCAAATCCAAATCCAAACATCCGTCAACATGTACCCATTTCAAATCCAAATCCAAATATCTTTCATTTTGTATACTCGGGGAACAAAATCATACCAGTTGCAGTGGTGGCCAGCTACTGCAACATGATTTTGTGATTGGTGTTACCTCAATCGGCGAGTCTACACCAATAAGACATGCTGCCTAAATCGACGAATCTACACTAATGTTTCCTAAATCGGTGAAATTGTTTTTTAGATTGTTTAAAAATCAAGAATTTGTAATTTATCAATGTGCTGCCTAAATCCGCAGATCTGCACCAAGATGAGTATCTACACACTGCCTAAATCGGCAAATATATGTGTCCGTGACCAATGGACTAGACTAGGCATAAAAAGAAAATGTTTGCCACCTATTTTACACCAATTTAGAGTATGTTCCAATAGCAAAGCACTTACAAAATGTGCTCGATATCCCAGAGCACTCTAGCTCATATGAGAAGCTGCATAGCTCATGAATAAGCACGTCAATAAAAATGTCATACAGTGCAAGTAGTAAGTCTTGACTATAGTAGTGTTGGAGTATTCAGTTGACAAGACAATGCAGATAAATAAATTTAAAAAAAGTTCGACGTATTGGAGGGACATACCTAGAGGATATTCTGCATCTGAAAATGTATGTACCTATCAGTGCATGCGTAGAAAGCTATAATTGAGAGAATGACACTTTGGATTAGGGGGTCACACAAAAATAGAATACTCGTACAAGATGGAGAGAGTTGGAATTGTGGTGTTTTGAAGGGGAGTAGTGAACACATCTAGAGGTTGTCGCAGTTTTAGACAAGAGAGTTAGCATACTTAACAAATGAAGTGCTTAGTAAGAGATGAGGTAGATAGTGGATCGATACACAAAGAATGCCAGATGAGAATCTTTTAGAATGGTGCTAGTGGAATATCACCTAAATGTGATAAGTAACATTGTAAAAATAAAAGAAGGGGATTTATGGTGTGATTAGTAAGCTTCATGACAAATTATCCTACTTATTAGTGAAATATACATACTTAGGATGATCGACAAATTAGGAAATATAGACGTGGTTTGAGTAGCAGCCAATGGAGATAGACTATTAAGCAAGTAAGTCATAGGAAAGTCTTGTGAGCAATGATAACATTCTCAAAGAAAATGGGAAGCATCCTGTAATAAGTGAAGTACACGAAGGGGGAGTGTTGGTATTCAATTAGTAACTAAAGTAAAAACCAGAACATGCAAGGAGAAAGAGAATAATCATTACAAAATCCATGTCGTAAAGCTCTTTTGGTTCTTACATTGTTTGAGTTAGATTTTCTTCTACTGTATTTCTCATCATTTGAGATAGATTTCTGTATGGCAGAAGCAGAGATCTACCTATGATATTAGCTGATAATGTGTGAACAATGATTGGATAGAATAATGGAAACTTAGGACGAGTAGTGGGTATTAGACATATAGCCTCATTATGGTGGTGTATGTAGAGAACAATGAGGGCCATTTCTAAAAATGAGGATTTACCTACACAATCGTCGGTAAGGGTGTTTGGTATGTGTTGTGTGCTACTACGTAAAAATAATCATGTTTATTGGTTGTGTGCTACTACGTAAAAATAATCATGTCTACTTGTGTGATCTATGCACATTGGGTGCTACAACATGATAATCCCGAGTGGGATTTGATTGACAAAAAGGATTTAGATTGTCCTATTGCAATTATCTAATCCAATGCCTAGGTATTAAAGAGAATGACGTAAGGTGAAATTTTAACAAAAAGTCTAAGAATGTTCAAACTAAAATCATCATCGTTGTCGTTGTCCAGTCCCGTGGATGCCCGTCATTGGTCGTCATCACAAAAAGTATTGCATTAGTCATGGAAGAGTTTTGTGGATGTCCACTTCTGTAAGTAGTCTCGGGGTGTGTGGGGTGGGTGGGGGTGGGGGGGGGGGGGGGGGGGGGGGGGGGGGGGGGGGGGGGGCACTGTTGTGGAGGTTTCAAATGCAACAAAAAGACGGGAAATGAAATGAAATAAGATGTTACATTAAACCCCTTCGAAGGCCAAAAATACATTTTGAGTCAAAACTAATACAATCAGTGTGAATCTAATCCAATGTTTGGGTATTAAAATAAAATGAAGTAAAGTGAAAAACTAAAATTAAAACCCTAAAAGCATCATACTAAAATCTTCATCATCATTGTCGATTCTCATGGATGGTTGGCATCGAGCGTGTGTCTGAGAGAGTATTGCAGTGGTCGATCGAAGAGCGTCCCCAATGTCCGTCGCAGAAGGAGTCGTTGTGGGAGGGGGAAGAGAAGTAGCGAAATGAAACGAAATGTGATAATAACCATCTGTAAAATGTGTATGGGAACAAACCCATAAAATCCTTAATCCTTGTGTATCTAATCCAATATCTGGGTACAAAAATAAAATGAAGAAAAGTGAAAATAAACCTCTTCAACTACCTACCCAAGAAGTTGGAAGCATAGATGACAATGTAGTGGCCGAACCTGTTTTGTAGGTGGTGCTTTGTTGAAACCAGATGGGAATGAGAATGTAGCTGATGAGAGTGCTATCTATGCACAAGAATCCAGTGGTGCAAGCGGTACTGATGTGGTTATCCTGCTCGAAGGTGATAAAGGTGCTCCTAGCACATCAATTTCATATGATATTTTGAATGCAGCTGACGCCAGTAGTGGACATTGCAGTGAATATAAGTGATAGCCCTATACAAGATGTTGAGGGTTTTGTGAATGTTGTTTTGTGTGTATAGGAATTTGTGAAGGAACTAAATGATGGTGCTCTTCAAATTGGAATATCAGAAGTGCCCATGCAAGATGAAGGTGAATCTGTCGAGGCAATAGGCACAACACTAGAAGTGCCCATGGTTGAAGCTCTTAAGGAGCTAGAAGTGCCAGTGCATGAAGAAATGCAACGCATTCTAGTGAAGTCCAAGTCAGGTGTGCATGAAGAGTCTACAGATATTGAGATGTGTGAGGCTCATGAAGATTTGGCGTCAAACCAGGAGGTTTTTGATTCAAATCTTCCCAGAGCTGTAGTGGAGGCTCTTGAACTTTTAGCAGAGATAAAAGGTGAGGATAGTGATCATCCTGATATGGTCGACACTGGGAATCTCAAGGAAGGCAGTAGATGACAGTTAGCAATCTACGCATGCACTATGTACCACAGCTAGAGTGAGGTGCAGAACTATCTCGCCATGACATTGCTGCACTACAGCATGTGGTAGAATTTTCCATAGCTAAAGTTGTGTGTGTCGATTGGCTATAGGAAGAGATAGCGAAAGATAGAGCCGTTGCATGTACTAACCATTGGTGGAGGGTGTGGATGGTAGAAAGCGGCACTGAAAAGCTAAGACAGAGAAAGTGAGAAAGATTTAGGTGGACCGCCGAGGGGAACTAGTTTGCCTTGATTGCTTCACTATGTATATGGTAAGAAGTAAAAAAGTGATAGCACTGTGGATTTTACTGCATGGCACAGCTTTCGATGAAGGCTCAACAACATCTTTCCTCAAAGCTTTCACCAAAAGCTCTATGACCTCGCATCACAAATGATTGTTTACATGATTATGGATGCAAACATTTTCATACTATAATAAAAATGAAACGAGATACATTATGTGCATTTGAGATGCTTGTGCCCAAAAAAAAAACCATACGTATGTATGGTGTGGAGTTGGCACCGTTCTCCACATTTATAAAGATATCGTAAGGAATGTGCCCTTCCCCCGCCACTTGTATCCCTTCCAGTGTTGGAGGGACTTTTTATTGTAAAAGTATCATAATTGTACAAGGAAGAACTTATTACCGATGTTTTATAAACACATGTATCATTCCACGTTGCCATGTCATGGTGTATTGTCCGTGTGTCCCTTTGTTCGGCATAACAAGTCCTTGTCACCTTCAATTGAAATATTGGAATAAAAATAATATAAATTTATTGCTTTATTGTATACATGATGTAATCTAAGAACTTTTGAGATCACATAGAGGAAATCAAAACACGAAATATAAGTGCACCTTTGCTATTGGTTGGCTGCATGAAGCACATTGTTGGATGGATTGGCTGCCAGACCTCCCTTGCATTGTTGCATCACCTTCCCACCTTTATGTGTTGTGTCATCATCATCCCTTCCGCGATTTTTGCCAACATGTCGGCTTTCACATTCACTTTTTCTATCATGCATACCATTACCTACATTAGTTTTGATGTCCATGGTCTTAGAGTAGGTTGAATCTTCTGGATGGTCCATCCGTAAGCTCACACACATACACATACACATACACAAACTCGTAGTCTTTGGGGCTCCCCATCTGGCATACATATTGATCAAAGCACGGCCAAGCACAACATCTTTCCCGAAGAGCCCCAAGCCCTCAATTAACATTTGCTGAGAATAGCCTAGAGGTCCCGCAATCAGGAGAGAGGTCATCGTTTTGCATCTACCGAAAACTGCCCCTATGGGGAAAATATTGCAATCGGTGCATTCTAGCTGCGGACGGGAAGCTTTTAGAGAAGTTCTGGTGCTCTCTAAACTGCACCACATTTAGCAACCGTGTCAATCAAGGCATTTCCAAGCACGCCATCTTTTTCAACAACCCCTGACTAACAATATCATCATGATTTTTTATGCCCCTACCAACATCTTGCATAGAGCCACATGCTTTCAAGATACACTCCAAGAGACAGGAAGCTCCTCAAGCACTTTCTGTGCTTTCTAAAGTGCACCACGTTTGGTGCACATATCAACCAAGCCAAGCACGACATTTTTTGCAACAACCCTCGGACTAACAATATCAGAAGTGAATTTTTAAAGTGCACCACATTTAGCAAACATGTCAACCAAGGCATTCCCAAGCATGACATCTTTTTCAACATTCCCTGACTAACAATATTAGTGTGAATTTTTATGCACATATCAGCATCTTGTGTAGAGCCACATGCCTTCAAGATGCACACGTATGTGAGTGCATCAGGAGAGAGGCCATTGATTTGCATCCGCTAAAAATAGCCTAGAGAGTTTTGTTCTTGCTCATGTTGTGCATATCTTGTAATCAATGCACTCCACGAGACGACATTCCAGACATAAATTTCGTCAAGCACTTTCTGTGCTCCCTAAAGTACACAAGATTTGGCCTACATATCGACCAAGGCATTGCAAAGAACGATAACTTTTTGCAACAACTTGAGACTAACCATATCAGAGTGAAATTTGAAGTCCATATCGGCATCCTGCATAGAGCCACATGCCTTCAAGATGCACGCATAGGTGATTTCATCTGGACAAAGGCCCTCACTTTGCATCCGCTAAAAAATAGCCTAAAGCTTTCTGGCCTTGCTTTTGTTGTGCGTATCCTGCAATCAGTGTTTGGCATACATATCAACCAAGGTAGTGCAAAGTATGACATCTTTTTTCAATAGCCTTTAACTAACAATACACTTGTGAATTTTTGTGCCCACATCAGCATCTTATGTAGAGCCACATGCTTTCAAGATACATACGTAGGTGGTTGCATTTGGAGATAGGCCCTCGCTTCGCATCTACTGAAAACAGATTGGAGCTTTTTGGCCCTACCCTGTGTGGAAAATCTTTCAATCAGTGCATCGAAGAGTCCATACTCCAGACAAAAATCTCCTTGAGCACTTTCTGTGCTCTCTTAAGAGCACCACATTTAGAAAACATGTCAACCAAGGCATTGTCAAGCATGATACCCTTTTTCAACAGCCCCTAACCAACCATATGAGAAATAAGTTTTATGCCCATATCAGTATCTTGCATAGAGCCACATGCCTTCAATATGCATGCGTATATGATTGCACTTGGAGATAAGTCCTTGCTTTGCATCGGCCGCTCAAATCAGCCTGGAGTTCTTTTGGCCCTGCTTTTGTTGTGCATATCCCGCAATCACAATGCACTCCAAGAGACGACATTCTGGACAGAAGGTCCTCAAGAGCTTTTTGTGCTTTACAAAGTGCACCACATTCGGCATACATATTGACCAAGCATTGCCAAGCACAATAATATTTTGCAACAACCCCTCACTAATAATATCAGAGTAAATTTTTAAGCCCATATCAACATCTTGAGTAGAGTCGCATGCCTTCAAGATGCATGCATAGGTGATTGCATATGGATGGAGGCCTCGCCTCACATTCGCATCTTGTGTAGAGCCACATTAATTCAGACGTAGGTGATTGCATCTGGAGAGAGGCCTCGCTTCGCATCTGCTGAAAACAGATTGGTACATCTCCCATACATCTCTTTTTAGTAGCCTTATACTAACAATATCATTGTGAATTTTTTTATATATTAGCATCTTGCGTGGAGCCACAATGCACATTCCTTTAAGATGCACGCGTAGGTGATTACGTCTGGAGATAGGCCCTTGCTACCCACTAGCTGAAAACAGCCCACAGCTTCCTAGCCATGTTTGGGCATATCTTGGAATCAGTGCATTCCACAAGATGACATCCCGCACAGTAACCTTGTCATGCTTTCGTTGCGCATATCTCATAATCATTACACTCCATGAGACGACATTCTAGACACGAATGTCCTCGAGCACTTTCTGTGCTCCCTAAAGTACACCAGATTTGGCGTACATATCGGCCAAGGAATTGCAAAGAATGACATTTTTTTGCAACAACCCGAGACTAACATATAGAGTGAAATTTGAATCCCATATCGGCATCCTGCATAGAGACACATGCCTTCAAGATGCACGCATAGGTGATTTCATCTGGACAAAGGCCCTCACTTTGCATCCGCTGAAAACAGCATAGAGCTTTCTAGCCTTGCTCTTGTTGTGCGTATCCCACAATCAATGCTTGGCATACATATCGACCAAAGCAGTGGAAAGTACATCTTCGTTTTCCACAACTAACAATACAATTGTGATTTTTTGTGCCCACATTAGCAGCTTGCGTAGAGCCACATGCTTTCAATATGCATACCTAAGTGATTGCATTTGGAGAGAGGTCCTCGCTTCGCATCTGCTGAAAAGAGACTGGAGCTTTTTGACCCTAACCCTGTGTGGAAAATCCTTCAATCAGTGCATTCAAAGATTCCACACTTCGAACAGAAAGCTCCTCGAGCACTTTTTGTGCTCTCTTAATTTAAGGGCACCACATTTAGCAAACATGTCAACCAAGGCATTGTCAAGCACGATACCCTTTTTCAACAGCCCCTAACCAACCATATGAGCAATAATTTTTATGCCCATATCAATATCTTGCATAGAGCCACATGCCTTCAAGATGCGGAGAGAAGTCCTCGCTTTGCATCCGCCACTGAAATCGTTCTCTAGACATAAGACAGCAACCCCTGACTAATAAGATCAGAATGCATTTTTAAGCTCATATTGGCATCTTGCATAGAGTCACATGCCTTCAAGATGCATGCATTGGTGATTGCATCAGGACAGATGCCCTCACCTTGCATTTGCTGAAAGCAGCACAGAGCTTCTTGCCCAGCGTAGCCTGAAATCACCGCAGAGCTTCCTACTCGCAGAAAGCTCTCACAGGTAGTGTTTGACAATTTTTGTCTTTTAGTTTAGCCTTTCATTTTACTGCTTTTTTATTCTACACTCAGATATTGGATTACCTCCACAAAGACTCAATTCTCTAGACATTAGACAACAACCCCTGACTAATAAGATCAGAATGCATTTTTAAGCTCATATCGGCATCTTGCATAGAGTCACATGCCTTCAAGATGCATGCATAGGTGATTGCATCAGGACAGATGCCCTCATCTTGCATTTGTTGAAATCAGCGTAGAGCTACCTACCCAACGTAGCCTGAAATCAAAGATAGCTTCTTGCCCGCCGAAAGCTCTCACAAGTCGTGTTTGACGATTTCTCTTTTTAGTTTAGTCTTTCATTTTACTGCTTTTTATTCTACACTCAGACATTGGATTATCTCCACAAAGATTTTATTATTTTGGTCTCAAAGGTCGTTTTGGCCTTTTCAAGGCATTATATATATGATTAAATTGTCAGCAGATCTTCTACCCAACACATGCTGAAATCAACACAAAGCTTCTTACCAGCGTTGCCTCAAATCAACGCAGAGCTTTCTGCACGCCCCCAAAGGTCGTTTTGGCCTTTTCAAGGCATTATATATATGATTAACTTGTTAGCAGAGCTTCTACCCAGCACATGCTGAATCAACGCAAAGCTTCCTGCCAACGTAGCCTCAAATCAGCACAAAGCTTCCCCCCCCCCCCTCTCTCTCTCTCTCTCTCTCTCTCCCCGGCTTGTAGAGAGCCCAAGATTAAAGGAGGGGAGATGAGATGAAGGCAAAACAAGAAGGTAACAAAGTAAAAAAATCAAAATTACATGTGCAAACGCTCTCTGTCTTTGCTGCAATAGATGCTCTCTCTCTCTCTCTCTCTCTCTCTCTCTCTCCCGCTCTCACAAACACAGACACACAATGTCTGTGCAGTTGACCTCTAACGACTTCAAGCCCCTACTTTTTTCAAGTACCCGCTTTATTTTCAAAAAGATAGCTTCATAGCTTCCATACCTTTTTCAACTTCTCTGTCCAATGAAAACCAACTAGTTGGACTGCCTCTCCTTTCAAGTTTTTCAAAATCGCTCTTAGATAATCAAGGTAAAAAATTGACTGCCGCTTGTGTGGGTGTGTACTGGGTTGGCAGACCACAGAAATATGGGCGCTATTGGTCGCGAAAGTGAGAGAGAGAGAGAGAGAGAGAGAGAGAGAGAGAGAGAGAGAGAGAGAGAGAGAGAGAGAGAGAGAGAGAGAGAGAGAGAGAGAGAGAGAGAGAGAGAGAGAGAGAGAGAGAGGGAGAGAGAGAGAGAGAGAGAGAGAGAGAGAGAGAGAGAGAGAGAGAGAGAGAGAGAGAGAGAGAGAGAGAGAGAGAGAGAGAGATAAATTTTATTATCGTCCTCGGAGGTCAAATATGACCTATGGGACCAAAGTTACATGTGATGTAGTATGTGTATGGCTGATGAGTGACTCTCAATGCTCCAAAATTTTAGTGATGAGAGTCGCAATGGAGAGACCACACTTTGGCTGGGAGAGGAAAGTGTGTAGGTCTAAGTTATGGTTGAAAATGTGAGAGAAGCAAGTTCGGATGTGATCAAAATTTGAGCACTCTAGTAGTGTGTGGTACTCAGACACTCGAACTTGCAGTGAGCATAATGTGCACAATCGATTTGACTCTTCTCCATTGCCCCAACGCCCTATCTCGCATCGAAGGAAATGGGAGCTAAGCCGAATTGCTGCGATAGTGCGTATCGCGGACAAGGGAATAGGCTCAAGCATGTAAGTGTGAGTACGGTTTCCTCTCTCAGCGAAGAACATGGTTTTGTAGTTGGGGGCAATATAGGTGGTGTAATGTATGAAGCGTGACCCACCGGATTTCTCCCAAGCCGTAATACATTGGCATTGTAGAAAAGCTTCATTCACTTGAGAGTCAATTGAAGGATCATGTAGCAAGTGTAATGCATCCCATCTCCCAAACCACTTCTTTATGTCTTGCATCCATCCCGTGCTCAAGATCTTGCTTTTATTCGTCTTTTGAACTTTTTTGCTTGCTTCCCATGCAATTGTAGGAAGTCGATGTGAGGGGTTTTGACGCATCTTTATCATGTACTCCACAACCCTTTCCATGCCCATAACCTCAATTGGAAGAGATCCCGACTCAAGAAGTAGGAGCATATATGGTGTTTGTGTCTTAACTTGGAGAAAGTTTGTAAGAAAACGCTTTTGGACATTCTCAAACTCTTTCCAAGTAGACTTTGAGATGCTCCCGCCCCACACTTCAACTCCATAAAGAAGAACCGGTGTCACAAATGCATCAAAAAGATACTTCTTGAGAACCCAACACTTGATGTTTCCCGCATTACACATGTTCTCAAATGCATAATATGCTCTCTTTCCCGCTTCCAAACGACGCATAGCACATTCATGCCACTTGTGATTGGATGGAACCTCAAGGCCAAGGTACTTAAAGCTCTCAACAACTTCAAGTGTCTCATTGTTGTACACAATGCATGGCTTCTCCTTATGGTTGGTTTTCACAAGCATAACCTTTGTTTTGGATTCATTTACAATCAACCCACTATGCAAGCAAAAGTTCTCAAGGACAACCATAAGCTTTTGTGCATCTTCTAAAGTGTGTGCTAGAAGCACTACATCATCCGCATACAACAAAAGCATAATTACCGCATTGCAAATAGTGACCTCTTCAATCCCTTCTTCTTGAATAAAGTCAAGTACCATTTGTTCCAATTGATCGATGCATAGACCAAAGAGAGTTGGTGACAATGGACATCCTTGTTTAACCCCAATAGTGCTTACAAATTTTTTTGAAATTTCTCTTCCCATGCGCAATTGACAAATCACCTTCTCATAGATTCGAGAAACCGCAAGCATAAACTCACTTGGCACTTGGAGTTCTTCCATCCTTCTCCACAAATTGTTACGTGGAATCATATCAAAGGCTTTCTTAAAGTCCACAAAACAACAATACAATCGCTTGCCTTTCAACCGACTTTCCTCCATGAGAACACAAAGAGTAACAAGATGATCAATGGTGATATGGCATCGACGAAAACCCGCTTGTCCCTTTGCACGCTTGTCATTCTCTTCAGCCCAATCACTCAATTTCATCTCCATTATGCACCCAAACAACTTTTCCATAAGAGACCCAATCATTATAGTCCGGTAGTTGCTTACATTCTTTACATCCCCTCCTTTATGCAAAGGCTTAACCCAATTAGTACTCCAATCATAAGGCATACCATGTTGAAGTGCAAGGTTGAACATATCACACATCCACTCATGGGTAAAATCTCCCGTCCATTTGATCATCTCCGGCTTGATACCTTGAAGATCTCCCGTTTTGCGAGTGGCCAACTTTTCAAGCCCACCGCATACATCCTCAATAGTAAAAAAAGACGGCATACATGGGAGTGAACCATAAAATGGCATTTTTTCAGTATTTGCTTGCTCATATAATTGCCTACAATGTGTGTACATATCCACTAGACTCAAGTTACCAAAATTCTCAACCCGCTTGCCTATCAAGTTTCTCCAAAATCTTCCACATGCATGTGCCTTTTCTTGGACTTGAAATTCTTGTTGCTTTACTTCCCATCTTCTTCTCTTCTTTTGAATCAATGCCTTGTATGTATGCAAATGACTTTGATAGTTGTCTTTGTCCATAGTTGCATCAAGCTTTATCAAGGACTTTCGAGCATCTTGACATTCTTTATCAAACTACCTTTTGCGTGATCTATCTTTGTTGATACCATGGAGATGCTTTATGGCAAAGCATTCTTCCGCACAAGAACAAATAGCTTTCTTGAAAGCTTCCCATTTAGTTTCCAATGGTGCATCACATTGAAGCTTTGTCATCCATAATTTTTGCTCAACCATTTCAATGTACATTGGTGTCCGTTTGAAATCCATACATAGTGATAACTTCTCTTTCCTTTGGCTGAGATTATCATGCTTAGTTGCTTCTCCACATGAAAGGTCAATACATAAGGTGCGATGGTCGGATTTCGGGGTCCATTGACCAAACATAAAACTCTTTATGCGATACATGATGGCTTCAGAGAGTAGCATATAGTCAATCACACTATCCCCATTATGTCTCCTACATGTAAATCCATTGGTTCCACTCCACAAAGATACACCATTGGCAATGAGCATACCCGTGCTATTACACATGTGTAAAAGTAACTTTCCATAGTGATCCGGCTCTTTCTCATCCATTGAAGTACGATCATACAAGTGAACTTCCTCCAACTCCCTTGAAATGTATGGCATATCAAATTGTTGAGTATCATGTTGCAATGTTTTTGTGCGAGCATTCATATCCCCAAATACAATAACATCACCTTCACCTTTGAAATAAGCAAAGTCCTCTTCCAAATTAGAAAATGGTTGATCTCTATCCATGCAAGCATAAAAGGGAGAATCATGATGAGGAATGTAGCAACCGGCTACAAAAATGGGTGCTCTTTTTGGTGTCATAATTTTCAACCATACATAACGTTTGTACTTGTCATCTTTCACAATTGATACAAAATCTTCCAATCTTTTCTTAACCATACATGCTAACCCTCCTTGTCCTCTTCGTTTCTTGAGATTCTTTCACCACATCAATGAATGTACATTGTAATCCTCCAAGCCGTTAATCCTTTGTGTATCAAGCTCCCAAGTTTCAACAAGAAGTACAACATCGGCTTTGCTTGTTAGTTCATCAATGCCAACCCCCGCATTCCATGGATATCCATTACAATTCCAAAAGCATATTTTCAATTGTAACTCGGTCTCATAGGTCACGCATCCCTATTTGCTTGAGAGACTTGCCTCCTCCTTGGGCACATTTTCTTCATGAGAGATCTCCTTGTTTTTATTATTCTTTTCCTCATATGCCTTGCGACGCATATTTTGTTGCTTAATAGTGCGATCTTCACATACAAAACATTTTGTATCCCTCAAATAGATCCAACTATTATCAAGGATAATCTTTCGCTTGGTCTCATCCGGCATGGTGCATACAATTGGCCGTTCTCCCCAGCGAGGAGCTCCTTGCTTCCCCACTCTATGTGCTCCATAGACCATAACTCCGGACATGCCAAAGTGGGTTTTGAAGATATCTTCAATAACAATGGCAAGAGAAGGAGGTGTCTCTAACTTCTCTTCGGGAATTCCACGAATAACAATGTTCTTGGAGCGTCGCTCCCGTTCCTTCAACTCCTCCACATCCACATTCTCAACATTCTTTGTTTGAGCCATAGCTTGCATGAGTGAGGAGTTAGAAACCACATTGCTACCACATACATCAGCCCAAGACTTGTTTGTGCATACATTTTTCATGTCGCATACATCCCG
The DNA here is from genome assembly GCF_014529385.1 of Adiantum capillus-veneris. Taxonomy (NCBI): domain Eukaryota; kingdom Viridiplantae; phylum Streptophyta; class Polypodiopsida; order Polypodiales; family Pteridaceae; genus Adiantum; species Adiantum capillus-veneris. The sequence continues at coordinate 40,808,652 of NC_140934.1, forward strand.
GCTCATAGTGTCAAATTTCTCCTCTTTCAATACATGGTCATGCTCTACTTTGCTCATCCGCTCCTTCAAAGCATTCAAGTCCACTAGAGAGCGTTTACATTCCTTGACTTCCTCTTCAAGTTGCATCAAACGTGTTGTTTGCATCTCAAGTGTCCTCTTGAGATTCTCATTCTCAACCACAAGTACCCTTAGTGTGCCATTCTCCATTGCAAGTGCTCGTAAGTCTTCGCCTTGTTTGTTTACAGTCTCTTGCAATGATACCAAGTACGCCATGATCATGGTTTCCGATGTCGTTGGTTGGGTGGTTGTGTTTTTATCTCCACACTTAGGAGATTTTGGATCATTTTCCACAATGGTTCTGGACCTTGTTGAAGAAGAAGGGCCCTTGCGAGTGCCGGAAGACATTGTATGTAAAATAAGAAATGAGAATCAATTTTGTTGAACCTGTTCACTTCGGAAATGCTACTACAGAAACGCCTTCCATAACTCTGAAAATTTCTATCTTTACATCAATGCGTAGAGGACTTCGTGCTCTTCGATTGAGAGAGAGAGAGAGAGAGAGAGAGAGAGAGAGAGAGAGAGAGAGAGAGAGAGAGAGAGAGAGAGAGAGAGAGAGGGAAGCCTCCCTCTGCATGGTGTGGGCAACAATGAGAGAGAGAGAAAGAGAGAGTTGGTCACCTCACGAGAGAGGGGGGTGGCGGCTGAAAAGATCCATAGAGAGAGAAAGGGCTCATCGATGTATGCATGAGAATGAGAGAGAGAGAGAGAGAGAGAGAGAGAGAGAGAGAGAGAGAGAGAGAGAGTTCTGTGGTTGGGTGCAGCTGCACGTGAGCATGGGTGGTGGGTGAGATCGAGCAGGTGAGTGGTTGCACTCACTTTGTCTGAGTATGAGAGCACCCATCACCTACACCATAATTTGTTATGCAAGAAAAGGAGCGAGGACAAAAAAAAAATCCACAAGTTTTTTTACTTCTTGTGCGTAACGGCTGCATGCAACCCACGTGAACTCGCAGTTGGAAGAGATGGGGTAAGCATAGTGTACTGCTTCAACATTATGACCTACTTCTTGGAAAGCTTCAGCTGCTTGAATGTAGATTGATGCAAGGCTTGGATCATCTCGAGCAACTAGTCTTTCCTTCAACTTCTGAATGGTTTCCTGCACTCGGGCTCCTCGAAAGCCAACGATCTCCTTAGCCTGTTTGTGACGATGCCGGGGTGCTGAGGTTGCCTGTAGCTGTCGCCCATTGACACGTCACTATCAAGTCACATGATGACGTTAGAGCAAAAATTGTTGAGTCTGAGTGGCGTCATTTGCTACTCTGTGGCCCATCGCAAGAGCCGCACTGTGTGCTTTCTCTATATATATAAAATTAAGGGATCCTTCACCTTTGGAGGTTCTCGGGCTTGTATCCCACATGAATTTGTTCATTTAGAATTCGATCTTGACCTCCACTCATCCAGGTAGCTCCTTGAGATACCTAGGATTTCTTACCGACTCCTTCTACCTCCCGTTCCTCAAAAACTCCAACTACTTCTACTTCGTCTCCTCACTTATTTGATCTATGTTAGTGTATGTATGCTACTATTATGTTAACTAGTTTTATCAATATATTTATTTGATATGCTTATCAAATAAAATATTGTTACTTCTGCTATCTAATCAAATCTCTAATATTAATCACAAATTAATGAAAGCTTAATGTTAAAGGCTTCAAAGATTTTGCCAGAATCAAAGAAAGATCAAATAACAAAATTTAATGGAGTAGAAAGAATTATGAAAAAAACTTATCCGTAGTGCAAAATTTTCAAGAATCTATTTCCTGGGAAGCAAATCATAGAACTTTGCTCGGATATCCAGTTGTGGATTTCTTTGATTTGTTTACCTAGAGCGTGGCCTTGTGCTCTGATACCAGTTGTGGATTCCTTTGATTTGTTTGTTACCTAGAGAACACAAAGCCCTAAAAAATACTCAAAATAGCACATAGCAAGCCATAAATCGACAAAACTGTATACTTGGCAACCATCATTGCACATACTCCAAGCCGTACGCAATACGAGAGAGACAGAGAGTGGGAGAGGGCAAGAGAGTGCATGCAGGCACACATCCTAGAGTGGAGTGCTATGTCGGCACGACGAGAGAGAAGAGTGGAGAGGAGAGAGAGGAAGACACTGGGTGCAATCTCCCCCCGTGAAAGAGTGACCATTTACTTCTTGCACGTATTTCATTTATAGATTTCTTGAATGGTCAAATTGAGTACAAACTGGCCGGCTAGGCATAAATGGCCAAAGCTCATAAAGAGCACTTGAATAATCAAATATTCATAAAATATAATATCCTTTTCCAATAGCCTAGCTCGGTCAAGCCTTTTCCCCCTGTTAGCTGCAATAAATAGTAAAATATCAATTCCATAACAGTGACCTTATGGCCATAGAGTTTCTAGCTAATACAAAGAGCACCCTATAACCGTAGGGCTATACGGTTTATAGCTAACACAAAGAGAACCCTGTGGACTTAGGGACATTAGGTTTCTAGCTAGCAAAAAGAGCACCATGTGGTCTTAGCACCATAGGGCTTCTAGCTTACACAAAGAGCTCCCTATGGCCTTAGGGAAATAGGGTTACTAGACATCACAAAGAGCATCTGTGGCCTTAGGGCCAGGGGTTTCTAGAAATCACAGAGAGCATCCTATGGGCTTAGGGTCATAGGTGCTCTTTGTGATTTTTAGAAACCCTATGGCCCTAAGGCCACATTGTGCTCTTTGTGATGGAAGGGTTCTCTAGCCATCACAAAGATCACCCTGTGGCCTTAGGTTCTCTAGCCATCACAAAGAGCACCTTGTGGCCTTAGGGCCATAGGGTCTCTAGCCATCACAAAGAGCACCGTGTGGCCTTAGGTCCATAAGGTTTATAGCCTACAAAAACAACACCCTGTGGCTTTAGGACCATATGGCGTGTAGCTAGCACAAAGAGCACCATGTGGCTTTATGTACGTAGTGTTTCTAGCTAACAAAAAGAGCACCCTGTGGCTTTAGGGTCATAGAGTTTCTAGCTAATAGAAAGAGCACCATGTGGCCTTAGGGCCATAGGATTTCTAGCTAACAAATAGACCACCATGTGGCCTTAATCCATAGTGTTTGTATCTAAAAAAAAGAGCACCATGTGGACCATTGGGTTTTTAGCTTACACAAAGAGATCGGTATGGCCTGAAGGCCATACAATTCTAGCTTACACAAAGAGATCCCTATGGACTTAGGGCCTACTAGCCATCACAATGAACATAGTGTGGAATTAGGGCCATAGGGTTTCTAGAAGTCACAAAGAGCACCCTATGGCCCTAAGGCCATAGGGTTCTCTTTGTGATGGCTAGAAAACCTATGGCTCTAAGGCCACAAGAGCACAAAGAGTCTACTAACCACCACAAAGAGCACCCTATGGCCTTAGGGCATCCTTTGGCATTAAGGCCATAGGGTGCTCTTTGTGGTGGTTAGTAACCTCTCTGTGCTCTTATGGACTTAGGAACATAGGGTTACTAGCTATCACAAAGAGCACCCTATGGCCTTAGGGCCATAGGGTTTCTAGGGCCATATGGTGTTCTTTGTGATCACTAGAAATCCTATGGATCTAAGGACACATGGTGCTCTTTGTGATCGCTAGTGTTTCTAGACATCACAAAGAGGACCTTGTGGCCTTAGGGCCATAGGGTCTCTAGCCATCACAAAGAGTACCCTATGGCCTTAGGGCCATAGGGTTTCTAGCTTACACAAAGAGCACCCTGTGGTCTTAGGACTAAAAGATTTTTAGCTATAAAAAAAATCACCATGTGGTGTTAGGACCATAGGGTTTCTAGATAACACAAAGAGCACCTTGTGGCGTTATAGCCATAGTGTTTCTAGCCTGTGGCCTTAGGGTTTCTAGCCATCACAAAGTGCACCATGTGGCCTTTGGGACATAGGGTTTCTAGCTTACACAAAGAGAACCATGTGGTCTTAGGGCCATAGAGTTTCTAGAAATCACAATGAGCACCATGTGGCATTAGGGCCATAGGAATTCTAGCTTAAACAAAGAGCTCTATGTGGCCTTAGGGCCATAGGGTTACTCGCAATCACAAAGAGCACCCTGTGGCTTTAGGGAACAACGATTTATAACCATAAAAAAGAGCACCCTATGGACTTAGGGAACCCTGTGACCTTAGGATCATAGGATTTCTAGCTAACAAAAAGAGAGCCCGATGGCCTTAGAACCATAGGGGTTCTAGCTAACAAAAAGACCATCGTGTGACAAATAGCACCCCGTGGCCTTAGGTCCATAGGGTCTCTTGCTAACACAAAGAGAATCCTATGGCCTTAGGGCTATGTAAATCTCTTTGCGATGGTTAGAGACCCAATGGCCCTAAGTCCACGGATGCTCTTTCTGATGGTTAGGACTTCTAGCTATCACAAAGAACATCCTATGGGCTTAGGGCCATAGGGTCTCTTGCTAACACAAAGAGAATCCTATGGCCTTAAGTCCATAGGGGTTTTAGCCATTAGAAAGAGCACCATGTGGCCTTAGGAACTCTAATTAGATTAGAGGGCACCCTATGGACCTAGGACCCAGTGACTATAGATTAGTATGTCTAGGCTTATGAAAGAGGACACATCTTAGAAATAAACCCGAAGGCAAAGGGGTTTTCCCACTACATGCATTGTCATGTAGACATGGGGGTGCACTTACGTGACACCCATGAATATAGGCACTAACCAATAAAGATGAGATTATAACCCGGTGGTCCTCACCTCTATGCACCTCTAGATTAAGGTGTGCAGGGGTCGAGCATGGTTAGAGAATGTGAGGTAGTTTACAATGTGATAATGTAGAAGCTCTAAGAGACATTTATGCTACTCAATGGCACCTACATGGGAACCATGTACACAAGAACTCTCAGTAGATTAGAGTGCACCGCACCCTGTGGCCCTAGTTCCATAGGATGCCAATGTGAAATCTTTAAAGGGCATTTAGGCCACCCAAGAACACCCAAATGAGCACCATGAACATAAAAACTTTGATTTGATTAGAGGGAACCCTATGGACCTAAGGCCCAAATACTATAGATTTAGTCATCCAAGCTTACAAAAGAGGTCACAGCTTAGAGATAAACCAAAAGGCAAAGGGGTTTTGCCCACTACATGCATTGTCATGTAGACATGGGGGGTGCACTTACGTGACACCCATGAATATAGGCATTGACCAATAAAGACAAGATTATAACCCGGTTTTCCTGACCTCCGTGCACCTCTAGACAGATGTGTGCAGGGATCGGGCATGGCTAGAGAATGTAGGTAGTTTACAATGTGATAATGTAGAAGCTCAAAAAGGGACATTTATGCCACTCAATGACACCTATAGGTGAACCATGTACACATGAACTCTCATTAGATTAGAGTGCACCTTGTGGCTATTGTAGAAACTCTAAAGGCATTTTGGCCACTCAAGTGCACCTAAATGGACACCATGGACATAAGAACTTTGATTTGATTAGAGGGAACTCTATGGACCTTGGGCCATAGGGTGTTGGTGTAGAGGCTCTAAAGGGGCATTTAGGCCATTCAAGGGATACTACTTTGGACCCCTATGGCCTTAGGGGCCACAATGTTCCTCTAATATCATAAGAGAACCTGTGATCCTAGTACCATAGGGTGGCCTAGGTACACTTGTAGAACCATTTTGTTGGCACCCTTTGGACCTAGGACGCATGGTTTAACATAGAGGGGACTCTATGGCCCTAGGTCCATATGGATGTATTAATATTCACCTTGTCTAAGTATATGTCATTCTTTTTACATAAAATGTCTCAGAAGAGAATTTCAAAGTCAGTTGATGCAACAGGCTCAACACCATGTTCTTGGTATCTAGATTTGCACTTGCCAAATGGTAGAAGTGATGGGAAAGTACACTTATTCTTTCAAGATAAAGAGCAATTGCCCTTCAAAAATTGTGGTATTGTTAAGGAGATAAAGAAAGATTGTTCAGATCTTGAAATGTCTCCATACCTTGGAGTAAAGCTACTCAATGGTGACTCCTACTTGTTGGAGCCTGTGGCCTTTGCTCAAAACTTGGTGAAGGTTGATTATGAAGGAGTGAAAATGACAAAAGCAGGGTGAGTGGAGCTTCAAGATGACACTCCAAGTGAGAACTTCATAGACTTATTTATTGAGGTCTTTAAGAAAGTTAGTCAATATCTAGGTAAATTGAGAAGCACAAAAAAGAATAAGAAGCAAAAGAATGAAGACACATGTAAAACCAGTCAAGCTAAGACTCTCAAGGAGAGTCAGACTCCCTCACTTGGAGACAATAGTAGAAATGTGGTTGAAGAAAAAAATTCAATTAAACCCTTATAAACTCAAGAAGCAAGAGATTCTAGTGGATTTGCAACCCTAACAGTTGAAACCCCCTCAGTGGCAATGGTTGTGGACTCAATATTCTTAGTTGTGGTGGACTCTATTATACAGCCCAAAGAAAAAGATCTTGATAAAAGAAGTTGCCAAAACTTCTAACAGTGGGCTAGATGGATATGTTGGAATTAAACACTATTTTAAATTTGGTGTAAATTTTACCCAATTGATCCCAGTTGAGCAATGCAACCTTGCACCAGATGGCTATAAATGCAGACCATTGTCAGATGTGTATGTGAAATACCTCTTTAAGAAATTTGCAAGGCACTCTAGGCCAGTCTCCAATGCAACAGACGTGATGTCGTATAACCCAATTACCAAAATGCCTTTACAAATAGCTGAAGTGCTTGGAGACAAGATATCAACTTACCACTACAGGATTCTAGTTCAGCATTCCATTATAATGGCTATATCTTTTTGGCGTAACAACAACAGTAAGTATGCTTCAAGAAATGATTTCTACAAGTTTATAACTGCAAGAATAGTGGTAGATGCTCCCAAAGAGGTTGCTATTTGAATATCCAAAATGGAGAACATGGAGAGAATAACAACAATGAAACACCAACCTTATGTGGAGGTCTTGAAGCATTGTTGTAGTCAATGGTTTGCATATTCTAAACCAACAAAACCCAAGACAGGAGTTCCTATCGGTCATCTGAGTTGAGCACCTAGGGATGTAGTTCCACTTTCCTATGCTTGTTTTTTTTACTAATATGTTTTGAAATAAAGTTAATTTACTTTTCTTTATCTTGAAGGCCTTTGTAAATGTGGCAAAGATCACGTTCAACCATAAATCATTTGCCAACAAAGAAGCACACATGGCCATGTACAGTGATGGAGAAAATAACAACAATCAAGCACCAGCCTTATGTGGAGGTCTTGAAGCATGGTCATAGTCAATGGCTTGCATATTCTAAACCAACAAAGCCCAAGAAAGGATTTCTTATCGGCCATCCGAGTCGAGCACCTAGGATGTAAGTTCCAATTTCCTATGCTTTTTTTTGTTACAAAAATGTCTTGAAATAAATTTAATTTCCTTTTCTTCATTTTGAAGGCCTTTGTAAACGTGGCAAACATCACGTTCAACCATAAATCATTTGCCAACAAAAAAGCATACATGGCCATGTACAATGATGAAATCTATGATCAGTGGATAAACATCTTGGAGAAGCCTCAGACATCAGCTGCTTGTGGACGACAACCAAGCATAGAAACTTTTAGATGCCAAAACAATTTAGAAGATAATGATGTCAAGTTACTACAACAAGAGCTGACAGAAGAGAAGATCTTCTTAGTGAAGCAACCACATCAAACAGGCATTCTTTCACTCACTGCACGTGCAACGAACTTAAAGAAAACCAGGGTTTTTGAACCTCAAATGTTGATGGAATTTCAAGAGCTAGATCCATCAACAATAGCAGTTACTTCATGGGATGAATGTAAGTCTCATTATAACATTATGTAGGAGATCTACAAATCTCTCTTCGCGAGTTGTATGCAATGGCTAAATCTCCTGCTTACAAAAAGCAAAAGCAAAAGAGCCAGTTCTTGAGATCACTAGGGGATATGTGCAATGGATCATTGCACAAATAATGGAACTTCTAGTTTGCAATTTATTTTACCATGGACAATCAAGTGTGTTGGAAAGAATTTGGAAGGCATTGAGCTTCTCTGTAGTGAGAATAGCTCTACAATTCGTGTTGGTGTTTGTATCATAGATACAACAAACAAAAGTCCTACATCTAGTGGTTGGAGTGCTACCCAATTTGGTAAATTAATTAATGGAGTATGTGAGGTAGCACATCAACCATCAGAGTTTTTAATTGCCGGCCTAGTCAAGTATCAGCATGCTGCTTCCCTAGAGAGGGCAATTTTTGAGAAAGCTAAATGGTATGAAATGCATGTTCTCTACCTTTGAGCTCCTTAATGCGATCAAAGACCGTCCAAACATGTGCTCTTTGCGAAGTAATTTTTGGGGTTTGGGTATTCTTTAGTCAAGGAGAGCAGTACACCAACTACTTTAGTGTTAAAGAGTCACTGTTGGAGCCAACGCATACTCTGTGCATCAACGATGACAAGTATGATGCTGTGACCACAACCAAAGATTTTTTTGTGCGTCGTGCAATCAAATGCATCTGTGTCAAAGAAGATGATCAAGTAATAGACATCTTCTCATTAGGCTATGGGACTAAAAAGGCACTACAAAAACAAAGAAAGGTGCTATCAGTTGCATGTACTAGTGATCAAATGACGCAATTGGAAGCTCTTTGCCATTCTATAGTGTAAGGAGACATTGATCTTAGAAGGTGGGCAAGTGTGGATACCACAAAGAAAGTCAATGCCAAGGATGTAGAGGAAGAAGAAATGAAAGAACCATTGGATGCAAGTGCTAATGCCATTCTAGAAACTCTACAGGAAATAGGTTAAGCTAGCCACCCATGATATTACATTACTGATATTTAGATTATTATTTTATCATTTTATTTTATTTTTCCCATCTCAAATCCGCCCATGATGTTAAAAACATTGATGTTTGGCTTGTTATTTTTCTCAATTTATTTTTTTCACAATAAATGAATTAGACTTAAGTGTATGATATTATATGGACATGTTGTGGCAAATAGAATTCTGCATATATATGGTCATACGATATATTTTTTAATACTTTAAAGTTAAGTGAACATATGAGGTTTGGGAAGAACATGCTATGACTTGAGGATCATAGAGCTCTTTGTAGACATGGCACCCTATGGCTCTAGGGCCATAGAATCCCCCAAAAGAAAATGGGATACCCTACAACCTTACGGACATAGGGTGATTACATAGAGTCTCTAAAAGGGAACGTAAGAAAGTTAGGCTACTCTATAGCCTTAACTATCATCTAAAAGTTGGTGCAAGTCAACATGTTTCCATCTAAATGTATATGTTGGAAAAATCCCCAACATAGAGATAGTAGAAAGTTGTTCTCTGTGTAAATAGCATTACAAGTATTAAAAAAGACAACGTTCAACTCACATATGCACCCCTCTCCAAGACAATTATAATCTCCTTCATGGCCATACTAAAGAAAGTTTTTTCTAGAATATTTAAAAGATACAATATCTCTCTCTCTCTCTCTCTCTCTCTCTCTCTCTCTCTCTCTCTCTCTCTCTCTCTCTCTCTCTCTCTCTCTCTCTCTCTCTCTCTTTCTTTGTGTATGTGACTATATACCACTCACTTTCTCCCTAGACTATAGAGAAAATATCATGTTTGATCACTTTTTCCACTCACATCCTTCATGTTCCCTATCCAATGGTATGACACTTTGAATGCCCTTGGATTGGTGGATGACCATCAAATCCTATTGTTTAGGGAACCTATGTTCTATTGCTTTTATTTAGGAATTGAGAGTTTGTTAGGCCTTAGAGGTTGAACCACTTCTATAGGCCTCTTTTCTAGGAATTGAGATCTTTTCAAGCCTTAGAGGTTGAACCACCTCTATTGGCCTTGAGGTTTTTGCAATCCAAGGTGCCATATACTTCTACTGGCCTCTTATTTAGGAATTGAGAGCTTGTCAAGCCTTAGAGGTTCAACCACTTCGGGTGGCCTTGAGGTTTTTGCAATTCAAGGGGCCATATACATGTATTTTTCCTATGTGGTCTACATATGCACCCCTCTCAACCCTTCCGTTCCTCTCAATACTGTATTAACCAAGTACCATACATTTATAAGTTTCTAAATAATAAGAAAATCTTGTCCATGTGTGTCCATGCATGCATCAAATGTCAGTATTCTCATCATGTGTCAAGCAACAAAGGACACATTTTTATGGAAACGATGTGTTTGAGACTAAAATGGTGAGATTATATAAAAAATAAAAGACTTCTTACAATGATTGTAAACATACACCTGCACATGCAAAGTCAAGAAAGCAATAGATTATACTTCATAGTAAGCTAGCTTGTGGCGATGAGAAAAGAGAGATCAAGGGAGTACATTTTTAAGGGATTTTCTTTTTCAAACAACATACAATTGAAGGCGCTCTCTCTTTCCACTCAAAATACTACATAACCAATGTAAAGCTAAACAAATAACTACATATAAGGATAAACTGGTTGTGCAAGAAAAAAAGGATAAACTAATTTTTTTGATATGACATTAGAAAGATACAATCCAAGTCATAAGGATAAATTGAATTTATTAGTATGGGCTGAAAGCGAGGGGTGGTGGTACAAAATTGGTTGTCATTGACACCACCTAGGCTTGGTGGGATCCTGAGTAGAACTAGATTAAAGTAAAAGAGGGAAAAAGGGAAATAAAAGAAAAAAATCAAATTCAAAATTCTTTGAGGTGTTTTACTTTAGTCTTATTTTTTGAAACATCTCGTAACAAATTGACGTGGGTGCAAGACGTCAGTGGGATTCACAATTCCTCTCTCTCTCTCTCTCTCTCTCTCTCTCTCTCTCTCTCTCTCTCTCTCTCTTCTCTCTCTACATCCATGGCAGATCAGGACAATACCATATCTACAAAGACAATTTTGGAAGTTGAGCGTGATCGCTTCAACAATATTCAGTTAGGGTTAAGTGCATTTACAAAGGGTACTATAATGGGAACCATGAGCATTCATGAACCTGTTAGCAACCAAGAATTTATGTGGGGCTATTGGGTGCAAAATAAGTAGGAGAAATGATGCAAGGAGTGCAACCCTTCTAAAACTGCAAAAATTTCCACAACCATGTCAATGAGAAATATATGCAAATCCATGGCTAGATGTTGGTGTTGGAAGACCCAAGGACTAACAAAAGTAAAATAACAGGAAATTCTAGACCAGCTCATGCATCATCAGCCATTTTCCAAGTTGAGGAGTTTGGATGTGCAATCGAGTCTTGTTTCTAGCGTTCACAACACATTGACTTAGATAAAATTACCCCGCTCTTCAAGTGTGAAGAGAACCTCTTTAACAATGATACTGAACAATGGTGATCAGAGAGTCTTACCATAGGCCGGGCTAGATTTCATGAGCGAACTAAACCCCGAGAAAATATCTAAATGGGATCTACCCATGTTGTGCTATGTATGCTCTTGATGTTTTTCTTACTTACATTTCATTCCATGTCTTGAACATATATTTGAGTCAATCTTTGTAGAGACGGTATGAATTAGAGCCATCAAAAGGTTGCATACGCAAGATGGATGACATCTTGAACACGATCCTCTCTACAAAGGTCCCAATGAGGCATAATAGTGGAAGTCAATGTTATGTATCAAGGTGAAAACTCAAAAAGGTGAGGCTACTAACCCGTAAAATGGTCCTATACCATTGTGGATGAGCAAAGATCCATCAAAGTATGCTTGATTCATTTTCTCATAAATGGGGATGCAAGTCAAATGGGCACACCCATTGTAAAGTCAACTGTTATAGCAATGCAATCCCCACACATAGCCATGCATCAAGAATTATGCAAAGAGAATAGGAAATGCATGAGAGTCTCCACAAGCTAGATGAAATAAACTCTCTTTGTAGCTACAACTATGAAAGCATTTACTATGATAATGAAGTAAGATAGAATCAAAATTTGGCACAGCAAGGGCATAGCATGTCAAGCAACCTATGGAAGAGGTAGCTGCAACTCATCACGCATGAACATGAACTTTGGACATGTCTATCCACCAGAAGCAAGCATTTATCTCTTAATCAATGAGAGAATGCATGGAAACACAATACATATATGTGTCCACTCTGGTTTTTTTTGTCCAATATTGTGTCACAAGGAAGGGAATAAATCATAGAAAACTCTTGCTCGCCAAAATTGACATGGGAGAGAATGACACCAAGAATGGGGCACATTGTCCTACTACTATTTTTCCTTATTTCTAAAGCATGGAGCTATCACCACATTGATGCTTGTCATTCTACTATTATTAATCCACGCAATGATGCATGGGGCTAGAGATAAATAACAATCCCCTTCTTTTGTGCATGTCGAGTACCTATAAGCTAGGCACTATACTTTTCATGAAGTTTGGTACTATATGGCAAGTAAGCGTACTTGAGGCCTTTAGGTGTGTGCTTTCAAAAGAACCTAAACTTATAAAATTGGGATCATTTGTAATCTACATTGAAAACTTGGGCTTCCTTATGTCATGTGTTTATGTTTAGCATTGTGACCATGCAATGTTGTGTGATGCTTTGAAATAATGGACAGATTGAGAGACTATGTTGACAAAAAAGGGGAGACTAAGAGTTGTCTTTAGCCCCTTGCACAAACATGAGGAAACCCAGTCTCTAGCTTGGAGCTTGTCTTGAAGAAAACCAATGAAATTTTTAACTTTTTAGTATAAATACCATTTGCTTTATAATTTGACCTATAAACCGGAAGAATTAAGAATTACTAATCGTGCACATCGCATGTCTTTATTTTCTTTCGTTTAGAGAGGAGATGCACACACCTTATGGAGGGAGGTAATTTTCCTAAAGCTATTCACACTCTGGTATACCATAGGGTGATGTGATTAAGAGTAATTCTTCGGGCAGTACTTACCACGTGGGGTTGCAACTCATGCGATTTTTGAAATAGTCAATAATTTATTCTGGTAACACAAAATCATGAGTTGCGGGCTTAGTAGATAGAGTCTATTGATGACAGTACTGAGAGAGAGATGATGATGATGATTGGACTTGGAAAACCCTGAGGATGGGTTTCTCCCTTACATCATCGTCATGTTGTGGCCACCTATCATTGATAGTTGTCCGCTCCTCCCGGCCATGACTGATTTTTTCCAATAGTCCTCCCATCTTCCCCCAACTCATCTAGTTTAGCGTTCTCTCCACAGCGATTGTTGCTACTCTCTAGTACTAGTCAGAAAATGGTTAGTTGTTGCTGATGGTAACTGTTACGGCATAAGCCGCACACTGCGAGTCTTGCGGATGTCCGGACTCTACGGAATAGGACTTCATGTGGATACAGACAGTTCTTCATGGAATATCATGAGACAGGATGGGGTTTGCACCGTTCTCGATGTGCACTGGAGCAACGGGTGTATTTGGGGGGCATACCAATCATTGTGGAGATATGTAACCATCAATCAATATGTTATTCTCATGTAATCCTGTGTTCTACTGTGTATCAATGAAGAAGATGGTGTTCTATTCCTGTGTATTGTCTTCTATTTTGTCTTCTTATACAATATATTATTCTCATGTAATCCTGTGTTCTGCTTCGTATCAATGAAGAAGATGGTGTTTTGTTCCTAAGTATTGTCTTCTATTCTATCTTCTTATACATCGTTGTTCATCTAATGTAAGGAAGCGTGAGAGTATCCATTCCCATAGTGCTTATTGCTCCACTATGGAGCTATATGCATTACACTCACGAGAGGGTATCTTGCAAGACGTAGTACTATTATCCACACAAAAGTGTAACTATTTCGATTTTGGCATAGCTACTCTTGTTACTAGCTCAACTTTAATGAAGTGAAAGGCACTGAGGTGTTTTCTACCTTTGCAATGTTGCACAACGAGTGTGTCTCACAGTCATTGCTGCTGCACTTTGCAATGATACTCAGCCTTAGTGTCATGCAAGGTATGGGCTTCATAGGAATTGTTGCTGCACTATTTCTCTCTACTGACCTTGTCTATTTAGTGATACAGTCCCTAACTCTAGGTGCTAGTCATGTAGCTAAACATCAACGTACATGAAAACATTATAGGTTCATTGTTGCAACCATTTATTAGCAAAGGCCTAGTTGGCCTTAGTCACACCATATTCTTAGTTTCTTATGGTAATAGTAATATTGAATGATAGCGCGGGTAACTCTTCACCGAGGATAAGTAACTCTTTAACAAAGATGGGCGTCATGGAACTAGCAACTTTGCATCGAAGATGGGTGTCAAACAATGTTCGAGAAAAATGTGTCTCAGCTTAATATCATGTCGTTTTCAATTTCAAAAATTCTAG